>NW_026526991.1:24280374-24917874 GCF_024362965.1 Panthera pardus
TTACTTTTTAAAAAATTTAATGAGTGCTTTAAAAGGTGTTTAGTCTCGATTGGCTATATATATTAAATTAATCTTACTAATTATATACATGTTCTGTGTTCTTTTTATTTCTTTCTAAAGTAGCATGTTCAACTCTCTCAATATTATATTTCTGTCAAGTCAACCTTGTCTTCTCAGCAGTTACTTCCATATACATTGATTTTTTTTTAATATAGAACATGAAAGCCTGAGTGGCTCAGTTGATTAAGTGTTGGACTCTTGATTTTGGCTCAGGTCATGACTTGATCTTATGGTCGTGGGATCTGCCCACTTTGGCCTCTGTGCTGGCAGCTTAGAGCCTGATAAGAATTCTCCCTCTCACTCTCTCTCTGCCCCTCCCCACTCATGTTCACTTTCTCTTTCTCTCTCAAAATAAATAGATAACATTAAAAAAAAAAGAACATGAAAATTTATGAAATACCTTTCCATTGTCATTTATAAGCATGATTGGTAGAATCACCCACTTTGAATGTGAAAAGGTAGAATTAAAAATAAGTAACACAGAGATTATTCTTTTTTCTTTTTGAAAGAGTTTCCTTTTTATTTTTTATTTTTTTATTTTTTAGAGAGAGAGAGAGAGAGCACACATAAGTGGGGGAAAGGGACAGAGAAAGAGAGAGAATCTTATTAGGCTCCACACTCAGCGAAGAGCCCCCAACATGGGGCTCAATCCCACGATCCTGGGATCATGACCTGAGCTGAAATCAAGGGTCAGACTGAAATCAAGGGTCAGATGCTCAACTGACTGAGCCACACTGGTGCCCTGAATTATTCTCTAAAATATTACTGGTACAATTGATAAGCTGGGGTGGGGGGGGGGGGGGGTGGAGAACCTGAAGTTTAATCTAAATCCCCACACCAAAATAAATTCCACATGGATTAAAAGATTAAATATAAAGCATGAAACCATAAAATTGGAAGAAAACACAGCTGCACATTTTTCTGTTGCAGAAAATCTCTTTTGTGCAAAACTATGTTAAGCATATGAACATAAAAAGAAAATAGGTATTACTATCCAGGTAGAAATCAAAGTTTTGCATCTGTTCCTCCTCTATATTCCCTGAGTTGGAGAAGAACATCCTAAAACATCTGCTCAGACTTGAAAATTGAAATCATTATGAACTTAGTCACACTGTTCGATCTCCAACCTTGAGTCTTTTGTTACACCACTGGTCAATGATTCTAAGCCACTTAGTCTGTTTTCCTCTTTCAAAATATCTACTATTCTTAGGTTGGACCTCCACAATCAGCCCTCCAAATTTCACCATACACCAAGTGTCTTCTGATTCTCTTTGGTATTAACAATGTTATTTGTGGCTTCCAAACTTCTAATTTCAGCTCTGATTTTTTTTTAAATTTAATAGAACTTTCTGACTAATTCTCTGAATACCGTAACCTGTGAAATTTAATGAAAGCAATTTCCTCCTTTATCACTTGAAAATATGAAGCACATAAATTCCAAGCTTTTTTTTCTAATAAATGAAGTACCTGTTTTAGGAAGAATGTTTTTCTACATGTTTTTCTGAGAATGTTTCCCTTTTGCTGCCATGTTTTAAATAGACCTCATGTTATTGATGCTTCTTTTTACTAAAATGAGAGACAGATCAATGCATAATGGTGAAAGGGAAGACCAGTTGTTGGAAGAAAATGTTTAGTTATTTATCTATTTACACACACAGACATAAATCCTTACTGTCTCCTAAGTGGCTGTTTACCCCACACTACGTGCATACTCCACCATCTTTTCCATCCACTTTATATATCTTAAAATGACAATGTTACCTATCTTTTAAAGCTTTAAATATTATAAGATATATACTACAAATACCTTTTTAAGAAGTCATAAACAGGATTTGTTATCTCCACCATAAGATGAAATTTTTCATCGTTCATACATTTTAGCATAACTTGTGTAAAGAATTCTAGGAATCTAGGTCTCTGCTTAAATTTCATAACTGTGAAAACAAAGAAATGTATAGCAGTAAATGTGTCAAGAACTCCTGTCTTTCCAAGATCAAATAATCCTTTATGGTCTATATTTCATTTGTTTTCCAAATATCTCAGTGTTGAAAACTAGTTCATAAAAGTTGCCTCTAATGTCAGACAAGTTGGGGGGAAAAGTGCTAATTATCAAAATTACTAGTTATCCTAATTTTTATTCTCTCTCACTCTGAGCTAAGCAATAATGTTGCTATTTCTTCATAGCTGGACTTGACAATCACTCACATTTTTCAATTACCTAGTACTCATAGGCTTCATAATATCACTCACTACCAAAATAAGTCACCATCAAAGTTCTGTCTTTCCAGATTTTAAATCATATTACTTGACAACCAATAGTTATTTTGTGTTATTCTAAACAGGTAAGAACTCAAAACCTTCTGTCTAGAAAAGTGAGATCTTTCAGACAACAACAAAATCCACACAATAAATGATCTTCAATAGAAAATCGAGTGAACAGCACATATACGTTTAGGTCACCTACCTTCTTTCACAGCACCTTTGACCGACCAGTTTAAAACAATAGGGTAAAGAAATACAGGGTCCTCTGTTCCTGAGAGTTCAGTTGTAACATCTAAGGTTTAAAAAATTAGTAAGTTGTAGGTTCTGTTTAACGTGAATAACCAAAAATGAAAATTCTTTGGAAGAATGTTCAAGCATTCATTCTAAATTATGTGCTTTCAAAATATCAACTACATCATTATATTTGGGGGCATTAAAAACTTCAGTGATCTTAGTTATTTTCCTTTCATTTTTCCCCCTAAAAGCCAAGGAGATCACCACCAAAGAGGTGAAGAGTTTCTAAGGCTTGAGTCTCTCATATTCAATGGCTGTCATATTACCAGCAAACCCCAGACTCAGAAACATACCAATTATGTTAACTTTATTTTTACACAATTACTTTTAAAAGACCGTAAAATATAGAATAATGAACAGCACAGCCACTGGAGCAAGGCTGCCTGGGTTCAAATTCTAACACCAACAATTTTTAGTTATGAGACCTTGTTAAGTTACTCATCTTCTCTGTGCCTCAGGTTCTTTACCTTTAAAATGAGCATAAGAGTAGCTCCCTCATATGGTTGTTATATAAGGACCATATGAGTTTCAATATGTATAAAACACTTAAAATACTTCCTGGCACACAGAAAGTACTGTACAAAACTATTATTTTATGATTATTTTGTTATTAAATCTGTTGTTTAGCTAGTAACATTACATTGTGCTTCTTAGTAAAATGTTTTTACTGACAAAATGAAAATAATTCACATCTCTAAAACACTTCGCATTTTAAAGAATTATATTCTTATAACGAGACAATTACAGCTTTCCCAAAGCTAGGTTTACTGGTTGTGTGAATAATAGAGCATTGGGTTCAATTCATTAATTCAACTCAAAACAGACTTTGAAGAGAGAGAGAGAGAGAGATATCCAGGTCAGGGAATTCTGATCCCAGATAGAACTGAGGCACACTAAGAGAGGTGAGGTCAGGACACAGAATTCTGCAAGTAGTAAGTTCCAGAAAGGCTGAGGGGCCAAAAGTAGAACCTCCTACTTGAGGAAAATGTGGAGAGAAAAGGTACTCTCTTATTCTTCCAGAAGGTTTGAAGTACCTGCTAAAAAGCAGGTGATAATATTTATCATCACTAGAAACTAAATCAATTTCTTAAGCAGATTTCCAAACTGCAAACTCCAAAATTCTAATCACTGTATGCACAGTGGTCCATTTTGAAATTCCTATTTGGCACAATGACCTAAAACTAAACCACTCTTTCACTTGAGCAGACTGTGGTTCAAATCACTCACTCATTAACACACTTCACGCTATCCTTTTATTTCTCTTACATTTCTGCCTTTGAAAGAGTAGTGATTCTCAATTTTGCACTCCCCTCGCCAATACACTTGGCAACATTTGCCTCCCAGTTGATTGTCAAAGCAGGGAAGATGATGTGCCAAGCATCTAGGTAGAGGACAGGGATGCCGCTCATCATCATAGGGTACTCCACAGCAAAGAATTAGCTGACCCAAATCGACAAGAATGTCGAGGCTGAGAAACCCTGCTTTAGAATCAAAAATAAGCCAGCTATGTAATCCTAAATAAATCACTTAATCTTCATGAACCACATCAGAAAAAAAGCAGTTAGCAATCCATTATTAACACAGTATTTTTAGGATTAATGAAATAATGTAAAAGCACCTTAAAGGATTTATTTACCAAATGCTAATCTCATCTTAATCCTTTTAACAAAATAGTTTCTTATTTAAAAAAAAAAACATAATGCCAAGTAGAAGTATACAGAAAGAAAAAAAAATGACTACATTGCTTCGTCAGTTTGAGTAGGTGGGTCTCCAACAAGGCCAGCTGTTCATTTATTTTTTCAGGTAATAATATCTGCTGTGGCTTCTTAGGCTTGTAAGACTTCTTGGAAGAACCCTAAAAACATTGGTTAAGTGTCAGAACGTACTTCAACATGTTTCAACAATTGTCACTTTCAAGTAATAATCTTTAAATTATGATTTCATACTTTCAGGCCTGGTGGATAAAAACTACAATCTACATGGTTAAGTGATATAAATGAATAATTAATAATAACAGTCATTTCATCCCAACTAAATGACAAACACAATACTCAGTATTTTATGGAGATTGGCCAAAATATTTCTTCTCTTCCCCTCTCCCTTCTTTCCAGTAACTTCTACAACCCAAAACCCCAACTAGCACCATCCCTTCAACCTATACACACTTTTCTGAAAGCAGCTGAGGGTAGAGCTCTAAAAAATCCTCAAAAGAAAACTCCCATCTTGCCCTCAGAAATGTATTCCTTTTTCCCTTTTCTTCTTTCCTTTCTTTTTTCCCAGAGGAGCTTCTTTACAACTAAGCTAATTGCCTTTGCTGCTTTGCCTTTCATTGAAACATAACAAGATCTGCAATTAGTGGATTAAGTATTAGTGGATCTGTGCTCAGTCTCCCCACCATGTTTCCAACAGTCTGAGCCTGAGAACTGAAGTGTTAATGTCTCCTGTTCTCAAACAAACAAACAAACAAACAACCCTCCCAAGCCCCTACAGGCTTAAAGCATCCTTGAGGGGCTATAACAATTTCTGACTCTTATAAATTAGGCGTTAGCTTCTCAGTCCCTACAGTCTTAGAAAGAAGTATCACAACATTCCACTGGGCTTGGGGCTCCGTGGAAGGACACATGGGGTCCTGCCCTGCAATGATGTGAAGGAATAGGCTCATGAGTCAAGGCCTGGGTGACATAAAGGGCCTGGCGGCTGATGGACTCTGACAGTGAACAACAGTTGGTGGAAAAAACCCTCAAAATGCATCCAGCTTAATCAAAACTCTCTGTAAACAAAATGACCCTTCACCCCCCAAAAAAATATTATGGCTTTAAAAAATTCGTCCAGTAAAACAGTGGTGGTTTTTGAAGCTTTCTGTGGCAAGCACACACTTACTTTGGCATATAATTCATTATATAATAGAGATAGAGATGGGGCCAGTCCAACAGAAACAGAGTCTAGGGTTGACAGTCTCTCTCCCCACCCCAGTCAGTGAATTAGTAGGCTTCAAGTAATTCCTAGTGCTCCTCAGAAATGAAGCAACATTTCAAAATTTGATCTATAAAAACACATAATCGTATGGTTTCAAGAAAAGGCAATACAATGGGAGGCAGATACTAAAAAGTAGTCTTAGACATTAGCAGTTTCATAAAGAAGACAATTTAGGTGACACAATGAGGTTAGGAAAAATCTGTGAACAAACTAAAAAGCTCTGACGGGTATTTACTACATTCGCTGACCCACCCAGAATCATAAAATAAATTTGGGAGAGACTTTACAGGGCTTTTAGTCCCCTGTCCAGCTGGGCATAGGAAGCTCTATCAACACCTGATGGTCAGTACTGGTGAGAGAGGCTCTTCAGTACTCCAGCATGGATGCTTCTAAATAAGGAAACTCTTTGCTATATACCACTTTTTGTTTATATAAATATGACAAATTTGAAACTAGTCAATTTTCTAACACATTTGCTAGTATCACATGACACTTAAAAGACTCAAATAAGTATATGTTTTAAGACAAGAAACAAAAATCAATTACCTCCTCTTGTGTTTCTTCTTGGTCAGTCACACCAAATAGAGATTTGCACCCTGATGTGATGTCTAACATCTTTTTTCCATAATTTATAATCATAACTGCCAGGTCATATTCTTTCCATGAACGCAGAATCTAATTGAAAATATTTATTAATTATAATTAAATATTATTAATTACCCCTTGTCTATTTTCAAGTGTCATCCACCACCTTTCATAAACTCAAAAGTCCCATTAATGTTTGGGTCTAAGAATTCCCCTGATTTTGTTAAGGAAACTGGTAATTTACCTCCAGATTCTATTTCCCCACAATTAAAGCTGCACGATTCCACTGCTTTAAATAAAGGACAAAATAACAAGATTATCTCCTCAATAATGAATTTCCCGTATTTCTGGGACATATAGCCATATATGTTTCAGTATAGGAAGTTAACTGTTAAGAAAATATTTCCACTTAACACACCCATGTTAAAACAAAATCATTCTAAAAAGTCCATATAACCACCACCTCCTGTCTTGAGTTGCTTTCTATGTGAAATGGCATAATTACTGACATCAAAATGTCTGGGATGGGGTGATTTAAGAACGGTAAGTGATTCATAAGACATTCTAGTGGTGGACTAGACTAGAGACAAGCTGTGTTGGGCAGATTCTCCATGAACCAGAGCTGCAACAGACGCTGCAATCATAAAAAGGGGAGCTGCTCTCATCCACAATTTGTTACTAATTACTATTCTTTGGCCTTCTCTAGCCTGGCCCTTACCTAGTGTAAAGCACTCATCTCCTTGTACTTTAAGCTTACAAAATATTGAGCGAAATATAAATTCTGACACTCACTATGGTTTCAGGCCTTCATGCCTCCCTACCCCTGAGGCATTTCTCAGAACAACTTGCCCACTTTATTTATAAAGCTTCACCTGGTCATGAACATCTGGGCGCTAGCATCAACTCTAGAAAGGTTTCCCTGGCCAGCAGTCTGATTTGCATAGGGGACACATTCATGGTGAACCCCATAAGGCCATTCTCCAAGAGTATAAATAAGCTTGTAGGAATTTGTTAGATGTAGGTGTATTCTGTCAAGCTGAGTAACTTAGTATTTATTTAAGATAAGTAACAACTGCTACTTCCCATACAGTGAAAGGATATATACACGGGTGGTTGCATAAATCTGATAATACCTACCTGATCCAAGGTGCTAAGAAATAGAAATACTTCGTGGGACCCGGCAATAGCGTTAAATTAATGCTGACCGTGGAACTGAGTGTGGGAAGGAAAACGGTGAAATAAATCTTGAAAAGGTCAATGGGGTTAGGTCAATCGGGGCTTTAAATGCCAGGCAAAACAGTCCAGTGTCATTATAAAATTGATATCAGAGGGAGTATGTTGTATTAGAAAGCAGAAATGAGCTGATGTTTGCTCTCCATTCAACTTTGCTCTCTGATGTAGTTGGAGGCTTAGAACTAGAAAGGACTGTGTCGTCTTGTCCCCTTATCTTCATATGACAGTACAAAATGATAAATGATAACGAATTTTTCCAATCAAAAGGGAAATAGAGAACCAATTCTACTTAACACACCAAATGGTGAACAGAAATAAAAAGACTATGCCAGATGTTTAGCATAATAAGTTTTAAACAATGCAAACATAATGGAACATGTAACATGACTTGTCTCAGAAAGTGGCACTTCATTTGGAATTCTGGCAACTTTTAGAAAAAATACTGCTGCTTAAAGAAGAAAGATTGAGTCATCTGAACAGATTACCAACGTTTTAAGCAGAACAGAGAAAGGACACAGAGCCATTAGACTAATTGGACTTTCCATGTCATAATAGAAAATCCATACAAAAAATGTGTTTATAAAAAAATGAACACCTGAAATCTGGGACTCAGGCCAGGGTTCTGGGGTTACCGTCAGGCTGGAGGAAGCTTCCGAAAGGACAATTCTCAGCATATCAATTTGGGACAGAAGCAGCTCTGATATCAAAATCGTCACATTAATATACATTTTACTTTTTACAGATGTCCAAAATACATTCAGGGTCATTTCTATAATAATATCACTTGGATCTCAATGTGATTCTTCAAGTTGTGGGGGAAAGCTAGTGGAGTTGTGGATGGCAAGTAAGGAATCGCAGGGCCAGGCCCAAGCTGCTGTGTGCTATGGGGAAAAAATCACACAAGGCTGAGAGAGGAGACATGTGAATTCAAGGACTTCAACATGCACTAGGCCCCAAATGCTGGTCTTTTGTTCTAGGTCAGTACTCTCTGCAATCATCCACAGAAGCTGCTGCAAAACCTCCCATTCTTCTCAATCTTGGAAACCCACCCTTACTCCTTACTTCCTTACTCTCAGCAAATGACCTTGCTTCCTTTTCACAGAGGAAATGTAGGGAAACTAGCTTATCTCCTGTCCAGAAACCTACCTACACACTCACCTGTAACTCCAGCCATCCTACTCTCCTGTTAGTGGAGAGAGGTCAATCTCCCATCCAGACTAACCCGTCCCACCTGTGCTAGGACTCACCGCCTCCTGCCTTCTCAGGGATCTTGCTCCTATATCCTCATCCTTTCCCTCTCCTGGCTTCTCTCCTTTAATGGTCAAATGTGGAGTGCCTGGATAAGCAGAATTGGTTTGTTGGTTGGTTGGTTGGTGTTTTGTTTTGTTTTGTTTGTTTTGTTTTGTTTTGAGAGAGAGAGAGAGATTGAATCTTAAGCAGGCTTCAAGCCCAACATAGAGCCCAATTCAGGGCTCTGTCTCAGGACTGTGAAATCAAGACCTGAGCCAAAATCAAGCATTGGATGCCTAGCTGAGCTACCCAGGCACCCCTGGTGGGTTGGTTTTTAGCAGGAGAAGTTGCTATTGGCAACTTGCAACCTACAAGCTGCGTTGGAATAGTTTCTTTGTTCTGGAAGAAACATTGCAGTAGCTGCTATTAGTTATTTAAATGCAAAGTGAGTAGTTGTCCAGTACCCTGGAAAGAGAGTATAACCTGGCCTTCTTTTATTTGAAAAACACATTCCTCTCCTGGAAATACTTACTGATGGACAAATCTGGGGGGCAGGCAGTGGCGGACGCCAAGCAGAGAAAATATTCCAAAGAAAAGTAACCTTGGAAGATATACTTTTAGTCCAGCATAACACTAATTAATGTGTGTATAATTGTAACATTAGAAATGGAAAGGGGCACTTTGGATTATGTGGAACTCCTGCTTTCTCACTGGTTACACCACATGATAATGGCAGCGCTGATAGCACCAGAGAGATTCTCAAGATTGAGGTTGGGAATGACAAAACAGCAGTGGACCAATCAACTCTCCTCTTCTTCCTCTTGACTAATGGAAGCAGGACAGGCCCCTTGGATTTAGTGCACTCTTAAATAATTCTCTTCCCTTCTCACTCTACACACTGTCCCCAGACGATATCATTTATTTATATTGTTCGTTTGAGTCCATATATTAATGATGGCTTTGTCCTTATACATATTTGGCCTCTCTTGAACTCCAAGACGGTAGTTCCAATTATATAATATACACCTCTCTGGATATCCTATTAGCCCCAAAAGTCAATATATTCAAAACTCAGTATCTTTTCTCTCTTTCCCATACAAAATTACTCCCTCTCCAGAGTCCAACAAGTAGTATCCACTCAACTGCTGAGTCCAGATAGCTGGATTACTGTTGACTCTCCCGTCTTTCCCTTGTATCCCCACACACTCAGTAGTTTTACAGGTTGTCAACTCTATCTCATAAATAACTCTTAAATCCTTTCAATTCTATCTCCCACTTTTTCACACTATAGTAGCCTCCCCTCTTAAGCATGGGGGATATGTCCCAAGACCCTAGTGGATGCCTGAAACCTCAGCACCAATCCTGATATACATGTTTTTTTTAATACATATGTGCCTATGATAAAGTTTAATTTATAAGTTAGTCAGAGTAATAACAACTATAATAATAAAACAGAACGTTTATAACAGTATACTGTAATAAAAGCCATGTGAGCAGAGTCTCTCTCAAAATATCTTGTACTGTGCTCACCCTTCCCCTTGTGATGATGGGACATGATAAAATGCCTATGTGATGAGATGAAGTGAGGTGGATGACGCAGGCACCACAACACAGCATTAGGCTACCGCTGACCTTCTGACAACGCATCAGATGGAGGCCCATCTGCTTCCCGATGCAGTTGACCGTGGGTATGTGAAACCGTGGAAAGCAAAACTGCAGATAAGGGGAGACTGCCATAGTTCAGTTTATCATCTCTC
The DNA here is from genome assembly GCF_024362965.1 of Panthera pardus. Classification (NCBI taxonomy): domain Eukaryota; kingdom Metazoa; phylum Chordata; class Mammalia; order Carnivora; family Felidae; genus Panthera; species Panthera pardus. Next base: position 24,290,772 of record NW_026526991.1, read on the forward strand.
ACCCTCTAACTCCCTCCCTGCTTCAGGTCTTATCCCACTCTACTAGCTGTTGTGCCACCAGAATAATTTCTCTTTTCTAAAATGCAAATTTCATGATGTCATTTCCAGGTTTAAAACCCTTGAATGGCTCTTCTCTGACCTCATTAGAGGGCCATTCATCATCTGGTACCTGTTCACTACTCCACTTTTCAAGGTGACTGAAACACATCCTTCATAATTAAAAATAAATCTGATTCTTCTTTTCCCAAACTTTAAAATTATTTCATATTTTCCCATTGATTACTCTATGAGGCAATGTTAATAATCCTGTATCTGTCAAATATTTTTTTAATATTTGCCTTTAAGCCTTGTTAATAGTGTCTTGCCATAAAAAAAAATTCTTTTAATTATCATGTAATCTGTTTATCTATCTTTTCCTGTGTACCTTTTAAATTATATGCCCTTTTGAGAAAGGTCTCCTCTGACTTCAAGGCCATACAAATATCCATCTGGACTTTATTTTGTTTATAGTTTGAGGTAGAGCTCTGGCTTTGTTTATTTACAGATGAATAGTCAGTTATACCAACACCTTTTATTAAATAAAATATTTTAATAAATTATCATTTTCCCAATAAATCCAAATGCCACCTTTGTCATATATTAAGTTCTTCTGTAGACCTGGGACTGGCTATTCCTGGACTCTTCTATTCTTCTGAACTATTTGCCTATTACTTTGTTAACACCATTTTTTATTGAAGTGGCCTTATAATAAGTCTTAGTATGTATTGAGAACTTTAAGTTATTCTAATCAGTTTCAGAGAAACCCCATTGGGATTCTGATTAGATCTGTGTTATATTTAAATATTATTTTAGGAAGGATTTATATTTCTATGACATTAAGTCTTCATATTCACGAACCTGGAGTGGCCCGCCATATGTTCAGATCTTATTTTGTGCCCTTCAGTAGATTTCACAGTTCTTTTATTTGGGTCTTTTAGCACTCTGTTAGGTTTAAAATATTGTATTTTTTCCTCCAAGTTTTTATTTAAATTCCAGTTAACATACAGTGTAATATTAGTTTCAGGTGTACAACTTAGTGATTCCTCACTTACATACAACACCTGGTGTTCATCACAAGTGCCCCCTTAATCCCCATCACCTATTTAACCCACCCTGGCTCACCTCCCCTCCATCAACCCTCAGTTTGTTCTCTATCGTTAAGAGTGTGTTTCTTGGTTTGCCTTTTTCTCCCTGCTATATTCATCTGTTTTGTTTCTTAAATTCCACATGAGTGAAATCATATGGTATTTGTCTTAAAATATTGTATATTATAAAGTGGTATATTTTCTTCTCTCCATTTCTAACCAGTTACTGACAGTATAAAAATATCAGTTTGAAAGCATCTCACAATCATTTTATAAATTCTTTTTTCGATTGTAATAATGTTTACTAGATTCTCATGAGTTTTGGAGACCTGTAACAATTACAGATTAATTTATACTTGTTTTAAAATTTTTTTTAATGTTTATTTATTTTTGAGAGAGAGAGAGTGAGAGAGCTTGAGCAGGGGGAGAGGCAGAGACAGAGAGGGAGACACAGAATCTGAAACTGGCTCCAGGTTGTGAGCTGTCAGCACAGAGCCCGATGTGGGACTAGAACTCACAAACCAGGAGATCATGACCTGAGCTGAAGTCCGACACTTAACCGACTGAGCCACCCAGGTGCCCCAGTTTTTTAATATCATAAAATTTTTCATATCGTTATCTATTGCATTAGAGAATCTCTACAAATAATGAATCACACTATTAAGAGTCAGCATCTCCTATACCTGATTTTTAAGGAGACGTTTTATGAGTGTTTCTTACAATTATAAACACTTGAATCTGACTTAAAAAATTTTTTTAATGTTTATTTATTCTTGAGGGAGAGACAGCCAGAGCGAGAATGGGGTAGAGAGAGAGGGAGGGCAGAGAGAGAGGGAGACACAGAATCCAAAACAGGTTCCAGGCTCTGAGCTGTCAGCACAGACCCTGAGGCGGGGCTCGAACTCACCAGCCATGAGATCACACGAGCCATGAGATCATGACCCGAGCTGAAGTCAGATGCTTACCTGACTGAGTACCCAGGCACCCCACTTGAATCTGACTTTTTAGCTCATCTGGCCATCTCTGTCATCTGAGTTCATTAACACTTAGTAAAGTAATTAATACACTTGATTGTATTCCTTCTATCTTAAATACTATCTCTTTTTCTTTCTTAGTTTTGCTGAATTAGCCATTCTTCCTGCCTGTTATTCCTCTGTTCATTTTTCCTTCCTGTCAATTTACAAGTCTTACTGTGCTTTATAGTTTTGCACCTAGCTACATTTTCTGAGACATCTATTTATTTATTTTTTATTTTATCTATTTATTTATTTATGAGAGATAAAGAGGAAGGGAGCAAGAGGGAAAGGCAGAGGGAGAGAGAGAATCTTAAGCAGGCTCCATGCCAAGCGTGGAGCCCCGTGCAGGGCTTGATCTCATGACCATGAGATCATGATCTGAACTGAAATCAAGAGTCAGACACTTAACCCACTGAGCCACCCAGGCGGCCCTCCTGAGTCATTTTTAAATATATATAGTCTATTGAGAGAAACTAATAATTTTATAGTATATGTATTTTTTATACTGTATGTATTTTTTTTTTAATTTTTTTTTCAACGTTTTTTATTTATTTTTGGGACAGAGAGAGACAGAGCATGAACGGGGGAGGGGCAGAGAGAGAGGGAGACACAGAATCGGAAACAGGCTCCAGGCTCCGAGCCATCAGCCCAGAGCCTGACGCGGGGCTCGAACTCACGGCCCGCGAGATCGTGACCTGGCTGAAGTCGGACGCTTAACCGACTGCGCCACCCAGGCGCCCCTGTATGTATTTTTTTAAAACACACAACATGCACCAAGAATCTCTACCTGCTCTCCTCTCCTTGACCCCAAACAAAATAAAAGTTTAAGTTCTAGGTTACTAATAAGTTTTTTCTTTCAAAGATAACATTTCTATTTCAAGAATCCCTACTTAGCATTTATATTACAAAATCCACATCATATCATTATTACCTATTTAATTTTAATAATACATATATTGCAAGGTTCATTGCTCCCATTTTTCCTCCCCTTTTTGTCTTTCCCTGTCTTGGGATTTCTCTTCTGAACCACTTGTCATTTGATGGAGTATCTCCTCAAGTGTTTTCCCCAGATAAGTACATGGGCAGAATATTTTTAAATGCCTGCACTTCCAAAAATGTTTATTTTGCCCATACAAATGAATGCTATCTTTCCTGGCTATTAGTTTTGGACCTTGGTCTTCTCCCCTCAGGATTCTACAAATGTTGCTCCGGTATTTTAGCTTCTGCTGCTGCTGATAAAAAAGTTTGAAGCTAACGGATTGTCTTTCCGTTGCAAATAACCTGTTCTTTGGGTCTCAAAACTACGATTGTTCTTTATATCTGGACTTCAAGAATCTCCCCACCAAGTGTCAACACATATGCTCCTACATTAATCCTGCCTGGGACTTAGGGAGCCTATTCTCTATTTTTTAATTTTCTACCTCCAGAACTCCTTTTATTTCATGTTAGGACTTCTGGGTCTGCCTTCTGAATTTATCTCTGCATAATTCCATTCTATGCGGTCAGGTATTTCTTGAGCTTCCAGATTTGACTCAAGAAATACCAGTAACCACAATCTTCATCTGTTCAACTTTTTTAATCAAATATTTTTTGTTCCGTTACAAAAGATCTTTTGTTGTTGTTGTTTTGTTTTGACCATTTAATTGCTTTTCACCACCTTGCAGATTTTCTTTCTTTCTTTTTTTTTTTCCAAGTTACCTCTGGTATTTTCCAACATAGTGAGAGTAAAAACCACAATTAATCTGGTGTTTGTCCTGCCCCTTGGAGTTCTGAGTCTTCTTAAGTGAGTTATTATTTTTCTCTTCCTGCTAATGACTATCCTCCCTCAGTATCTACACAAACAAGATTACAGAAGCGTCTCCAGCAGTGGTAAACCATTGGGTGATGGAAAGAATATGACGTTCTGCTCCTGAGGTCAGAAAAACAAATCATGACTTCTTTGCTAAGGTAAAGGTAAAAGTCTTTCTGTTTCAAGACCCTCACTGAAGCAAACTTAAAGTGATGGATCAAATCAGCCCACCAAGGCAGTATTCTTCCAGATCCCTGACCAAATCACAAAAATCCTGTGAAAACCATATAAAATATGCAGGCACAGATAAGGCCCTTCTTTGAAGAATTTCACTGGATTGAGACAACTGAAGCCTTTGAAGAAACACACAATGTGGGCCTCTGAGCCAAGCAATGAAGATAAATAAGCCTACCTCTTGGTCTCTGATTTCTTGGCTCTTTCTTGCTTCCAAGGTGAATGAGGTCCCATAAAATTGTGCTCTTTTCCACCCTTTCCCCTGGCCTAAGAGACACCCTCCGGGCTTTACCAACTGACCCACTCAGGCAACTTTTGAGCTAAAATGCTTTGTAGGTTTTATTTTTTAAAGTATTTTTAAAAGTTAATTAAAAGTAGCTTTCTAAATCATCGCTATTCCTAAGTTTTATGATATGAGGCAAAGAATAAGATAAATACCTTTGTTATGTAGAAGACACAACAAGCTATCATGTGTTGTACGCTTTCAAAACTTGCAAAATGTTTCTTTGAGTGGACAATGTTTGGTAGTCCCTGCAAAACCACCACACACTTTATCAAGATCTAAAAAATAGAAGCAGAAGAGTTTCTGTTGACAAATAGCCTCACCCATTACAAAATGTCCTATTCAAGTCACGCAAGTTTTAAGCCATCAAGTCTTATTATTCTCAATAATTATCAATGAATTGCTTCTCACGTATAAAAGAATGTACTCTGAGATAAAATTAATATATTCAATTTCAGATGAGTCTCTCATCTAAAGTAACTTGAAAACTAGTATAGAGGATAAAATAAGTATTCAGCAATTACAAAACAAAGCACATTTTGACAAGTGCCATAAAAATTATCGGCAGAATATTACATATACAAGACACTGAAAACACACCCACACTTAGGAGGACCTTAAAAAAACATATAGAGAAGGAGGTACCATATTAAATACAAAGTGATACGAGGTACTTGAAATAATAGTTTCTTTTAAAATTAAAACCAAGCATTCATATACCAAGAAATCTATCCATATCAGCATTTACTTCCTAGTCTCCTTACTTCATATTATATGATCCTGAATTTGGTCAAGAGCTAGACAATTAAGTTTAGTTTTCAATACTGTTGCCCTGTTCTGAGCAACATTACTGTCAGAAAAGTAGAGCTGAGATTGCATCAATCTATTAATCATCCAGATTATCAAAGGACAAATTAACATATGGATATTGGTCTTTTGTGAGCACACTAATTGCTTCAAGCCACCATTCTAACAATATTATTAGTATTGTTACTATACACCTATGAGTATTTTTTAATGCTTCTTTAATTCCTCCCCATCATCACCTGCCTCCACCCTACTATACCATATCCCCAAATCATGTTAGCAACCTAGTAATTTTGTAGTTTTCTCCAGGATCTTATAATCATATACATACACCTAAATACATAAACATACATAGAGGGAGGGTTAATGTTATGTTACAAAATGGGATGTATAAACACTTGTTTGAACTGTGCATTTCTCCTTCATCCATGTCTTAGGAAAAATTCCTCCAAGTCTACAGGTATAGCTCAAATTCATTATTGCCAATGGCTGCACAATATGATTTAGTGTGGAACAACCATCATTTATTCAGCCATTTCCAGAATCTCCATGTTGCACACTTTCACAGCTGATGTTTTACAATCTGGTATACTGGCCATCTCCTACTACTACACTGCCTCTTTGTCTTTAGCTCTTTTTTTAATTTTTTCAGTGTTAATTTATTTTTGAGAGACAGAGAGAGACAGTGTGAGTGGAAGAGGGGCAGAGAGAGAAAGAGAGACAGAATCCAAAGCAGGCTCCAGGCTCTGAGCTCTCAGCACAGAGTCTGATGTGGAGTTCGAACCTACGAACTGTGAGATCATGACCCAAGCCAAAGTCGGACGCTTAACTGACTGAGCCACCCATGTGCCCCTGTCTCCAGCTTTTTTGCTATCACCCAAATGGCCATAATAAACACCCTTGTAAATGCTCAGTTGCCAATATGAGTGGCAACTGAGATACCAGCTTTGATGGTACCTAGTGAGGATGAAGCACCATCTTCTAGGGCAAAGTATACACTCTAAATCAAGGACAGTTACATGGCACTATGTCCCCAGTAGGTGGAACACATGGATCTGGGAACCAAGGATCAGAACCAGGAGCAGCATCTTACTAACTGGGGATTTTATTCTATGGGATAAATTACTAATAGAGGGGTTGCTGTGTCAAGTATATTTATTTTTAATTTTAATTAAAATTAGATTTAGTTTAACGACAATTAAGATTGTTTTACCAAACTCCAAAGCCTACAACAATTCACATTTCCCCCATCAATGAATGAGAGTGCCTTTGCCCCACACCCTGACCAGGAAGAGGAGTTACAGATCTTTGCAATTCTGTCAACAGTATTACATTAGTCATTTAATGTACATTTCTTGGGATATTCAGAGTTTGAGCATCTTTTCACGTTTCTTGGCCACTTGGATTTGCTCTCCTGTAAACTGCCTATTCATGCCCTGTGGCCATTCTTTTACTAAGTGATTGTCAATTTGTAAGACTTTTTGCTATATATACTTATCCTTGTCAGGGTTGGACACTTTTTCCAAATCTATAAATTTTCTACTATCTTTGTTATGATCCCTTTTGTCACACATAGGCTGCCACAAATATAGTCAATATTTCTTATCTTTCTTGTTATTTCTAAGAGTTTCGTGTTTATTTTACATTTAAATCTTTAGTACATCTGGACTTTTTATATATGGTACAATATAGGTGTCAAACTCTATTTTCTTTCAGATGAATATCCATCCATATCAGATGAATAAATGGTTCACTACCATTGACCAAAAATATCCATTCTCTTCTGACTGAATTGGAATGCCAATTCTGCCATATATTATATTCTCACACATATTGAGGCCTATTTCTAGAATCTCCTCTCTGTTTCACTCACTTTTCTATTCCAAACAATACAATTTAATTAGAAACTCCTTTCTTTTAAAAAAATTTTTATTTTACATTTATTTATTTTTTAAACTATTTCTTTAATGTTTATTTATTTTCGAGAGAGAGAGAAAGAGACACAGCACAAGCAGGGGAGGGGCAGAGAGAGAGGGAGCCACAGAATCCGAAGCAGGCTCCAAGCTCCGAGCTGTCAGCACAGAGCCTGACGCAGGGCTCAAACCCACGAACTGTGAGATCATGACCGGAGCCGAAGTCGGATGCCCAACCGACTGAGCCACCCAGGCGCCCCTAGAAATTCCTTTCTTAAGGCTTTTCCTCAGAGCTATAACCTCTTCTCTGAGCTATAGCTAAAGGCATTCTAAATCAGTGGGATGCTACAGGATGACAGTGGATTATCTTGAACTCAACCAATTGAGCACCAGTTGCAGCTGCTGGCCCCAGTGTGGCATCCTTGCTAGAGGACAGTAAAAGCCATGCATTGTCATGGCTAATATTTTCTTTTCTATCCTGTGAGGAAGAAGTACCAGAAAAAGTTCCCATTCATACTGGGAAGACAAAAGTATATATTTAGCATCTTGCCCCAGGGCAATGGTAACTCTCCCACCCTCTGACGTATTTTATGAAAGGACCTGAACACTCTGGACATTTCTCAAAACAAAACATGGGACCAGTACATCAATAACACTTAAAAAAAATGTTAATTAGACATAAAAAGCAAGAAAAGGCAAGTACATTAAAGACCCTGATAAGATACATGCCTTCCAGAGGGTAGGAATAAACCTGATGAAGATTCAGGAAACTGCCACATTAATGAAATATCTCGGGTGTGCTGAAACAAACTCTCTACCCCAGAATAGGTCTGACATCTGGCATCTCTCTCCTCTAAGAAGAAAGGACAATGCCTTTGGGTTTGGAAGAAAGCATATTCCACACTTGAGAATACTGCTTTACATTCAATCTACAAATGACATGGAAGGCTGCCAACTATGAGTTGAGATTTTGGATTTTAGAAGCAGATCTCCCAAGCAGCTGAGCTTAAGGGAATACGGGAGAAGGAGCATGTCTATGTTCCAGTATGGCCATTCCAAGGCAAATATTTGTTAAATTACTTAAGCCCTCTCGTTAGTTTTCTCCATGGTGAATTAAAAATTTTTATGCTTTGCATGAGATCACTCACATCTTCTTGGTTCTCAAAATCTGAGTTGATGATGATGATGATAATGATGACAACAATGATGATGATGAAAACTTTCTATAAGTATCTGCAGTAAAACCTTACCTCTCTCATTACTTCCCTGTGGTAGGCAGAATTCTAAAACAGTCCACAAGATGTGGACTCCCTGGTGTACAAGCTCTGTTATAATCCTTTCTCCTTACATGTGGGTAGAACCTGTGAATGTGATAAGATCTTCTCTCTCATGACTACATTATGTTATATAAGACTTCATGAATATTATAGGAACTCTCCTGATGGTCTTGAGGAAGCAGACTGCCATGTTATGGAGAAGACCATGTGGCAGGGAACTGGCGGTGAGCTTTCAGGAGCTAAGGACCTCCTATCATACAAGCACAAGGAAATAAATTCTCTCAACAACCAGTGAGCTTGGAAAAGGCTCCAGAGCCTCAGGTGAGATCACAGCTATGGCCAACACCTTGATTTCAGCCTGAAGAGACCCTGAGCAGAAGACCCAACCAACCCATTTCCAGCCTCCTGTCCCACAGAAACTATGAGATAGATTCACTATGGTGATTTGTTAGGAAGAATAAACAACTAATATAACCCCTTCACCCAGCTCTCACTTATTCTTTTTCCATAAATTCCAGTTTCTCCATCACCAAGACACCCAAGTAATTTTTCTTGGGTCATTCGCCAATTTTTTCCCCAGATGATGGCTTTAAAAATATGTTTTTGAATAAGTATTGCTGCTTCTAACATTACAAAAGCATACAAATTGAAATGACTTAAAAAATCTAGAAAAACAGATTGCCAGTATTTAAACATGGACAGCAATGGGGCTGAATGTTTTCAGAGAAACACATTTGAGCCTTTATGTTTTATTTATGTCTGTTTGCCCAGATATAATTTAAATTATTAAAATGTTTTTCAGTTAACTCATGAAATTTCATAACACTTGTCTTTGACCTATTTGTACATTATGAGAGATACATTGCTTTTCATTTTCCAAAATGCATTGTTGAATTGCCTTTGTAAAAAAAATCCTTATTTTTAAGGGGGTGGGGTGAATATGCTTACCTGTACAACAGGTACCAAAACAACACTGTGGTAGATTATAGGAGCAAGGAGGCCATAACACTGAGTCACAGCTTGAAGGGCATAACTGGAATCATTTAGGTAGTTGCTAAGGTCCAATGCCACTAATATTCTCTCACATTCAATTAATCTAGCAATCTGTAAAGAAACAGGTATTGTTACCGGAAAGGAACATCAGGTGCTTAATTAATGTGCCTCTAAGGAGAAGAAAGGGTAGGAAATGTGATCCTGCTGGTTTAACAACACATTGGTATGTTGAAATGCTGGTATGAAGAAAATCTAAACTCAAGAACAACTCTAATTTCCCAATAATGCTACATATGGATAATACCATCTTAGAATTAAACTTCAGAATATTTTGTAAACAATAGAAATACCACTAGTAATGAAAAAGGAACTAATCTTTTTTAATTGGTAAAATAAAAATGTGGCTATATTTTAATGTTAGAAAAAATCTAGCTTTTTCAAAACATAAATTATAACAAGTAATAATTAAAATATTATATCTCTGTAATATTGTCCCTCACTTGATTAACAGTCCCATTGTCTTTCTGGATTTGTGAAAAAAAAAAAAATGATGAATCTTCAATAGACCAAACTAATCTTCTATTATACTTGTGCTACTTAAATAAAAATGGTAGTGAAATAGAAAGTTAGGCTTTTGTGATTAAATGTTACTTAAAAATAATAAGAATCTTATCTTACTTTTCCTTTCCCTTTCCTGGAGGAAGATTTCATTATTTTTCTATATATACCTATAAAATAACATACACAGAAAACTGGCATTGAGAAATTTCCATAGAGTAAGTTATTACTAGAATGGTAGTCTAGCATTCTGGAATTCATTGATTGAAGTACTTAAAGCCTGCCTTAATTTTCAGACTGGATGCTGAAAGAAGAAACTAAGGGCAACACATAAAGAACAGGATGATGGTTATGAGTGGTTGGGCTCTGTAAGACCATGAATTTCCCTGGACAAAAGCGTCATGTTTTTTTCATTTTTGGATCCATAGACACTGGCATGGTCTCATGTAACAATTTATTGGTTGATTAACTAATGAATAAATGCAAGGGTAGGAAAAAGCAACTGTGAAAAGCAAACACACAGGAAAAGCCTCTATGTAGCTAAAGTGAGTAAAGAAGGAAAGAGGGAGAGGGACAAAGAGTGACACTCAATCTAGAATGGAAAAAAATAGCAAAGGATTGTTATTAAAAGCAAGAGCATTATAAGATTGCAAAGGTACACACAGAAATGCTGATAACCACCCTGAGAATCCATCAGTAGAATATGGGTCACATTCCTGTCTCTGTACAGGAATGCAATATTAAAATTAAAAAGAATTTGGTATGGAAACAAACGGTCATTGATGTTCTTCACCCCAGAAAGGCAACAGTACCTGAGATAGAAATTCAGGAAAAACAAGCCAAAATGGACAAGATCACACCAGATGCTATCTTTGTATTTGGATTCAGAACCCATTTTGGTGGTGGCGAGACAACTGGCTTAAGCATAATTTATTGTTCCTTGGATGATGCACAGAAAAATGAACCCAGGCATAGACTTGCAAGACATGGCCTGTATGAGAAGAAACAGACCTCCAGAAAACAGGGAAAGGACCATAAGAACAGAATAAAGAAGTCAGGAGAACTGCAGAAGCCAAGGTTGGTGCAAGCAACAAGTGAGCCAGATATTGGACAACAGAAGGAATAAAGGTTCCACAGTGACTTTATCTGTGGTGATTGTGCAGATTTTTCATGAGAGGATTAATAAACTAAGAACCTAAAAAAATAAGGGGTGCCTGGCTGGCTCAGTCGGTTAAGCGTCTGACTTTGGCTCAGGTTGTGATCTCACAGTTTGTGGGTTCGAGCCCCACATCAGGCTCTGTGCTGACAGCTCAGAGCCTGGAGCCTGATTCGGATTCTGTGTCTCCCTCTCTCTCTGCCCCTCTCCAGCTCACACTCTGTCTTTCTCTCTCTCTCAAAAATAAATAAACATTAAAAAATTTTTTTTAAAAAAAAGAACTTAAAAAATAAGAATTTGGTAAATTGATATGTACCTGCATGAAAACACGTATAAGATAAATTATTAAAAATGTTAAGTAGGCAAATTATGGAATAGCAAGTAGATTGTGAAGGCATTTTTGTAAAAAGTTTTTTTTAAATAATAATTTGCCTATGCATATTTTTATAAATCAGATATCATAAAAAAAACAGAGAAAACAAACTCATAATATTTTTAGGAGTAATAAAATTACAATAGATTTCACTTTATACCTTATCATTTTTTGAATATTTGAAATTTATACTACTTTTACAGAGACAAAAAAGATCAATTGAAAAGAAGAAAAATATATATGAACTCGGGCCTATGAAACCTATTTGGAATATCAAATAAACATGCACAATCATAAAATGATCTCTCAGTCTATCCACAAATCAGGATACACAATCCCGAAAGAACATGAACTTGAAACATCAAGAAACAAATAAAGGGAAATTGGCACATTTTCAGTCCCTTTAATTCACTTACTTGTTGAGAGGGGAAAATCTCATTGCCTTTAATATTATCACAGAAAAGATTTTCTTCTTTAATTTTAATGTCACTTGTTACAAAAATATTTCTAAGAAAAAGGTATAAGAGGATTGAAGAAGTCTCTGCCAAAATATCTGAATGTAATCTGCAAAAGGAAGTAAACGCTGTCACAGGCATAAACATAAAATGATCGTGTAAACATGCATTTTTAGATTGATAGGTTCTTAATATCTACACAATAACAGCAAAAATTTGTGGAACAACTTCTCTCATACAGCTGTTTAAAATTAAAGACTATGTTTAACAACAAGTTCACAGCTAAGAAAATTAAGGTGCTGACATATATCAGATACAAATAAAAATAAATATTGGCAAAATTTTCTGGTTCTATTATGTAAACTTCTTTTCTGTCAATATAATGAAATCACTATAGACCTTCAGAAGCATAATATTTCAATTAATAAAGTTTCTGAAAATAAGGGTCATTTATAGCAAAATCAGCCATGGGTAAAGAGAAAAGGAGAAAGATTGAGGCAGGGAGAAAAGGAAGCAAGGAGGCAGAGTCTTAATAACTCTTGGATTATTTCTAATTATCTTTCCTAAATTGCAGTCAACAGTGCCAAACATTGGCAAAACTGTGAAATCTGCAGTCTTCGACTTTGTTTCCAATATTCCCTTCCTTGTTCTCAGCCTTACTTGGTGACGAACCCTCCCATCTAAGTTTCAGGTCCCTCCTCCCTCCCCACCCTCTATCTCTAAAAAACAGGAAAGGATCTGACATCAGTAATTCATACTTGAAGATGATCTGGTTTACCACCATGTTAAATGCTGAAATTATATTTGCTAGGAGAATTTTAGTTCTTCCGTTCCTGCAACCCACACTGAACGCTTTCTTTGTCCACATGACATGTGCAATGCGTCCAGGCTATTGCCTCCTCCTGGTTCTGTCTCCTTCCCTATCCAGCTCAGACCTCTCTAACACTTTAGATTCTACACCCCTTTTTTTATGCCATAATCAGCGTGCCTGACCTTGCATAGACCAATTTTTCTGGTAACCTCTGATAACCTCTGGTTATCCTTAATGTCTCCTTGTTCATATTCCTGAGAGCAGATGTTCTAAACCCCCTGTTCTCCACCCCATGAGCTCCTATACCCTCCAGGCTCTACCACCATGATGTCATTATCGTGTGGATTTGCTTGTATCCTGTTTCTCCCCCTGCACTGTCTCTGCTTCCTCCACTCTTCAAAATGTTTTCCTTAAGCCTGCCTTCCCCCTCATTGTTCTGCCATTGTCCTCTTCTCTTTACACCAACTTCACATCAGTGATCTTAGCTAATTACAATTCTCCATTTCCATTTACTTCTTACCCAACTGCAAAAGGTTTCTGGCCCATCACACCACAAAACTAGCTGTCTTGAACTCATCAACGGCCTCCTAATTGCCAATTCTAAAAGTCACCTCTTGGGGCACCCGGGCAGCTCAGTTGGTTCAACATCTGACTCTTGATTTTGGCTCAGTTCATGATCCCAGGGTTGTAGGATTGAGCCCTGTGTCGCTGAGCATGAAGCCTGCTTAAGATTCTCTATTTCCCTCTGCCCCTCTCCCCAGCTCGCTCTCTCTCTCTCTCTCTCTCTCTCTCTCAAAATATAGGGGGGAAAGCTTCCTTAGTTTTTATTCTATCCAACTTCTCCGGAGCATTTCTTTTTGAACAACTCCTCCGCCTGACCTTGCACTAGCATTTAACACTGCTGACCCGTCCCTCCCGGGTCTCACTTTCCTTGACAATGTACTTTTCCAGAGTTTCACCTCCTGGACTGTTCCTTTTTGTCAAAAAAGTTCTGACAGTTGGGTTTTCTTAATGTATTTATTTTTGTAATGTAAGGGTCTGCCTTAAGCTTTGATTGCCAAAGCATCCACTTCAAAGAGGCATCCACTTCAAAGAGGCATCCACTTCAAAGAGGGCTATCTCGAATAAATACATTGCCAGTCACACAACTAGCTAAAGAGCCAGGCCACCTCCCTCACTGAGGCTCCTCTGTTTTAGAAATCTTAGTGGATTTTGATAAATGACGATTTGGGCCACTGTTTTTTCTCCTCCCTTGTTTTAAATTCCCACTCTTACTTTTTTTTTTTTTTTTTTTCTTATTTATTTTTGGACAGAGAGAGACAGAGCATGAACGGGGGAGGGGCAGAGAGAGAGGGAGACACAGAATCGGAAACAGGCTCCAGGCTCCGAGCCATCAGCCCAGAGCCTGATGCGGGGCTCGAACTCACGGACCGCGAGATCGTGACCTGGCTGAAGTCGGACGCTTAACCGACTGCGCCACCCAGGCGCCCCACCACTCTTACTTTTTAAATTCAACAACAAAGAGTGAGCCTGTGAAACCCTAGGCACCCACCCTGGACCTCAATAAAAGCAGAACCCCAGGCCCATGCTGGCTCTCTCTCTCTTCACCTATGAACTTGCTGTGGGGCCCCAACTATGCCATGCAATTTCCAGATCCTGTAAGTAATAAACCTCTATTTTTTTTTTCAAACTTTCTGGATGTTTATTGCTGAAGGGTGCCTCACAATCATAATAAGAACCATAAAGGCTGGTTCAGATACAACACTGATTACTGGTAGGCTGAGACTAGCACAAACTATTTTCAGTATCCTTCCTTGGTTCCATTTCCTGCTTCAGCCTCTTAAACGTAAGTAATGCCCAGCATTTAATTCCAGCTTCTATCTTTTCTGCTAAACAGTTAGTCCCTGGGAGATAGCACTCATTGTCAAAATTTCAATGATGACCTCATGGACAATTTCTCAATCTATCTCTAGCCTTGACCTCTCTCCTGAGTGTCAGCACTAAATATTCAACTACCTGCTGGGCATCTCATATCCACAAAAGCATCCTGTTGGAAAACTAAACTCAAAATACTTCCTATCAAATTCATTATCTCCTCCAAAGACTCATCCCACCTCTCTCATTCCTCTAGTACCCATCATAGGTCTGCCAGTCAGTTAACAACGGCAATCCCAGTAAGCTTCACTACTTCCATTCTCTTGTCCCCACATCACATAAAACCTTCCAAGCCCCGTCTCTTCCTCTTCTGAAATGCCTCTCAAATCCATCCTACACAACAACACCTAGCATCCTTGTACATGGTAAATGCTAAGTCTACAGTTGTTTCATTGAATGGAATTCTACTTTTATGTGAATAAGCACTATCAATGCCTTGCCTCCACCAGCATGTGCATTTAAGGTCACTATCTTTAACTGATGAATAAAGGGTTTTGTCTTCTTAGGAAAGGAATTTCAGGTATTATTAACAAGTAGGTAAAGGAGATTGTTGTTTTTGAACTTGTTGTTGAGACAGCCTAAAATCACACCAATGCTCATTTCTGAGGCTGCTCTTAATCTTTGCTCTTTTAAGAAAAACCAACTATAAAGCAAAGGATGGCCTGTGGTTTTATATGACCCATACCAACCTATTTGCAGTTCCTGATGGTCTAATCCTGGGAACTTCTTCAAGCAAAGAAAAAGTCTTTTAAACCTAATAGTCCACCCATCACACCATAACTATTAACCCCAACCTGACCGTTCTCTGTTATAAAAGTCCCCAGAGCATATTTGTGTTTTCCAGTATAACTGACGTTATCTTGATTAGTAGTTGGTATTTTTTTTTCCATAGCCTTCATTACCTTAACTTCAGAATGCATCTAAATGTCTCCTGTGCTTTTTCTTATTCTAGCAAAGAAGTTTCTAACAAGGACTCAAGAACTTGGGATGTGTATGCTTATTACAACACCTATTAAAAATAGTTTTACATTGACTATCTTAACATGAAATTGAAAATGAATTATAGGCTTTGTATACAACATCCATATTTTTCAATAAGCAAATTAATATTTTAAAAGAATATTTCTAATTACCTTCTCTGTGTAATAGTCATTATATTGCTTAAGCAAATAACAGATTGTTCATCATGATGTGGTGAAGCAACAAAATAATCCCAAACTGGTGAGAAAACCTTCTTAGCCAACTCATAGTTACCAATCTGATAGGCAACCTACAAGAAAAAGTACATTATCATACATTATATTTTTATTGGTGAAATGTATCTTTTAAACAGGAATTCTGATAAGGTCTGTTCACACACTAATTTCATACATAGTTGTTCACATTTGCTGTTTTGTTCCACGGGGCCACAGTAAGGTATCGATGGCCACTGGCAAGGGAGACAGACACATTTTGAAATCTCTTTTATTTCTAAATTGCATGGAAATTTGAAACTCTGTAAGGATGTTTCAAATTCTCATAAGCAAAACAAAGATCACATCTGAGCCAAATTAATTTCATTTCCATCCATCTCGGCAGTGCACTCCATTTATTACAGACACTGTTATAATGAACAATCTGTTCCAAGAGAAACAATCAGATTTCCCAAACCCAAAATATGAAATATACTTCATTCTTTTCTGGTTCTGACTGACACTTTCAGAGCTTTTGTGCAACAAAGGGTTCACAGCTGAAAAGAGTGAAAAATAACACAGAGATGCTTCCAAAAGACGATGATATGTTTTGTTTTTGTTTTTGTTTTGAGAGAGAGAGAGACAGAGTGCGAGTGGGGGAGGGGCAGAGAGAGAGGGAGACACAGAATCCAAAGCAGGCTCCAGGCTCCAGCTGTCAGCATAGAGCCCAACGCAGGGCTTGAAGCCACAAATGGTGAGACTATGACCTGAGCCAAAGTTGGACGCTTAACCAACTGAGTCACCCAGGTGCTCCAAGGCCATGATACGCTTTTAATTTGACACATTCAACATTAGGCAAAATAACTGATTTCACTGGTAAAATATAGAAGCTCGAGAGAAGAAAAATCATCAACTTACCTATTTCTTTTGGTAGAATATATTTCCTTAAAGATATTCCTTAAAATCATTCTATTCAAATATGTACAACAATATGAAATCTCACCACATAAGTTACGTGCTGCTTCAAATTCTTAATGGAAGCAGGTAGGATATAAAGTACAAACAAATTAAGTAAGTATGTAAATGGCATGTTGCTAGAATATAGTCCACTCAAAGGAATAATTTACAGGGCCGGAACTTTTTCAATCTGCCAACTCCACCCTCATAATCAACCAACCAGTAAAATGTTACGAAGTTTCTACTCTGCACTAACCACTGTGAGGATAGGTTCTTCAAAGCTTAAAATGACCTTATATGCCATTAAACTCTAATCAAGTTACAAACATAAAACACCTGAAATCACCAGAAAAACTACAAAGAATAACATAATAACTGTGGAGGCTTAGAAAAGGAGAAATTAGGGCTTCAAAAAGGAGTCTGTGCTTGAGTTGAACCCTAAGGCAGGGATAAGGTTCACATGGGCACAGTTGAGACAGAACCTGAAAAGGGTCCAATAGTGAAAATCATCACAGAACATTTAGGAGAGACTGGAAAGACAGGTCAGAATTTGAAGAAAAGCAGAAAACATGATGGACAGGTAAAATGGGATATGATTTCAGAAGGTCTTAAAACTCAGGTGGAAGTACTTAAAGATGTCAAGTACTAGTCTGAGCACTTTGTATGCATTATTGTATTGACTGAAGTGAGCTCTATGACCATTCCTATTTTTCAGATGAGGAAACTGAGGGATTAAGAAGTTAAATAATTTGTACAGAGCCTGATATTCAGTAAAAATAGGAGAGCCAAGACCTAGAGCGGTGGATGAGGTCACTTCACTGGCTGCATTGGTCAAATGAAGGAGTTGGGAGTTGGACTAGGTGGTCACTAAAACACCATATAATTCTAACACTTACCATGGAAATTAATAGCAGATGATGTGTAATTGAGTTGGGTGAAATTAAAATCGGATGTTCTTTCCTTTTAAAACATATGCTTCTAAAAATAATGTCATTTATTCAATTAGTGGACATTGTAAAACGAGAAAAGATACGATGATAAAACTAAGGTTTGTAACTTCATGAGTTTTTGTGGGTTAACAGAGCAGTGCCATGGTATAAGACGGTGAGCTTACAGATTTTAGATGGGGTGAGAGTAAAATAAGAGAAAAAAGCACCAGAAAACTAATGAAATAATTAAGTACAGTAGAGACGCTCCTTGATACATGATCCTCTGTGTCTTCCCAAGCTCCACACTCAGTTTTCTTCCCCACATTCCTTTTCAGTTGCCTTTGCAAGCTCCTACTCTTTTCCCCAATCTCTTTACACTGGCATGTCCCAGGGCTCAGTCTTTGGACCTCTTCTCTCTTCTGTCTGCACTTATTTCCTTAGTGGAATAATCCAGCCCCATGGCTGTGCCACATGACTAATCTCAAATCCTTCTCCTGCCCAGACCTCTCTCCCATGCTCCAGATTCATATATCTAACTGACTATTCAACAATTCTCCCTGAATATCTAATAAACATCTTACCACAACATGTCTCAAAATGAATTTCTGATTTCCCTCTGCCCCAAATCTATACCACCCACAGCACTCCTGAGCTCAGTTGATGTCAAGTCTATCCTTCCAGTTTGTCAACTAAACATCTTAGAGTCATCTTTTCTTTTTCTCTTTATATTATTTCCACTAGGAACTCTTGTGAACTCCTCCTTCAAAACATATCCAGAATCTGACCACTTCTCACCACATCAACTATTATCACACTGGCCAAGCTACCACCATCTCTCATTGGGTTGCAGTAATAGAGAGGTCCCTCTGCTTCCATTCCTGTCCTATTATGGTCTATTCCCAACACAGCATCCAGGGTGAGACTTCGAAAATAGAAGTCATATTATGTCATCCCACTTCTCATAAAAAAAAAAAACCTTTCCAATGGTTGTTCATTTCACTCAAAGTAAAAGCCAAAGTTCTTCTTTTTTAAAATTCTTCTTTTTTAATTTAATGTGTAATTGAGTTGGGTGAAATTAAAATTGGATGTTCTTTCCTTTTAAAGCATATTCTTCTAAAAATAATATCATTTATTCAATTAGCGGACATTGTAAAACAAGCAAAGATACCATGATAAAACTATGGTTTGTAAATTCACAACTTTTTGTGGGTTAACAGAGCAGTGCCATGATATAAGATGGTGAACTTACAGATTTTATTTAAATCCAAGTTAGTTAACATACAGTGTAATAATGATTTCAGGAATAGAATTCAGTAATTCGTCACTTAACGTATAACACCCAGTGCTCATCCCAACAAGTGCCCTCCTTAATGCCCCTCAACTCTTTAGCTCTTCCCAACACCCTACCAGCTGCCTTCAGTTTGTTCTCTGTATTTAAGGGTCTCGTATGGTTTGTCTTCCTCTCTGTTGTTATATTATTTTTGCTTCCCTTCCCATATGTTCATTTGTTTTGTATCTTAAATTCCACATGAGTGGAATAATAGGATATTTATCTTTCTCTGACTGACTTATTTCACTTAACATAATACACTCTAGTTCTATCCACGTTGTTGCAAATGGCAAGATTTCATTCTTTTTGATCACCGAGTAATATTCCAGTGTGTGTGTGTGTGTGTGTGTGTGTGTGTGTGTGTGTGTGTCCATTCATCAGCTGATGGACATTTGGGCTTTTTCCATACTTTAAAAGCCAAAGTTCTTACAGTAGCCTAGAAGTCTTTTTCTGTTCACCCACCCATCTACTTACCTTTTACCTCTCTAACCAATTCTTTTATTCTCCATGGGTCTCTCTGCTCCAGTCACAATGGCCTCCTTGCTGTTTATCAAACATAGCAGGTAAGACTCTGAAAACTATAGGGCTGTTGCTCTAGCTCCTTCTGCAGAATTTTCTTTCTCCTGCAAGCCCCTCCCTTGCCTCCTTTAAGTCTCTGCTTAAATCTCACCTTCTAGATGAGGCCTTCCCTGATCACCCTATTTGATACTGTGAACTACTTTCCCTTCTCTCACCTCACACTTCTAATTCCTCAGAACATACTCCACTTTTTCTTTCCATAGAACTTATCTTGTAACATAGATAATTTACTTATTTACTGTGTTGTTTATTACCTATCTCTTATCATAGCATTTTGTTGACTTTGCTTAGAGCAGTGGTTCTCGAAGTATGGTCCCTGGACCGTCAGTATAACCATCACCTAAGAACTTGTTGGAAATGGAAAATTCCAGGCCCTACCCCAGACCTAGTGAGTAAAAAATTCTGGTGGTAGGACACAACAATCTGTTTAACAAGCACTCCAAGATGCGCACTCAAGGTTTATAATCACTAGCCTGGAGCATTGCCTAGCACAGAGTAAGCACACAATAATAACATGTTAAACAAAATTTAAAATCTTTTTTTCCTGGTAATTTTCCTACATTCACAGAAGAGGACATTCAATAATTGTACTACAACACAGTTGACTAGCCCAGGGTGAGTGCCTGACCCAAGGTGGGTGCTTTATAGCACCTTGTGCAAAGCAAAATGGACCCCCACCCAAAGTGTGGCTCTGCTGTCTAGGCTGATGGCACTACATGTACCAGAAGAATTTGAGAGAAAGTTTATTACTCACACAAGAGGCTCCCAGGGAATGTTGGACAGGCACAAGCAGGCCTGGGAAGGAATGGGCTGGGCTTTGATTAGTGCTTGGGGGTGGGAAGGGGTAGGAATGGGGAAAGCTGCTGCCAGCTGGGAGATTTACATTTCCTGTCAGCACCAAAGGTAAGCTCATAGACCTCCTATCAGACTGCCTATGTATGGAATCAAAGGGAAAAAGAGGGTGAGATTTAAAAACAAGTCAGTGGTCAAACATCAAAAAAGAGATCAGATTCATTATATTTGGTGGATTACTCAGAATCTCTTTCCTAGGAATCTGGAATCCAGATTAGGAGGCAACCAGGTAGCCTCTCTTTATACCTGAAATTGAAGGATATATAAAAATACAGGAGCTGCCATTTTTTCCTTTAGAGATGGAGAAGTAAAGAAAGTCAGTCTTTAGGGGCATCTGGGTGGCTCAGTCAGTTAAGCATCCAACTCTTGATTTGGATTCAGGTCATGACCTCACAGTTAAGGGATTGGGCCCTGAGTTAGGCTCTGGGCTACTTGGGATTCTCTCTCCCTCTCTCTCTGCCCCTCCCCCATGCTTGCTTGCACCCTGTCTCTCTGAAAATAAATAAATAAACATTAAAAAAGAAAGAAAGAAAGAAAGAAAGAAAGAAAGAAAGAAAGAAAGGAAGAAAGAAAGAAAGAAAGAAAGAAAGTCAATCTTTAGAGAAAAAGAAGCAGACATATACAGAGAACCAAAGGTATGAGGCCTGAGGCTGCCTGGGGTCCAGTGCCTTCCCAGGGCCTCACTGCATTCCTTAAGTCAGGCTGGTTCCCTTACTTGCAATCATAGTCTTAACTGAAACCATAAGTCAAAATTACCTAAATATGGGTTAATGTTGTGGTAATGAGATTGAGAAAAGAGACAGTTCAAAGGAACAAGAGATGACATCTAGCACAGAACCTAGCACAAAGTAGACAATAAATAATTCAGCAATAAACAGACGAAGTAGGGAGAGAAGCAATATTCAGTTAGAGAACAAGAGGAAAAAGAAGAGTCGAGACTTCTTAAAGAGCTTTTTAAAATGGGATAACTAGGGGCGCTTGGGTGGCTGAATCAGCTGAGCATCCGACGCTTGATTTCAGTTCAGGTCATGATGCCAGGATCGTGAGATCATAATCCCAGGATCATGAGATCTAGCCCTGCATCGGGCTCCACACAGAGCATGGAGCCTGCTTAAGATTCTCTCTCTCTCCCTCTGCCCCTCTCCCCTGCTCATGCTTTCTCTCTCTCTCTCTCTCTCTCTAAAATAAAAAAAAAAACAAAATAAAAAATGGGATGGCTATCTTTTCCCTGCTAGCTTTATTGTTTTTAATTTGTAATTGATCAATGACAAAAGGCAAACCTCTATTTATCAAAGAGTTTTGATGAATTCATATATAAAGTGAAAAAAAAGTATGAATTTCATTCTCCTGCCACCACTGAGATACTGACAAAGCATTCACCTCCTGACACTGAAATCTACTGCCAGTACTGATCATCAAGACCCACTGAACAACACCAACCCAGCAGAGAAGAGATGGCAGAGATGTGGGCTCTAGAAGAACCTGGCCCAGGTTAGAGGTTGAGTACATGGCTCTTGGACCTGGACGGAACAGTAGAAAGGCATGAGCTGGTTCAAGCATCAGGCTTATCACCTGCTACCCGAGTAACCTTGGGTTACTTAATTACGTGACTTCCCTTAGACACCCTTTCTCAAATAAAATGGGATTGGCAGAGGAAGGATTAAATTCATCTCAGTTTCCTAAACCATACAATGAAATTAATAGTATCATCTCACTGTGGGGCACCTGGGTGGCTCAGTCGATTAAGTGTCTGACTCTTGGTTTCTGCTCAGGTCATGATCTCACGGTTTCATGAGTTCAAGCCCTGAGTCAGGCTCTGTACTGGCAGCACAGCTGGGATTCTCTCTCTCCCTCTCTCTCTCTGTCCCTTCCCTACCTGCACTGTCTCTGTCTCTCCCAAAATAAATAAATAAACTTAAAAATAATAGTATCACTTCACTGCATTACTGTAATAAACAAAATAATGAATTTTTAAATGCCTGGCACATAGTAGTTTTTAAATAAATACATCCCCGATTTCTTTTTCTCAATAAGTCATTGTGCCCACTCATTATCTGATTGAGTAGTTCAATAATCCAGATATTTGGTCTTATATCCATTTTAGAGATTGGGAAATTGAGACCAGGCAATTTGCCCAAATTCCTACAGTCCTCCTCATTAGGTCTCTTATTTTCTACATTTTCTATCATATTATCTAGTCACTCCTGACTTAAAGGTGAAAAATAAGAAGAAATGAGGCTATAAAGAAGGGGAAATTGGAAAATATCTGTAGAAAATATATCGTTTATAAAGGTTCCTCAAACAATTTTCCAGATAGCCTAAATTAATAGCTTTCTACACTGAGGGGAAACCTAATAAAGATTCGACTGACTTTATTAATGTCTATAGAATAGTGTTGAGTGAAAGTACAACCTAATGTTCCAAGCCAAGTTAATCATAGGCATTTAGCGAAATGTCACTGTCTTACTATAAAATACATATGATAATGTTTTTTAAAGAACTGAATCATCCTGAAACTAAAAACTAACCACTGTCAGGAAAAAGAGACTGCAATTCCAAAGGCAAGGTACATTTTCTTTGCTGGAACTTAAAAGCTTAAACTCGAGCTGTAAATTAAAGAGTTTTACTAAGTTTACTAAGAAAGAAAATTTTGCTTCAGTCACTTAACATTATGAGAGAGAACGTTCAGATACTGTCATAAATGAATACAGTACTGTAAATATCATTATCAATAATGAAACATTGGTCATTACTTCATGACACTTCTTGTTATTCCAACAGAATAGCTGGGGGTTGGTTTTATTAACTTTCAATGAAGGTTCTGCCAAATGAAACCCAAAAGTCAAACCTCCCTGGAGAAAAATTAGGCCTTGATAAAATACTCAGTTCCTCACTTTGAAATAACGCCATCACTGCAAATTAGGAAATATATTAGATTCCAAAGAAATAAAAACATCAGAAAACCATGAGCCAATATGATATGCTAAGTCCTAGCAATTCCCTCAATTTAATTTTCTTTGAAAAATATGATAATATAAAATACCACTAAGATCTTATCTTCTAATACTAATCAACTATTAAGAGAAAAAAATAGCAAAATAGAAACATGATAAAATTTTAAATAGCCATCATTTCTATAGCCAACAATAGGCTTAAAATTAGATTCTTGAGACTTAGGTCAATGAGTCACTCTTTCTAGTGTCCTTATTCACTGGTAACGGGCAATCAGTTCAGCAAATATGTTAATTCATGAGTATATTCATAACTAAAAACAATAACAATATTTATTAGTGCCGACTGTGTGGTAATTGCTATGGTTAAACATCTGGCATGCATAATTCCATTTAATACTCCTAATACATCTGGGAGGTAACTACTATTATTATTATTCCCACTTCACAGATGAAAGTTACTTGCTCAATATTACATGACTGGTGTGAACCTGAACTCAGGTCTGCGTGTCTTTACTAACCCAGATATTTCACTTCTGTAAATCCATCTCAAAAAAGCAATCGTGGATGCAGATAAAGATGTATATACCAAGATGTATAAGGCAGCTTTGCTTATACTAGCAAAAGACTGGAAAATATCTAACTGCCCAACAATAAAGATTACTAAGTAAACTATGATCTATCTATAAGATGCAATATCATTAAAAGATGCAATATCAAAAAAAAAAAAGATGCAATACCGTTATAAAATACAGCTGTTAAAATTTATACTATGAGGGCACATGGGTGGCTCAGTCAGTTAAGCATCCGACTTCAGCTCAGGTCATGATCTCACAGTTCATGAGTTCGAGTCCCATGTCAGGCTCTGTGCAGACAGCTCAGAGCCTGGAGCCTGCTTCGGATTCTGTGTCTCCCTCTCTCTCTGCCCCTCCTCTACTCACACTCTATCTCTTTCTCTCTCAAAAATAAATAAACATTAAAAAAAATTTAAAAATTATACTATGGAAGAATACTTAATGGAATGAAAAAATTGTCAATTATATATTAAATGAAAATATCAGGATATAAAATAATATATACTATAATTAAAATTAGATATTATACATAAATTCAAACACATATGTGTGTATGCATATGTTTATATAACAATGTGTGTGTGTGTAAGTGTACACAGGCATACACACACACACAAATGAAAAGATACCTCTGGATCAGGGTTTCTCAATCTTGGTACTACTGACATTTTGGGCTGGGTAATTCTTTGTTATGGAGGGCTGTCCTTTACATTTAGAGTGCTTATCAGCATCCCTGGCCTCTACCCACCAGATGCCAGAAGCACCCTCCTAGGTTATGACAACCAAAAATGTCTCCAGACATTGACAAATGTCCCCTAGGGGCCAAAATTGCCCCAGGTTGAGAACTGCTACTCTGGATGACAGGATAACAGTTAACATGTATTTTCTTCTTTGTGCATTTCAATATTTTCTAAATTTCTAAAATTACCATGTGTTACATTTGTAATCCAGGGGAAAAATGCTATTATAAAAATCAAATTCACTAAAAAGGAAAGAAATGATTCTTATTTTATGAGACTACCCTGCCCTAATGGAAAATACGTATTACAGGAGCTTTAAAATATCTGCTGTGACTTTTTTTCC
The DNA here is from genome assembly GCF_024362965.1 of Panthera pardus. NCBI lineage: Eukaryota > Metazoa > Chordata > Mammalia > Carnivora > Felidae > Panthera > Panthera pardus. The sequence continues at coordinate 24,315,924 of NW_026526991.1, forward strand.
CATTGGAAATTACTTAGTAACAGCTCAACAGAAAAAAAAAAATGCAAGAAATTAGCAGAATCTCTTCTACCTGCGTCAAGAACATCCGAGTAGTAACAGCAGAAAGAGGTGGATAAACCAGAATTGGTTTAGTTGTCTCCCCAATGGCATCACCAATAAGCTTCCCGTTAGAAGAATAAGCAGCAATTGCAAAGACATATTTTTCATTTGTTTCTAAACCTTTCACTTCAAAAATGCTTTTACCATCAGCTGGTATCTGTTAACAAAAACATATTTCAAGTTATGTATGGAATATTGAAGTAATGTGACTTTAAAAATATGATTAACCCTTATACGTAATAAAAAACAAAAGCTTTTGCATTCACTGTTGGATTTTAGTTATCACTTAAATTGAAATTCACTGAAATAATGACATTATAAGGAGGGAAAAACACTCAATTGTCATAAATGAGTCTTTGGGTAAGATTTCCTGATGTTTAAAGTTGTTTTTTTTTTTTTTTTTAATTTGACATACCGCTTCTCCTGAGTTTGGGAGATGATTATTGTTTAGCCTTACTTTTCCATAGCTTCCTTCTGCTTTGCAACCCAAAATGCAGTACCAGGAGACCTGCAGAGGAGAAAGATGAGCCCATTATCTATAGTCTGTTTAACAAGGCATTCAATTTCTTTTATCAAGATGTGGCCCTTGTGATGAGCACTGGGTGTTGTATGGAAGTGTTGAATCACTAAATTGTACACCTGAAACTATTATCACACTATATGTCAACTAACTGGAATTTAAATAAAATTTTGAAAGCAAAAAAGATGTGGCAAAAGGAATACTTTTCCAAATGCAAATGTTACTATTCAAGTTTTAAAACATGGAATCTAAGTTTACAAATATATTTAGGTTTGTTCTCAAAAAAATATAATAATAAAGACAAATATAGGGCTTGTTTCCCTGAGACTACAAAGACTATTACTCATTGTTACTATTTTAACTACCATGAACTGAGCAGTTCCTATATGCTAAATATTGTTAGGAAATTTACATAAACTTTCTAATATTTGCAACATCTGTATGAAATGGGATTACTATTGTCATTTTGCTTTACAGGAAATGGAGACACAAAAATGTTCAATAATTTGCTTAAGATCAGATAGTAGCATGGTATTTGATCATTCTTAAATACATGCGGGAACCAAAAGCAAATGCAAATTCTACAGGAACAATCAAACTTGAACTTTAATTAAGTGGTTAGAAATGGTTCTTCTGCCAAGATGTCAAAATAATGGAGATTGCTCACTGGAATGAACTGTTCTCACTGTAGAGAAAAAGGGAGCAAGTTGATACCTAGGGAATGGCATTATAAAGGAGCCATACGGTCCTGGGGTTGGGGTTGGGGAGATTGTCATCACTGTGTCACTCCCAAAATCTCAACTCCTAAATGAGAGGAAAACTGGAAAGAAGGGAAAACATAATTGTCTCTAAGAAGCAACTGCCTCTTATAGCTTAGCCTCTTCCTCCAGGTCAACAGAAAAATCCTAATGGTGTCTTATCTGCACAACTAGTTTTCAACCCTGGCTGTGCAGAATCACTTTTTAAAATGCAGTTTTCACAGAATCAACCATTTTTAAAAATTACATATACCCAAGTCTGCCTACCCTCAATGAATTAGAGTTTCTGGTACAAGTGTCCAAACTTCTGTGTCTATAAAGAAAACTGCTCAGGTAATTAAGGAACACTAGACAAAGGAAGAACTCCAACGACAAAGACAGCATTGAAGGAACTTGGAAGCTGAAGCCAGAAAGGGAAAAAAAAATCAAATGATTCTCAGAAAAAATTTTAAAAACTAACTTTCCTTAACTTCCCATGCAAAAAAGAGTACCATTTTACACAGAAGGGAAAAAAGGCAGAAAGATTGTATTATATGACTTAGATTATTATTTCCTCTAAGTTAAGCTCTCTATGTAAACTAGAATTTGAAGGGTAAATTCTCTCTAAAAGCATTTTTACAAGCAGATTTATATTTTTATTTTGTTCCACAAATGAAAACATCTTAGTTTGTGTAATTATAAGGAACAACGTATAATTAGAATCTACACAACAGTAAAGACACCATGAACAAATCACCATTAACTTTAGAAGTAAAAGTTTATTAATAACATCAGCATTTTCAACTATTAAAACAGATTTTAATGAAACAAATGCTTAACACGAGATTTTGATAAAACAGAAGATGGCTGAACCCTCTAATCAGAAATATTATTTAAGACCACAGCACCATCTAGTGTTGATGAGCATGTAACAGCAATAATTTCCTAGAGCACACAACTCTACTAATTTACAATATATATAAACTTCATATAATGTGCTAAGTGACAGGTCCCACAACTACAGGTCAGATATTGAATTCTTATATATTCCTATTTCTAAGCATTATGTAATAAGATAGACTATTTACTAATTTTAAACACATAAAAAAAGATTTTGAATTTTTTCAAAACATTTGAAAAAAAAAAAAAGAAAACAAAGAAAAACTCTTGGTAAGGCATCTAGTCTTAGCTCTGTACCGAATTTCCAAAATCAGTGAATCCTCATTTGTAACCAGATCTAAAAAATCCAAAGTTTAACTTTCAAAATGCTAGCAATTATAATAATGCATTTATTACAGCACAGTTAGGTGTAAAATGAATGTTACTTCTATTTCCCTAATCATAAAGCATTATAAAGGTGATATTACTTCTCACTGATGTCCATATCCCATTAGTCTGAAGCTCCTCAAAGAATGGAATCAAACTTTGCGATTATTTTTGTACCTCCATTATCTTGCACAGAGTTGGACAGGTAAAAGATACTCAGTAATGCTCACTGGATACAATTTATCGAAAAAATCATCAAATAATGTAATCACACTCTATACCATCATTAACTGTCTTAAGCAAACTTTACTATACATGTTTAATATAAGATATGGTGGAACATCAAGTATAATGTGCCAAGAATGTTATATGTTATCTCATTTAATTTTCACAATAAACATATTTTACAAATAAAACCACCACCATCACCACCACCTCAGAAAGTATATTTAGATTTCCTAAGGTCATATTGCTAGAAAGTAGGGGAGCTACAATTTTAAACCTGTATCTGTCTGACTTTAAAGCCTGTGCCCTTTCCACTATACCAAGTTGATATAAGTTCAGCAGAATATCCTAAAAACAATCAAAGATAAAACTTTATTTTTTATACAACATCAAAGAGAATGTTGTTGATCATCCAAAAAAAGGAAAATTTAATGTTTAAAATAGAAATCAGGTGGAACCAAATGCTTGTGAGGACACTAAATCTCAACTTACAATCATATTTAGGCCAAGTTCCAAGGCATTGGAGATGGGAGAAAGAGTTCATCCTTCAATAAATACATAAAGATTTATGACTTATAATATGGTTGGAACTGTCATATGTTTATATTAAAAGAATCCCCCATTTACTTGGAAGAACTCTGGGAAGAACCTCAAAATTTGCTATTTCCAAATTTCCTATCTCCATCATTGGCTCTGAGAATAACATCTATCCTCCTCAAATGTCTGATTCCAGGTCATCTGAGACCTTCTCCATCTTGAACACACACTTGGTCAGCATATGACTGTGCCATGGTGATAAAGATACTTAAGACAGAAATACTTCTCTACTGTTTCTCCTTACTATACATTTGGGGATAGCAAGGCTATATATACAGCATAAAGGGAAATAGCATAAAGAAGGAAAGGTCATGAAGAAACGTAGTTAAGACATTACAATACTAATCCCAGTGTTCAGTGCTTATAAATAAGACTATTCAAGTCCTAAGAGCAACAGAGGTATCAATCATGATAGTCATAAAAGTACTTGTGTCGCTTTGCCTGAAATAAAGATCACAATGGGCAACATACCTTAACATCTGAAATAAATGGAGCAGGTTTCAATGTCACAGAACAATGAGTTCGGGATAGCAGGATAGGTGGGGGAGGGATTCTGCTTTTCTTTCTTTTCGAACTCTCCACATATTTTTGATATGAATATAGGGCATTTTGTTCTGTTTCAATCTTCTCAATTAAAGAATATGCTTCCTATAATAAAGTGTGAACATAGAAAAATACATTTCAAGATTTGAAGTGCATTTATATTTCTAGAATTCTGGTAATGTTAAACAACATTATCTTGCTATATATAGCTTTTTGAGCCTCAGAATTATACCTGCTTCAAGCATTGAATGCTTTAGCTACTAAATAAGGCCAAGTAAAAAATAGCTATAAATTAAATAAAGTAATGGAGGCATACTTACATGTCTAATATGGTTATCATTATATTAATATTAAACATTTCATTTTCATATCAAACCCTATGAATACCTAACATCATAATTTCACTGTCCTTAACTAATTCATAGCTCAATCATTTATATATACTGATGAACTATACACCTACCCTTAATGCAACTTGAAATGTGACTCTCAAGTAATGAGACTACTGGTATATGTGACTTATGAAATGAATATTATTGAAAGTTTCTTACTATCAGCAAGGAGAAATAAAAACACCTATTCGGTGAGCCTGAAAGTAAGGTAAGCACCATTTCAAAAAGTAACACATTGAGAGATAATTCATAAAACAAAAAAATAAAAATCTGAAGATCTGAAGATTTCCAAAGAAAGTCTAAACATATCCACAACTATAATGCATGTAAATGGGTTAAAGTTGTCTTTTAAACTAAATTAAAAGGCACAGACTCTTTAATTGAGGTCCAAAGCAAAAATCCACATAAAGATTAAAATTAAATGGATAATAGAGAAAAAACAGCCTTTCCAACAAATGGTAGTAGGACAATCAGATATCCACATGGAGAATAATAAAGTACCCCTACATCCACTACGTACAAATATTAACTCAAAATGAATTACAGACCCAAATGTAAGAGCTAAAATTATAAAATTCTTAAAACATATGAGTAAACCTTCACTGCTTTGAGTTAGGCAATGGTTTCTTAGATATGACAACACAAGCAAACTCACTCACACACACACATGCATGCGCACACGCACACACACACACACACCAAAAAGTAGATACATTAAACTTCATCAAAATTAAAAATTTCAAATGATGCCATCAAGAAAGTAAAAAGACAACCAACAGAATAAGAGAAAATATCTGCCAATCATGTATCTGATAAGTGATTTGTATTCAAAATACATAAAGAACTGTTACAAGTCAATAATAAAAAGACAAATAACCCCATTAAAAAAAAGCGGACAAAGGTTTTGAACAGATAGTTCTCCAGAGAAGATCTACAAATGGCCAATAAGTACAAAAAAGATGCAAAACATCACTGACCATTTAGGGATGAAAATACAAAATCAGCAAGCTAATTTAAGAGGCAGAAAATTTGAATGCAAGATAGTGATAGAGCTGAGAAACATATCCAAAAAATTCATCCCACAACGTCAGTCTCAACTGATTTCATTTTTAAAAAATTTCAAATCTCAAGGAACTGATAACTCCTATACTATTTAAAAATTTTGTAACTACAGACAAAGATAGATAGCTTCTCAAATAATTTGACAAAATTATTATACCCTTGATACAAAACTTGAAAAGTGACTGCATGTAAAGACATAGGGCAATCTTCTTACAAATATAAATGCAAGCATTCTAAATAAAATACTAATACATCGAATCTAGCAATATATTAAAGGAATAATGTATGGTAATTATATTGTCTCTCTCCCAGGAATATATGGATAATTTAATATTAGAAAGTGTATGAATACAATTTAATTTATCTATAAATCAAATGAGAAAAAATATGATTATAGGCTCAATGACCAAAAAAATTTTTTTGAACTTCTTTAATATTCATTGTTTATTTTTTTTTAAAAAAAAGAGGAGGTAAAAAGGAAAATTTTAAAAATCTTAAGACAAATAAAAATGGAAACACAACATACCAAAATCTATGGGATGCATCAAAAACACTTCTAAGAAGAAAGTTTATAAAGAAAATGCTTCCACTAAGAAAAAAGAAAGATCTGAAATAAACAATCTGACTTTATATTTCAAGGGAACTAGAAAAAGAACAAAAAGCTAAGCCTAAAATTAGTAGACTGAAGGAAATAACAAAGATGAGAAAGAAAATAAATAAAATAGAGACCAGAAAAATAAAGAAAAGATCAACTAAAATAAGAGCTGGTTTCTTGAAAAGATAAACAGAACTGAAAAACTTTTAACTAGACTAAGAGAAAAAGGGAGAAGACTCAAATAATATCAGAAATGAAAGAGGAGACATTATAACTGATACCACAGAAATACAAAGAATCATATGACATTACTATGAACATTAGACACCAACAAATTATATAACCTAGAAGAAATTGATCAATAACTTGAAATATATGACTTACCAACTCAGAATCATGAAGAAATAGAAAAGATGAACAGGCCAATAACAAGTAAGGAGATGAATTAGTAATCAAAAACCTCCCAATAAAGAAAAGCCCAGAATCAGAAAAATTTAAAGAATCAATATCAATCATTCTTAAACTATTCCAAAAAAAATGAAGAGAAGGGGATACTTCCAAACTGATTTTATGAAGCCAGTATGCCCCTGAAAACAAAGCCTGGCAAGGACACTACAACAAAAGAAAATTACAGGTCAACGTCCCTGATGAATATAAATGCAAAAATCCTCAACAAAATATTGGCAAATCAAATATAACAATACATTAAAAGGATTATACACCATGATGAAGTAAGATTTATTCCTGGGATGCAAGGATGGCTCAACATAAATGTGATACAAATCAATAAATGTGATAAACCACATCAACAAAATGAAAGATAAAAATAATATGATCATTTCAATAGATTCAGAAAAAGAATTTAACAAAATTAAACATCCTTTTATAATTAAAAAAAAAAACCTCTACAAACTGGATATAGAAGAAACATACCTAAACATAATAAAGGCCATATATGGCAAACCTACTGCTAACATCGTACTCAATGGCAACGGGTTGAAAGCATTCCCACTAAGATCAGGAAGAAGACAAGAGTGCCCATTCTTACCACTCCTATTCAACTTGTTACTGGACATCCTAGCCAAAGCAATCAGAAAAGAAAAAGAAATAAAAAGTATCTAAATCTAAAAGAAAGAAGAAAATTGTCTCTGTTTACAGATGACATGATTATATAGAGAGAAAACTGCAAAGACTCAACCAAAACACTGTTAGAACCAATAAACAAATTCAGTAAAGTTGCAAGATCCAAAATCAACATATAAAAATCTGTGGCATTTCTATACACTAACAACAAACTATTCAAAAAATAAAAATAAGAATAAAGAAAACAGTCCCATTTATATTAGTGTCAAAAACAAGAAAATAGCAATAAACTTAACCATGGAGGTAAAAAAGGTCTGCGCCTAAAACATTGATGAAAGAAACTGAAGAAGACACAAATAAATGGAAAAATTCCCCGTGTTCATGGGTAGGAAGAATTAATATTATTGAGATATTCATAGTACACAAAATGATCTACAAATTCAATGCAATCTTTATGAAAATTCCAATGGCATTTTTCTCAGAAATAGAAAAGTCAATCCTAAAATTCATTTAGAATGACAAAAGATCCAAATAGCTAACACAGACTTGAGCAAGAAGAACAAAGCTGATCAAACTATATAACAAAGCTGTAGTAATCAAAAATATGGTAGAGAGAGAGAAAGAGAGAGAGAGAGAAAGGAGGAAGGGAGAGAGAAAGGAAGAAGAAAAGAAGGAAAGAAAGACCAATGGAATAAAATAGAGAGCCCAGAAATATGGTCAACTAATTTTTGACAAAGTCTCCAAGTATATACAATGAAGAAAGTTCTTTAGGTTCTTTAATAAATAGGTTCTTTAATAAATGGTATTGGGAAAACTGGATATCCATATTTGAAGAATGAAATTGGACCATTATCTTATTATATGTAAAAATCAACTCAAAATGGATTAGAGACTTAAACATAAGACCTGAAAACCACAAACTCCTAGAAGAAGGCATAAAGGAAGAGCTCTTTGACATTGGTTTAGGCAACAATTGTTTTTGGTTCTGACAGAAGAGGTATAGGCAACAAAAACAAAAGTAAATAAGCTAAAAACCTTCAGCACAGCATAGGAAACAATCAACAAATTGAAAAGACAACCTATGGAACTGGAGAAAATATTTGCAATCTATACATTCAATAAGGCCTTGATATCTAAAATATATAAGGAACTCTAAACTCAATAGCAATCAATCCAGTCAAATAACTTAAAAATGGACCAAAAAAAACCCCAAATAGACATTTTTCCAAAAAAGACATTCAGATGGCCAACAGGCACATGAAATGATGCTCAACATCACTTATCATCAGAGAAATGTAAATAAAAACCACCATGAGACAGTATCTCACACCTGTTAGAATGTCTATTATCAAAAAGACAAATGATAACAAATGTTGGTGTAGATGTGGAGAAAAGGGAACCTTTGTACAATGTTGGTAAGAATGTGAACTGGTACAACCAATGTGGTATACAGTATGGAGGTTCCTCAAAAAATTAAAAATAGAACTATCATATAATCCAGCAATCCCACTTCTGGGTATTTATCCAAAGCAAATGAAATCATTATCTTAAGATGTATCTGCACTCCTATGTTCATTGCAGCATTATTCACTATCACCAAGATGTGAAGACAATCTAAGTGTCCATTGATAAATAAAGAAACTGTGTTACATATATACAATGGAATATTATTCAGCCTTAGAAAATAAGAAAATTCTGCCAATTGGAGCGGCATGTATGACCTTGAGGGCATTATACTAATGAAATGAGCCAGACAAAGAGAAATACTGTATGGTATCATGTGTATGTGTAATCTGAAAAAATAAAAGTCAAACTCATAGAAACAGTAAGTAGAATGGTGATTGCCAAGGGCAAGAAAGAGGGGATTCGGTCAAGAGGCACAAACTTCCAGTTATAAGATGAATAAGTTCTGAAAATCTAATGTAGAGCATGGTGACTACACTTAATAATAGTGTATTGCATCCTTGAAATCTGGCAAGAAAACATATCTTAAGTGTTCTCACTCAGAAAAAAAAAGGTAACTACATGATACGATAAATGTGTTAATTAAGCTGATTGTGGTAACCATTTTATAATGTACAATAGTCCCTGCTTATCCACAGGAACACATTCCAAGCCCCTCAGTGGATGCCTGAAACCACAGACATATCAAACCCTATATATACCATTTTTTTCTTATACATATATACCTATGATAAAGTTTAATTTATAAATTAGGCACAGTAAGGGATTAGCAATATCTAATAATAAAATAGAACAATTATAACAATATATTATAATAAAAGTTATGTGAATGTGGTCTCAAAATATCTTATTGTACTGTACTCATCCTCTTCCTGTGACAATGTGAGAAGATAAAATGCCTATGTGATGAGATGAAGTGAAGTGAATGTCATAGGCACTGTGACACAGCATTAGGCTACTACTGACCTTCTGAGGATACATCAGAAGGAGAATCATCTGCTTCTGGGCTGTGGTTGTCTGCAGGTAACTGATTCCTCAGAAAGCAAAACCACAGATAAGAGGAAACTACTCTATATGTACATCAAATCATCACATTATACATTCTAAGTATATTACAATTTTATTTGCCAATTATGCCTCAGTAAAGATGGGGGTGTGGCAAACCTCAGTAAACTAGGAAAGCTCTTGCCTTAGCATGAGAAAAATATTAATTTTAGCCAATAGCCAAAATTATGGCTAATAGGGAAGGACTAAAAGAATTATCAATAAAATCCAGAAGGAGACACAATGCCCCTATTCATTTTTGTTCTGGAAGTTCCAGCCAATTTAATAAATTTAAGAAAAGAAATACTGAAAATGAGAAGACAGATGTCTGCCTACCAAATTTCAAATACATTTCACTCTGATACAAAAACCTGTACTGTCTCCCCTGCAGAAGACATGCTAAGTTCAAAGCTTCCATTTGGAGATGGGGACTTGAGCTCAAAAGAAAGGGTAAGACTGGAGATAGGATCCACGAGTCATTTGCATCAAAGTGATATTTAAAACTGAGTGAGTAAACTAGTTCCCTGTGGGAGTGTAGATTATAAAACTGTAGTATCATACATTTTCTCCTAAAATAAAGATTGACCTAAATTGAGATCAGAATGAACTCATTTTTATTGTTTATAGGAAATGGCTAACATTAAGGTCTAAAATCATTAGTTGTGATTAAAATTTATCTGTAATAATAAATGGGCTTTTAAATTCTGCTTGTTCTGTGCAAGGAGGGCTTGAATTTTTTTTTTTTTTTTTTGGCATTTATCATTAAGAATCTTAGCCATCTGCATAGGACAATTACTCCATCATGTGAGAAGGGGTGTATTAAATGGTAACCATGTTCCTAGGGCCTACACTCAAAACTAATTTCCAGACATGTGGTGCTCAGTATAACTTGAATCATTGAATGAATCAATCAATCAAGGGGATAGGATGGCACCTATTATTCATTACCATCTCTACTTTTTCACTCATTCAACCAAACTGAGAAGAATGGAGAAAATGGATGGAAAGAGAGATGTTAAAGGAGCTGTGTCTTAACACACTATGAAAGAGTCAAGGAATCAGCAGTGCCAGTTCAGCCCAGAGGACACAACTATGGGGCTGGACAGAGGCTCATTGACCCTTCCACCCTATACCATAGACAAAAGACCAGATTTGGCTCCCTGAGAGAACAGATAGGCCCACAGAGCAGGGTTCCCTCAAAAGGCAACAATAGGTAGGAGTTTGATGAGGAAGAGACCAGAATCAAAATGAGGAAGAAGCCTGAGCAGAAAAAGATAAGTAGATTCCTCCCAGATAACTGTGGAAAATTTTAAAGACATTCCTACTTGAACAGAAGGGAGATGAAAGCTATTATATTTTGAACATTAAATGTTAATGTGCCTTCATTTGCGTCACAGACTGTGGAGACCAAGATATTTTAGGCTGCGTAAGAACAGGTGAGATCAGCCTGAGGAAAAATTATGCAACACAAGGGAAGGGACCAACACTTTAAAAGTTTCCGTCCTCTGGATTATGTGTGCAGCCTATAAAATGCACCAGCAGCACTGGTTTACTGGCCCTAATATTAACACACACTACTTTTGACCTTATCTCAACTGGCTAGCCAACTGCCCTGGGCTTTCTACACTTATTTCCAAAATTTGCCTCAGCAGTTCATGCTCCAGTAAACCAGTCGGACACTAGCATCTTCTGACTTGAATTTAGCAGCTTCTCTCTCCATATCCATGAACCCAACTGAGATTTTTTAAAACTTCCTGCTTTCTGCCATGGCACAGATATTTCTCCAACCTGGCTATTGATCAATATCATCTATGGAGTTTATTTAAAAATTAAGATATTCCATCCCCATTCCGAACCTATTTAATAAAAATCTCCAGGGATGAGGCTTAAGCGTCTGTATTTTTTTTTAAAGTTTATTTCTTTATTTTGAGAGAGAAAGTGCGGCGGAGGTGGGAGGGCAGCGAGAGATGGAGAGAGAATCCCAAGCAAGCTCTGTGCTCAAACTCACAAACTGTGAGATCATGACCTGGCCTGAAATTAAGAGTTGGAGGCTTAAGCAAGTGAGCCACCCAGGTGCCCCAAACATCTGTATTATTAACAAATGTCAAGGATAATTTTGAAGTACAGCAGAGACTGGGAGTCACTGATTGAAATGAGTTAATCAGCTTCCTACCCTTTCTCTCAGTCTCTAATCTCCTCAACCTCCAGTCATCTAGCCTTTCAATGACTCCTCCTATACTTGTTATGGGGCAAACTCCTCCACAGCCCTTTGTATTCTGATCATGATTATACTTTCTAGCCTTATCTCCTTCTCTACTCTTTTGTTCTCCCATAACTACCTCCTATCCTTCCCTGAGAACCTGTGCTTGTCACGCCTTGAAGGTTTTCCCATGCAACTTCCTCTTCCTGAAGGGTTTTACATCCTTTCTGTGCTTCAAGACTCACTCAAAAATCACCTCTGAATCCTCCCAAAAGAAGTCCCACACATTTAGGTACTTAACTCTCGTCATTTACCATTCTTTATTTTAGCAGGTATCACACAATACGATCTGTGTACGTGATTGTCTACACTCTCTAAGCAATGAGTGTCTTGGCCACAATGACAGTGCTTTCTTTATCTCTTTAGGTTCAGTAAATGTGTTTTGAATGAAAGATATATGAAATTATGACAGACAAGGATGCTCTATAATGCATTTTAAGACAATATGTTTAAAATGTTCTGATTCAGTCTTGATCAGTTTTAACTTTAGACTCCCCAACTCAGATTCCATGGCCCAATTTGAAATAGACTAATAAAAGCACTAAGGTCTTAAATGAAAGGTAACAAAAGTCTAAAACAGAGTCCTTGATTTATGTAAATCAGATAAATTCTATCATAGTACTCAATGTAAAACCTAGTGCTAGTTAGAAATTAAAATCCTGTGGAGAAATAGGAACCCTCTTGCACTGTTGGTGGGAATGCAAACTGGTGCAGCCACTCTGGAAAACAGTGTGGAGGTTCCTCAAAAAATTAAAAATAGACCTACCCTATGACCCAGCAGTAGCACTGCTAGGAATTTACCCAAGGGATACAGGAGTACTGATGCATAGGGGCACTTGTACCCCAATGTTTATAGCAGCACTCTCAACAATAGCCAAATTATGGAAAGAGCCTAAATGTCCATCACCTGATGAATGGATAAAGAAATTGTGGTTTATATACACAATGGAGTACTACGTGGCAATGAGAAAGAATGAAATATGGCCCTTTAGTAGCAACGTGGATGGAACTGGAGAGTGTGATGCTAAGTGAAATAAGCCATACAGAGAAAGACAGATACCATATGGTTTCACTCTTATGTGGATCCTGAGAAACTTAACAGAAACCCATGGGGGAGGGGAAGGGAAAAAAAAAAGAGGTTAGAGTGGGAGAGAGCCAAAGTATAAGAGACTCTTAAAAAATTAGAACAAACTGAGGGCTGATGGGGGGGTGGGAAGGAGGGAAGGGTGGGTGATGGGTATTGAAGAGGGCATCTTTTGGGATGAGCACTGGGTGTTGTATGGAAACCAATTTGACAATAAATTTCAAATATTTTTAAAAAATGAAACTAATTTAAAAAAAAAAAGAAATTAAAATCCTAACTTAGTAAGCCAAATCATTGAGTTGCTAAAAGCATTCCATTTATAAGAGAGTGACTGGTACACTAATTAGAAAAAGTATCTATACCCCCATGTTCATCTCAGCATAATTTACAATAGCCAAGACACATTTTATATATATATGAATATATAACTCATATGTATGAATATTATTCAGCCATAGAAAAAAAATGAAATCTTGCCATCTGAGACAACATAGATGGACCCTGAGGACATTATGTTAAGTGAAGTCAGAAAAAGACAAATACCATATGATGTCATTCACATATGGAATCTGAAAAAAAACAAGTTCATTGGTGGTTGCCAGTTGGTTGGGGGTGAGAGGTGGGACAAAAATGGGTGAGGTCAAAAGGTACAAATTCCCAGTTATAAAATAAGTCATGGGGGTGTAATGTACAGCCCAGTGACTACAGCTAATAATACTGTATTCCTTATTTAAAAGTTCCTAAGAGAGTAAATCTGAAAAGTTGTCATCACAAGAAAAAAGATTTTGTAACTGATAACAAATACCTAAGTTAATAAGATTTTTTGCAGTGATCATTTAGCAACATAAACAAATACCGAGCCATTACGTTACACACCTGAAACTAATATAACGTTATATGTCAATTATACATCAATTTTTAAAAAAGAAAGTGATTAGGGCTTTTTAAAGGGGGTTCCTCAAATAAAAGGAAAAAAATATTACCAGAAAAGTAGTCCCAAAAACTCAAGAAAGAAAAATTCCCATGAAACCAGCTCTATTCAACTGTAAAAAGAGAAAATGTTCTCAGTATGGACATGACTGTTGCCTATAACATGTCCAACATGTTGCCTAATATGTCCATCAAAACATATTGTTTTATTGCCATTAAAAATTGTACTGAAGTCCAAAGTACTTTTGTCTGAATGTAAATCTCTGCCTATAGTTCCCATAGAGAAACAGACCTGCTTCTTTTTAGAAGTTACTCAATGCTTACGAGGACAGATTGACATTAAATACGTTTGACATCGACAGTGCAGCAAAACACTTGGGGAAAGATATAATGCAATCTTCAAGGTCATGATTAACAACTATCCATAAAAAATGATCATAAGACTGGAATAATAAAGTGCCATATTTATTACTTGTCTAGTAGACCTCCTGAGGTATATTCTGGATTCTCAGCACTATTACATACATTTTAGAAGGAGATGAAAAGTTAAGTCATATCCAAGAATCCAGTAAAGAAATATTTTTTTATTGCTAAGAATAAAATATACAATTTATAAGATCAATCTCGGAGACAACACAAAAAGAAACATATAGTTTGATAGAGGAAAGTATATCTAGAACACCAAAAAATAGTTCTGATATGATAAAACAGAATGTTCCAGAATGCTTAAAGTGGAAGACAGAGTAGTAGTAGTAGTAATAATAATAATGGCTAACATTTATTGACTGCTTGTTCTGTGCCAAATGCTAAGCATTTTACATGCATCATTTCCTTGAATCTTCCCAAGAACCCCCATTTTATATATGAAGAAATTAAAACTTAGGAGAGCATAAGCAACTTGACCTTGATCATACAGCTAGTCAGTAGCAGAACCAAAACTTTAACCCAACACCCTATACTCCTAACTACTATGTATCTTGTCTTAATACAAAGCTAAGTTAAAAGGAAGCATGGAAAGGCAACCTGGATGAAGTTTCCTACGAAATACCGTTAAAACTTGAAATGTAAGTTAGCTAAAATCTCCCGTCAATAGTTTGAAGTCTAGGGGGTCAAAATATGACTTCACAGGAGGGGGTCAGAATCAGAAAGAATTTGCTCTTTATGGGAAAGACTTCAACATGGAACAATTAAAAAGAGCTGATAAGATCTCTGAAAAAAAAATGATTTACATATATTCTTTCCCCAAAAGCAAATAGAATTGATTTGACTAAAATGCTATAAAATAGGAAGAATAATTATACTTAGTAATCCAATTACCGCTAATGTAATAAAAAGCCAACAGGGACTTTCAGAAGCCCAATAACCAAGACAGGAAAAAGGGGGGGGGGGAGGTTGGAAATCCCCATAATCAAAAAACAAACCAGTCATTTCATTTAGAAAGCTAACAAGCTATTATCAAAGGTTTGTCTCTCATTCCTGGCAACAAGTTGGTCCACTTATAACTGATTAGGAATAAAATGGACACCTGATGAGATTATGCAGCTCCACAAGGTCAGGAAACTTCTGAAAAACTAAAACAGGGTATGAATTATTTAAGAGTTCTGAAAAGAAAAAGACCCAGGCTTTTCAAACCTTTTTATGGTATCAGGTGACACATCAGTTACTGATTTGGGGATAACTTTATTACAAAATCATGATAATGTAAACCATTCTGTAATATACCCCAGCAGAAATGATTGCCAAGGGAAAGAAATTTATTTGTCTTCTTTAAAGAGAGAAAGTTTGGCAATTTTTTGAGCCATAACATCATTGTTTACGAGAGTACTCTAAGGACTGATCATTAAGCCTTAACACTTGGATAAAAAACTACCATTGAGGAGCAGAGGTGGCTATATATGATTTCAGAACTTCTAAATAAATATTCAACATGTTCCTAGTTGGTGAAATCCTTGTGGAGGACCCCTCAAAAAAAAAAATAGAGCCTCTAAATGCATCTCATGATTCTATCCTAAGAGGACATTATACTTACAATTTTTCTTAAGTTAAAATAGTTTCACTTAAGAAATAGAAGGAAAAGGCACACAGGGAGAAAAGCATGAAAACTTCTGACTTCTCACAACTCCAGTGTGTCCCCAGTGTCAAAGGTAGGAAGATAGAGATATAACAGGGGAATGAGCATATTATGACAGCACGAAGACCAGATTCAGTCATAATAAAACAAAAGGGAAAATCCCAGAGGCTTTATTCTCTCCAGGCTCTGAGAGGCCACAAAATTACTCCTGAGAGAAACAGTTCTAAAAGAAAGATAAGTTTTATTTGATGTAGAAATAGGACTGAAGTATTAGTATCCTCCAAGTACCAGATAGTAGCAAGGGGCTTCAGAAGCATCTGATGAGAAAATGAATCTGAACACACCCCCAAAGTTTTCCAACAAAAATCAGGCACCAGTCATCTGAGACTATCCAAACTATCATAAAACTCCTTCATTCAAATGCTAGATATTCAAATTTAATAAGGCTCTCCCCTAATACTGCCAGGACGGACTTACCAACCTTGAACACCAATAGTATCAGTCCATCCAAAATCCTCAGACTTCCTCTGTGGTCTCTTCTTCTTACCATCTTATCCCAATACCCACCCCTCCCCTTGCATCTATGCTTCTGTGACACTGAGACCTATAGGACCACAAGAACTCTATGAGACTTCTAGCTTCAGGAACTTTGTACATGTTGTTTTCTCTTCCATAATATCATTTCCACCCTTTGTCTTCCTCTTTCTCTGCCTGTCAGTATTCAACTTCACGATTCCTTTTCTGTATGTTTCCTTAAACATTACCCACTGCTGGGTTGGGTACTCCTCTGCCTAATTCCCATGGCACTCTTTGCAATGAAAGCATCTATAGCAATGACCCATAATTACCTACTTACTTATCTATGTTCCCACAGACTGGATTTATCCACAAAGAGGGACCACAAAGAGAAGGCAACCCATCAATATTTCTTAAATAAATAAAGGATTTAATTTGTTTTTATCCCCTGTACTCAGCATAATACCAGGCACACAATCAATGTGCAATAAATATTTGCTGAATGGATGGTAAGTACTCAAAAACATTTTTTGGATGAAGTAATGGACAGATGATCAGAGAGTGCTATATATCAGAAATCTTAAATTCCAATATCCTACTTTCTGACCTCAAATACCTATCCTTCCAGCTCTCTCAGATTCTGATTTTCTGGTCTCTGACCTCACAGAGATGTCTAGTCTCTTGACATCTTCCTAGTCACCAAGCCTTTAAAGACCGTGAGGGTGTCACTTCCCTCTCACTCATTCTGTACCCATTTTTATTATGAACTTTTAACCCATACTATCATTTGTAAAAATCCAGCCCTGAACATATTTCTGCTGTCACAAATATTCTGCTGTCACAGCTACTAAAAATAACACATCCGGATAATGTCATACCACTATGCAGATGGGGCTTCTTAAAAATTCATGGTCTTCACCTTCAGCCAGAACTTTGTGCTGGCCAGTCCTTTAACTTGGAGTCAGCTTCCCCATCCATTCCTCATTCATTCCTCTCCACTCTGTAACCATCTTCTCTCTCCTCGGTCCAACTGTCCACCCTTGCTCTCTGCTGTTGGCAGATATCCCTTGCTTCCTACTCTATCAGATGATTGGCATAAGAAGGCATCAACTCAACTCTCTGCCTCCACACTAACAGACTCACTCTAATCTACATCAGTCTTTTCCTCCTTCCCTTTTATATCAGAGGATGAGGCGTCTGCCCTGCAGCCCACCCTCCACTGAAGATGAATCACTTTATCTGTGTTTTCAATCATCTCCTTCCCTCTTCTAATAGGATTCTGCTCTATCATTAACCCCTCTCATATCTTCAATTCCTTTTCTTCTGGCTCTTCATCCTCATTATATAAATATGCTAAACTTTTTCTCTTAAACTCTTCTTAAACTCTGTATCTTCTCCCTAGCTTTGACCTACTTTTGTCTTTCTCTTATCAGCTAAACTACTTGTATCATTATTCTCTACTTCACCATGTGCCATTCACTCAGCCAATACAATCAAATTTTTATGGGTAATACAGCATGAGAGACAAAATTTTTAAAAATCCCCTAACTTTAAATTTTACTGCCCTCAGAAATTTAAACTCTAAAATCAATATACAATGAATCAGCAAGAAGACAGAACAATTTCCAGGTCAGAGTAAGATAATAAGGCATTTGGTCCATAAATCAGCAATACCACCAGAGAGGAGATATGTGAGCCAATGGACTTGAAGTATTTTAATTCCATAGTAAGGAATGCATTATGCTAGCACAGTGTCACTTAAATTCTATAGTTTCCATTATTTTTCATCCTTCTGATTTTATTTGGCTTCCAATTAAGTTGCCCCTACAAAGAGAAAATACAGTGAGAGGATCTATCATTTTAGGAGAGTTCAGGACTGGCAATACAAATTAGTTCCCTGTTCAGAACCATTCTACTTCTCAAAAGAGAGGACTAGATATAGGGACCCTAAAAGTTCATAATTTAACAAACACATTATTTTTAGCAAAGGGAACTAAATCATTCGTTTAACAATGGTTGTATGTCAGGAGTAAAAAAAAAAAAAAAAAAAAAAAAAAAAAGGAATGGCATGTTGTTACCGTCAAAAAGTTGTGTGAACATGCAGAGGCTGCATCTTTTTCAAATACTAGAAGAGCTTTCTGCATCAAGTAAATCGCTTTGGACAGCTTATTCTTCTTTATTTTATTCATTACACTTAATTCTGAAACAGAAAATACACATTTTTACCAAAAGGGAGACATAAAAACTATCTTTAAATTTTTTGGAAAAACAGTTTATCCCAATTTTAATTACCTGTAAAACAGTCAATGCTTCTAGATTGTTTCAGTTTTTTTGGATCTTTGGCAGATACATGCTTGCTAGCAGCTGGAGTCTGCAAAACTGAAGAAGGAGAAGATTGCCATTACAATTAGATTTGTATCCAAAAAAGGGCATATTTTCTAAACATTAAAGGGTAACTATCTATTTGCAAAATTATTACTTCCTCTCATATGTCATGTCTTTTTTCATTAATAGATAAAAATTCAAACAAATCTACAACAATCTATAAATAAACACAGTTTAATTGACAAACTCTCTTTTATTTGCCACGGTATGCCTGAGGACATAAAAAATATTCAAATTATAAAAATATTTAACTTCCTATCTCATCTTAAATAAAATCATCTTGAAAGTTGATAAATAAGATCCAACCTACTTTTATTCACTTCCCTTTTGATAAACTTTTTAAAACTGCTCCATCCATGATCCCTGTAAGAGCTCTGAGTACCCCAAGAATACCTCCACTCTCCTCTCTCAAGATTTTCAACTAACACATGAATTCTTGCCAGCTGACTATGGGCAGTGAGAGATCCTGGTGTACAGTTGGGATGAGCCATCATTGTGGTCTAGGAAAGAGAGGATGATGGAGAAGAGAATAAAAGTATGCTGGCCCAGGAAGATGGAGAATGTTGCTCTGATGTTGATTTTCGAGGTCTGGTCCTCGAAAATATTTTGATCAGGCAATATTTTGTTTCTTGGAGGTATGTGAAGGTACTTGTAGCAACCTGACAATAAACCCCTGTTATTTTAATTATTTGTGCTAATGCCATGAGATGATGATTGACTGATGAAAAGATGCCAACAGATACCATTAAAGGATATAAAGTTTCTTTAACGGTGAAGGATAAGGGAATTTCTCTGCATGGAGACAGCAACACAAAGCAGAAAATAATGCATCATTCTCTCAGTACCTGGTGTATTATAAATGCTAACTAAGTGATGACTCTCATGAGTATAACAGTTGGAGATAAGAAGGCTCTCATGAGTATAATAGAGATAAGAAGGATGAGATTCAAGAAAACGCTGAATGCCCAACGCAGATAAGTCATATTTAATGCCAGTATCATCAACAGGCAACCACTGTAAAGTTCTTGAATGAGAATGACAAAAGCAGTATTTAGGCAACATTAGTCTGGCAGCAGCATGCAAGAATGAAGAAAGAAGGAAAAAATGAAAATCTTTGCTAGGGTGATAGTTCAATAAGTGGAGAAAAACACCAAGGAGTCCCAGAGATATTGCAAAGGAATAATAACTAAGCCCATTTAAATTTGAGCTCAAGTCTACCATCAGTATTATTAAATGGTCTTTGATAAAAACTCAGAGGATCACTTAGCCTTGCAAGATTTATGGATAATAATTAGAGAATGAACTAGTTATTAACTCTATAAGTAAACAGACCCCACTTTACTACAGAAGATAATATAGCTACTAAGTGAGAATTATAGGCTAGTTTTCTTAAAGAAAACCTGACACATAAATGCCATTCATGTTTTGAAATACATTTGTGGTCCAAATATTTTAAAATCAAAGAATATTCAAAGTTTTTATTCTAAGTAGCCTGATTGAAATATATATATATATATATATATATATATATATATATATATATATATATATATGACACAGAAATATTTTCATTTTATTTGCTTCCCTCTACATCCAGCAGGTCTTTTAAGAAACAGGCTTTGAAACAGTATAAATGTTGAAAATAAAATGTAAGAGGATGAAAACGATAAAGGGATAAAAGAATAAAGAAAAGGGAAATTTTATGTAAACAGAATGCAAATACAAGCACGTGGTCCTAAGTATATACCAATGGGAAACATCACCATAGAAAAAATAAAATTAATTCAAGTAAATCTGAACACAGTTCTCTAACATGTGATATATTCTAAAGACAAAATGAACTGCAAAGAAATCCTAAATTTACTTAGCAGTTTTGTTGTTAATGGTGGTATTGGTTTAATAATTCTGAAAACACTTTGTTAATATGGTAAGACAAAGCATCATGGCAGCATAAGTCATCCCTTCCCCTCTCCACATGCAATAAGAAAAACTCAGCATCTATTCATGGACAAAAACAGAAGTGCCTGAGAAAGAAGAGCAAAACTGGAGGTACCGAACTTCCTGATTTCAAACTACACTGCAAAGCAATAGTAATTAAAACATGTACGGTACTGGCATAAAAATAGACACACAAACTAATAGAACAGAAACAAATACATGCAAATATGTCCAATTAATACTAGACAATGAAGCAAAGAATATTTGGTAGGGAAAAGACAGTTTCCTTAATAAATGGTGTTAGGAAAACTGGATATCCATATGCAGAAGAAGGAAATTGGACCTTTTACACCACTTACAAAAATTAACTTGAAATGGATTAAAATTTTAAACCTAAAAACTGAAACTATAGAACTCCTAGAAGAAAAAAAAACACTTCTTGACATTGGTCTTGGCAATGATTTTTTTTTTTTTTTTGATCTGACAGCAAAAGCACAAGTAATAACAAAATTAATAAATAGGAGTACATCACATGAAAAAGCTCTGCATAGCAAAAGAAATAACCAACAGAATGAAAAGGGAACCTACAAAATGGAAGAAAATATCTACAAATCATATATCTGATAAGGATTAATATCCAAAATATTTAAAGAACTCGTAGTTGCTGGAGGGCGGCCAACATGGCAGAGAAGTAGGGGGAATCCATACTTCCCGTGTCTCTCAAAGAAGTGTAGAAGCCAAAGGACTTTGAACACCAGGGCCTGGGAGGAAAGAGACTGAATCTACTAGGAAGAAAATGGGAAAGCTGGAAAAAAGATAGGTGGGTAACCGCAACTGGGGAAGATAAAAAAAAAAAAAAAGGCCACAGGCCACGTGAGCATGGAGGGGAGGGACCCCCTTCTGTGGAGAGACAAAGGGAAGAGAAAGAGCGGCTAGAGAAGTGCAGGACCTGACCTATGGGTACAGGAGATAGACCTGGGACTGAGACTGAGAGGGATCCAATCTCTAACTGCGGCTTTCTTCGGATGGGGCCGGCCTCTGTTCGCGCACCTGGAGAGGGGGGGAGCCAGGCCCGGGTGTGGTGGTAGGTCAGAGTCTCAGTCCGCAGCTGGAGAAAGTGGTTCCCTCCCTGGAGGGCTGCGCAATAGCACAGAACCTGCCTGCATCCGCCACCCCCGGGCACAGCGGCTGGGCCAGGGGCTCAGTCTGCAGGAGGATACGGCCCCTGAGTCCCTGGAGTGCTGTGGGAAAAGACAAAGCCTGCCTGTGTCCGCCATCCGCCATGGCGGGGTCTCAGGCGGCAAGGGCGGAGACTCACTCCGTGGTAAGAGAAGACGGTCGTCCCTGAAGTGCGGGGGCACAAAGCCAGCCGGGACCACATATCACCACGTTCAGAGGCACTTCCCCAGCGTCAGAGCTCACGGAGCGGGACTTTGAATCCTAGCCAAGTGCAGGGTCAGGGGAGTTGGCGGAGTAAGAAGGACTGCGGCCCCCCCACACCCCCGTCTGTGTCCGCAGCACAGTGAGGACCACTCAAACTGAGTTCACCAGGTCGGGATCCTTGAAGAGACTGAGGGATCACCATTCTGCCCCTGCCCCCACCACCACCAAGGTGGGGCCTCAGGGATCACTTCTGGGGCTCCTAGTGGAGGTGGGTTCCGACCACACCAAACCACGCCCCCTTGCACTGGGTAACTGCCTATCCACTGGAGCGGCACAGACCCTGAGGACAGCTACCACCCACAAGCAATGCAGCATTGCCTGGATTAACTCTAGGTCAATTCTGGATATATAGATATATTCTTCCCCCTCTCCCATTTTTCCTCCTTATGTCTTCCCTCCCCTAGGCTGGTTACTCTGGTTATTGGTCTGTCTAAACAGACATATTTAATCCATTGTCTTGATACATGTTCTACACCTCCTTCTTTATACTCCTTCCTCTCTCTGGAATTTTCAAGCCATATAGTTTCTCTGTCTGGGCAACTTTATCCTCATTTCGTTTTCCCCACCTCCTTCTTTATTTTCCTTTTTCCCTCTCTGGATTAAGCCTTTTAGTCTCTCTGCCCAACCAATATTTATTTTTTCTTCCCTCCCCCCAACCCCAGTCATTTCTCTCTTTGTATGTGCTCTTCCATCAGCACCACCTCCACCCTCGTCTTTACTTGTAGTTGGTGTTTTGGGTTTTTTTGTTTTTAGTCTTTAGGGGTTTTTTGTTTGTTTGTTTGTGTTATTTGTGTGTTTGCGTGTTTTTGTCTCCTGTTTGTCCATCTGTTTCCCTTTACGGGGCTACTCCAATGAACAAATCAAGGCATATCTGGTAGAGGGGCCAAAATATTATTATGAGTAGGGTAATAAAATAACCAAAGTCACAACAACAGAGAGCAAGTAACAAGACCCGAAAAAACACCTCCTGAAGGGCCAGGCCCTGGCCAGTATGTGACCCTCCTTTAATACAGCAGGTGCTCGCAGGTGCAGAGCATACAACAAGCTTTTAAAATGCAAAAGGGACAGAAAACTAGCCAAAATGATGAAACGGAAGAATTCTCCTCAAAAGAAATTCCAGGAAGTAGCGACAGCTAACAAATCGATTAAAACCGATTTAAGCAATATAACAGAACAAGAATTTAGAATAATAGTCATAAAACTAATTGCTGGGCTTGAAAAAAGCATAGAAGACAGCAGAGAATCTATTGCTACAGAGATCAAGGGACTAAAAAATAGTCATGATGAATTTAAAAATGCTACAAACAAGGTGCAAAATAAAATGGAGACAGCTACAGCATGGATTGAAGTGGCAGAGGAGAAAATAGGTGAATTAGAAGATAAAATTATGGGAAAAGAGGAAGCTGAGAAAAAGAGAGATACAAAATCCAGGAGTATGAGGGGAGAATTAAAGAATGAAATGATGCAATCAAACAGAACAATATCCGTATCATAGGGATTCCAGAAGAAGAGAGAGAGAGAAAGGGGCTGAAGGTGTACTTGAACAAATCATAGCCGAGAACTTCCCTGATCCGGGGAAGGAAACAGGCATTGAAATCCAAAAGGCACAGAGAACTCCCTTCAGACTTGAATTGATCTTCTGCACGACATATCATAGTGAAACCGGGAAAATACAAAGATAAAGAGAGAATTCTGAAAGCAGCTAGGGATATCGCTTCTCGGCCTTTTGGCTAAGATCAAGTGTGAAAGCAGCTAGGGATAAACGGGCCTTAACATACAAAGGTAGACACATAAGGCTAGTAGCAAACCTATCTACTGAAACTTGGCAGGCCAGAAAGGAATGGCAGGAAATTTTCAGTGTGAGGAACAGAAAAAAATATGCAGCCAAGAATCCTTTACCCAGCAAGTCTGTCATTCAGAATAGGAGAGATAAAGGTTTTCCCAAACAAACAAAAACTGAAGGAATTCATCACCACTAAACCAACCCTACAAGAGATCCTAAGGGAGATTCTGTGAGTGAAATGTTGTAAGGACCACAGTGTACCAGAGACACCACTACAAGCATGAAACCTACTGATATCACAATGACTCTAAACACATATCTTTCAATAATAACACTGAATGTAAATGGACTAAATGCTCCAACCAAAAGACATAGGGTATCAGAATGGATAAAAAAAAAAAACAAAAAACAAGACCCATCTATTTTCTGTCTACAAGAGACTCATTTTAGACCTGAGCACACCTTCATATTGAAAGTGAGGGGATGGAGAACTATCTATCATGCCACTGAAAGTCAAAAGAAATCTGGAGCAGTCTTACTTATATTAGAACAACTAGACTTTTAATTAAAGGCTGTAACAAGAGATGAAGAAGGGCATTATATAATAATTACAGTGTATATCCATCAGGAAGAGCTAACAATTATAAATGTCTATGCACCGAATTTGGGAGCCCCCAAATATATAAAACAATTAATCACAAACATAAGCAACCTTATTGATAAAAATGTGGTAATTGCAGGGGACTTTAATACTCCACTTATAGCAATGGATAGAACATCCAACAGAGAATAAATAAACAAGGGCCCTGAATGATATACCGGATCAGATGGACTTTAGAACTCTGCCTCCCTAAGTGACAGAATATGGTTTTTTCTTGAGTGCACATGGAACATTCTCCAAGATAGATCACATACTGGGCCACAAAACAGGCCTTTAATAAATATAAAAGAATTGAGATCATACCATGCACATTTCAGACCACAATGCTATGAAACTTGAAATCAACCACAGGAAAAAGTTTGGAAAACCTCCAAAAGCATGGAGGTTAAAGAACATCCTACTAAAGGATGAATGGGTCAGCCAGGCAATTAGAGAAGAAATTAAAAAATATATGGAAAAAAACGAAAATAAAAATACAACAATCCAAACACCTTGAGATGTAGCAAAGGCAGTCCTGAGAGGAAAATACATTGCAGTCCAGGCCTATCTCAAGAAACAAGAAAAATCCCAAATACAAAATCTAACAGCACACCTAAAGGAAACAGAAGCAGAGCAGCAAAGACACCCCAAACCCAGCAGAAGAAGAGAAATAATAAAGATCAGAGCAGAAATAAACAATATAGAATCTAAAAAACAAAAAAAAAAACAGTACAGCAGATCAATGAAACCAAGAGTTGGTTTTTTGAAAAAATAAACAAAATTGATAAACCTCTAGCTAGGCTTCTCAAAAAGAAAAGGGAGAGGACCCAAATAGATAAAATCATGAATGAAAATGGAATTATTACAACCAATCCCTTAGAAATACAAGGGATTATCAGGGAATACTATGAAAAATTATATGCCAACAAACTGGACAACCTAGAAGAAATGGACAAATACCTAAGCACCCACACACTTCCAAAACTCAAACAGGAAGAAATAGAAAATTTGAATAGACTCATAACCAGTGAAGAAATTGAATCAATTATCAAAAATCTCCCAACAAATAAGAGTCTAGGACCAGATGGCTTCCCTGGAGAATTATACCAGACATTTAAAGCAGAGATAATACCTATCCTTCTCAAGCTGTTCCAAAAAATTTCCAGACTCATTCTATGAAGCCAGCATTACTTTGATTCCCAAACCAGAGACCCCGCAAAAAAAGAGAACTACAGGCCAATATCCCTGATGAATATGTATGCAAAAATTCCCAACAAGATACTAGCAAATCAAATTCAATAGCATAAAAAAAGAATTATTCACCATGATCAAGTGGGATTCATTCCTGGGCTGCAGGTCTGGTTCAACATTCACAAATCAATCAATGTGATACATCACATTAAGAAAAGAAAAGAAAAGAAAAGAAAAGAAAAGAAAAGAAAAGAAAAGAAAAGAAAAGAAAAGAAAAGAAAAGAACCATATGATTCTGTCAATCGATGCAGAAAAAGCATTTGACAAAATTCAGCATTCTTTCTTAATAAACACCCTTGAGAAAGTCGGGATAGAAGGAACATGCTTAAACATCATAAAAGCCATTTATGAAAAGCCCACAGCTAACATCATCCTCAATGGGGAAAAACTGAGAGCTTTCCCCCTGAGATCAGGAACACGACAAGGATGCCCACTCTCACCGCTGTTGTTTAACATAGTGTTGGAAGTTCTAGCATCAGCAATCAGACACCAAAATGAAATCAAAGGCATCCAAATTGGCAAAGATGAAGTCAAGCTTTCACTTTTTGCAGATGACATGATATGATACATGGAAAACCTGATAGACTCCACCAAAGGTCTGCTAGAACTGGTACATGAATTCAGCAAAGCCACAGAATACAAAATCAATGTACAGAAATCAGTTGTATTCTCATACACTAATAATGAAGCAACAGAAAGACAAATGAAGAAACTGATCCCATTCACAATTGCACCAAGAATCATAAAATACCTAGGAGTAAACCTAAGCCAAAGATGTAAAAGATCTGTATGTTGAAAAGTATAGAAAGCTTATGAAGGAAATTGAAGAAGATACAAAGAAATGGAAGTTTATTCTTCTGATTGCAAGAATAAATATTGTTAAAATGTCAATACTACCCAAAGCAATCTACACATTCAATGCAATCCCAATCAAAATTGCACCAGCATTCTTCTCAAAGCTAGAACAAGCAATCCTAAAATTCATATGGAACCACAAAAGGCCCTGAATAGCCAAAGCAATTTTGAAGAAGAAAACCAAGGTGGGAGGCATCACAATCCCACACTTTAGCCTCTACTACAAAGCTGTAATCATCAAGACAGCATGGTATTGGCACAAAAACAGACACGTAGACCAATGGAATAGAATAGAGACTCCAGTATTGGATCCACAAAAGTATGGCCAACTAATATTTGACAAAGCAGGAAAGAATATCCAATGGAAAAAAGACAGTCTCTTTAACAAATGGTGCTGGGAGAACTGGAAAGAAACTTGCATAAGAATGAAACTAGACCACTTTCTTACACTATTCACAAAGATAAACTCAAAATGGATGAAGGACCTGAATGTGAGACAGGAAACCATCAAAACCCTAGAGGAAAAATCAGAAAAAAAAAAACCTCTCTGACCTCAGCCATAGCAATTTCTTACTTGACACATCTCCAAAGGCAAGGGAATTAAAAGCAAAAATGAACTATTTAAACCTCCTCAAGATAAAAAGCTTCTGCACTGCAAAGGAAACAACCAACAAAACTAAAAGGCAACCAATGGAATGGGAAGATATTTGCAAATGACATATCGGACAAAAGGCTAGTATCCAAAATCTATAAAGACCTCCCCAGACTCCACACCCAAAAAACAAATTAATCCAGTGAATAAATGGGCAGAAGACATGAATAGACACTTTTCTAAAGACTACATCCAGATGGCCAACAGGCACATGAAAAGATGCTCAATGTTACTCCTCATCAGGGAAATACAAATCAAAACCACACTGAGATACCACCTCACGCCAGTCAGAGTGGCTAAAATGAACAAATCAGCAGACTATAGATGCTGGAGAGGATGTGGAGAAATGGGAACCCTCTTGCACTATTGGTGGGAAGGCAAACTGGTGTAGCCGCTCTGGAAAACAGTGTGGAGGTTCCTCAAAAAGTTAAAAATAGATCTACCCTATGATCCAGTAATAGCATTGCTAGGAATTTACCCAAGGGATACGGGGGTGCTGATGCATAGGGGCACTAGTACCCCAAGGTTTATAGCAGCACTTTCAACAATAGCCAAATTATGGAAAGAGCCTAAATGTCCATCAACCGACAAATGGATAAAGAAGATGTGGTTAAATATACAATGGAATACTACTTGGCAATGAGAAAGAATGAAATCTGGCCATTTGTAGCAACGTGGATGGAACTGGAGAGTGTTATGCTAAGTGAAATAAGTCAGGCAGAGAAAGACAGATACCATATATTTTCCCTCTTATGTGGATCCTGAGAAACTCAACAGAAGACCAGGGAGGAGGGGATGGGGGGAAAAAAGTTACAGAGAGGGTAGGAGGCAAACCATAAGAGTCTCTTAAAAACAGAATAAACTGAGGGTTGATAGAGGGTGGGGGGAGGGGAAAGTGGGTGATGGGCATTGAGGAGAGCACCTGTTGGGATGAGCACTGTGTGTTGTATGGAAACCAATTTGACAATAAATTTCATATAAAAAAAAAAGAACTCCTACAATTCAATAGCGAAAAAAACAAATAATCCAATTAAAAATGGACAGATGATCTGAATAGACATTTTTCCAAAGAATACATACAAATGGCCAACAGGTACATGAAAAGATGCTCAACATCACTAATCATCAGAAAAATGCAAATCAAAACCACAATGAGTTATCATTTCACATCTGCTAGAACAGCTATCAAAAAAGACAAGAGATAACAAATGTTGGTGAGGATGTAGAACAAAGGAACCCCTTGTACAATGTTGGTGGGAATGTAGGTTTATTCAGCCACTGTGGAAAATACTATGGAGGCTCATCCAAAAATTAAAAATAGAACTACCATACAATCCAGATATCCCACTTCCGGGTGTATTTCCAAAGGAGATGAAAACAAGATCTCGTAGAGATATCTGCACTCCCATGTTCACTGCAGCATTATTCACAATAGCCAAGATATGGAAATAACCTAAAGTGTCTGTCAATGGATGAATGGATAAAGAATATGTGGTATAAAAAGTACCACCACTATATATATACACCATGGAATATTATTCAATCATGAGAAGGAAAGAAATCCTACCATTTGCAACCAGACGAATGGACTCTGAGGGCATAACACTACTGAAATAAATCAGACAAATGCTGTATGATATCACTTATATGTGGAATCTAAAAAAGCTGAATTCATAGAAACAGAGTGGTGGTTACCAGGGGCTGGAGGGGGACTGGGAGGAGATGGAGAGATGTTGATCAAAGGCTATGAACTTTCAGTTATAAGATAAATAAGTTCTAGGGATCTAATGTATAGCATGATGATTATAGTCAATAATACTGTAGTATATACTTGAAAGTTGCTAAGAAAGTAAATCTTAAGTGTTCATACCACAAAAAAGAAATGATAATTATGTGTCATGATGGAGGCATTAGCTAATGCTACGATGGTAATCACTTTGCAACATATTAGTGTATCAAATCAAAACAATCGTACAACTTATACTTACACAATGTTATCTGTCAATTATATCTTACTGACCTCGGGGAAAACGTTTGTACTCAAAAATTAATTAACTAGCACTTGATTAAATTTATTTAGTTGTATATATGATGTGACATCTGAATGCTTTATTTTTTTAAGTTTTTATTTAAATTCCAGTTAGTTAATGTACAGTGTAATATTACCTTCAGGTATTCAAATTAGTCATTCAACACTTACATACAACACCCGGTGCTCATCACGAGTGCACTCCTTAATCCCCATCACCTATTTAACCCATCCTTACCCACCTCCCCTCTGGTAACCATCAGTTTGTTCTCTATAGTTAAGAGTCTGTTCCTTGGTTGGCCTTTTTCCCCCCTATGATTGTTTGTTTTGTTTCTTAAATGCCATATATGAGTGAAATCATATGGTATTTGTCTTTTTCTGACTTATTTTGCTTAGCATAATGCTCTCTAGCTCCATCCACATCATTGCAAATCACAAGATTTCATTTTTTTTTTATGGCTGAGTAATATTCCAGTGTGTGTGTGTGTGTGTGTGTGTGTGTGTGTGTGTGTGTGTGTGTGTTTCACATCGTTATCCATTCACCAGTCGATGGACATTTGGGCTCTTTCCATGATTTGGCTACTGTTGATAATGCTGCTATAAACATTGGGGTGTATGTATCCCTTCAAATTAGAATGCTTTAGACAGAAATCAGAGGTTATATTAGGCAGCAACACTTGGTTCTATTCTATAATTAGTAATTTATACTGTAGTAGTAGTTAAAGGAATATTTGGCTATATAATCATGCCAAGAGTAACTTACCTTTATCAGAATTTAACCTCAGTTTTTAGACATAATGATGTTAAATCTTATTTTGAAACTCAAACGTGTTATCTATATGCACACTGCTATTATTATTGACATCTTTTTAAAAAATGTTTTGGGGGCGCCTGGGTGGCTCAGTCGGTTGAGCGGCCGACTTCGGCTCGGGTCATGATCTCACAGTTTGTGGGTTCGAGCCCCGCATCGGGCTCTGTGCTGACAGCTCAGAGCCTGGAGCCTGTTTCGGATTCTGTGTCTCCCTCTCTCTGACCCTCCCCAGTTCATGCTCTGTCTCTCTCTGTCTCAAAAATAAATAAACATTAAAAAAAAAATGTTTTGACTCCTTTACCTAATAATAAGACCAAAAGAAGTTAAATCCAAGTCCTGTGTGTTCTGAAGCTGCTGTCAGTGATGTCTTTCTAAGGTCTTCAGCAGCTTCCAGGGTAAATATAAACCCCCCAGCCGTTTAGATGTAACTGGAGTCTACCTTGGCAGTCTTGTCTATGTCATTTTCCCACATGTGCTCTTTATTCCAGCCATAAGAGAATTCCAGCAATTCCTAAACTGCACGATATTACTGTTTGGTTTCCAGCTTGCTAAAGGCTATTTTCTCTCTCCAAATGACTGCTTTCTTTTCACTCTTCATCATAAAGATATTTACTAGCCTTCTGGTCATCTATCTCCTCTTCTAGGAAGCCATCCCTGACTCTTGTCTATTATAGATTCTCCTCTTCTGTGTACCTATAACAAACATTCTGAGCCCACTTCTGTTACATTTATTAATCTAAACTGTTACAATTGGCTTATGTATCTAGAAGCTCAAAATTAGAGGTTGTATCTTATTTATACAAAATATAATATGGTTCCTGGATCTAAGTAGGCACTCAATAATTATATTTGCTCGATTTAATTAACAAAATATCAATAATTTACTATAATTCAAGCAAAATTAATTTAATTTTTTAGGAGTTTACTAAAGGATTTGCTATGCAGTGTATAAAGCAATAATGAAAGGTATCTATTGATATAATCAGGGAAAAGAAAAGAAAATAATGAAATTTATCTGGAAAACACTCTGTCAACAAGAACATAATTAACAAATTAAGTTGATTCTATACTTGAACTTATCTTAAAATTGATGCAGGACAAATTATTTGCTTTGATGACGACTACCTTGCAATTGGTCAAGAAGCACAACAGCTATTCGGTGCTGGGCTTGAATTAGTTCAAGATGTAAATCCATCATGAAACTATTCTGTGTGACTGGTTTGCAGATGTCTCCATCTATATCTTGGGTATACTTTGGTAGAATTGAAGTAAAAATAAAAAAGAAATGCAATTATCAAAACATAGTAAAAATAGCTCTATCCTATTATCACTCAAGTTATCATTTTACTCAAAGCCATTAAATTCTGCTCACTTTTCAACCCTTAGCAATCTGGTTTGCATGCTAATAAACCTGCTTTTCAAGTTCACCAGTGGCCTCTTTGATAACAAATTTAAAGACTCCTCACTCTTCTTGATTTCTTCTGGGAAGGGGGGAATAGATTTCTGGCCTGTGAGAGTGAAGCCACCACAAATCATGCTTTACTCACCTACTTGCAAGGCCAGCCCTCTGCCAAGCTAAGTAACACTTAAATCTAATTTAAGAGTTTCCCCTGTTTACCTTGGCATAGCAATGGTCAATCACTGATGATCCATTTGGCAAAGTACTTAACTTGCAATTCAAATTTATTCCACCAATTGCTTTGTCAAGAAGTTCATAAGCCAAAAATAACTGTTCCACGGGTTTTTTCTAAAGTAATTTTATAAACAAGACAGAAAAATAACACTTAAAGAAAAATCATATACGACATTTCCAAACTTCTTTTAATAATAACTCAAACCAAATAACAAGTTTAAATAGTCTATCCAGTATCAACCATGTTGTATTTTTTACTAAGTGTATTTGTCTTCAGTTAAATGTGGAGTACTACTGATAAAAGTGAAATAATAAATACACTTCATAATTTTTCCAAATATAAAATAAACTTTTCACAAACATATATATATCTTCCTTTCATAGTTTCAAAATTCTGATTGTACCAAATTTATCGGTAAATGTTTAAAATATAACTTACATAATCTGTCATCTCACACACTTCATTTTGGAAGTTATTATTTTTTTTAAATCTCAGAGCCGGAAATTTAGACTTAGAGGCCATCAGATCCAATGGCAAATATCATGATTTTCAAAAACTAGATACCTTTTCATTATAATTACTCTCACAGAGGGACAAATATAAAGAATAATATAAAGAGCATCCAGCTTTATTCATACTTTCAAATTTTCCATATTACTCCAGAAAATTTTTAGAAAATAACGTAAATGCATACATGCAGATAACTGAAATCTTCCATACAAGTGTCCACAACGACTATGCTTCTCTGGTCCTAAAGGAAGCCACTGTGCTTGAATTTGGTTTTTACTGTTCTTTTGCATGTTTTTAAACTTTTACTACATGGGTATGCATCCATTAACAATATGCAATATTGCTTTGCCTATTTTTTAATTCTGTCAGAAAATTTTGGAGTTCACTTTATACACTCAAACACATGTTGTTGAAACCTTTCCATGCGAGTGTATGTAACTCAACGTGTCAGAGTTTGGTTGGGAACGCAGAACGACTCCAGATACTCTAAGCAGAAAGGGATTTGATACACAG
This sequence comes from Panthera pardus, assembly GCF_024362965.1. Taxonomy (NCBI): domain Eukaryota; kingdom Metazoa; phylum Chordata; class Mammalia; order Carnivora; family Felidae; genus Panthera; species Panthera pardus. The sequence goes on from NW_026526991.1 coordinate 24,348,856, forward strand.
AATTAGAGGTGTCTATCACCGTTGGAAGGCTGGGGGGAACAAAGGCCAAGGGAGCTGTCAGGGACCATTCTGCTGCATGCACAAGCCTCTGTGCATGAACCTAGGTGGCTGACGACAACTGTGTCTACTACACTGGATCAAGTGAGTCGTAAGAGCTTGCTCAGCAGGGCTGGCAAATGAACTTCTTCCATCTGCCACTGCCGAATAAGAACTCTGTCTTCCTTCTGTTATAAATTCATGCAAATGTGCCTCATTGGAAGACTAACCTAGAATCACATGGCAATGAGATGCTGGGAAATGCAGTTCCAGGTTTTCCCCTGAGACCCAAAGGTGACTAAAGAAGGGAATGGCAATGATGTTAAGCTGACTTCCGTTCAAGCCCACACTAGTTCATTCGTCCTCGTGACCACAATGCAACAGTGCAATGCTGAGGAATATGTTACAATTTATTTATCTACTCTTCTGCCGATGGGCATTTAGACTGCTGTTACTAAAAATGTGTAATGCATTGTACTAGTCTGGGAATAAATACCAGGTTGGTATTTCCTTTATAGTCCTTGTGCCCTTTTTTCTGCTTTCTTTATCATCTTTCTTCTTCAGCTAAGACCTCTAGGACATGTTGAACAGAAGAATGACAGATATCCTATGCTGTTACATCAGTATAAAGGGATTGCTTTTAATCTTTGACTAAAGGTATAAAATTTGTTACATTGTTTTTTTAATGTTTATTTTTGAGAGAGAGAGAGGGACAGAGACAGAGTATGAGTGGGGGAGGGGCAGAGAGAGAGGGAGACACAGAATCCAAAGAAGGCTCCAGGCTCTGAGCTGTCAGCACAGAGCCTGACTTGGGACTCAAACTGGTGAACCATGAGATCATGACCTGAGCTGAAGGTGGATGCTTAACCAACTGAGACTCCCAGGCGCCCCCTCAGTAAAACTTTTAAATAAGCTTTTAATGTAATTATGATAAGCACCTCATATTTTTTTAAATTTTATTTTAATGTTTATTTACTTTTCAGACAGAGAGAGACAGAGCATGAGCAGGAGAGGAGCAGAAAGAGAAGGAGACACAGAATCCGAAACAGGCTCCAGGCTCTGAGCTATCACCACAGAGCCCTATGTGGGGCTCAAACTCACAGACTGTGAGATCATGACCTGAGCCGAAGTCAGATGCTCAACCGACTGAGCTACCCAGGCGCCCACACCTCATATTTTTTTAAATAGTTGCATGTACATATGCAAGATCTATAATTTATCCCACCTAGAGTCTCCTCTAGGTCAACATATGGATTTTGGATTTTCCTTACAATAAGTTCTTATTCCTTCTCTCCACTTAATTCCCTTTCAGATGGATCTGAGACCCTAAATTAAGATTCGCTGCTCTACATAAAACGTAGGAGAAAAACTGAGTAGTAGTAGTCATGTGCCAGGTACCGGTTTCCACAGGGTTACCAATATCTCATTTAAACTTATATAACTTAAATAATACCAGTAGAATAGGTACTATTGTTATATTTTGCAGGTAAGGACACTTACATTCAAACAGATAAAATAATTTGTTCAAGATCACACAGTCAACATCAGAGCCAAGATTCAACTATGGGTGCCCCAACACCAATTGCTGTGCCCTTACACCATACCAATGAACCACCTCTACAACATCTACCATATGCCCCAGCACGTTGCCCTTGGTAACTTCTGCTAATATTCTTTCTTTTTAATGTTTATTTATTTATTTTGAGATAGACAGCAAGAGCAAACATAAGCAGGGGAGGCGCAGAGAGTGAGGCGGAGAGAGAGAATCACAAGCAGCCTCCATGCTCAGCACAGAGCCCGATACAAAGCTTGATCCGACGGTCCTGAGATCATGACCCGAGCCAAAATCAAGAGTCGGTCACTTAAACTGACTGAGCCACCCAGGCACCCCTCTACTAGTATTCTTATTCCTAGCCTATGAAGCCTCAGAAAATAAGTGCTGGCCCATAGGGCCAGTGAGTCTCAAATTCTAGTTTCCTTAAGAATCTACCTGCGGGGGCCTGGGGCGGGGAGCCTGGGTGGCTCAGTCGGTTAAGCATCTGACTTAGGCTGAGGTCATGATCTCACAGTTCATGAGTTAGAGCACCACATGGGGCTCTGTGCTGACAGCTCAGAGCCTGCTTTGGATTCTTTGTCTCCCTCTCTCTGTCCCACCCCCTCTTGCACTCTGTCTCTCTCTCCCTCAAAATAGATATTAAAAAAAAAAAAAAAAAAGATTTAAAAAAGAATCTACCTGGGGGGAATTTTAAGAGGAAAATATCTGGAATTACAAACTTTGAGACCCCCACACCTGAAATTATGATTCAATATGTCTAGAGTGGGAAATAGGAATCTGTATATTTAGCAAGCACTGTAAGTGATCCCCGGAAAAACCATTGGCAGACAGCTATTATGCCTCCTCAATCTCTTGTGAATTTCAAACACTCTGTTCTCAATTTAAGATTTCTTAACTCTAGGGGCACCTGGGTGGCTCAGTCAGTTGAGTATTGGATTTCAGCTCAGGTCATGATCTCACAGTTTGTGGGTTCAAGCCCCTGTCCGGCTCTGTGCTGACAGCTTATAGCCTAGAACCTGCTTTGGATTCTGTGTCTCCCTCCCTCTCTGCCTCTCTCTCTCTCTCTCTCTCTCTCTCTGTCTCAAAAATAAACATTTAAAAAATTTTAATAAATAAATAAATAAATAATAAAAATAAAAAGATTTCTCAATTCTAGCTCTTTTAAGACATAATACTACGTAAAGAACTCAGACCTGCATCCCTTAAAACCTATAATCTTCAGAAGAAAGTAAATTCAGAATGATCCTCCAGTCCTCCATTACATTCATGATATTTGATTGGCACCCAGTTATAGGACATGCATTATATTTTATGCATTAGAAAAATATCTTTTATACAAATGTCCTGAAGACACTTTTTTTTTAATCAAAAGGCAACAAAGCTTGATCCGACTAAATGCCTGGATGTTGGAAGGCAACACACTTGAGTTCAAATCTGCTTACTGTGCAACATTGAGCAAAAGTTGGATGTGGTAGCGAAAATCATCACTATGACCACACAAATCAACTGGAGTGAATCTCACAAACACAAGAATACTGAGATAAAAAGCAAGCTGCAGAAGAGTACACACAGTATGACACTATATACATATATATAATACATATATTATATATTACATATATGTTAAATATATGTTATATAATATCATATTACACATATGTTAACATATATGTAATATATATTATATTGTATATATTATTTGCTATATTATGTATTAAATATATGTAAATATATAATATTAGATATATTATATTATATTATATTATATTATATTATATTATATATTATATTATATTATATTTAAAAACAATACTCCCTACTGCCTAGGAATACACACATATGTAAAAAAAAGTATGCCTAGAATTTATATCACTATATTTAGAATACCAGTTACTTCTAGGCAGGAGGAAAGGTGATGTGATCGGGGTGGGGGGGGGGGGGTCACTCCTTAGTGGAGAAGAGTTCCAGCTGTATTAATAATGTATTTTTTTCTTAGGCTATGATGGGAAATGGGTCTTCCTTATAAAATTCTTTACAATTTGATGTCATATATTTCAAGTTGATTTTTCAGAGAAAATATGGTAATTACAAGTATTAATATCTAGCAATAAGAAAAGTGCTGATGGAATAATATTTAGTAAAAAAATATCAGAATGCTACTATGCTAAAAACCAAAAATACCTAGAAGAGAACATAAAAAATAATAGCATTTCAGTCTATATAGTAAAATTGCTAATACAACTTTTGTAATTTAAAATTGTAGTTTTGGGGATGCCTGGGTAGCTCAGTCAGTTAAGTGTCTAACTTCAGCTCAGGTAATGATCTCATGGTTCATGGGTTCAAGCCCTGCATTGGGCTCTGTGCAGACATCTCAGAGCTTGGAGCCTGCTTTAGATTCTGTGTCTCCCTCTCTCTCTGTCCTACCCCACTCAGGCGCTCTCTCTCTCTCTCTCTCTCTCTCTCAAAAATAAATAAACACTTAAAAAAATTAAAATTGTAGTTTTTCAATTAATCAGGCAAACCAAAATATAGATCACTGGCTTCCTCTCTAGAAAAGTATTTTTCAACAGTAGTCCAGAAGCACTAGTATCCTAAGTAGCTATTCTATAGGGGGTAAAATGGGCTTTATTTTCAGATAATAGAATATATGATATTCTATATCTTCTTCTTGGGAAAACCACAATACTCGGAAGCAAATGAATGCCTCTGAGAAGTCTTACAGTAAGGGACCTATTGCATTTAATCCAACATCATTCAAAGTTAGACCCTGGCAACCTTTTCTGAAGTATAGTATCAGCATCACATAGGACAGACTTGGCAAAATGCTATTCTAGTTCATGTCTATAAATAAATAAATGTTTATAGCATATATGACACAGTGTCCTACACTCCCATTCAGATCTATGGAACAACACAATCCTTGATGTACAGAAATAATTCAAATATTCTAAAAAAACAAAAGTAATCAAGAAGAGGAATGGCCATTTATCTCCCTCACCCCTTTCTCCTCTTAAGCTAACAATCACTGAGAACTTGCCATGTGCCAGGGCCTGTTCTAAGTGCATTTTCAACAGGTAATAACACACAGAATCGGTCAGAGGCATATGCTGAGCAGGACATCTCTGCTTTATGAGTCCATGAATCACAACACATTCAAAATACCAATAGTAATATAACTACAAATCCTTTTAAGAGAATTTACTAGGTTATTTTTAAACCTGATTGGATTTTTTTTCTAGAGTTAATGCAAAAACTAGAAAACATCCCCCGTAGTTTGCAATGTATGTAAAAACCACAAAATCTCAAATATTAAATATTCAAAATTACTTCTATAATTAGCCATTACATATTTATAAATATAATATTATTTGAAAATTTAAATTCATGTTTTTAAGTATATTTTCTAAAATATTTTTGCAATACCTTCAATATTGGGAGAATTTCCAGGCTCCCTTTTGAAGTCTCAAGGAATTCACCAGTCCCTTTCCTTAAAGATATCTCTGTGGGGGGGAAAAGGGAGGGAGGAAGAGGAAAAGAAGGAAAGAAGGAATGGAAGAGGAAGGGAGGGAAGAGAAGAAGGAAGAAGAGGAGAAAAAAAGAGTAAAGTAGGAAGAAGAGGAGAGAGTAGGAGAGAAGAAACAAAGGGAAAGAAGGAAGGACCAGAGGAAATAAAAGAAGGAAGGAAAAAATGTAAACATAGCAGTGAATCATAATCCTAAAAAATGTTACACTTAATTGGTTACTTTTTTAATTACTCATGATTTTAGAAATGATTCAACACTTAGAAGTTGACTAAATACCAAATTATTTCTTCCATATAATTACATTTGATCTTTATATAAGTTCATTTAAAAGCATCTTGCAGTATGACAAATAATTAAAACTATTCATTATTAACAAGGTAATATTATGGTAAAGAGACTGGTCTTTCTACATACAATAAAGTCCATTGTAAAGCATTCAGAAAACAGTGTAAAAGCCTATAGGTTTGGGCAAATATCAGAGAAGGTTCGTTTGAGTTAAATATATGGCAATGCTAGTTTCCTATTTTAAAATGCTAGTTTAATAACTTAAACTAAATAATGCATTACTTAATAAACAGTCCAATAAACATTTTGAATCAGATTGCCATAATTAATACACAAGAATGATTTGTACTTTGTGTTTTATGTGCCAATGAGATGATGATAATAACAATGTTGGAAACGTTATAAGAATTTATTTGTCTAAATGGGAACAATGCCTCCCTACATAAATGTAGATTTTTCTATTTATAAATGGATCATGCTCCAGTATTGATTAGTTCTTTAGAAATAAAACTTTTTTTCAATGAATCAGTAAATTGTATTTATCTCATTTATAATTAAACAGTATAAAATACAACAAAACAATAGTCTCCAAAAGTAATCAGTAAACAAAACAATAAAATTAAATAAAAAATACATTTTAAAAAAAATAATCATTAGGCCTTTTGCTTTCAGTAACAGGTAATCTGTAAAAATTCTCCTCGCTACAGACCACTAGAAAAGCTGGTAAAAGGGATGCCTGGGTGGCTCAGTTGGTTAAGCATCCAACTCTTGGTTTCTGCTCGGGTCATGATCTCATGGCTCAGTTCGTGAGTTGAAGCCCCATGTTGAGCTCTGTGCTGACAGTGTGGAGCCTGCTTGGGATTCTCTCTCTCTCTCCCCCTCTCTTTCTCTCTCTCTCTCTGCCCCTGCCCCACTTGTGCTCACTCACTCACTCTGTCATTAAATAAATAAATAAATAAATAGAAAAACAAAGCTGAAAAAATACTTTTTTCATCTGTAAGCAAAGAAGCTCATGAAAATGTAAAGAGAAAAGAGTATCACCTGGCTCTTGGGAAGAGAGCCCAGAGAATACAGAATGGCATTAGAGCTATTTTCTCCACTGAGAACTTTTGTCAATTCTGGAGAGGAAAGTTGAGAAGCTGAGTGATGTTTCTGACAGTCCTGAGAACTCAAGCAACACAGATTAGTATCCAGGACCACCAAGGGTGGGAAGCCAGAAGGGGCTGTATCCCAGGAATTAGGGCAAATGGAAAATAATTCAACAAGAGAGCATCCCAGCTTCAAATTATCTCAATTTCTCAATTTCTCTTTGATTGTGTGTCTACCACACAATCAAAAATAACCAGAGTAACCAAATAGCTGATGAAGTAATTTCTTCACTTAAGCACTCAATATCATGAGTGCAGAAAGAATGACAGAAGTTAGAACCCCCTTCTGGCTTCTCACCCCCACTCCTCCAGTAGCCTCCAACCAATGACAGACAAAAGTTGTATAAATATCTCATCCTCTCAGCTCTCTGTGCCAGGTTCTATACAGTCCTAGAGGTCTCTCATGGGAATAAGCCCTAAGTCTACAACAGTAGCCTTCTCACTAACTTACTGTACCTTGTATTGCCTTCCTTTCCTTTTCCATCTCACTTCTCCACACCACCACCCTGCTTCCCTGGATAATATCCCAAATAAACTACTTCATTCAACAACCTGTCTCAGAAGCTACATCTGGGGAAAGGAACCTAGGAAAAAGGTCAGGTTGACAACACCTGAACTCACTGGTAAGTCTTTACAACACAACACGTGGGATAACCAGGCATTATATGCCCCCTGATTTAATGCAACAGGGAGTAAATAGCACCACCTGGGTCGTATTCTTGCCAAATGTGTAAGATAGTCACAAGAATTCTTTTTGATACGGTATCATTCAAATCTAAGCAAGCCTCTAGATCTACCTACCAGATAGAGAAACAAGTTAATCAATACCACAAGGACACAAACAGCCAAATCCAGAATGTGGGAAATCCTATAAGGTCATAAACCAACTTCTTCAAAAAATTGCTTGAAAAGGGGGTGAGGAAAAGAACTATTACAGGAGAGAGAGAGAGACTCAAGAAAAATGTAAGAAAGAAAAATGTGTGGACTTATTTGGATCCTGACTGGAACAAACCAACTTAAGACATTTTTAATACAATCAGAAACATAGAAATTTTTCCTTAATTTTGTAAAGTATAGTAATAATGGCATTATAATTTTATAAAACCCTTATCTTTTGCATAGACAAACTCACACACACACACACACACACACACACACACACACACACACATTGAGGCTTCTGCTGGTAAAATGACATGATGTCTGCTTTAAAACACTCCAGAGGAAAAAAAGTGTCGCAAGAAGAAATGAAGATTGGCAAAATATTCACAATTATTGGTACTAGATGTACATGGTAACTTTTTTCATCTCTCTATATTTGAAATTCTGCATAATAGAAGTTTTAAAAAAGGAAAAAGCACTTTAGGACAGGACATTTCAAAAAAACCAGGACTTCAGGCCATTGAATGTGTTAGACAGCCAGAGACCTTTATCCAGTAGTTCTCAAACTTGGATGTGTATCAAAATCACCTGGTAAACTATTAAAGACTAGAAAGGCCAGTCTAGATGAAATAGGATAGGATCTGGGCCTGTATTTTTAATAAGTTCCCAAGTGATACTGATACCAATAAAAAATTGAGAACCATGGCTCTAAAATTTCATCTGTAAAACAACACTCAACAACCAAGAATAGGCAGAGCCAGATTAGTGAATCTCTGGGAAAACAATTACTACAATAATTACTACAAAGTCCCTCAAACGTCATACAAACTCTGTAAGTGGGGTGAAATAGGAAAGTAAACACCCACTAATGACACCCCCACCTTATTCTTTACATATGAGTTACCTTATAAAACAAATAGTTCAGGGGTTCAACCACAGGTAGAAGAAAACGGATCAGAGCATAAGGCTGGCACCCTCTAGAAGGCTAAGATGCTGGCAGAAAGGGGTTGGGGCAGGGAAAGCAGGAAAGAGGGTGGGAAGTGAGAACAAATAAGAGGAAGATAAAAGGAACGGAGGAAAAGAGGAGAAATAGAATAAATGAAGAAAGACAAACAAATTTTAAAAGGAGAGAATCAGAAGAGAGGAGAGAATTAGAAAGGATATAAGATGTGGAATAGTGATCCATTCAGCAGACATTTATTCAAGCTCCCAGTCTGTGTCAGGCAGTGTGGTGGGTACCAAAAATATACCGGCAACCAAAACATGCTCTCTTCCTTGAAGCAGCATACACTCTATTGGGAAATGGCAGAGGAGGAAAGGGGATAAAAGGGAGGAGAGAAAAGAAAAATGGAAGAATGGGGAAGAGGGCAAGAGGTGAAAGTGGAATGAGGAATGGAGAACAGGAATGAATGAGTAAGGAGAAGACAAAAGATGTATGTATGCCACAGAATCACAGAGCATGTAACCTCCTTTTAACATCCGCTGGGTTAAACCTGTATTATTTCTATCTCTGGTTATAAATCATCAAGGAAGCACTGTACTGAGAAGACTACTTTCCATTAACCGTAGCTATTCTGCATTCCCATTTATATTTATACATTCATATTCTAAATTATACTTATACATTCATATGTGTGTTAATAACTTCATACTTTTTCATTCATTATATTACCTAGAGATTTTTTAAGTTTTTTTCGTGGGTTTCCTAATGACTCCAATATTTCACTTAATTGTAACGTGACCTCTGCCACCACCACAACGTCAATGTCTTCCATTTTATAGCAGTGAATTACTTCATTTATCTGCCACAGAAGATAAACCCACTAAAAAGAGAGAATATACAGTAAAATCAATTAAAAGTATATTATATTGTAGAGCCACTTTTTTAAAAAAAAACTTAGGGCTTCCTTAAAATCATCATCTTCAAAACATACAGAAATGTTAGACAGGTACACCCCCCTTATTAGTACATCTTAATTATAAATAATATAAAGATCAATGATCCTATCTATCTGTTTATATAAACTCATAAAGAAGATTCACCTAAGCTTATAATCTGCATATCTATAGCCATAATAAAAAATTTATCATCTTCCTTTTTAAATATATCAATAAAGATTATAAGTATCCTCAAAGTTCTCATTCTTCCTTCAAAAAGTACCCGTTATGATCACTATTAAAGTCCTCCAAAATAGTGAAGAGGAAGCAGGTGTTTCAGGCTCCATGCTAGGTGCCTTGCAGGCTTCATGCCTGTATCCCCAAAGCTTAGCACATCAAATTAGCCATCACACCTTGGGAGCTAAAATGAGGAAACAACATTGATGCACCCACATCATTACTTTTTCAGAGCACATGGTAAAACCATGCCCATGCACCCTATGTGCAACACATCCAATATGTTACTATTAAAATGTTTCCTCTTAAGTTTTGGGTTATGATATTCTCCTGCTCAACTTTCTCCTCTCCAGGAAAGAGCTCTTTGAAATAGTCTAAACATACTATTGTGGGGGGAAAAAAAACAAACCCAAAGCTCCTTCCTTATTTGTATTTTCTATTATTAACCTTCTTAGTGAGTTTAGCCACATTCATGTAACCTTAATGCACTATATTTATTCCTCCCTTAAAAACCTGAGGCACCTTCTCACACCCCAAAACTAAATTGCAGCAGAAGTATAGAGAATACACTTAAAAGAAAGGCTCACTCAGCACCATATTTAAAGAATGTTATGCAGGTAGATAAATGGAAATTTAGATTTGAAATGTGAATCAAACTTAAATCAGCAATAATAAAAACAAGTGCAAGGAAACAAAAATGAATACTTTATTAGTGCTGATTTTCTGGGTGAATTTTGCATAGTCATTTCTGGACATATTGATCCTCTGAATTCCTAATTTGCATTTCTGCCATAGGAACATTATCGTGTCCACAACGATTTCTTTATCAGGCTGAACATTCTGAAAACAAAAAAGGTAAAGTATATTGGTAAGAATAATAAGATATACATATAGCTATATAGCATTTAGCATTTAATGTGTGCCAGGAACCATTCTAGGAGCTTTATATACCTACCGCAATGGACTGAATGTTTGTGTCTACCCAAAATTCCTATGTTGAAATCTGAACTCCCAATGTGATGGGAGGTGGGGCCTTGAGGAGGGAATTAGACACGAATGTAAAGCCCTCAAGAGTGAGAACACTATCCTCATGAAAGGGAAACCAGAGTCCATCACTCTCCTTCTGCCAAGTGAAGATACAGCGCAAAGACAGCCACCTATGAACCCAGAAGCAGACTGTCACCAGGCATCAAATCTGCTGGTGCCTTGATCTTGGATTTCTAACCCTCCAGAACTGTGAGAAGGAAATGTTCCAGGTTTAAGCCACCTAGTCTCTGTTATTTTTGTTATAGAGTCCCCATAACAAAAAGACTAAGACATATACCAGTTAATGCAATCCTCATGGCATCCCTATGAAGTGATTGATATTACTATCATCCCCACTTTCCAGAGGAGCAAACTGAAGCGCAAGATTAAGTAGTTTTTCCCAAGATGAAATGAATAGAAAGTAGCAGAGCCAGGATTCAAACCCAAGCAGTGTAGCTCCACACTCTTTTTTTTTTTTTAATTTTTTAAATTTTTATTTATTTTTGAGAGACATAGAGAGACAGAGCATGAGTGGAGAAGGGGCAGAAAGAGGGGGAGACACAGAATCACCAGCAGGCTCCAGGCTCCAAGCTGTCAGCATGGGGCCTCACATGGGGCTCAAACTCATGAACCAAGAGATCATGACCTGAGCCAAAGTCAGTCACTTAACTGACTGAGCCAGAATCCCCAGAGTCCACACTCTTAATGAATGCTCTGGGCCACTTCTGCCTCTCTAAAAATAAAAGTTACAAACATTTTCAGGCACATTATGTAAGCCAATTAGTTCCAACCAAATTGGAAAATTTTACTACTACTTTCTTCTTAAATTTTCTGCAGTTAAAATAATAAAGAATGGGGAGTGGAATGAACTAGTAACAGGAGAGGGAGTGGGGATCTGGGAAAGGATACAAACAAGGAGGAAAGAGAGACATGAAGAAACAACAGAACATTACACTGGGTATCAACAGATGAACTACACTGACTATATCTCCTCTCAAATCAGTTATTTGGTTCTTTTCAAAAGAAAAATGGAATGCATTATATCTGAACTGGAAAGGTAATCAGTTCATAATTAAAATACACCAAATCTTGAACTCCTTTGGGGGCCACGCTAAGACTTAATTTGCATATGTAGTACCTTGTATGGGAATGTAACAGAGATCAATAAATGTCTGTTGAATTGAATGAACTAAGGCATACATGATTTTTTTATTTTTAAAAAATTTTTTTAACCTTTATTTACTTTTGAGAGAGAGAGAGACAGAGCATGATCAGAGGAGGAACAGAGAGAGGAGACACAGAATCCGAAGCAGGTTCCAGGCTCCGAGCTGTCAGCACAGAACCTGACATGGGGCTTAGACTCACCAAGCACGAGATCATGACCTGAGCTAAAGTCGGACGCTTGACTGACTGAGGCACCCAGGTGCCCCAACATACATGATTTTTTTTAAAAGCTGGTAGTAAAAATTCCTTGCCCTTTTCAGCCTTGATTAGAATTTTTTGGTTTAACCCAAAAAATAGATAATCCAGTTAAGAAATGGGCAGAAGACATGAATAGACATTTTTTCCAAAGAAGACATATAAATGGCTAATAGACACATGAAAAGATGCTCAACATCACTCATCATCAGGGAAATACAAATCAAAAGTATGATGAGATATCACCTCACACCTGTCAGAATAGCTAAAATTAACAACACAGGAAACAACAGACATTGGCGAGGATGCAGAGAAACAGGAACCTTCTTACACTGTTGGCAGCAATGCAAACTGGTGCAGCCACTCCAGAAAACAGTATGGAGGTTTCTCAAAAAGTTAAGAAGGGGAAGGTGGGTGGCTCAGTCAGTTATGCGTCCGACTTCGGCTCAGGTCATGATCTCGTTGTTGGTGAGTCTGAGCCACACGTCAGGTTCTGTGCTGATGGCTCAGAGCCTGGAGCCTGCTTCAAATTCTGTGTGTGTGTGTCTCTCTCTGCCCCTGCCCTGCTTGCACTCTATCTCTGTCTCTCAAGAAGTGAATAAATGTTAAAAAATATGTATATATAAAAAAGTTAAAAATAGAAATACCCTACAACCCAGCAATTGCACTACTAAGTATTTACCCAAAGGAAACAAAAATGCTGCTATCGGCATGTCTGGGTGGCTCAGTCAATTAAGCGTCAGACTTGGCTCAGGTCATGATCTCATGGTTCATGAGTTTGAGCCCCACATCAGGCTCCATGCTGACAGCACAGAGCCTACTTGGGATTCTCTCTCTCCCTCTTTCTCTGCCTCTCTCTCTCTCTCTCTGTTGAAATAAATAAATAAACATGTAAAAAAAAAAGAGTGGTGCAATAAAACCTTAGATTGTGAGTAACTTGTTCTGCGAGTGCTCCACAAGGTGAACAAACATTTCTAATAAATTTAAACTCGACAAAAGAACAATGTCTTGCAGTACGAGCAGTACATGATTCCATACATCACATAATCACAACTGAGCCAATGGTTCTAGAAATTCACTTTGCTACACAAATGCTTTGGATTACAAGCATGTTTCCAGAATGAATTATGTTCACAAACCAAGGTTTTACTGTATAAATATATACAATGAAATATTACTCGGGCATCAAAAAGAATGAAATCTTACTGTTTGCAACAATATGGATAGAGCTAGAATATTATGCTAAGCAAAATAAGTCAGTTAGAGAAAGACAAATACCATATGATTTCACTCATATGTGGATTTTAAGAAACAAAACAGATGAACACAGGGGAAGAAGAAAAACAAAAGAGAGGGAGGCAAACCATAAGGGACTATTAGCTATAGAGAACAAACTGAGGGTTGCTAGAAGGAAGGTGGGTAGGGGATGGGCTAAATGCATGATGGGAATTAAGGAGGGCACTTGTGATGAGCATTGGGTGTTATATGCAAGTGCTGAAATCACTAAATTGTGATCCTGAAACCAATATTATACTATATGTTAACTAACTAGAACTTAAAAACTTAAAACAAACAAAAAAAGAATTTTGGTTTAGCTCTCCTACTATAATCATTATATTTACTATCAAATACAGTAAAACCTTGGATTGCAAGTAACTTGTTCTGTGAGTGTTCTGTAAGATGAGCAAACATTGCCAATAAATTTTAACTTGATAAACAAGTGATGTCTTGCAATATGAATAGTAAGTCATGCCAAACATCACAGGATCACAACTGAGCCAATGGATCCTCTCTCTCTCTCTCTCTCTCTCTCTCTCTCTCGCTTGCTACAGGATTGTGGGTGATTGTTTCCCATGCTTGGATGCTCAGTCTCAGGCCGTGGTGTTTTGCAGAAATCAGAAGTTGGAAGGTGCCCACAATTGGCACTAGTGTATTTTTTGTCACTTCACAGAACCTATGGACAGTCCTTTACTTTTCCATACAAGAGTAAGCTTAGGAATGCTTTGCTTCATTCTAGGTCAGGCTGCCTGCAGATATAGGCCCTTTCCTCTGCTACCTTATTGTCAGTTACACTAAGTACAGTACATCACAAGATTTTATTAATACTGTACTATAATCAACATCCATGTGAGCATATACAATGGCCCCCATGCAGAAAAAGATTCCATTGAGCCAAAAGATAGCAATAATTCCATTAGTGAGAGTGGAAGTCGTCCTACACAATAACCCTCTTCTCTCTTGTATCCCTCACACCAGCCACGAAGGTTTGCAAAGGTAAGTGCATTGTTTATTTTTCTTTATGTTTCATATTTTCGTTATTATTTTGTATTATATTATAGTATTGTAATCATTTTTTTAATTTTATTTTTTATTTTTTAAAATTTACATCCAAATTAGCTAGCATATAGTGTAACAATGATTTCAGGAGTAGATTCCTTAGTGCCTCTTCCCCATTTAGTCCATCCCCTTTCCTACAACCCCTCCAGAACCCTGAGTTTGTTCTCCATATTTCTGAGTCTCTTCTGTTTTGTCCCTCCCCCGTTTTTATATTATTTTCGTTTCCTTTCCCTTATGTTCATCTGTTTTGTCTCTTAAAGTCCTCATATGAATGAAGTCATATGATATTTGTCTTTCTCTGACTAATTTCACTTAGCATAATACCCTCCAGTTCCATCCACGTAGTTGCAAATGGCAAGATTTCATTCTTTTTGATTGCCAAGTAATACTCCATTGTCTAGATATACCACACCTTCTTTATCCATTCATCCATTGATGGACATTTGGGCTCTTTCCATGCCTTGGCTATTGTTGATAGTGCTGCTAAAAACATAGGGGTGCATGTGTCCCTTCGAAACAGCACACCTGTATGCTGTGGATAAATGCCTACTAGTACAATTGCTGGGTCACAGGGTAGTTCTATTTTTAGTTTTTTGAGGAACCTCCATACTGTTTTCCAGAGTGGCTGCACCAGCTTGCATTATCATTGTAATCATTTTTATATGAATATGTTGGGGTTGTGGAATGAATCATCTGAGTTTCCATTATTTCTTATGGGGAAATTCGCTTTGATATACAAGTGCTTTGGATGACAAGCATATTTCCAGAATGAATTATGCTCACAAACCAAGGTTTTACTGTACCTTTCTTTCAAAAATGAAATGTCTGTCACAAGTATTTAATAAACCCAGAAAAATGGAAAAGATAACAGGGGAACTTGTCAAGTTCCTCAGTGTAGTTGCACTTACCTGAATAAAAGATAATACAATGCTCTATCATTGTGGTTTTCAAACATTTTTTTATAACAGTAAAACCAAATTTTCAAATGAAATTCCATCTCAACACTGTATATAAAACTAATTTAAAAAGGTAGGATGTTACTAACCAGTGCTGAGCTCCTGAGGAACTTCAGCAAAGCCCTGAGGATCCCTGGAATTGAGTTTTAATACCAGTGTTCTTCCAGTTTTACTTAAGCATTCATACCCACAAATCATCATTTCTAAATACTGGCCATTGTGTGCAAAGTGACTCCAATACAAACCAGGGTTTGTATTCATGGACTGGAAAGCCATATTTCATTAAGAATGTTAACTCTAATTAAAACCACTGCCTCACTTCCCTCATTATTAGAAACATAGTGAGTCTAGTAATTTTCCAAAAAGGAACAAAAGGACTTATTATCAAAAGAGACTTAAAATCACAAGTCACGGGCACCTGCGTGGCTCAGTTGACTAAGTGTCCAACTCTTGATCTTGGCTCAGGTGATGATCTCAAGGCTGGCAAGTTTGAGCCCCATAAGTTTGAGTGCTGACAGCATGAAGCCTGCTTGGGATTCTCTCTCCTCCTCCTCTATCTGCCCCTCCCCTGCTTGCACACACTCTCTCTCTCAAAATAAATAAACAAACATTTTTTAAAAATCACAAGTCAGGCTTTAACTCAATCTCTTACTTAATGGTTAAACAACATAGAATTTTGGCAAGGTGCAATTCCTGTGATATTTTAGATCTGGCTTTCAATTAGGTATAATGGCCTCCTTCAACACTATTACAATCTATCCCAAAAAGCAATTTCACCTGGGGAGAGGCACAGACACAGGAGTACAAGGTTGCTGCCAAGTGGAAAATGTCTTCTGAATATCCATAAGTCTTACAAGTATCTAATTCATAAAGTAGAGAAAAATCAATTAAAAATTTCAAGTAGAAAAGGCAGAGAAACACAGAAATTCTACAAAATGACATGAATGGTATCTGGGCAAATATCACGTCAATAAGACTCTTTAAATGCTTCTACATGAAAACTAATCTAAGTGGGCTTTAATGCAATTAAAATAGACTAATCATTAATCTGCAATCTGTATGCCAACTACATCCAAAATAGAATTGAAAAGGCTTGTAATATTAAAACACGTGTAAAATATGGCAGTTGAAATAAAAATAACAGAATTATCTATTCAGAAACCACTAAAAAAATATGTATATCATTACTTAGTACAAATTATTTATTGCAACTGAACAGCCATGAAACATAAAACATAAAAAAACAGATTAAATCATCCTCGTTGGTCTGAAAATAGAGGCTGCAGATTTGCAGTTCTATATACAATAACTTTTAAAATGTTGGAATGAAAAACTCCCCCTACTAAAAAAAGATAGAAGACCACCAAATCTTCCCTTGCCAAAGTGAACTGATAGCATGACTTACTGCCCTGCTGGTCTCTCATTTACCAACAAGGTACCAGCTAAGTAGAGCCTTATTCATCTACTCAAAATCATCACACAGAATAAAAGCCAGCATCGTTAGAAGGCATAGGAGTCTGCAGCATCTGGCACCCGGCTATTTCTCTGACCTCATTTCCTACCACATTCTCAAATTCCACCAGCACCACCAGTGCGCTCCAGCCATACACACCCCCTTGCCATTCCTTCAACAATTAACACACTCTTGCTTCAGGGCCTTTGCACCTCCTGTTTCCTCTGCTTTGAACATTCTTTCTTTCACTTCACCTATAAAGAGCACATTTTATCAGATAAAAATTTTAATTTTTCAAAAAGGCAAATAAATACTTACCATGAAAACCAATTTTTTTAACATAAATTTGAGCTGACTGTCCTTCTTTGTAGTTTTCCATGGGAAAGACCATACCTTTGTTTCTCTTTACATTGATTAAAGGTTCTATTGCAATTAGAAGAGTTAAATCCTTTTCTGCTTTCTTTGACTCTGGATCATCCTGCCTCTAAGAGAAGCAAATTCCACAATTAATAATTTAAAGGCATCTTAACAAAATAAAAACAAATTATTGGTTTTGTATATATCACCTGGAGAAAATCAATAAGCTGCCCAGCTGAAGATTCAAATAAACTCCATTCCTCATAAGTAAAAGCTAGTTTTACAAATTTCACAGCAGCATCTATAGAAATAACATTTTTTCCTTTCATAATAAGTTGCAGAAGAGATGTTTGTGGAAAATCAAGCATTCCATCTGCACCAGTATTTGACACTAGAAAAGGGAAGAGAGAGGTTTGAATGTCATTCATGCAAAGAAATATTTTCTAAATACTAACTATCAGACTGTCAGGCACTAGAGAAACAATGGAAAAGAAGAAAACACAATCCATGTCTTCACCGAGCTTACACTGTGGTGGGGAAACAAGAAATCTTAGCAGGGAAATAAATAAAGGGTGTGATGGGGACAAATAAGAAACGCACTGAACATGGGTTTGGGGTAGGAGAGTGGTCAAGGACAGCCACCCAAAGGAAGGAACATGGAATCTCAAAAACAGAGAATTAGCAAGAGTTTTAACTAGTCAACTAGGAAGTTAGATAGTACAAGTAGGGATACAGCATTAGAGTCATCTTTATATATCCATAGTAAACAACAGAATCAGCCATGGGCAATGTACAGCTTCCTAGGACAGGAGAATTAGGAACACCAACATGTAAGAGAAGGGCAGAGGGAGAAAAGGCTGCAAAGAAAAGTGTTTAGAAAGGAGTATCACACAGTAACAAACACTGCAGAGAGTAAAGGAAGAAAGTACTCAGAAGTGACCCTTGGACTGAACAAAAAGGAAGTTATCCATGACATTTTCAGTAGATAGCTGAGGACAGAGGGATGAAGGCTGTATAAGTAGGAAGGAAAGAATTGAGAACAGTGGAAACAGAGCATTTCTGACTATAATAAAAGGAAGAAATACAGGGAGGAAGCTGAAAGAGGACATGGGATAAAGGGGCAGTTTGGATAGATTAGGCTAAAAGACTTCAAAAAGGGGGCAGTTGGGTGATTTGGTCAGTTGGGCATCCGACTCTTGGTCTCAGCTCAGGTCATGATCTCGAGATCATGAGTTTGAGCCCCGCATCAGACTTTGCACTAACAGTGCAGAACCTGCTTGTGATTCTCTCTCTCCCTCTCTCTCTCTCTGCCCCTCCCTTGCTCACTCTCACTCTCTCTTTCTTTCAAAAAAAATAAACATTATAAATAAATAAATAAATAAATAAATAAATAACTTCAAATGGAAGAGAAGGAATATCCCTTCCATTTTAATGAGAGACAGTGGAAAAGATCGGTACAGGTAATAGTAAATTTTCAAGTTTGGGTGAAGAAACTCTCATCTGAGATCTTGTATTTTCCCCATGAAAAGGAGATGAGCCCAAACCGTGGACACTCACTGTCCTCAAATGGGCATACAGGTGCAGGTCCACACCCACGCACATATGTGCACACACACACACACAGACACACTAAACTCACTTGAAAGTACACATGCTAAGGTCTAGGTTTTACCTCTCCTTCCAGGTAGACACGGTGGACGAGTCAGGTAACTGTTCCAAGGCAATAGAAGGTAAGTTCATGAAAAAATAAAGTTGAAAGCACAAAAACCTTGAAACAAAGACCACAAATGAAAACATCCTTTACCAGAGGAAACAGAAAAAAGGATAAGAAGTGAACACTTAGTTTATTCTCTTAAGGAAATAAGATATTACTTTAGAAACATGAAGTAAGAATAAACTACTGTGAAAAAGAATCAAACAGGAACTAAGTATAAATTATTTTATTGTGAAAACCAAAAATTCAATAGATGAATGGAGTAGAATAGCAAGAACCAAAGAACAAATGAGTGACCAGGAAAGTCAGATTGAAGAACCTTCTCAGAAGGCAATAGAAAGGAGTAAAGAAATTAAAATAATAAAATAAATAAGATATGGAGAGTGGATGTGATAACATCTGATGGTCCTATTAGGACCATCAGAGAATTTTTCAAAAGTAAACGTAAGGGGAAGGAACAAAGAAATAACATGAAAAATGAAAGAAAGATCTAAGACCTCAAAGTACTTGCTATATTACAAAACCCACCCCTTGGCCTAATATAACAAAATGTGAGAATATCACAGTAAAGAGGGCATTACAAAAGCTAAATCTATAAAACAACAGGATTTAAACTGAGAGACGTCTCAATACCATATGCAAGACTATGGAGAAATGTCTTTAAAATTCTAAAAGGAACCAACTTGAATCAAAATATTATATCCAGCTAAACTATTTCAAAGTTCTTAGAGTTTGTATTTGAGCAAAAAGAAATGAATTTAGAAACAAGTATTGAAAAATGGGAAGGATGAGGGAAAAGGTTTAATAGTATATTTATTGTCTTAAAAAGCATGGGGTGCCTGGGTGGCTCAGTCAGCTAGGTATCTGACTCTTGATTTCATCTCAGGTCATGATCTCACTGTTTGTGAGTTCAAGCCCCACATCTGGTCGTGCAGAGCCCGTTTGGGATTCTCTCCCTCTGTCTCTGCCCTCCCCTTCTCATGCACATGTGTTCTCTCTCTCTCTCTCTCTCTCTCTCTCTCAAAATAAATAAACAAACATTTAAAAAAAGAAGAATCCTCACCTCCACATTAGGTTTATTCCAAAAATATAGGGTGGATAAAAATTAGATAGGCAATCAATGTAATTTACCACACTAATAGAAATGAAATAGAAATCCATTCAATCAACTCAATAAATCCAGAAAAGGCTTCTGATGAATTTAAACAACTATTCAGGATTAAAGTCAAACAAACAAAACTCAGTAAACCAAGAATGAAAGAAACTTCCTTAATCTGAAAAAAAGCATCTAAAAAAATCCTTCAGCAAACATCAAACTAATGGTAAAATGTTGAAAGCTTTCCATGTGAGATCGTGAATGAGACAAGGATATCTGCTATCGCCATTTCCATTTCATGTTTTATTGGAGATCCTATCCAGTGCAATAAGTCAAGAAATGCAAGAAAAAAGAAATTAAAAGATTAAGAATTGGAAAGAAAGAATATAATTGTCATTATCCACAGATGATCATACACCCAAACAAATCCAAAAGAAAATCTAATAAATTATTTAAATTAGCAATTGAGTTTAGCAATATTGCTGAATTTAAGATTGATAAAAATTGGCTATCAGTTTCTTAAATGTGGAATACGATACTAAAATTTTTGTTTTTCAAGTTCTACCATAAAATGT
The DNA here is from genome assembly GCF_024362965.1 of Panthera pardus. Lineage (NCBI taxonomy): Eukaryota > Metazoa > Chordata > Mammalia > Carnivora > Felidae > Panthera > Panthera pardus. The sequence continues at coordinate 24,369,334 of NW_026526991.1, forward strand.
CATTTTAACAAATTATTTACTTATTAAAAGTTCTTTTCCTGCCATAAACAGTTCTGAGACAACATCACGAACTTCTACTTCATCTGTAACAATAGGTCCAGTTTGTAGAGTACGCCTATTTGAATCAGAAAGAGCTTCTAAGACAGCCAGAAACCGGGATGCGGTGCTATCAAACATCTCATCCAACAACCGCTCTGTGACAGTACGTGGCCATGGCAACTGGAATAAAAACAAAACAAAACACACAGTCCTCTTCTTTAAAGTTCTAAAATGTTTAATATTACAAGCCAAGATAAGTAAGGCATGCTTCATTCGTGCTACAAGTGCTAAAGGAGAGAGTGGATGGCCTATGAATGAGACAGCTGCTTTTATGGTTTTCGTTTTTGAGGTGTCTCTCCAGATTCCATTAAAGTTTCTGTCATGCTGCCATTACATCAAAGACTGCTATTTCTTTATGTTTGTGTTTCCAAGGCAGCATTAAAAGGCTGTTTATTATTGTCTTTTTATTAGGGCAACATCAATCTCCATATGCCTTGTGTTACCTTAATTACAGCCTTTAGGAACTGATACTCAAACTTTGGTTGCCTAGGAATCTCTCAGGGGTGCTTTTTAGATTCACAGACCAAATTCTGAGATTCAGTGGGTCTAGGTGGAACACTTTTCATCAGCACTGCAGGAAATTCCAATGCCGAAGGTCCTTAAACCCAAATTAGAAACAATATTTTACAATATAAATAACAGGTCTCGTGGTAGTTAAATAAAGAAGAGTTGACCAGCTGTATACTAATAAGCTAATAACTGTTTGAGCCCTGTATGAATTCCCAGCCACTCTGCTTTGTATCATCCCAGAACAATTTCCCCTTCTGCCAATGGCTTGCTTCTATACTCCTCCAACAACTGATCTATTTTTTGTATTTAGATTACCAGTAAACAAGAGAGGTAACTCTGCTCAGCTTTTCTAGAATCCATGTCCAGTTAGAAGATACCCGTCATATTCCCCATGATTCCCCTGCTTCTCTCCTCTTTTGGGAGCAAAGTCAGAAAGGCAGAAAAACATAAACAGGGTTAAAGCTGCTTTGGACTATTTTTCCACAAACCAACTTCTCTACTCATTAGTTTCTATGCCTTTTCGATCCATAGGTCAACTGATATGTTAAAAACCTCAGTAAAACTTGAACTTCATGCCCTTGCCTCTCTTTATTTACAAACAGAGGTAAGGGTTTCCTCTAAGATTTTTATTGTAGATTAAAACAGAGCTTTTAAAAATTATACTTAAAAGCATAATAAACTTCCTAATAATTAGAAGTATTCAAAATAAAATGATAAAACCCAAAGATTATAGTTAAATTGTTTTTAGAAATATAGAAAAACTATCAAAAAGTGAAATAGATTATTTATCAGAGCTGTAGAAGAATACTAAGTAAACATTTTAAAATATAAATATTTTAAAAATCTATAACAAAGATTTAAGGCAATAAAAAAACAGTGGGTTGCCAAGCCTGACAAGCAAGATATTAATGTCTATAAAAGCAATGAAATCATTCAAATGTATTTTAAAAATTAAAATCTCTAGTAGATAAATGATCAAAAACTGTGGAAGATAATTCACAGAAAAAGGAAATAAAAAGAGTAATCACAAAAATATGGGAAAGGTGGATCACAGAAATAGTTAAAATAAGCCATTTTATAAAAACAGAATTATTTTAAAAATTAAGAATAATATCAAAATGATAACAGCTTGTGGTGAAATTGGTACATACAGGTTGTACCTTATGTACCTATTTCGGAAATCAATTTGGGAATATATATCAAAAGAAATAAAGATGCTTGTATCCTTTGATTCAAATCCTACACCTTGAATTTTGTCCACAGGAAATAAAAGAAAAAAATAACATACTTGAAGATGTTGATTACTTCAATATCGATAATAACAAAGAACTGGAAACAACTAAAATTTTAAATAGTAATAAAAAAATTTGACAAATTATGGTACAAAACTGCATCAAGTATATTATGCCATCTTTAAAAACATCAGGATGGTTGAGAAACTAAATGGTAAGATCCAGATTGTCTGTTCCACTTCTAAATACTATGATTTCTATGACATCTACTCCATTAGATGTATTATGCTAATTCTCCAACATAACACACTTAGCCCAGTCAAGCTTAATTTCTGTCCCCCAATAAACGTTGTTTGCTCTTGTTTCCAAGCTATGATCATGCTCTGGTCCTTAACTTAGAATGTTTTCTTCTCTTCTTCCTGTCCAGTCAAATCCTGCTCTTTACTCCAAGGCCATTCAAAAAGACAGACCCGTGACATTGCTTTTCTATATTTTCCCATACTTGTAACCACAGTAGGCATTTGGTACATTCTGTTAAATGAATGAATGAAAAAATAACTAATAGCTAATACTCCTGAGGATCTATTACATGCTAGAAACATTCTAAGGGCTTTACATGTAATTCATTTAATCTCTATCATTATTTCCTTCTTAATACTTATCACAAGCAATAATTACTATACTTATTTATTATGTAATTTCTCTGTAAGAATGTAACTTCTACCTACCTTGTACATACAGCAGGTACTTTAAAAATATTTATTGAATGAATCCCAAACAGTCAATCACTAGGAGTATGGATTAATGGTGCTTGAAAGGAATCCTTTAAAGTCAAAATGATTGGGGTGTCTGGGTGGCTCAGTCGGTTGAGCATCCGACTCTTGATTTCGGCTCGGGTCATGATCCCAGGGTTGTGGGATCAAGCCCGTTCAGCATGAAGCCTGCTTAAGATTCTCTCTCTCTCTCTCTCTCTCTCTCTCTCTCTCTCTCTCTCCCTCTGCCTCCTCTGTCCCTCTCTCCCACCCATACTCTCTCTCTCTCTCTCTCTCTCTAAAAGAACACAAAGCAAAACAAAACAAAAAAACAAAAATGATGAAGTGTGAGTTCACAATGGACTTACAAATTCAAAGAAATGTTTTATAAAACAGATTTAATGCATATTGAAATTAATTTCTTTTATAGGCATATAATACAACTATTTCATATATATAGAACAGAACATTCTGCAAAATATGTCAAGTACTGCAAATACTGATGACTTTTTAAAAAGGATATATTGACTATTCCCTATGGAAACTGCCAACTAAACATTACAACTTTTTTTCTAAAAAGATATACTACCAGACCTTTCCATAAAATAATCATCTTAAAGGAAACCAGAAATAGATGTGTTTTTAATGTAATGTTATACAGAATTTTAAACATTTTTCTTTGAAAATATATTTAATTTGTATACCAGGATGATTATAAAGCATAATATTATGCTAATTAACGACAATCTTATGGCTTTGGATACTTGAATTTGGTTTGCTCAGAAAAAGAAAAGTTGCTAGTCAGAAAAAAAAACAAAACACTACCCCCTGCTCTCTTACAAATGCTACAGAGCGTCACTACTCAACAATACCAGATGTAGGCGGTTCCACAGCCCATCCAAGGAATTAGCTATAATTTGGAAGTCACCACCTGCACAAATTATACACCATTGGTCGGTAAGGGACACGATTTTAAAAGGATGTATGAAATGTACTTCTGGGCTCAGTAGTCAACATATCATAGTCACACTAGAAAGCTACCATGCCCAAATAATAATTATATTTAGATATTACGAGATCTTAATTAGATATTAAGAGAAAAAATAAATAAATAATTGCTCCTAAATGTTGTAAGAAGAAATGAGTTAAGAGAGCAGCAGTTATTGGAGTAGTGAGAAAGCACTGAACCAGAGACCTGGGGTCTGCTTCCAGTGCTGCCACTAGCTTCCTCTGTGACCTTGAGGCCATAATTTAAATACTCTGGGATTTATTTTCCCATATGTAATAGGAAAGGACTGAATCAGATGATTTCTTAAGTTCTTCTCAGGTTCTGAGAGTCTACCACTCTCCTGTCAGAAACTGCTCATCTTCCCCCTCACTTTCATTTTCAGTCCCTACAAAGAAGTTCACAGAAGAATTTACAGCTATCTACAACAGCTTCAAAGAAAAAAAAAAAAAAAAAAAAAAGAACTGAGCCTTAAGAGATAGTGAGATTCAGAAAAGCAAGGGCAAGACAGTGGGAGAAGGAAATGGCAGGAGGGAGAAAGGGCAGAGGGCCCCAAAAGGCAGAACTGTGTCCCAGTCTCCATCCCCAACAGCCCTAGTGCTGCTGGTCAAACACACTTGTGGCCAGGAAAGCCATGTGATGAGTTTGAACATGTGAGTAGAGACTGCTGTCCCTTCCATGCTGGGCATTATTGCCTGCACAAGATTCTCCAGAGCTTTCGCATATCCCCCATGGCAGAATGACCAGCAATTTTTGAAATGAGGGCTTCTGCTCAATTTGGCCCTGAGTGGCAGTCATGAGCACAGCCCCCTGATAACTATAATAAGTATGATGCCAGTGGGAAATAAACAGTTATTGTAAGTCACTGAGATATGGGGGTTGTTTATTGCTATGGTGTAGCCTAGCTCATAAACAGTCCCAAAGGTCCCTCCACCTTCTCGCCAACCTCAGAGGCCCCTAAGCCAACAACAAGGAATCAAAGACAAAGGTCACTGTGGCACCACTCAAAGTGTGTACATTTGAACCTTTCCCTGGCTCTTCTGCCTCTTGCCCTTTAAAGTTGCAAAAGTGGGATTGTGTGAAGGCACAAAAGCTTTAAGAAAGCTATGAAGTGAGGCCATGCCCACAGTGGGAAGGCTTTCTTCTATTTGCCACTGGTGCAGGGAACAGGGTGCAGGATTTAATACTGAGTGACCAGACCTAAAAGATAGAGGGTTAACACAAATACACTGCAAAAAGAGTCTGAACAAGAGAAGACGTTCTTAGACTTACAGTTTGAGCTTCCCTTAGGTTCACTCTTATCTTTGGTCTAAACAAACCTTTGTGTTTCCTTCTAGATTCAAATACTCCTCTTTTGAAGATCATCACTGCCATCTATCTCAAAAAGAAGAATTAAATATGAGGTAACAATGGGATGCACTTCTCAACCACTAATATTATGTACTTAATCAACTGTATAGTGCAGTCAATTTCTTTTATTTCATGAAATGTTTATACCTTTATGGTGGCCTCTCTATAGTATCTTCTGGATTCTTCCTGCGATTGTGAGGAACTCATTAATTCCAGTTGCCTTAACTCATCAATTTTAGCTAACGCACGCCGAGCAAATGCCTATACGTGATTAAAAAAATTAATCCATAATAAGTGAGAGTATAGTGATCAAAAATGCATCAAGACCGTATGTTTTAGTCTCCCAGATATTTGAGTTAATTGGTGAATTAAACTCTGTTGATGCTAACTCCTTACAACACTGTAAGTATATCATCAATCATTTCCTACAAGCATCCCCAAATTCTGCAGGTCTAAAGTCAATAAACTGTCAGATATGCTAACTTTATGAATCAAGAAAATCAAAAAAATAAGGAAAGCCAAATTCTGTAGCTTCATATAGATTATCACTTTTCTGTCATTGCATACACACATGCACACACACACACACACACACACATAAACACACGCCCCTCCTCAGTGCTCTACCCTAAATCTTAACCTTACTAAAGCATGCTGTATTATGTATTCAACTATTCACTTTGTCCACTAAATTGTGAGGCCCTTTAAGGATCTTATTTATTTTTGTATCTCTGGTAGCCAGCATGTAGGAAGTATTTATTAATATCTGAGGGAAAAAAGGAAGGAAGGAAGGAAGGAAGGAAGGAAGGAAGGAAGGAAGGAAGGAAGCCTGCTTATTTAATCAGATCACCATTATTATAATTCTCTAGAGATAGTAACAAAACAGGTCAATTTATGTAATTTATTTTACCATTTCTTTGAAATACGTTATCTATAATTTAAAATTTTTTCCTGAAGACGCTTCCAGACATAATAACATACATGAACAGTTAAATTTTCCAATAAGGAAGAATTCCAATAGGAATCAAACAGTCAAAACTATGTATATGTTCCATTCGCCGACAATTCTAATAGCTACAGAAATATGCCACCCCTAGTACACTATAACTAACTGTACATGTATGGTGAGTAGTTTCTAGAACGCATCCTGGGCTAGAAAATGTCTCCCACAAGGGTTATACTAGGCTATTCAGGATGGGCCACTACCATCCAATCCCTCAGAATTAGTTTGGGCAGGAAAAACCAAATGTAAAGGAGCCATTAACTGGCCAGATGATTGTCAACAGGATACGAAAAAAGATTTGTATAACCGTAAAGCTCTGTCCTGCTCAGACTTCCAGCCAAGAGGTTAAGTGAAGGCTGAAATCCTCTGCACTCACCAGACCATATACACTGGTGCAGGGATGTGCTGGCCTACGGGAAGGGGTGCCTACTTCTAATTCTCACCAAGCCCTCATCCACTGACAAGCTAAGTACCATGTACTGTAGAAAAGGGTGCTTTTCATTTACACAGAGGTACCACATAGGCTAATAGAAACCCCTAAAAGTTAAGTTACATTTCAAGTATTCGGTCTAAAAGATATACAGGAAAAGAAGAAAAACAAAAAAAAAAGGGGGGGGTGTATTAAATGGCATCTGGAAGCAGAGAAAAGCAAGACAAATGGATTGCAGGGGGCATAGAATGCAAAACTAAATAGGGAAGAAGAGTGACTTGTGTGAAAGAATTCAACGGGGAAGGAAAGATATCAGAAATCTTATTCAGAAAAGGGTCCAAGGAGGTGGAAGTGAACAAAGAGCAAAGGAGAGAGCAGAATGTAGAGCAAGAGATCAATAGAACGGGGAAGCCAAGCACATTTCTGCAGGTACACCCTGGGACTTCCGTCTTTGCTCCACTGCAATTCTTCAGGTTTTGTCTGTCTGTGCTTGTGTTGCTGGGCATCTGAACAAGAAAATGCTAATGACTTGTAATTTTCGATACTGGGATGCTGAGAATGACAAGTGGCCTACCTCTGCATGAACGCCAGCTTGGCAGTCATAATAGCACTGGCAGACGGCAGTGTAAAGAGTAGCCCGCCACGTCAGGTACCTGACAGACAGGAGCGGGACCGAGAACTCCATACACATACTGGCCCACAGGAGGTATTCCAAGGCCTGAGGAAGAAAGAGCACACTCAAGTAAATTTTCATTTTAAGCTAATAATGATGATTTTTATCTAATATAATCAGATTATAAGTTGTGAGCACAAGTTGCTGACTACTTAAACCAAAAATACCATAAATAGTGAGTCAAGAAAAAACAAGCATTTAAAAAGAAAATAATTTAAAGAATTCAAAATCTCAAGTGAGTCATTTTAGAATATCTTCCTTCTTAGCTACTAAAGTCCTATGAAGCCAGCTTGTTTTTATCTATATTTATCAAGTGTCAATAGCAGTCTAGGAGCTAATTCTAACAATGCAATTGTTATTACCTGGCCTGGAACCAATGCATGTTTCTGAAAATCAGCTAGTATAGCAGGGTAGGGGAGATGGAAAAGGCTTCCTCTCCAGCGCCTGTGATACTTAGTAGAAACAGTCCAATATTGGAGTCAAATAGACCTGGGCTTCCATCCTAATTTTATCACCTAGTATCTGTGTCATTTTACCTCTCCAGACCTCATTTTTTTTTTTTTTTCATCTGAAAATAGGTATTTTAGCACATGGTAGCAGTGCTGTTATGGAGAAGGAGACAATGCACATGACATTCTAGGATGCTATTTGGCACACTGTAAGCACCCCATAAATGGTGCCTATTACCAGGTACAACTTGAAACAAAATGGTGGGGAAAGATCATCATGGTCATTGGCCTGTTGTAGGAATATATGCTTCCCCTCAACCACTGGTAATTCTTTTTATTCTTTATGTCCCTTTTTGGACATACTCCTCCTACAAACTCTATACCAGGAAACACTACTTGACTATACGTATCCTGCAGTTAAAAATTTTCAATCTTTTTCTTTCTTCAAAACTATTCCAAAAGCTCAAAAGTTAATGTGATTATATTACCTTTCACTTGATTGAATATAAAGAATTTCATCTATGTTCCTCATGTAAATGTAAAAAACGTTACTGAGATGAAAATAAGAATCTGAGCCAAAAATCTCAGAATATAAAATTCTAAATTGTATCCATGGAAATATTGACCTTGACCAAGCAAGTCCTCACATGTCTCCCTATACTATGAGGATACTTCCTCACTTGTCTCCCTGTCTTCGGTCTCACTCAACCCTTGTTCTTCTCATATGCCCCCTTCCTTATATATTTTATATAATATATCCACCAAAATTACCTTTCTTTTTTTTAACTTTTATTTATTTAAGTAATTTCTGCACCCAATGTGGGACTCGAACCCATGACCCCGAGATCAAGAGTCACATGTTCTTCCAACTAAGCCAACCAGGTGGCCCCAATATTAGCTTTCTAAAATGCAAACTGGGCTGTCTAATTGTGTTTAGAATACTCCCATGGCTCCCTATTGCCTATACAGTGAAGTACAACCCTATCTAGGGCACACACACACACACCATTCATTACCTAGTCCCTGCCTTCTCCTCCCTCCATTACTCTTGATCCTACGTCATATACTTAAAGCTACTCCAAAATGCTTTCCATTCCACAAAACATCTTAGTGGCCCAAATACACATGTCTTTGCTTACCCTGTTCTCTCCTTCACCCACCCCATATGACCAAGCTGAAACACTACCTCCATGACTAGCAGTGTTACCTTGGACAATTTATTTAAACTCCATGTGTCAAGGTTCTTCATCTGCAAGACAGGTATAATGACTATCTTATAGGATTGTTTGAGGATTAATTGAGTTAATAGAGGCTAAATGCTTAGAACACATTACACACCTAAGTGTTCACTCTGGTGACCACAGTGAAGAAAGAGAAAGTGGAGCAGGAGAGGGTGGAGGAACAAGATAAGGAGGGGAAAGAGAACAGTTGTTGAAGACTCTCCCAATGTCCCTAGAGAGAAATGACTATTGCCTTATTTCCATCTATACCATAATTGCATTATGGGTGTCCATAATACATATATACATAATACATATATATATACATACATATATGTATTATGTATATATGTATATATATATACATATATACATAATACATATATACATATATATACGTATATATATAATTTATGTAAATGTTTATGTACATATTTTACATTTAGTTGCACTAATATGCTCACATGTGTGTGATTCCAAAACTAGACTGTAATCTCTTTGAAAATAGGAATAGCACCATTATTAGATATCACCAGCATCTAGAAGAGTACCAGGTACATAGCAGATATTCCCAAGTGCTATTAAATGAATTCAATGAACAGCCTTAAAGTCAGCAGAACCAACTGCAGGAGACTAACAAGTATTCAAGATTCTCAAGAAAATGATGATAATAAATGTGAACAATGGAATAAAGTCCTTCTTCCAATAACAAATTCGGCCTTCAATAATTGAGGAAGTAATTAAGGAAAAATATGTCTATAAAAGTCAAACCCACCTTGAAAAGGCAAATCATCAAAATGATCCAGGAGCTTCATATGTATAAAGCAAACCCACCAGACTGACGTAGTATTTAATAATACAAATAGATAAAACACTGATAACATTCAGACCCTATTCCCATCTCTGGAGCTGTCAAAGGCAGTATATACAACACATGTGCAAGCATCTTAGTGTTCTCATCTAAGAGAAAGAAATCTGAAAGTCCAGAATTCTCCCCTGCCTAGTCAGTTCTCATTCCAGAGGAAAAGAGAGTGCTGGAAGTAGATCAGAGTTTGACACAGAATCGTAATAGTCTTGGTTATCCACTAAGCTCATCCCACTGGAGTGTAAATTCACTTAGGAAACGGACCTTGTTGGTCTTGTTCACCACCATATCCCCATCTCCTAAAACTACCTGGCATGTAATAGTAAATATTACATAAATATTTCTTGACTGATCATCATTAAAAAGTTTCAGTTAATGGTGCCAAATATGGAATCATGCCAAGTATTCATAGAATCAAAGGGCCCAAAGCCTATCCAATTTCATGCCCACCAACATCACTGGCACCACCACCTGATGTCCTATACCTTCCCTGCCCCAGAGTTCTCACCTCTAGTAACAAGGATGTGCCACATGGTATCAGAAGACAATTCTAAATATGAAAAGTGCTTCATTAATGAAATGAACCATCCTGATATACCTTCAGGGCCTCGGTCCTAGTTACACCTTCTGGAATAGCACAATACCACCCCAAACTCACTTCCAAGTTACAGCCTTCCAAGACCTGAAAAACACCTATGCTTCCTGTCTTCTCTCCCAGCTCTCTCTCCAGGATAAACATTCCTGGGCGCTTTTATATATCCCAGACCTGCTCTTCCCTTCTCCATCATGGTTAGTCTCCTGTGGCTTTGCTCCAGGTTGCCAATGTCCTTTAGAGTGATGACTTCTCCACAGTTAAATGAAACTTTTGGTCCCTGTTTCTGGACACTACGTCTCTACTAAGTGGGTCCGGGGTTGCTTTATTGCTGCTTTTGCTGCTGTTGTTGTTTGCTAACCTTGCTGAACTGTGAACTGATGTGGAATTAACAGTCATCAAAACTGGAGTTTTCTCACATCTGTAGCACAAAAATCTCATTGTGGATTTTTGCATTTGGACTGTTGCAATTTGGGGAGTATGAGATTAAACCATGTATAAATTTTCCCCTTTTAAACTCACATGTCTTTTCAAAACCCCGTTGGGATTCCTGATATTAGAAATTTCACATTTCAAAATAAAAATAGCTTCAGTCACTAATTGCTCACATTATATTTGAGTTCATATTCAGACTTAGAATAAAACACCCCAATCACATATTTTAGTGCCCCAAGGGACCTTAAAAGTGACCTAATCTAACTCCAAGAGGCTAAACTGCTTGTAAGCAACAGAGCTGAGACTAGAATTCAGGTCTTTAGACTTACAAGCACAGCAGCGTTCCTTCCACCACATTGGGGCAGCCTTGAAAAAGTGGGTGTTCTGAAAATCCATCATTCCACTTGGGGTTCTGGAAAACTGTCATTCAGGTTTAAAGATGAAGAGCCATTTCAAAAAAACTTTTAAAAAACCACAAATCTTGATTTGTAGCTTTTTTTCTTGCTCTCAAAAGCTAGGAAGAACTATTTCTATTAATTTAAAAAAATGATTTCAGTAGAACCGCTTTCTTCATAAGGGAAAAATATTTTTGAAAAATGCAGTGAGAAGAGCCCAGCAAGAGCATGGTTCAGAGGTTGGGCAGGAAACACACACACAATTAGTCAGCTCAGCCACAGGACGGCACTGCAGCATCATTTATACCAGCGCGGATCATTGGAGGAAGACAACACCTGGAGGCATTTCAAAGTTTGGGTTTGAAGTTTATGTAATGGCACATGGAATGATTTGACAATAATTGTTCAAGCCGCAGATTTTACTAAACTATTTCAATTTTATAGTAAAATGAAACAGATATCAACTGTAAGGATGAATATATATTCTACTGTATTCTTTAATGTTTGCTGAGTACTGTGCTACAATTTTAAATGCCTCAGAAGAAACTAGATTATACCATAAATGAAAGTGAAGTTGTCATATATCTTTAGGGAAAGAGGCTTCAGAAACCTGGTCTCCCTCCATTCCTGGAGGTTTTGCTGGTGGCCTGTCTGAGCACCAAAGCAAGTGTTTCCCATTTAGGGAAGAGCCCATGGTCAGTCCTGGTCTTCAGAACATCTTAAGGAATACAGAGTCATGTCAAAAACTAGTAGCCCTCCTACATGGCTCCTCCATTTGATTAGGTGAACCAAAATAGGATGGGTCATGACATGGTTAAATTTAGTCAATAGGCAATCACTTTTCTTTTTTTTTTTTTCTTTTTTTAAAATTTTAATGTTTATTGATCTTAGAGAGAGAGAGACAGACAGAGTGTGAGCAGGGGAGGAGCAGAGAGAGAGAGGGAGACACAGAATCCGAAGCAGGCTCCAGGCTCTGAGCCATCAGCACAGAGCCCGACGCGGGGCTCGAACTCACGGACCGCGAGATCATGACCTGAGCCGAAGTCAGGCAAACCGACTGAGCCACCCAGGCGCCCCAGGCAATCACTTTTCTAATGGTGTTGAGAGTCAGTACGGTGTAGTATTGGCCTTAGCTACACCTCTAACTAAATGTGAGACATTGAGCCTCAGCTTCTTCATCTTTAAGATGAAGTTAATAATAGCACCTTTCTCAAAGTGGTGGTGTGAGGATTAAATTAGATAATATGTGAAGAAAGTACTCAGAAGCATACCTGATAAATGGTAGGCATTCATTCAATAAATGATGATGATGATATTGCCCACCTCGTAAGACAATAGTGAGCATTATATATGCCCTTCACACAGACCTAACACATAGTAGAGATTCAATAATAATAACAAATGGTAGCCATTATGCCTAGATCCTATAGGAATAGGAGTTTAGATTGCTCTAGGGTGACACGGGAAAAGCCTGAGGATCCCATGTCTATTTCTCTTTCTGTTGTATGCTATAACAGACTTGAATTCTAAAATTGCTGCAGAATCGGGATCCCTCATACCCAGAAGCACTCAGATGTGGCTGAACCTCCAAGGACTTGTCCCCATTAAATGGACCCATAAAGTTCATTTATAGCCTCAGCTCAGGAATCAACTCACCAGCTGAGGGTTTGGGAATTTCTAGATGAAAATTATTAATTTCCTTGAAACTTATTATAGGGAACAAACTGAAAGAATCTCATTCCAATCTTCAAGTGCTAACTGTACAACTACCCACCACCCCAAATTTCTTGCATCTCTCACTTGCCCCCATTCCTATCCCACAAGACTCGGGCCATAGAACTGTCCTCCTTCAGCCCTTATTTTGTCAGACAAAAGCTCAAGTTCAATAAGGGGGAGAGGAGATGTCTTACATCGGATCTGAATAAGAAATCATTTTAAGATGACTGTGACATTAAACTAAAATTCTCTCAGCATTAACAAGCACAAACACTAACAGTTAAGTTTTGGCACAGATGTCTCTGCCCTTCAAGGCTCTGGCAGACAAATGCTGTAGCAGACCAAACTATGATGGTTCTGTGAAGCAGTATTTGTTGCTACAGCAAGTGCAACAGGAGTATGCAAATTCTCTTTAGGAAATCATCTGGAACTGAATGCAGAATTGTTGGAATAGTGTGTAGGCCACATTTACATTATTCATGAGACAGTCTCCCTTCATTTTAATTTACATTCAAAATGCTGGCACAGAGCTTGCTCAAGTCACTGTCAGTAATAGAGCTTTTAAATTTGAGGAACAAAACAGAGAGAACACATAATTAATGTTATGCACTGAGCATGCAAGCATCTTTTCTTCCATTTGTATTTTTTAAGAATTGTCAAATTTTAAGATACTTGGGTTATATTTTGAAGAAATAATTTTTTTAAAAAAAGTATCTGACCTGAGTGTTAGAATATTCAGCATAAGGTTTTGCATGCAGGAAAGAAAAATAAAGCAGGAATGTTTCAGAAACCAGAAACAATTCAAGCATGGTCTCAACAGGAGTATATTCTCCCTTCTTGGGCTATATTCTAATGACCGGACACTGACACGGAATAAATATGTCTCCTACACACACAAGTGCTACCAACATTGAAGGGAAGTCAATAGAAGTGTCAGCCACTTCCTCAAGCTAAAACTGAGCAGTAAGTTCTAGTAAGTGAGATTCTTCTTATGAAATAAAGGCCCCTTCCCCTCAGCTCATGACTGGGCCAATGGTTAGGTGTACATTCATTCACCCAACTAGCAGGTGGGCCATAAGTAAAGTCCAAGCTGTTCAAGGAGAACAAAGTCCAAACTCCATAGCATCATACATAAACAGAGTAACCATAGTTTATTATCCAAACCAGAACACTTTAAAGAGTGAAAGGGAGCACTATTAATAATTACTCCAGGAAAACAGACATAAACCAGGACTGTCCTGGCAAGCCAGGATGCATGGTCACCCTACCTAAAGATATAGTTACCAGAGGGATGTTCAGTATCAAGTTGACAAGTAATGACTAATCTGAGTGACTGAGAACACTGGAGATTACCTATCAATTTTAGGAATTCTTTCTTTTTTTTTTTTTTCATTAATACGGTATTGTCTTTTTTTAGATTTTTATTTTTACAGATGGTCATGTTAAAGTAAAAGTATGAACAGTAAAACTATATAATATATACTTATTAACTTTTATTATATAATCCACTGATTTCCTTTGTTTAGCATTCAATGCTAACAAAAGTCTTGAGAAAAACAGGAAATACAAGGCAAGATATTTTGTCAGTGAATTTCATACCTTGGAAGACTGACCTATGATCATCAGTTTTCTGCAAATGGTGTAAATGTAAATGGTACCTAGATGAAGAAAAAGACTGTTAACATGTTTTATAGTTAAATAATGGCAATTTTGTATTCCAATTTCTGTTGTTTAAGTCTGTAGTCCCTAAAACAAGTGATCTCATGAGAAAGTCTGATAATAGAGAGCTTATAATCGTTACAATTTTTTTGTAACTTGCAGCCAAATCATTAAAAGAACTAATTTGAACATATTTTAAGTAAGTTGCCACAGGAATCTTTTAGTCTCATTTGAAAGGAAGCATAAGTTTTGAAATATATTGAACAAAGGAATATTTTAGTAGCATAATTTAGGTACCGTGTGGTTTTATTAATTCATACAAAATGCTGTTGGTTCCCATGGCTTCCCTATGATTGAAAAACTAAAGATTTATCTCCAAATAAGATTAGAATATATCTTTAATCAAAATAGCATAATACTAAGCAAAGAAACTCATGAAAATTTAAAATCAAAACATATAATTTATTTATTTTTTTATTTATTTGCAGTGTCATATAATATTTGCCCCATTATTAAGGTATAAGCACTCCAGTGAAAAACAGCATTTCCAACTCGTATTTAAAGTATGATATTTTTTTTTGTCAGGTCATTAATTAAATACCAGAAGCTAGAAAACTGGCAGAGTTGGAGCAGGAATGGGGAACAACATCACCAGACATCTCTCTATATACAAAGGACATTATCGTGCTATAAACATACCCCAAAGATGGTAACATACCTTTAAAAGGCATGTAATTATAATGACAAGTAGTCTAAATATTTTCCATAAAATATCTGATCTAAAATGCACAACCATCAAAATTCAACAGTTATGAATCCATGTTTGCACTTAAACTTTAAGAGCTACTCAGAAAACAGCATCTGCTTCAAAACACACACCACTTGATTAAAATACCCTTGTAAGCATAGCATAATAACCATTAATTATATAAGTCAATAACAAAAATATTGAATAAACTTTTTTTAATTTTTTAACGTTTATTTTTGAGAGAGAGAGAGAGTGAGCGAGTGGGGGAGGAAGAGAGAGAGAGGAAGACACAGAATCCAAAGCAGGCTCCAACTGTCAGCATAGAGCCCGACGAGGGGCTCAAACTCATGAACCGCGAGATCATGACCTGAGCCAAAGTCAGACACTTAACCGACTGAACCACCCAGGTGCCCCAAATAAACTTTTAAACACTTACAGCACCATAAACTTTATAGAGAATGCAATAGGTCATTAACATTTAAGGACTCAGCCTTCTCAGTGTGACTGCTCCCAGGCCATGGAATTAGTTATTTCACAGAAGATGCACCAGGGAAGAAACCAGTTGGCTAGTAACAGCTCAAGCCCAGCATTCTTATCTCAAGTGGTTTTTGTTTACCTTTACCCTTAATCTTTAAAAATGAAACTGTATAATAGTGTTTCTTCATTTTAAAAAAGTCACCAAGTAAGGATACCCACAGCAAATTCATGCCTCTCCACAAAACATGTGATTCAGGTGGGAGCCAGGAACCTGGGTAAACATGTCAGTAACGGGAACTGGGGAATTTCAAAAGACCTCAGGAGACTGCCCTCAAGAATGACAAGGGCCCTCTGTCCTTTAAAAATGTGATTTTAACCTTTCCAGCCCTAATATGTCCTGACTTATAACTGAATCCTTCTTTGATGGTTCAGGTTCTTGGCATGGCTCACAAATTCCCACTGCAGAAGTCTGACAGGGAGAGTAAACGATATAAAAGGGAAGACGGGTGAAATCTCAGGATACCTCTGAAAGTTTGTTTTGTTCTATTTTTAACTAAATCCCTAATATGAGTTTATTGCCTTGTCATGTGACTCCTTTTCATCAAAGACAGCCACCACCAAAATAATCTCACTATGTGAGGGTTGAATGAGCTGGGTTCAGGTTGGTTGTGAAGTAAGGTATTATGCAATAGTCACACACCCAGTTGGAGTTTGTGAAAGAACCAAAATTGGTTAACTATCTTAAGAAACCAAGAGTGTGTATGCATAATAGTCAATTAAAAGGAAAGAGAATCAGTGTTAATGTCTAACAGAAAAGGTGAAATGTATTTTTGATAAATTGACTGTAGGTCAATTTATTTTTCTTTAAACTCCAAACTTATTTTAAAACTACAAGGTCTTAGCACTTGTTAATCTCCCAGCTGGAATGCCCTTCCCCCAAATATCCAGATGTCTCAGTCAGGTGTTTACTCAAACGTCATCTCGTCATCTCCGTGAGGCCTTCCCTGACCCTGTTTACAATAGCTGCCCAGCTCCAGCCCCGCCTCTTTTCTCCCTATCCCCTTCTTGACTTTATTTTTCTCCATAGTACTCATCACTATCTAACACACCATTTAATTTTGATTTATCATCTCCCTGAAGCATTATGTAAGCAGGAGAACAGGGTTTTTGTCTGTTGTCCACTCCTGTGTCCCTAGCACTTAGAACAATGCTCAGCCCTTAATAACTTTGAGGTGAGTTAATTGAAACAGGGATAGTAGTCAGCAAAACTAAGTATATGTATCTCCCACAACCCAGCAATCCTACTCATGTACATAAACCCCAAAAAACGCTAACTTAGGTTTATAAAAAAGACACATGTAAGGATATTCATTGTAGAATAATTTATGCAATTATAGAGGTAGAGCAAACCAGGTGCCCATCCCGAGGGGTGTATGAATATCTGGAACACAATTCAACATGCAGAATTAACGAACTAGATTCACACATAGGAAACTGGTCAGGTTCTAAAACCATAGGACTAAGTAAAAAAAAATTTTAGGAAACAGAATAAAATCTAGAGCGTGATACCATACGTATAAAGAAAAAGCACATATCTAGTAAAGGTATGTAGAAGATACAGAAATTGTTTTTGGTTTTGTTTTTGTTTTAGAATATTAGGACATTTTTGTCTGTGATCTTAAAAAGACTGCAGCCAGGGAATTATGCTGCATCATTTCCACCTACCTCTTAAGCAAGGTCCAACCATGGGACCCACGCCTCAGGCCTACCACTCCTCAAGCACAGAACCTCTGGTCCTACCCAGATATGTGAGCAGTTCATGTGGAAAGATGGCAAATGGCTACTCAGGGAATCACAGATTCTTCATCTTCTTGAGGATGATCAGACACAAAAGCTTCATAGTCACTGGACTGAAAACTTCTTCCAAAATCAGGCTCATCTCTGGCAGCAAATGTGAGCTCTCATTTCAATCAAAATGTCAAAAAAAATTATTTGGAGAGGGAGATGAAGGAAAAGGCTAGGAAATGTACTTCCAGTTGCCACAGATCAGGGAAAATCCAATATGTTTTCTTTCAAGCTATTTTGTCCTGGTTTTACACATAGAGAACACACTGTCATTTTCCTTTCAAGAAATTATCCATAGATCAATATAGTAGGTGACTGATTGTAACTTTAAAGAGAATTTAAATCAAATTGAAATTGTAACTCCCTGCTATATTTTGACAGATAAGATTCATTTCAGAAGACAAATACAATATATATGTATGTATGTGTATGTATGCAATGCATATATGCATGTAAATACATTACACACACACACACACACACACACACACACATACACACACATTCTCAGAGCCCCTCACTCAGAAGCAAGTAGGAAGAGAAGATTGATAAGTAGAAAGCAACAGTCACTAGCCAAAGTATTTGAGAAGAGGACCAATGAATGTATGATGCTTAGAATCAACCTAACTTGCAACAGTCCTTTGATCTTTCTCCACTTATATTTACTTATTAACCATGGCCCCTACTTCTTTACACCTGAAACTGACTATCCCCACAGCCTCTGACCCTCCCTTTTAAGTCCCTGCTTACGAGGACAAACTAAAATGCAACAAAAATATTAAAAAGACAAAAACAAAATCCCCATAATCATCTTATTATGCAATGAATGTTTTAAATAACAAGACAGTCAGTCAAATTACCATCCAACTTGGCATTTAAATAACTTTCTGAAAGGCGTGATGAAAAATAAAAGACATTGGTATATACCATTGAAAATAATCCAGCAAAGGTGTTCCAGTGGCAAAGCCACCTGCATGATGAGTCTTAAGGAGGACAAAATCTGCAGGCACTGGGTCACAGATTCTTTATTCTGCAGGTTCACATCATTGTCACAGACCAGTTCATAGTTGCAAATATTTTTGCCACTTAAAGCATGAAACTGAAACGCAGGGAAAATATAAAGAACATAAATAAAGTTTATGCAACTTAAAAAAGCATTTTCTTAAAATGTGAAAAATTAAAATAGAAATGATTCTGCTTAAATAGATTATACAGGGCTATAGACTGAATATTTGTGCCCCCCCCCCCCAGTTTATATATTGAAACCTAACCCCCATTGTGATGGTATTTGGATGTGGGGTCTTTGGGAAGTGATTAGGTCATGAAGGTAGAGCTTTCATTAATAGGATTAGTATGCTTATAAAAGAAACCTTGAAAGAGCTCCCTACTGCCTTCTGTCATGTGAGCACACAGAGACAAGATAGCCATCTATGAATTAGAAAGTGAGTCCTCACCAGACATCAAATCTTCCAGCCCCTAACCTTGTGCTTCCCAGCCTCCAGAACTGAGAGAAATAAATATTGTTTAAGCCATCCAGTCTATAAACATATAATAAGATAAAAACAGAGAGGGAGGCAAACCATAAGAGACTCTTAAATAAAGAAAACAAACTGAGGGTTGCTGGGGGTAGGGGCAGATGGGTTAGATGGGTGATGGGCATTAAGGAGGGCACGTATTGGGATGAGCCCTTGGTGTTATGTGTAAGTGATGAATCACTGACTTCTACTCCTGAAACCAATACTACACTATACGTTAACTAACTTGAATTTAAATAAATAAATTTTTAAAAAACCATCAGTCTATGGATTTTTGTTATAGCAGCCCTCAAGGACTAAGACATATGGAAAGAAACGTGGTAAAAATGGTCTCTTCAAAGCATCTATTTAGTTAAGATTACTTGTCTTTAGTCAAAAAAGAAAAATTCAAAAGCAAAAAAAAGTACAAAATTCTATTTCCAAGAATATGGAATTGAATCACATTTTATAAACCCTCCTCATAGCATTTTGCCATATTAATGTGGATGCAATTATTACCATTTACACAATTCATTCACCAAATGTTTGTTGAACACCTCTGTTTGCCACACTCTGCTAAGCAACAGGGACTTGAGAATGAAGATGTGGTCCCTGCTCTTCGCAGAAGGAAAAGCATTCCAGGCACATGACGTGTTAGGAATGTTTAAAGTGGTTGCTGTGGTCACTGAACTGAAAGTCTTTTATAAGGTTGGGTAAGAAGGCTTAAAATAAAGAGATTAGGGGCGCCTGGCTGGCTCAGTCCAAAGAGCATTCAACTCTTGATCTCAGGGTTGTGAGTTCAAGCCCCACATTGGGGGTAGAGATTACTACAAAAAATAAATAAACTTTGAGGTGGCTGGCTAGCTCAAGTCAGTACAGCATGCAACTCTTGATATCAGGGTTGTGAGTTCGAGTCCCACATTGGGTATAGAGATTACTTAAAAATAAAATCTTAAAAAAAGTGAGGGATCAGGCTATTGAGATAGTCCATGGTCAGAACATGGGATGCATTCCATATAATTCCAAGGAATATGGATGTTAACTAAAGGGCAATATCAAGGGGCAGTGGAATAAAATGATTTGATTTATAGTTTAGAAGTTAATTCTGACAAAAGTGTGGAAAACGAAAAGCAGAGGGTGAGGCACAAGGCTACAAGCATGGAAACTGAGAGAGATCAAAGGCCTTTAAAGTAGTCCAGAGATACCAGGGTCCTAAAATGGGTGCTGGAATCAGGGATGAAAAGATTTAAGTCTTGTCTGAGTCCATGGGATTTTGATGTGGAAGGAAGATAGAGAGAGTGGTCTACAGTGATTTCCTGATTGGGTGAGTGGCTGGTGCCGATTATGAAAGAATGGTGGTAAGTTCAACTTAGGATATGTCGAGTGTGAGATGTTTATGACATATATCTCATATGAGAGATTTTGGCTAGAGAGTCATCAGTACTGCTAAAGCTGTGGGAGTGAACCCTCAATAGTACAAATGGGCCTTGTTCTACCACATAAGACTTCCCACTTGGATCCATGTGTACTATTTCTAGCCACCATATAACTGGTATCACAGAAAAAGAGATTTATAGATTGCATGTACATGTTGGAATGGTTATCTTCAAAATGCTCTGTTAGGGGCACCTGGGTGGCTCAGTCAGTTAAGTGTCTGACTCTTCATTTCAGCTCAGATCATGATCTCACAATTCATGAGTTTGAGCCTCAGGCCCTATGCTGACAGTGCAAAGACTGCTTGGGATTCTCTCTCTCTCTTTCTCTCTCTGCTCCTTCCCCCAACTCAGGCTCGCTCTCTCTCTCTCTCTCTCGCTCTCTCTCTCAAAAATAAATAAATAAGTATTTTAAAAAATGTTCCCTCAGTGTGCCTGGGTGGCTCAGTTGGTTAAGCACCCAACTTCTGCTCAGGTCATGGTCTCACAGTTCATGGGTTCGAGCCCTACATCAGGCTCTGTGCTGACAGCTTGGAGCCTGGAACCTACTTGGGATTCTGCGTCTCCCTCTCTCTCTGCCCCTCCCCCACCTGCTTGCTCACTCTATCTCTCTCTCTGAAAAATGAATAAACATTTAAAAAAATTTTTTTAAATGTTCTCTCTTTTAGAAACCAATAGTGATACCTAATATTGTTTGAGTATCAGGCCCTATTCTAAGTCTTTTATTATCTCAGCAATCCTAAAACAATCCTTTGAGGTAAGTCTTATTGTTATTTCTGCTTTAGAGATGAGGAAACTGAGGCACAAAGACATTACATAACTTCTCCAGGGTCTCATCATTAGGAAGTGGCACAGAAGCTCCTCGAACCCAGGCAGCCTGGCTCTATGGACCAAATTCTTACCAACTCTGCCATAATGCCTCTCTATAGTACGTATAATGGGGATCATTGAACAACATGAGTATCTTTACACAAAAATATTCTGATAGTAAAATATACATTATTACTGCTTCATCTTTATGCACTGAACTCCAAAATCTATTTCTCTAACAAAACTTCTCAAGACTTCTAGTTCTGCATTGTCGAGTTCCTGCTGGACTACATTCAATCCATTTATTCTCTTACTTATTTTATAGATATTTATTGAGAAGCACAGAGTGCCAGAACCTTACACTTAGCATGGAAAAAAACAAATTATTCATATTTTTTCACACCCTTCACAACAGTCCTGCTGACATACTCTTACATTTGCTTCACTGCTTTACCGTCTGCCTCCAGTCTTTGTCCTTCTAATCTATTCAGCGTGGTGCTTCTAAATTAATAGAAGATTATATTCTAGAATATATCATTTCATTTGTTCATTCACTGAATAAAGCTTTATTGTGCATCTATTACATATCCAGTACTGTTCCAGGCAATACAGATTAGAGATTAGAGCAGTTCCTGTCCTAATAAAGCTCACATTCTAGAAGGGGAGACAGGCAATAAAAACACAAACAAAAATGTATCTGATGATAATAAGTGATATAAAGAAAAATAAAGCACGAAGCGCAAGAGGACATGAAGTAAGGGAGGGATGAGCTACACAGACATCTAGGATATAACCTTTCTAGAAGAAGCTCACCAGTGCACTGGTGCTAAGCCAGAGAGGCTGGGTGGAAGCAGGATCATGCAATAATAGCACAAGAGAAAAAGATGGGGCCATGGATCAGGATAGCACAGGAGAGGACATAAAAGTCCAAACTCCTAAGCACAGGAGAGGACATAAAAGTCCAAACTCCTAAGCTTTTCATTCAGTACTCTTCCTAATGGGATGCCAACTTATAATGCCCAGTATTCTCAATCACGTACCTATGGTACAGCCAAAATGAACTGCTCAATGTACCCCCCAAACATGCCCTGATGTTTTCTGCTTATTAAACCATACACTGTTTCCAAAGCCTTGAATACTCATCAGGTTTGGAATAACATAGCTTTGGAGTTACTCTGATTAGGGTTCAAACACCAACTCTGCCCACTGCTTCAAGTGGGCTGGGTTTCTTAGTGTCTGTGCCCTCCTTTGTAAAAGAGGCATTATAGTACCCACCTTCTAGAACTATAATGCGGCTGCAAGACAATTCATATAACGCATATAGAAGAGTACTTAGCACCCACTAACTGCTCAACCAGTGAATCAATGGTAGCAATCAACATAATAATAATACTGGTATACTAGAAATAAAGCAGAGTATTTTTTGTATCAAAAGATCTATGTTTGATCTCCTGAGCCACTAGTTAACTGTGTGATTAGCTTTCTCTTTCTCTTTTGTAAAATAGGGATAATAATAGTTTCTAATTCATGAAGTTGTTGAGGATCGAATATGTTTTCCAAGGCACTTTGTCAACTAAAAGCATTCTACAAATATATAACAATAATAACCGCCTGCTGAAAGAATGATTATAGTGACACAATCTCCAAAACATCTCCACAAAGTTTAATACGTGCACTTTCTTCTCCGCCACTGAAAACATTTATTAAGCAACTTAGCACACAAGCAAACACCATGCTAAGCAAATGAAAGACATTTAGAAGCTGTCAACTAAAGAATACATTGCATGGCTAATCATAAATTGTAGCTAAAATAGCTACTGCTTTCATCTTACTGTATGAGCAGAAGTTTTGTCTCCAAGGCCTTTTGGAAAAAAGGCAGTTTTGAATTGATTCACATCTGCTTTATTCTCATCAAAGTTGACATGGAACTGCTGAAGGTACCTTCCATAGCACTGTAAAAGGGCCAATTTATATTCCTGAAATAAAAAGAGGACTTGATGCAAGTTTCAAAATACCATTTTACTTATCATTATTAAAATTCAGGAACATTCGTATTGTTCTTCATAGTATCAATATTGATTATTACTACTACTACTCTTATTAACACCATCACATTACTACTACCATTACCACTAGCGTTTCTAAACACATATTATGCAACACACACTGCACTGGCTGCATTATTTCATGAATTCTCCTCCCAACAAGCCTGTTGTGAAATAAGACCATCACAACCTCCAAGATGATATTATTCACCAGGGTGTGAATAATGATGATATAATAATGGGAATATTCACCAGGGAGTGTGTGGTAATACCTATATATACTCAAAATCCAAAAATTCAACATCAACCTATCCTGGTAATCCACCCACTCAGAGACGAAGATAAGTTGCATAACTAGCCTTGCTTTTCTGATACCTCCTAAGTTCCAAAAAAGCAAGAAAGGCGGGGGATGGGGGGGAGTAGGAAGGGAGGGAGAAAAGGAGGAAAGAGGGAAAGAAAGAAAGAAAAGAAATGAAGTAAGGGAGAGGAGAGAAGAAAGGTACGCTCTCTCTCCTCTCTCTCATCTGCCAACGGTCTTTGAGGCTACATTAGGATGAATCAAAAAAGTCTGAGCTAGGGTGCCTGGCTGGCTCAGTCGGTAGAGCATGTGATTCTTGATCTCAGAGTTATGAGTTCAAGCCCCATGTTGGGTGTAGAAATTGCTTGAAAAAATAAAATAAAACCTTAAAAAAAAAAAAAAGTCTGCGCTATTGTTAGCTAGGATTCTTGTTAGTTCTAATTCATGCTTATGTTCCCATTACAGAATCAGAGCTCATTTCTGCAGCCCACAGGGCACAGGTGACCTGGAGTTTCAGGGGAGGTGAGGTGAGCCAGGCTGTGGATATGAGTCAGCCTCCTCCCCAACAACTGTCTCCAGGAAAAGCAACTACTCTATGTGTCAACTGCCTGTAGGGGTACGAAGCCCCTTGGCAGGCAACCACAGTCAAACTTTTGTTTCTATTTCTATTGACTTGTTACTTGTTTACTAATTAATTCTGAATCTTTCCCTTTCTAAGTTGGTTCATAAAATGAATTCAAATCTAGGTTCCAAACAAGACTATTCCAGGGGTGCCTGGGTGACTCAGTTGATTGGGTAAGTGTCTGACTCTTGATTTCCGATCAGGTCATGATCTCACAGTTCCTGAGTTCCAGTCCAGCATCAGGCTCTGTGCTGACAGCATAAAGCCTGCTTGGGATTCTTTCTTTCTCCCTCTACCCCTCCCCTGTGCGCTCTCTCTCTCTCTCTCTCTCTCTCTCAAAAATAAAGAAATAAAGAAATAAAAAAGACCATTCCAACAAAATGATCTTTACTGTAACTAAAATATAGATTCTAGAATGGAAGTAACAAGTCAAGTTCATTTTCAGTACTCTACTTTTATCAGTCCACTTTCTCATAAGTGAAAGGTAGATAAAAATGTTTTCTTTGTTCCTTTAAGTAAATTTTAAAATATCCTATCTGGGCCTTTCTATCTGAAATATTCTGAATCCTGAGCCACTACACAGCATGCACTTACTTTATCAGCTTCTAACATGTTCTTCCATCCTCCCTCCACCAATATCCACTCCACCCACCTGAATACTCCACAAACAACCCCAAACTGTGCTATGTATCACCAGCTTCTTATATTGAGAAGCATAAAAATGAGAGGGGACACTCTTCTAATGTTTGTCAAAGTTATTCCATTTCACATGAATAAAGCTCACAAGTTGGATCTTGCCCATTTGTTTGTTTTGTATAGTTTTCCTACAGAAAACTTTTTTTCTATAGTTTTTCCACAGTTTTCCTTTATTTTCAAGTTTCTAAGAACCACCGTCCAATGGTATGAAGCTAAACTGATGCTCTAATTTTGGCAGCAGAAAATAGATCTTCATTATGAAATTTCTTCCACATCTTATTCTCCATTTGGTAAATTTCCCTCCAAAACAAAACAAAACAAAACAAAACTTCGTGTCCAGAAAATAGAAATGGAAGAAGAAAATGAAGCTAAAAAACTGAAGATCAAGAAAAAATTGAAAAAGTCCTAAAATCACCTTGGGTAAAATAACTCTTGGTCCGTGGATTCTAGATGTGTCAAACATTCATATTTAACTTGGAATAATCTGGGCCTATGCCAGAGCTTAAGGGGAAAACTTACATTATCATTAACTGAAACCCAGCCAGGTGGTCTTGGTTGGTTGGTCTTACCGAACCAAGCCCATGAGTTCACAGCAATCCAAGACGTGGGCATTAACTATGGAACCAGAAATAGGGCACAAGCTCAGTTTGGAATATTATACTAAGCAAGAAACAGGGCATGTAGAGAATGACTGCTATAATTACATATAGCAAAACGTTAAGGAGTTGAAAGTCATTAAAACAGGGCACTAGGAACCAGACAACATAGCAGCTGGGCCAGGAACCATGAAAGTTGTCACTGGGCAAGGTCAGTCACATGAAAATCAACAGGAAGTGGTGTCTGGGCTCCTTTGTATAAGGTAGGAACATGATGACTCAGCATTTCCTGTTGGGCACCTACCACACCCTCTGTTAACTAGGGACTGCGCTCCCGCCCCACCAACCCCAGCCAGCTGTCTTTCCGTTCAGGAATCTCTTACCTCTGGAAAATCTCAACTACAAAATTAAAAAACAAACACTTTTTTGGTTACTGTGCCTCATTAAAATTTGTAAGACTCATTCATATTTTTCTAAGAAAAAAAATCAAATCATGTAAAATAGGAATGGTACCAAACCAAATAATAATAACAATTAGTCAAGTAATTTTCACTTAGGCTCTTTTTTCACTCCTGAGGCACTTACTTTTATTTCACAAAGGCTATCTCCAACCTTCAGAAGCTTTTCATTGTAATAGGCAGCTGGCAGCCGCGGGGCATATTTGGTCCAGATATTAAACAAAGAGGTGGCACTGTAAAAATCATAAAATAAAATATCTTCAAAGTCAGCAGGAAACCTCAATTAATTAGCAAACTATCCTTAAGCACTTATTTTGTGCTGTCTTTCCAATGTGCCTTACTGTTAATGTCTAATTATTACTAAGTATAGTTAAAATTATTGCTTCCTTTATGCCAAGCACTGATCAAAGCTCTGTACGTGCATTTTTAAAAACAGATTTTATTTTTCAGAGTAGTTTTAGGTTCACAGAAAAACTGAGCAAAAGGTATGGAGATTCCCCATATACAGCCTGCCCCATACACATGTACAGCCTCCCCCATCATAAACACGCCCCACCAAAATGGTATATTTGTTACAACTCACGAAGGTACATTGACATACCATTATCACCTAGTGTCTACAGTTTATATTAGGGTTTACTCTTAGTGTTATACATTCTATGGGTTTGGACCAATATACAATGACGTTTACCCATTATTATGCCATCACAAAGAGTAGTTTCACTGCCCTAAAAATCTTCTGTGCTCTGCCTATGCATCCCTTTCTCTCCCTTCACCCTAGGCAACCACTGAGGTTTTTATTCTCTCCATAGTTTTGACTTTTTCAAAAAGCCATATAGTTGGAATCATACAGCATGTAGCTTTTTCAAACTGGCTTCTTTTACTTAGTAATATGCCTTTAAGATTCCCCTATGTTTTTTCATGGCTTGATAGCTCATTTCCTTTTAATGCTGAATAATATTCCATTGTCTAGATACATCATGCTTTATTCATCCATTTACTTACTGAAAGGTATCTTGTTTGCTTCCAAGTTGTGGCATTTGGAATAAAGCTGCTATAAACATCCATGTGCATTACTCGGCAATCAAAAAGAATGAAATCTTGCCATTTGCAACAACATGGATGGAACTAGAGCATATTATGCTAAGCGAAATAGAGAAAAACAAATATCCTATGATTTCACTTACATGTGGAATTTAAGATACAAAACAGATGAACATGGGGAAGGGAAGCAAAAATAAGATAAAAACAGGGAGACAAACCATAAGACTCTTAAATACAGAGAACAAACTGAGGGTTGCTGGCAGGGTGTTCCTGGTCTAAAGAGTGATGAGCATTAAGGAAGGCACTTGTTGGGATGAGCACTGGGTTATTATATGAAAGTGATGGATCACTTTCTATTCCTGGATGGATCATAAATTCTATTCCTGAAATCATTATTACACTCTATGTTAACTAACTTGGATTTAATTTTTTTTAATTAAAAATTAAAATAATAAAATAAAAATATTTAAAAATTCACATGCAGGTTTTTGTATGCATATAAGTTTTCAACTTCTTTAGGTCAATACCAAAAAAAAAAAAAAAAAAAAGCATGAGTGCATGGATTGTATAAGGGTAGGCATAGTTTTGTAAGAAACTGCCCAAACTAACTTCCAAATTGGCTATACCATTTTGCATTCCCACCAGCAATAAATGAGAAGTCCCTGTTGCTGCACATCTTCTCCAGCAGTGAATGTCGGTGTTCTGGATTTTGGCAATTCTAATAGGTATGTAGAGGCAGCTCATTGCTTCAATTTTCACTTTTTGATCATACATGGTGTGGAGCACCTTTTCACTGGTTTATTTGCCATTTGTATTATCTTCTTTGGTGAGGTGTCTGTTAAAGTTCTTTGATCCATTTTTTAAATCAGGTTGTTTTCTTATTCAGTTTTAAGGGTTTTTTGTATATTTTGGACAACAGTCCTTTATCAGATATGTCTTTGGCAAATATTTTCTCCCATCTGTGGCTTTTCATCTTATTCATGGTGTCTTTCACAGAACAGAGATTTTTCATTTTAATGAAGTCCTGTTTATCAACTCTTTCCTTCATGGACTGTGACTTTGGTGTTACACCTAAAAAGTCATTGTCAAACCTAAAGTCATCTAGATTTCTCTTATGTTATCTTTTAAGAATTTCACAGAATTGCATTTTACTTTTAGGTTTGTGATCCATTTTGAGCGGATTTTTGTGAAGGGTGTAGAGTGCGTGCTGAGATCCAGTGTTTGCATGTGGATGTCCAGTTGTTCCAGCACCATTTGTGAAGAAGACTACCTTTGCTCCATTGTATTGCCTTTGCTCCTCTCTCAAAGATCAGTTGCTTATATGTATCTGGGTCTCTGGACTCTCTATTCTGTCCCAATGATGCATTTGTTCATTCTTTCACTGATACCACACTGTCTTGATCACTGTAGCTTTAGAGGAAGACTTGAAGTCGAGTAGTGTCAATCTTCCAAATTTGTTCTCCTCCAATATTGCATTAGCTATTCTGGATCTTTTGCCACAGGGATTTTTTTCTCCATTTCATTTCTACAACAACCCTGAGATAGGTAGTATCAATATCCCAAATATATAGTTGATATATTGATTGACTTGAGGGTCAGTGTATCCACGATCTCAACAAGTATATTACTATGCCTGCCTGTCCCCTGGAACATAAACTTCCCGAGGGCAAGGACCTTGATTTGTTATCCATTGTTATCCATTGCCTAGCCTCAAGAGTAGTGAATATCTAGTATACATACATAGTCAGTAATTATTTGTTGAAAGAATGAATGAATGAATAAATAAATGACTAGGAAAAAATTCCTTGTTCTTATTTTTTTTTTCTATAAAGAGTTCAAGGATTCCACTATCCTGTCAGTCCATTAGGGTCCTGCTTCCATCCACCAAGTAAACAAGAACAAAACATACAATATTCTCAAAACGGTTTCTAATCAGTTTCAAAAGGTAGCAGATGATTGCTCAATTTGTTCATTTATTTAGTTAATACTTACTCCTTCCTTCTCTCTCAGAAATTATAAATGCCTCAAGGAAAAATCCAAATTTCCCTTAACAGTTGTCCAATCCTATCTCATAAATTTTTAGATGAAGACAGTGTTACGTACAGTGTTAAATGAGGACAGTGAATGTGTGTGTCCCCTTGCAATTCATATGTTGAAGTCCTAACCCACAGTGTGGCTGTATTTGGAAAGGGGTACTCTAAGGAAGTAACTAAGGTTAAATGAGGTCATAAGGGTAGGGCCCTGGTCTGATGGCATGGATGTCAATCTAGGAAGAACACCAGAGAAATTGCTTTCTCTATCTCTTTCTTTGCACTTGCTCAGAGGAAAGGCTGTGAGAAGACAAAGTGGTCGAGAAGTGTGCTTTCACCAGAAACTGACCCTTCCAGAACTTGATCTGGGACTTCTAGCCTCCAGAACTGGTAGCAAATAAATTTCTGTTGTTTAAGCCACCCAGAGTATGGTGTTTTGCCATGGGAGCCCAAACTGACTAATTTGTAATTAATAATTAATAATTAATAGCCCAAACTGACTAATTCAAGTAGGAATGTAAGCTTAGGGATTAAAGATGACTCTAATACTTACAATGTATATGTTGGGATATTATCAGAACAACCTCAACAGAAATATGTAGATTAATTCATTCAAGTAATTAAATGATATAGATTGAGTGACAAGGGAGGCATAGAGACAGGATATTCTTATCTTCTTGGACAGATTAATAATATTCTGTAGTAGGAAATACATACATGTACCAAGTAGTAAATAACCATGCCCCCAAAATTTTGTGAGAAATGGAGCCACAGAAATTTTAAAAGGAAGAGGCTTTTTGGTTTGGATTTTTTTTTAACATTTTTTACTTTCACTTGCTGCTTCATGAAATGCCACAGTATTAGAATAAATATAATGAATCCCAAAAAAGTCAGCATGTCTTACTAGAATTCTTAATTTATGTAGATGAAAGATTTAATTCTTCCAAACCTTAAAGATGAGATAATGATGACTATGTTTATTACTCACAAACGAAAAATACCAGCTTTGTTAAATCAATCAAGGTTACGTAAGAGAATTTTTTTAAGTGAACTTTAAGTTCAAGTTAAGACTGTTCACTGGGAATGGCTTACATAATGATTAAACAAGGAAAATATAATGTACACTATAATGTGCATCATTTAAGAAAATGTTAATGTCCTTTGGATTGCTGATTTATTATAGTTGCTGCTGGATGTTTAGAATTTTCTAAAATAGGAAATCATAACTATATACACAGAATATCTAAATCTCATGTGATTATAACAAAAGCATACCTTTAAAATAATCTATCATACTCTGAATTTAATGACATTGCTGTTATGCTCAAAATCTATATTTAGATACCCTGAATTTTTTGGCTTATGGAAGTTCCTATAATTATATATTTTTTCTTTTAAAAACTAACCATCTGTCAAATATGTTATAAAAGCGAATCCTACCTAACTGCATTCCTAACTGGCCTCCACATTGGCATTCTTGTTCCATTTGGATAAGACTATATATACATATGTATATATATAAATTAAATAAGATTAATCCCTTGCCCAAAACTACCCAATGGTTTCCCATTGCATTTAGAATAAAAGCAAACTCTACAAAAGGCCTCCAAAACCTTCCATAGCCCTACCTATGCCTCTAATCTCACCTCACACCACTGCACCCACACTCACCAAGCCATGCTTAGGGGGCTTCTGTCCATTCCTCCCAAGTCTCTGGCTCTTTCCTGCCAAGATTTTCTCACATGCTTCTTCCCTCTGTCTATCCACTCTCTTTGCCTGGTATCTTTCTAATCTCAGCTTAATGTCACCTCCCTCACCATTCATTTGAAAGTAGGTCCAAGGTGTGTTCTCTTCAAGCTTCTGCTCAAGTGTCACCTACTCTGACCACATTGTTGAAAACTGCAGTCTCCTATCTCCCCCCACAACCCTTCCTCACTTTAGTTTTCTCCCAAGCACTTATCACTTTCTAGTTCACCATAAAACTTATTTAAAATGTTTACTTCCTATTTCTTCCTCTAGAATATAAGCACCAAGAAGGCAGGGATCTTTGTCTGGTTCACCGCGGTATCCCCAACACCTAGTACGATGCCTGGTACATGTAAGCATTCAGTAGCTTCTTCCTTTATAGCACTTGTTGTTTGTATATTGACTTAATGATTCAATGAAAGCCTATCTCTCTCTCTCTCTCTCTCTCTCTCTTTCTCTCTCTCTCTCTAAACTCCATGAGTACCAACTCCCTACCTATTTTGTTCACCACTATATAAACAATGATGAGTACAATGCTGGACACATAGTAGGCATTCAATAAAAGTTGTTGTGTGAATAAATAAATACCTAAATTGTGTGAGAGATTAGATTGCTAAGGTCCATGTCAGTCATTAACATTTATGATTCTCTTACAGTCTCTTTAAAGATGGGACAGATACTATACTTACCAATCGGCCCAGGTCTACTTTCCCATATATAACATTAACACTTACTGAAAATATAAGGATACTAACCCTTGAATTCTTTCAATACCAAATATTCATTGAAAGTTTGCTCTATCCCAACCACCAGGCCAGTTGCTAGAGATAGAAAAATAAAAAAGAGGCACATTATCCAAAGTCAGCAGGGAGGTTCCATTCTAATGGAGGAAACAGCACACAAGAAAACAAATAAATAAAAAGTATTAATTGATGGCCAAACCTGCATGACATTGGAAAGGCACTCTATGGAGGTAACTGAGGTAAGACCTGAAATAAAAGAGGGAGCCAGATATTTGAAAAGCCAAGGAAAGAACATTTCAGACAGAGGAGGCAGCAAATATAAAGGCCCGGGATGAAAAAATTGTATCTGTCTCCCTGGAAAGTCCTGAGAGAGAAGTGAGGGATGGGCTGAGATGAAAGAGGCAAGCAGGGCCAGATGCTCAGACCCTGGAGGATGGCAGAAGAAGTCTTAAATTTATTCTAAAAGTAATAGGAAGCAATAGAAAATCTTTAGACAAGAGAGCGGGTGATTGCTTTGTAAGGTTACCCTGACTGCTCAATGAAGGACAGATTTCAGACTCAAGAGGCTGTGGGGAAAGCACAACATGGTGGTGGCTTGAACTAGAATGCTCGTGGGAATGGGAAGATAAAGTGCTACCTAAGGCACAAACACAGAAATGTTTGCGATATAAATACAGCTTAGGTATGTAATGTGCTTTCATTGGTCAATTCTTGGGGTTCTCATCATATTTGTCCCATTAGCAGGAGTTGCCACTGTTAATCCATCATTACTTCTTACTTTGAAACAGTTTCTCTACCTGGCTTCCAGTAAACCACACACTTTTCTTCCTATCTCCTTGGCCACTCCTTCTTAGTCTCTGCCAATTTCTTATCCCCCCAACTTGTCAATGCTGGAGCGTTCCAGGAGTCAGCCCTCAGACTCTCCTTTTTTCCATCTACACTCCACTCCCTTAACTACTCCATCAGGTGTCATGATTTAAATATCATTAGTACCCTGACAAATCCCAAATGTATATCTTCTCTGACCTTCAGACTTGAATGACCAACCGCCTACATAATAGTTCTGCTTGGACATTGAATTACATTTCAATCGCAATATATCTAAAACTAGATGCGGGGCACCTAGCTGACTCAGTCGGTGGTGCATGTGACTCTTGATCTTTGGGGTTCTGGGTTTGAGACCCATACTGGGTGTAGAAATTACTTAAAAACAATTTTTTTTAATCTATAAATAAATAAATAAATAAATAAATAATAAAACTAACCTCTTGATCTGCCCCTTTCCTACCAGAAGCCTTTTCTTCCCACAGTCACTATCCATCCTAGGAACTTCACATTTGTCATTCTCCCTTGCTGCCAACGCTTCCTACAGAAATCTTCATCACTTGCTATTGTATCTCTTTCTCATCTTTCTCAAAGGCTACTTTTCCTGACTTACCCTGACCATGCTCT
Source organism: Panthera pardus (assembly GCF_024362965.1). NCBI lineage: Eukaryota > Metazoa > Chordata > Mammalia > Carnivora > Felidae > Panthera > Panthera pardus. The sequence continues at coordinate 24,402,277 of NW_026526991.1, forward strand.
TAGCCACCCCCATTTTAAATCTCAACCCCATACCATTTCTTCCATCCCCACTCTCTGCTCTAATTTTCTTCTAGCACTTCTCTCCCTGTAAAATGATTTCTTTACATATTTGTTTAGCAGCTGTCTGTAGTAACAAAAATGTATGCTCTATGAGGACACAAACTGTTATATCTTTTTGTTAATTTGAGGTTTTCCTAGTTCCTAGAATGATATGTGATATAGAGTAGGTGTTCAATAAATACTTAAAATGCATTAATGAAGAACAAATATAAGTTAAAACTATTTCTTCAATATTAAATGCATGAATGAAAAATGAAAGTTGAAATTGTTCACTATTCTGGTTTTCTTTGACATTTGTCTGCATTTGTAACTGTTAGGTTTGTGAGGTATTTTGAGTAGGAAAGAAAGATGGTGACATAAACAGGAAAGAACCTTAAAAATGAGTACTTTGAAATTCAGTAATAACATGGGGATAGAAACCCCCAAAGGGCAAACATATGTGCAAAATGAGTCACAAGATCAATAAAAAGTCATTGTGATCCTAACAGCAATATAAAAAGGAATTAAGGTATAAAAATGAATTAAAGTGCACATGTTCACAGAATCGCATAGTTAATGGCATCAAGAACTAACTTTTTCAAGAACCTAAGCCACCTCAAAGGTATTCCTTTTTCCTCATATACAAAACTGTACCCACAGCATGGAAAGTTGTGAACCCCCGCAGTCCCCGAGTGAGCCAATTTACTGGCATGGGATAGCGATTGGGGAACACTCAGAAGGAACAGTGAGTTATGAAACACTTCTGTGTTGATTTTTATTCTGACCGGAGCAGGAAGCCAAGGTATAACATTTACCAGGAATTAAGGGTTGTACTCGCCAGGAGTCTGTACTTCTTAAACTTTGCTTTTATCTCCAGGTTCGCAACGCTGACCCAGCTCTGGGACCACCGTGGGCATCCTCAAGGGCATCTCCTCCGGCCCCAAGAGTTGCCCTTCTTGGGCCGGCGCCCTCCCCAGCGCCCGGCCTCCGCTTACCAAAGCCGGTGGAATTCATGCTTCTGTTCCTCTGTTGTCGCTAACGCCTTCTTTCTCCTCATAAAGCCTAGTAATTCCCGGATCTCCCTCTCGCAGGAGGCCAGGAGCGGGTTTTTAGCGTCCAATGGCCCGTAAAACACGGCGAGGGGCAACGAGGTCTCCTGGCAGGTCGAGCGAGACAGTGGGCTCTGGGAGCTCGCCTTCGACTCCAGGGGCGACTTCGAGAGCGCGTTCGAGGTCGGGGGCGGGGTCGGCGGCGGTCCTGGCGGGGACACAGATGTGGGAGACAGGTCGAGGGGAGAGGTCGAGGGGGTGCCTGGCGCCGCCATATTGACGAGACCCCGGCCGGCCAGAAGTGTGTGTACACGCGGTTGCCTGGCGACGGTCTCGCGGCAACCAGACCTCCCGCGCGCTTTCGGGAAAACGCAGCGGCCCCTGGAGGGCAAAGGAAGAGAGAACCGGGTCCGGAAAGAAACGATGCTTCTGGGGCTCTTTTGCCCTCTTGTTCACTGGCACTGCTGTATGAGACAAGAATAGAGAGAAGGTTTCGGACAGACAGCCAACAGATGGTAGAGTCAAAACGATAACAAATTCAGACTACACTCATTTTCCATTTCAACCACTTAATGGTGATAATGATCATTAACATGTGCCGGGCATCATTCTAAGCGTTTGAACCATAATCTCATTTAGTCATGGTAACAGCTTTACCACTCGGGGTATTATGAGTACTTCCATTTCACAGTTTAAGAAACCAAATTCTGATTTTGGAACCAATTACTGATTTTGGTCAGAGTAAACTGTAGTGTCAGGGACCAGATGCCAGCCTTGTGACTCCAAAGCCTGTGCTCAAAATGAAAAAGCTTCTACTGGCCATTCTCAAAACAAGGAAGCTTATCAATCGAATCGAAATTGCGAAAATATCTGACAACCAGTTTAAGAATCAAGTACTTGCAAAAGATCCATTCTCTTCCCTCTATCTGTACCCTGAGGTAATTGTGGAAATGATGTCTGTGCCTAACAATTAGGATTACATTATATTACTCATATGTATTTCATCCTTATTCTAATTATCACTATATTCTAAATTAATAAGCATTTCACTCAGCATTAATGCATACTAACAGTTTGAAGTGTTAATTCTCAAAATACTTTTGCATTTTAAGCTGGGATTTTTTTAATTTTTTAAAAAACTTATTTTTGAGAGAGAGAATGGGGGAGGGGCAGAGAGAGAGGGAGATACCAAATCCAAAGCAGGCTCCAGGCTCTGAGCTGTCAGCACAGAGCCCAACACCCTGCTTGAACTCACAGACCACAAGAACTCATGGACCACGGGATCATCATGTGAGCCAAAGTGGCCTCTGAGCCAAAGTTGGACTCTTAACCAACTGAGCCACTGAGGCACCCTTTTAAACAGAAGAGACCTGCCTCTGATGGGGAAACTACAGGCCTTAAGGAAAATATTTGGGACCAAAGGAAGTTCTTCTTTCCCTGAATATTATGGGCAACAGTAAGTCTACTATTTATTTACTTAAAGTATAAGTTTCTAACTAAAAGGGAACCTACTTGCTTTATAAATTATGCAATACCAAAAATTATCTAAGAGAAGAACCAGAAATATTTGATGTCTTATAAAAATAGGTCTTTAATACTGGAAAGTGTTACTGGTTCTGTCACACATAAGAATAAATAAAGACAGTGACCCTAACACCCTGTGAGCCCAGTTTCCCACTTAAGATTAAGAAGCTTATTGGACCACAGGCTGATTTCTTTCAGGTCTGACCTAATTTCTTGCAGGCTCTGTGGGCCTGTGCTAATTTATGAGGCTGGCCTAATATGTCATGTGTACTGTACTCTAATATTCTTTGAAGGAAAATGATGATGATTTTGCTCTTCAAGACAGGTAATTATGACCCACGAACCTTCTTAGCAGGAAATGAGTTGCCCTGACACCTCACTGTAGGAGATCAGTTCTCCAGTCAAAATCTAGAAATCATTCTCTGATTAAGATTCTATCTTGTCTCTAAGTGAGCAGTAAAAATGTTAAGACTTTAAAGAATTTAGGCCTAACGAAGTAATTCATTCTTGGAACGTTTACAAAAAGTATTCATAGATCTTTTATTTTAAAATATCAGCTTGGTAAATTCTTTCTTTTCTCATCTTTTCCTTGTTCTCACATAACAGACTTGTCTACTTCAGATCAAAAGCTGATGTAATTTACCACTGAGCACTACCTATTATATTCATGAAAGTGAAACCACAGGATAAAATTAAATTAGAATGGTCAGAGAGGAGCAAGGAAAAGAAAAATAAAACAGATCAAGTGGGCTTTTCCCTGCTGATCTGTTTGCTCTCACAAACAACCTTACGAACAGTGCAAGCACTTACATTTCAAAGTCACTGGTAAAAGAAAATGTGACTTATTAAATTCAAATACTCGAATTATGTATCTTAGTCAGAGCCTTACATCTTAGTCATTTTCCTCCTTGCAAACACTAAGTTGACAATGCTTAACTTTCAGTAGTTTTTAAAAGCTTGTCGGAATATTTAAATGGCTGATGTACTCTGAATCATCATCGCGCTAAGATGGAAGTTTCCATTTTGTTCAGTTTAAATTATATTCGAAGCATTTCTTAACATATTCGAGGTGTTATCTTTCTTGTAATGAGATGCATCTATTAGAATATCTTTTCTATTCCCTTGTCACTTTGCTTTATTCTTTCCACTCTAGTCAAAGAATGGAGCTCTGCAACTATTGTGTCTGGCAGGGCTAAATAATGTAAATAGCTTCCTTATAAATAATGTAAATTGCTGCTTCCTTATAATTAGTGTCTTTGTAGGCTGCAGGGATCCTTTTTGCTCATTCCAAAGTCTTTATCATCCAAAGTTACTGTTAGAGAAGGAATAAATAAGGTTAGTACTCTTTCTATTCCTAATTTAGCCGTTAATCATTTGGACTGTCCCAAATATGTACATGTATAATGGTCTTTAAAAAAAAAAAAAAAAGCACAAAGATCCCCTTTTCCCACCTCACCATCTAATATTTAAACTTTTTAAAAAATTTCTCCATCATTGCATTTAGTCAAATTCAACAATTTCTTTAGTGTGTCATACAATGCATAGGTTAACCCACACATTCCTTATAAGAAGCAGATGACACACAACTAATCATAATGAAAAGGCATGCTCTAAAATGTGCTGTGATAATGGTTTAAAACATGCTGTAGGAGTCCCAAGGTGAAGCTTGGAACTGGAGAAAGAACAGACGATTCCAGCGAAAGTGATATTTTAGCCCCTGGACTGTCACTGCTCCTTATTAACAGAAAACCCCTTGCAACAGAGATTTGCCTATTTACTGTGATAACCCAGCATTCAAGCCTGGAGCCTGGCACGGAGTATGGCTTAATAAATCTTTGTTGGAATGAGTAAATGGGGAAAAAAATGGAAGAAAATAAGATGGAGAATATTTAAAAGGATAACACTGATTGAGAGAAAAGCCTGAGTAAGGTACAAAGTTATAAACATACACCGCAAGTTAAACAGATCATCTATCTAATGTAGTGAATAGAGACTACAGTAGGGACAAAGATGAAGCAGAAAGAGAAGTGTGATCAAATACAGTGGGTAGTTGGAAGGTGTGCTAAGAAATTTTGACTTAGTTCTGTGTTCAGTGGGAAGTCTTGATTAGAAAAACAGTATAATTAAAAACAGTAGGGATTAGGGGCACCTAAGTGGCTCAGTTGGCTAAGTGTCTAACTCTTGATTTCAGCTCAGGTCATGATCTCATGGTTGATGATTTTGAGCCCTGTGTCAGGCTCTGCACTGACAGCACGGAGCCTACTTGGGATTCTCTCTCTGCCTCTCCCTTGCTTCCTTCCTCCTCTCTCTACACCAAAAATAAATAAGTAAGCATTAAAAAAAAAAAAAAAAAAGTAGGGATTAAAAGCCCAAATTCTAGAGCCAGAAAGCATAGTTTGAATCCCATTTCTTCCAAGTTGCTGAATTTCACTATGCTGTGGTTTCCTCATCTGTAAGATGGGGTGAAATAATACTAGTTAACTCATAGTTTTTTTAGTATAGAATTATATGAGTTAATATGTGTAATATCCATAAAACAGTGCCTGGCACATAATAAGTGCTATAAAAATGTTTGCTAATATAATTACTCACTTGGGAACCATCAGAAATTCTTAAACAGAAAAGAATATAATCCAGTCTGTATTTTATGTATTTTAGAAGTGAAACTATTACCACAGATAAAAGATGGATGGGAGTAAAGAAGGTTATATCTGATCTCAGCTGCACAGATCATTGTAATGTTTATATTCCATCAACCATGAGACAGAAGTAGCCAAACTAAAACCACAGATAGACACTGAGGCAAAATCCGTAGGAAACCAACTTTTAATCAATACAGTAAAGGGAGAGTCATGGAGTAATATGTAATTTACATAATAATGATATATAATATAATATATATGTATTTTATGTAATATATATAAAATAGCTGTAAAAAGGTAGAATAAATTCTAACATGTATTTATTATTCTATCAAGTGATATATTTATGGTCTTGGAATAAAGCCTTTCTTAAAAGGTACAAAAGTAAAAGACAGAATGGGAAATACTGATGAACTTGAATACATTAAGATAAATTTTTAGAAGGGTGAAAGCACAACAAAAGTGGAAAAGCCACACCCTGGGAAAATATATTTGTAATGCATAGCCTACTGTGTGAACAAAATATTGATAAATATCAACAGCAGGTTCAGATAAAGATCCTTCTTGGGGAGATTAAACAGGTTTCCTTATTACAGGCTACCAATGGAAGCCAGTGTAGTCAGGACATACAGCAAAGAAATCAGCAACATTATCCAGGACAGATGGGAATATCCATTTCCAAAATCTAAAATCTTCACCTGTGGTACCCAGTTCTGGATGGTAATATTCCTGCATCTTCCAAGTCTTTGATGCTTGAACAAGTATCGTCAATTCTTCTGGATTGCAGTATTGCTTCCAATTTAACACTGGTGTAGACAGGTTCAGATACTTCTGCCTGGCCCTTCCACCCATAACAACTCGAATGTCACAGGCTAGGGCTCTGCTAAATACTTAATCTCCTCAAGGGTTGAGATCTGGAAACTAGATGAGGGCCCATAATTTTCCATTGCAGCAACTTATATCATATTTTTGCTTACTGTTTCTTGAATTTTCTGATTATACCTAGTAAGCAACGCTTTTGTTGCCTTCTCATTCAACTTGCCCCTGTGAAACCATGATCCATTAGCCAACACCAGATACCCTGTAGGTAAAGGCACCTTGGTTGTCACCCTGGCCTGCCTATTCTATTATCCTATACCTATTATCATTATGGTAATGACCTCAGCAGCCTTTGTTAACTGCTACCACCTGGCCTTTGCCATTCTGGAATTGCATCATCCCCACTAATATTATGATGCTAGATTTCATGGTAGAACCCTCTATTTATTAACCCTGGCCTACAGAAGACAGAAACTATTAAGCTTCTCCAAAGATCCTGGTGCTCCCGCATCACTGCATTCTTTACATCCTCAGTGAAGGGAATATTCCCTGACCATTCCAAGAACATAACCAGCTGCTGGGTTCCCAGGGCATATAAAATAAATTCATTCTAACATCCCCAACTCTCTGAACTTTCTGTTCCTTTCTTCAATATTATGCCAAGGAAGTTCTGTCATCTTTACTTCATTTGATGTAGAACGATATCAGATCCACACTTTAAGAAGCCAACCTGTTGGGGTGCCTGGGTGGCTCAGTCAGTTGAGGGTCCGACTCTTGGTTTCAGCTCAGGTCATGATCTCATGGTTTGTGGGATCGAGCCCTGTGTAGAGCCCCACGTTGGGCTCCGTGCTGATGCTGGGGAGCCTGCTTAAGATTTTCTCTCTCCCTCTCTCTGTCCCTCCCCCATTCATACTCGCTCTCTCTCTGTCACTGTCAAAAGAAATAAATAAACTTGAAAAAAACCATCCTGTTAAATTATTGGGATTCCTGAATTATGGCTAAGTACCGTCATATTAATGAATTCTACTCCATTCAGCTTTGTATTCTGTCCCCCTGGTCTAACATACTCAAGATACACTCCTATACACATTCACCAGTCCCAGCTAACATCTATTAGCCAGATCCTGAAATTCCTTTGGCATGTAGGCTATTTCTTCCCAGACCAGAGCTTGTACTTTCCTGCTCAGGCTATGCTGAAACCTGACTTTGTTTTTCAGCCAGGAGGTAATGAGGGTGTTGGGGCATATCTTGAAGAAAACAAGAATCATCTTGAAAGGCACCTGCTTCAGATTAGGTTATTGCATGTTCCTCCAGGCAAGCAGAGACTGTTTTTCTGAGGCAAGTGGTTAGGGGCTATATCTGCCAGCCTGGAAAGCTCAGAGTAATCCAGGAGCTCAAAACTCTTACGCTTGTCTACCTAAATATCTTCATTTCAAGTCTCTGGGCCCCATTCTTTTCTTGGAATCTTTGCTATATGATCAGACCCTTGGCCTGATTTTGAGCAAAGTTTACCTGCCATTGCCCTGAACTGTGATAAAGGCACTCTGACTTTCAGAGCATGACTTAAGTTGTCAAATAACTGCCCTAAGACTATAGACAGAGAAAGTGTGTGTGTGTGTGTGTGTGTGTGTGTGTGTGTGTGTAAAATTTTTTGCAAGACTTTTAATGCCTATAAAAGAAGCCACATCACAATCATTTTAATTAATATTTCCCCCATACTGACCAAACACAATAGCTATTTGATCTCCCAAAACCTTGTTGTATCTGCACCTCATCACAATTAAACTATGGGTGAAATCACCGCATGCTGAGGATTATTACCACACCACCTACCACTGCAATTGGCTCCCTATTGCTTTCAGACAGCGGGCAATTCACCTCTAAAATCCCATCCTAAGGAGCCACTTTTTATAGCTCACTCCTTCTGTGTTAACCTGGCTTTCCTAGAAAACAGAGTTTGAGGCAAAAGCTTAAGTGCTAGTACTTTATTTGGTAGTGCAATTCCCTGAGGCAAGAATGAAGGAAATGGGAAGTCAGACAGGGACTGTAATGATTAATTTTTCTGTGTCCACTTGACTGGGCTAAAGGATGCCCAGACAGCTAGAAAAATATTATTTCTAGGTGTGTCTGTGAGGGTGCTTCTGGAAAATATTTGATAGAGTGAGTAAAGAAGATCATCTCCCCAATGTGGATGGGCAACCACTAGTCCACTGAGGGTCCAAATAAGACAAAAAAAAAAAAAGAAAAAGAAAAAGAAACAGAGAAAGGGTCAATTTGCTTTCTCTGCTGGAGCTGGGACATCCAAGTTCTCCTGCCTTGGACATCAGCACTCCTGGTTCTCAGTCCTTTGGAATTTAAATGACTGGCAACTCTGGTTCTCAGGCCTTTAGATTTGGACTAAATTATGCCACTGGCTTCCCTGGTTCTCTCATTTACAGATGGCAGATCATGAAACATCCATAATCATGTGATACCAATATACATCTTATTGGTCCTATTTCTCTGGAGAACCCTGATTAATGCAAGTACTAAGATACTACTAAGGTACTAAGATATGTTACTGCTGTATAAATACCTGAAACTGTAGAAGTGGCCTTGTATCTGAGTTATGGGTAGAGGCTGGAAGACTTTCGAGGTGCATGCTAGAAAAAGTCTATATCACTGTGAATGGACTGTTAGGAGAAATTCTAGTGAGCACTCAGAAAGAAAAGAGGAGAGCTGTAGAGAAAGTGTCAATCTTTTTAGAAAATACCTGAGTAGCCCTGAACAGAATTTTTGTAGAAATATGGATGGTAAAAGCCATTTGATGAGGCCTGAGATGGAAATGAGGAACATGTTATTGGACAGTGGAGGAATTGCCATCTTGTTATAAAGTGGCAAAGAACCTGGATGAATTGTCTTCATATTCTAATGTTTTGTGGAAGATAAAATTTGTGAATGATGAAATCAGATATTTAACTGAAGCTATTTCTAAGCAAAGTGTTGAAGGTGCAGCTTGGCTCCTCCTGACTGCTTGTAATAAAATGTGAGAAGAGAGAAATGACTTAAGGATGGAATTGTCAAGCAAAAAGGAAACAAAACTTAAAGATTTGGGAGATTCTCAGCCTGTTCATATTGCAAAAAAAAAAAAAAAAAAAAAAAAAAAAAAAAACAATGAGAATTCTGTTAGGAAGGAGGACACTAAGAGTGCAGCCAAGTAACCATTTGATAAAATTAGTATGAACCAGCCATCTCAACAATAGGCAGGAGCTAGTGTCAAGACAATGAAAGAATGACCCCAAAGGCAATTCATAGACCATCAGGGCTGGGACTACTATCACAGACCCAGAGGGCAAGGGCCAGGGGCCAGAGTGGTACCCAGATCCCCATCACATCACAGGCTCCTTAAAAGCCTCAGGGGAAGCTCCAGTAGGCAAGCAGCAAACATTGGTGATATCTGTGACACACCCTCTCTGCCAGCATGCAGAATGCACAGGTCCAGGACATATAAATGCCTCCGCACAGATTTCAAAGAATGGAACTTCTGGAAGAGCCACAGTCCTGGGAACCCCAGCCCAGAAGAGATGCCAGCCCAGGGCAGAGAACCACCTTCGGAGAGTCACTGTGGGGCTGGATCATTGGACTGTTGGGCCGATGTTGCCTCCTTGGTGGGCTTGGTAGACAGACTATCAAACCAAAGAGGATTATTCTACAGGCTTAAAGTTTAATGTTATTGGCCCCATTAGGCTTCTGGACTTAACTAGGACCTGTCACTCCTATGTTACTACCTATTTCTCCCTTTTGGAAAGAAAATGTCTACCCTATGCGTTTCCCACCATTGTATTTTGAAGCATATTACATGTTTGGTTTCACAGGTTCAGAGCAAGAGAGGAATTTGCCTCGGGATGAATCTTACCTTTGGTTTCACTCATATCTGATTTAGATGATATTTAGATGAGACTTTACACGTAGGCTTTGAAGTTGGTGCTGGAACAAGTTAAGATTTAGGGGGCTATTGGGAAGGAATAAATGTATTTTGCATATGATAAGGACATGAGTTGGGTGGGGGCAGGAATGGAATGCCATAGACTGAATGTTTGTGATCCCCCACCCAAAAAAAGTTTATATGTTAAATCCTAAAATCTAATGTGATGGTATTTGGAGGTGGACTTTGGCAATTGAGATCCTGAGAATGGAGCCCTCATGAATGGGATTCATGCCCTTATAAAGGAGAACCCAGAGAGCTCCCTCTAACCATCTGCTATGTGAAGACACAGCAAGAAGACCACTATCTATGAAGTAGGAAATGGACTCTCACCAGACACTGAATCTGCCAGTGATTTTATCATAGACTTCCAGGCTCTAGAACTGTGAGAACTAAAGTTATGCTGTTTAAGACATGCAATTTATGGTATTTTTGTTATAGCAGCCCAAAAAGACTAAGACGAGGACAGATGGGAAGGAAACACAATGCTGGCCAATGAATCATAAAGAAACACATAGCCAGTTGCTCAGCCATGTGGGCTATCTCCCAACAGGCTATATAAATTTTTATATTTCATATATTGGAATAGTCTATGAGAAGGAGAGGTAGAGAGAAAATGTACCTGTTCTTTTCTTCCTGTCTTCTGTACCCCATTGGTCAAGACTCATCTGTGTACCTCCAGGTTGAACCACCTGGCCCCATAAGCAGCTGCTGGGGATACTGAATCTCATACCTTGTGATATAGTGTGTCATCCTACTTCAAAAGTGGTAAAAGGAGCCAGAAACTTCAGATGGTAGCTTCAGGTGATGGCAACAAGCAGGCAGGCATGGAGTCGGTCACCACAGCAGCTGCTGGAAGACAGCAAGTGGTTGAAGACCCAGTAGCCTGGTGAAAACAGAGAAATCAAAGGCAGCACATACAGTGTGTCAAAGACACAAATTCCCTTGAATGCCAATGCTAGCAACACCCTAAGGAAAGCAGAGGAGCAACATGGAAGGAGCCTGGATCCCCAACGCTGTGAAGTCACAGTACCAGTTCTGGACCATCCACACCCAGATTATTATGTGAGATGAAAATAAACTCCATCTTGTTTAAAGGACTGGTATTGAGGGTCTTTGTAGGAGGAGCCAAAACTATAATATACCATATGTCTCAGAAATTTCATGTCTTCATATCAGCTTAGATAATCATGTACAGGGTGTATAAAGATACACATACAGACATATACAGAATGCACAGCAGATATTCATTCATTAAATGCTTGTAATAGCAAAGCATTAAACACAACATAAATGTGCAATAGAAGTAGATAAGCCATAATTTATCTATAATATTAAATACCAATCAACATCCTAAAAATACATAGTACATTTTGTACACTTTGACATGAAAATATATTTTACATTTTTTTATTTTTAAAAAAATATAGAATGATATGAACAGTATGCTAACATTTATCTCTAAGAAGGTACCATAAAATGATACTGTAACATTTGTATTTATATGTGTGTCTCTAAATATTATGAGAAAGTGGGGAGAAAGAAGTTCTGAAAGAATGCTCAATAAATGGTTCACAGTGGTTACATACGTGAAGGAACTGAAATGGAAATTAGGGAATCAAATGAGATTTTAGACTTGTCTGTCATGTTTTTACTTGTTTACAAAGAAAGACCTTCCTGTATTATTTATGCAGCCAGAAGTTCATTTAAAAATGTAAAACTACAGAGGTGCCTGGGTGGCTCATTCAGTTAAGCCTCCGACTTTGGCTAAGGTAATGATCTCTCATGGCTGTGAGTATGAGCCCTGCATCAGGAGGCCTGCTTTGGATTCTGTGTCTCCTTCTCTCTCTACCCCTGCCCCACTCACACTCTGTGTCTATCTCTCAAAAATATATAAACATTGAAAAAAAATTTATGTAAAATTATGAATTGCTTATTATCCTAGAAAGATAGGATTACAAGAATCTCTGTTTTGTGTTCTTTTCTATACATTCCAACCTTTATACAGTGAATATGTATTATTTTCATTGTAAAAAACTAATACTTTTTAAACTAAAGCATGAAGATACATATTCACAATAACAGTACTACAAATTAAAAATAGAAATTCCATAATCCCTAACTAGACAGAATTTCCACTAACTGCATCATTTGGGGGGGAGAAGTATCTAGAAGCCCATTCTTGGACTATGTACTATTTTTTTTTTTTTTTAGAGAGAGAGAGAGAGAGAGAGAGAGAGTGCATTAGTGGGAGAGGGGCAGTGAGAGAGAGGAAGAGAGAGAATCCCAAGCAGGTTCCACACTGCCAGCGCAGAGCCTCATGCAGGGCTCAAACTCACAAACTGCAAGATCATGACTCAAGCCAAAGTTGGACGCTTAACCAACTGAGCCACCCAGGCACCCCTAGACTATATACTATTTGCTTCATATACTGAATCGCAGAAAAGGCAGATGTTTTTGATTCATTCATTCATTTCTAAGACTGAACTCTAAGACTGAACTCCAAGACTTAGGGTCCAAATGGACCATCTAAAAAGACATATTTTCCTTAACTCCATGTCCTACCTTTCCTATCTCTCTTTACTATCCCCCCCCACCACCAACTTTCTTCATTAAACACAAATTCGAACACTAGGATTCCTAGCTTACTATGAGGTGGGAAGTAAAGGGGAATATGCAAAGGTACATCGTGACCCCAAAAGCTGGCTCCCCTATGGAAAAGCTTAAGAAGAATGGAGATTGGAAGAGCACTGTGAGGAGGCCTTCCTTGGGATCAGGTATGTCATGTAATACACTGTTCAAAGAAAAGCTGAAATTTTATCTGACTTTTTGGATTGGTCATAAAACCACAGACTAATGGTTTCCAAACCTTGTTACCATAATACAAGGTAAGAAATACAAAGAGCGTGATGATCATACTTTTAATTTCGTTCTTATCAGGAGGCTGAATTTTACATTCCTTTAGTTGTATCTGTTACCAGATTGACATAAAAACTCAACCCTGCAAGGTCCTAGAGCTTTTGGACTGTTACATTTCTCCCTGCTTGAAAACTAGCCAATTCTTTTCTGAGTTCATATCTTCCTTGTAGTACCTTGGCAGATACAATCAGCAGCAACCAGCACATGCTTTTTGTTTCCAAACCCTTCACCTAAAACCCCAAGTTTATTCACTATATGCTATCAAGTTATTGCAAATAACAGTTTTATCAAATATTCCATCATTACATAACATGAGTCTCCATCTTTATAGGCTCTAATCACAGTTTCTTTGCTGCCCACTCTTCAGTTCTGTAGCCAGGGCTACACATTTTAAGTTTTTATTGTAGCAATACCCCAATGCCAGTACAAAACACTACATTGGTCTCTTTAAACTAAGGTATGCTAAGGTAAAAAAACAATCGCACATCCCCATAGCATAGAAGAACAAAGTTTTATTCCTCATTCACATGTGTGAATACTGTGGATCAGCTGGGTCTCTGCTGCATGCACCAGCTCCACTTTGGGAATATGGCTGAAGGAACAAGCCATATCTGGAACACTGCAAGCCTCTGGTTAGAGGAGGAAAAATGATGGAAGAACCATTAAATGGCTCTTAAATCTTCTTCTCTGAGATGGTACCAATTATTGCCAGTCACATTTCATTTTCTAAAACAACTCAGATGGTCAGGGTGCTACGTGGCTCAGTCAGTTAAGCGTCTGACTTCAGCTCAGGTCATGATATTGTGGTTCATGAGTTCAATCCCCACATCAGGCTCTCTGCTGACAGCTCAGAGTCTGGAGCCTGCTTTGGATTCTGTGTCTCCCTCTCTCTCTGCCCCTCCCCTGCTTGCACTGTATCTCTCTCAAAAAAATAAATAAATAAATGCACATTAAAAAAATTAAAAAATTAAAAAATTAAACAACTCAGACGGTCAATATTGTTCTCAGTGGTGTAAAGAAGTATAATCCTTCTACAAAGAGGAACAGGTAATATTTTGAACAATAATTCAATCTACAGGGGTACCTCAAGTTTAATGTAATACAAACTAAATACACATCTTTCTCCCAGTCTACTGCTCTCCTGGTTTCTCTCAGTAAATAACAGATAGTATTAGTGGAGGTCCAGAATTCTCATACTAGAAGAGGATTGGTGTGACAATTAGGTCACACAAAAAAATGAGCTAAATAACTAGTTTTGAAGCTGCATCTTCTAAGCAAGCACACAGTTTTCATATAGATTGTATGGTCATTTAAGTTGGCTTGATGGAGTTGGTTGAAATTATGAATTGACTAAAGTCCCCACGATTTGCCCAGTTGATCCTTTTACTGGATATTACCATTGTAGCTACCCAAACAAGAAACAATGATATCTTTGAGTCTTCAAGCCTCCTTCCAGTCCCAATTTCCTTCAGTCCCGATTTCTAGACCTGCACTGTCCAGTATGGCAGTCACTAACTGCATGTAGCTTTTGAGCACTTAAAGGCAGCTAGTCTGAATTGAGATGTGCTATAAATGTAAAATACACAACAGATTTCAAAGACTTCATAAAGAGAGAACATAAAATATGTCATTTTTATATTGGTGGCATTTTGAAATTTCAATATTTTAAAATATTGGATTAAATCAAGTATATTATTAAAATTAATTTGACTTGTGTCTTTTGAAACTTTTTTAATGTGACTGCTAGGCAGTTGAAAATTACATATATGGCTCTCATTTGTGGCTTGCATTGTATTGCTATTAGACGACACTACTCTAAGTTGTCTTTTCCTCTTCATCTCCACATTTCCAGCCCTAGCTGAGGCCTTCATCTTCTTTCAGTGAGGTCTCTTTGAAAGCCTCCTAACTAGTCTTTCTGTCTCCAATATGGCCTCTCTCCAACTGAGTCTTCCAAGTGGCCAGAAAGATCTTTTAAAACATAAATCCAATCTGCTAACTCAAACAGCTTGATATTATTCCATGGGTCTCCATGGACTTTAATTCTGTAGCTCCATATATAAAGCCTTTCCTGATGATCCACACCCCTGGTTTTAAGTGAGTCAGTTTCCAGATCCTCCACTTTCATATTTTCCACATATTTATGTGCCTTCAAAGGCACCTACAAAGTTCTCTCCCCTCTTCCCCTTTCACCATTGTTCTTATCTTCTTGACAAAAGAAAGGTATCTAGAATCTTACCATGAGGCATTGATGGTACAATTAAACAATTGTTTAATTTAAGCAAGGCACATCCCTACTCATTGTTGGACTTACTGCCAATGCAATATTCACAACATGTATTTTTAAATATGCAAGAAATATAGAATTTTTGGAAATTATTTTATGGAATAAACAAGAAAATTAGAAGACCACTAATTAGCCCATTTCTCATGATACCGTACTCAGATCCCCAGCAGCACCAGCACCCCTCCCCAATACACCACACACACATGCACACACACAAACACACACACACGCACACACATACCTTCCTAGCTCCAATACAATACACACTTTCCTAGCTTTACTCAAGGCTCAGCTTATCCAGCCATTATCAGCTTTGGGGCTCCTCAAAACATTCTCCTTTACTCTCTTCCCCAACTAATTACTCACTACAACTCCTGCTTACTTGATGGCATCATAAGAAAAGGTTACTTTTCAGTTTTGCTATACGGGAGCTTCATCTAATTTTCTTCTATTACATGAGCTTTGACTTGCATTGCATTTTATAAAATAACCTCGAAGGAAGATGCAAGCATTTTTTTTTCTGTGCAATTTTTATTATCATTATAGTAGTCTTTACCAAGACCTCTTTGCTTTCATTAGTTAAAAAGGTTGTTTTTTCCTCCCCAATTTGCTTCATTATTTTTAAGTGTTGCTAAAAGAATAGTTACAAGCAGTTATTACTTGGGTGTCTTATTTTTTTTTAATGTTTATTTTTGAGAAAGAGCGAACATGAGTTGAGGAGGGGCAGAGGGAGGGGGGGACAGAGGATCTAAAGCCAGCCCTGTGCTGACAGCAGAGAGCCCGATCGGGGGCTGGAACTGTGAGATTATTTTTTAAACAAAAAATACCAAAGTTTAATTATTGAACTCATATAAGAAGTAAACATGTATGCATATCTTGTACTATTTAGATCGACAGCTGCTGCATGTTACTGATTCCTTCGTTGTGGTTGCCATAGTGTTGTCACCAAATTCACTGTCAAGGTCACTGTGTGAATGGTTTTAAGGAGTATAGGAGAGTAACTAGGGACATGGGCTTCAGAGTCAGACTGCCTGGCTTTACGACCTGTTAGCTGTGTGACCTTGGAAAATGCATTTCACCTCTCTATGCTCTGTGCACCAGCTTCCTCATCTGTAAAATGGAGTAATAGGAATAACAACTGCCTCATATGGTTGTTGTAAGAATTAAATGAATTAAAACTAGTGAAGTGCCTACAGTGTGAGCCATTGGATTTTTGGATAATAATGCAGAAAAGCAACTGGTAAGGGGACAAGCTCACTTTTTCAAGAGACTTGTTTGTAGAACTCTGCAAAATTACTAGAGAAATGTTAGATTTTTGTTTAACCACTGAAGTACATTTTCAATTTTCATCTCAACAACAAACCCTCTTAACAGGATCATGACTGAAATGCTAAAATCACCAGGTTCCCTGTCAACAAAAGTTCCATTTTTTCCCAGTTCCTCACCGCATATGAATTTTTTTCATCTAAGTTTTACACACATTCACACACACACACACACACACACACAGGCACATAGACAAAAGGAAGCGAGATTCTGTTGATTTTACTTACACTTAAGTATGGCAAAATGTTTCAAAGCCCCAAAATTCAAAACATCTTTTCCCCAAATATCTTCAAGTAACTTAATTTCTTAGAACGCAGCTGGCAAACTTTTTCTGTTAAGGCGCGATAGTTAATATTTAAGGCTTTTCAGGTCATAGATCTCTGTTGCCACTACTTAATTCTGCCATTGTAGCCTCAAAGCAGACATAGATAACAGTGAATAAATGAGTATGGTTGTATTCCAATAAAACTTTATTTACAACAAAGGACAGTGGGCCAGATATAGTCTGCAGGTCATAGTTTGCCAATTCCGTCTCAGATGTTACTCCATATTTACCTTGTGACTTTGATTATCTCTAGTATACAGCAACATACCCATGGTGAGAGAAGAAACTCAGTTTGGAAAGCAATAAGCTACAAAAAATGGCATATGAAGTAGTATAGAGGTAAATATAAAGTAGAAGAAAAACAGATGAGAGGCATCTGCAGGTAAGAAATAGATGATACTTCAATTCCCCAAGGTTATAGTTCAGCAGGAAAAACAGATTAAAACAGCATGAGTTTTATTTTCTGCCTCAGCATACTTACCTGTATAAATACATACTATATATGTATATAATGTATAAATACAAATATATACATATTTTATGTGTATATGTGTCAACTCTCAACCAGTCAGAGACACACACATCACTGGTGCAATTCACAAAACTCTGTGCCCCAAATAACATCATCAGCTCACTTAAACAATACATTCTGATTCCCAGGACTCATCAGTGAATCCCTCATTATCTTCCCTAGAATTCCTCTTTACATATGTCCGTATTTCAGGATAAACAGAAACTACGTGTGTTGCAAGAATGTTTTCCCAACATCTTCAGTCCCGTTGATCTGATTCTACTTCGAAAGCTAACAGATACTTTCAAGTTAATCGGTTATATATGAAACTCTAACTCCTTAATTATAATTCCATTAAACCATAAGAATCGATCACAGTGGGCCTAAATCAAGGCTGTGGCTGAGTGAACTATAAAGTGAAGCTATAATCAGTGAAGAATTAATAGAATTTGATAGTGAGGCTAGGGTTGGGTTTTGGGTTTTTGGGTTTTGTTTTGATTTGCTCTGGTTTTGTTGGTGTGTTGATTGTGTATCCGAGGTACTTAGAACAGTGCCTGATACTTAGCAGTCACTCTACAAACACTTGTTGAATGAATGAATGAGTGAATGAATGAATGAATGAATGAACAGACACATAGAGCAGGGAAATTTGAGCTACAGAATATTATACAAGCAGTGAAATGCATGTCATTTTCTAATCATTTGGTGCCTTCAATACCTCTTCACAACACCTTGAAAAAAGTCTGTAAATTTCAAACCACCTCTTTGCAAATTGATTTAATGTCACTAAGCTCCACACATTTACAGCCCACGCTTTTTCAGTTGCTAAGTGCACTGGATTGTCACAGTATGTTCCAGGGGCTCCAGATTTCTCTCTCTCAAATGCAAAAGATGTGCTTCTAATTGGAAACAAAATCCTTGTCTTTCAAATACAATATTCTCTAAAGAGAAGAAACAGTACTCTCAGATTTCTATCAGTTCATATTAAAACTGCTGTCCCAAAGCAAGGGAAAGCTTATGAGCTCCAAAATCCAATAATATTATTTTACAACTTGGAACTCAAAGAAGATTTATAGATTAGTTTTGCATTAATAGCTTCACTTCATTAGGAATAAAAATCATGACATGCTACTGAAAAAATTTATTCCTGATATGCATTGATAACTACTATTGAGGAGATGTATTACAAGAGACTAACTTTTCTAAGTCAATCATATAAACAAAATTTAGGTAAAAGTTTAACACTATGATGAAAAAAAGGGGTAAAAGGCTACATCAAGAAATAAGGAATAACATTTAAATTTAATACTGTGTGTGTGTGTATATATATATATATATATATATACACACACACACATAAGTTTAAGAAGTATTTATTGAATGAGAATACAATAACAAAGTAGGGAGCAATTGGATATAAAATACAATCTGTAGATCTGAAGAGTTTAGAGACTCATAGGAAAGGTTAGTCATTAATTCAGCAAGTTTTGTTTTAATTTTTTTAAGTTTTTATGTATTTATTTGAGAGAGAGAGAGAGAGAGAGAGAGGGAATGAGCGGGGGATGGGCAGAAAGAGAGAGGGACAGAGGATCTGAAGCAGGCCCTGTGCTGACAGCAGAGAGCCTGATGCAGGGCTAGAACTCACGAACTGTGAGATCATGACCTGAGCCAAAGTCAGACACTTAATCTACTGAACCACCCAGGCACCCCATTAAACAAGTTTTTATGAGGGTGCTTCTCTGGGTAGTAAATCTTAATGGTTGCACTGTAGCTTTGGATCACTTCAACATATGTCATCAAATTTAAACTTTTACTTTAAGATTTTATTCTGTTATAAGCAATACACGTGTTGTTGTTGTTAAGATTAAATTATAGAAACAAAAAGTGACTTTCCGTAACTACCACCACTAGGTGGGGTAACCACTATTACATTATAGGGTATCTTTTCTTGAAATAAGCATTTACAAATACAAATGCCTCTTTTAAAAACAAAAATGGTATCATACTATGCACAGGGTCAGTATAGCATGCTGCTTGAGAGCATAGGCTTTAAGCAATATCACCTCAGTTCAAATCCCAGCTCTACCACTAAGTTAACTTTCACAAGTTACTATAGATCTCAATACCAAAATTTTCTAATCTTTAAAATGGAAACAATATTAGTACATATGCCATACTATTATTACCAAAGTGAATACTCATAATCACTTAAGACGGAGCCTGGACGAACCCAACCAATGTTAGTTATTATTATGCAATTTGTGCTTTTACTCAAGATTATATTGTGGACCTCCTTCCTCTCTTTCATTTTTTTTTTTTTTTTTTTTTTGGAAGGAGCAAACAGTACCATGGTACAGATTTATTGTAATCCATGTAATACATTCTTGTTATTATATGTACAGATTGCTCCAAGGTACTCACAAAGAATGCTGCAAATGATATCTTTGTGCCTGTACTTAATACTTCCAAAGAATAAATGCCTCGAAAAGAAGTGGATGGATCAGAAGGGATAAATATTTTAAAGTGTATTTGAGATATTTCTGAGTTTCCTTCCAAAATATGGCAACTTATATTCGCACCATAACATACGAAGGTGATCTTTTCTCTATGTGGAGTGTGTGTGTGTGTGTGTGTGTGTGTGTGTGTGTGTGTGTGTGTTTCATATTAGGGCTTTCAATAACCCAGATTTGTTTTGTGTTTCATGTTTTAATAACCCAGATTTTTTTTGTATGATACAAGGTAGAAATCTAACTTTATTTTTGTTGAGGAGACAATTGTTCCATTACCATTTACTGGGTAGTGTATCCATTCCCAATTTATTTGAGATGACATTCTTATTACATACTTAATCTCCATATGTGCATCGTTCAGTTTCTATTCGCTATTTTTTTCTATTGAAAAAATTGTCTTGGGGCCCCTGGATGGCTCAGTCAATTAAGCACCTAGCTCTTGATTTCAGCTCAGGTCATGATTTCATGGTTGGTGGGATCAAGCCCCATATCAGGCTCTGTGCTGGCAGCCCTGAACCTGCTTGAGATTCTCTCTCTCTCTCCCTCTCTCTCTCTGTCCCCACCCTGCACTTGTGCTCTCTCTCTCTCTCCCTGTCTCAAAATAAATATATAAACTTAAAAAAAAAAAAAAAAAAGAAACACTTGTCTTTCTCTGACAGTATCATATTACTTCAGTTGTTACTATAATGTAGTATATATCAGTATCTGTTAACTTTATGTTCTTTTTAAAACTTATTCTTGTACTCTTACCGTTGCAGATTATGGTAGAGATAGCCAGATGACCACTAAAAACTCATGGTTTCCTTTCATAACGTAGCACTGTTGCTGGAGAGAAGCTTCAGCAGCTTCAGCACATGTAGGCAGGGCCCTGTGACTAATTTTCACCAATGGAATGTGAGCAAATACAATGAATGTCATTTTTAGGTCAAAGTGATGGGGAAGCAGGTATGCCTTCTTCATGGTCACTGTCCCTATCCAAGGACTCCAGGACCTAATAGGAGGCCAGAACCATAGAATGAAAGATGCCTGGCTTCCAGAATGATCTTAGGGAAGTCAGCCTGACCAGGAACTCCTGCACTGACTGAGAGTAACAAATAAACCATTTATTGTAATAAGCCAGTAAGGTTTAGGGTTTTTCTATTACCTCAGCTAATATACACATGATGGATTATAAATAGCATTTTTTAAAAATTCAATTAAGATTTTAATTGGGAGCACATTTTATTTGTAGATTAAGTTAAAGAGAATTGACAACTCAATATCGACTTTTCACATCTAGGAGAAATCACATCTTTGCATTTATTCCAGGCTTCTTTTGTAGCCTTCAATAAAGCTTTGTTGTTTTCTTTATGCAGATCCTAAATATTTCTTAGTAAGTTTATTTCTATATATTTTTATATTTTTGTTGTAGTGTGGCTGCAATCTTTTTCCACTACATTTTTTGTTTGACTATTGCTTGTACATAAACAGAATGCTTGCTTTTATAGGATTATCTTTTATCATCGTTTATCACACAGAATCTTGTTTGTGTCATTGGCTCATTGGTTTCATTTCTTGCATTATTTCTAGCAAACAGTTTTACCTCTTCCTTCCCTACATTGGCACTTTTTTTTTTTTTTTTTTTTTTGCACATTAACTAAGTCCTTGGAAATAATATTGAAAAATAGCAGTGATAGCTGTTTTGCCTGCTTTTCCTTTTAAATAAAACTCTTTAGTAGTTATCCATTAAATATAATGTTTCATAGTGATTTGATAAATGCCCTTTATCAAGTTATGGAAATCTCCATCAATTATTACTTTTAAAAAAGGTATTTTTGTTGTTGTTGCTATTGTTAAGTCAGATGGATCTTAAATTTTATCCAAATGCCTTTCCTCTCGCTGTTTAATTTATTGTTTTCTTTAATACAACATATCATATTAATATATTTCCTAAATATTAAAACACATTTTAATTTTGTGTAACTCCTTCTTGGCCATTGTATATACCCTTAATGTGTTCAGCTATTTATGTAATATCTTTGTGCACACTTTCTTTTTTTTTTAAGTTTATTTATTTATTTTGAGTTTATTATTTATATTTGAGAGAGAGAGAACAGGAGAGGGGCAGAGAGAGAGGGGGGGAGAGAGAGAATTCCAAGCAGGCTCTGTGCTGTCAGCACAGAGACTGACACAGGCTCGATCTCACCAACCATGAGATCATGACCTGAGCCCAAATCAAAAGTCAGACACTTAACTGACTGAGCCACCCAGGTGCCCCTCCTTGTGCACACTTTTATATCAGAGATTGGCTAATAGGAGTGTGTCTGTATGTGTGTGTGCGTGTGTGTGTACAACCTTTGCCTAGTTTTCTCATCAGGAATATTCTA
The DNA here is from genome assembly GCF_024362965.1 of Panthera pardus. NCBI lineage: Eukaryota > Metazoa > Chordata > Mammalia > Carnivora > Felidae > Panthera > Panthera pardus. Next base: position 24,424,555 of record NW_026526991.1, read on the forward strand.
CCCCATAGAGCAAAGTTCAAAAATTTCATTTTTTTCTATGTTCTATAAAGTTAAGTATGATATCTCTTTTCTGAATGTTTGAAAAACTCACTTGTCAAATCAACTGAGGGGAACGTTTTTTGGTGACGAAAGATTCTTGCTCATTTTCCACTTTTTTGTACAATTATTGAACTATGCAAGTTTCTTTATCTCTTCTTGAATTTTTAAAATATTTTTACTTCCCTATAAAACTATATATTTCACTTTTCCAAAGCTTTTTTTCTAAATTTGTACATAATGTTCTCTTTTAATTTTTTAAAGTTTCTTCCACCTCTGCAGCCTTGTCTGTCTCCTTTTACATTTTCAATACTGCTTATCTGAATCTTCTCTTTTTCATATTGGATAGGCTAAGGCTTGTCTATTTGAATTGGTTGTTTCAAAAAATCGGCTTTTATTCCACAAGTCTAAAAAGTATGAAGACACTATAGGAAAAATTGTGTATTTATTTTTTTTCTCAGTCAGATTAAAATTTTTATACATTGCTTTAAATTTAGTGGTGTTTCACCTGAAAAGGTATCAGGAGGCTAAAAAGCGTATTGAACACATTGGTTGAAGCTTATCCTATCTGCATGTTTAGCCTAGATGCCTGACTGCTTGGGCATTCTATATATTCAAGTTTGTGGATCACTTTATTCCAATCTTCCAAGTTCTTACTTGTTTTTGGTCTTCTTTATCAGTTTCTGAGACAGATTTTAAAGTTTCCCATGATTATAGTTTCTTCAAAGTCTCCTTGTCTAATAGTTTCTAACAGTTTCTGTTTCATAGATTTTTAACACTATACTGTTGAGATGATACTGTTCTTTCTTACCGTATCTTTTTAATGGATTTTATTTTTATCAATATACAATTTTTTTTTTGTTTCATGGACACTTTTTGCATTCAGAGGAGCCATGTTGAAATGTTACCCCATTTTCCAGTGGATTGGTCTAGGATATGTACTTTACCGACTGGGCCAACAATTTCCTCCTGAAAACCATTCCTTAGGATTGTGAGACTTACCAGAGGTGGAAGCTGTAACATGGAAAGCACAGATAGCGTGAGCATTGCCAACAGCTGAGTAAAAGAAACTGAAATGCAAAGAGCTGAGTATAGCAGATACCCAGAGAGACACGTAGATATCAGGCTGGGAGATGGCCTCTTGGATACAGTGTGAGACTGAAGCCCAACTATATTTTTTTCTTGAGGCTCTGTGAGCTATACTCATTTCCTCATGACAAATTCCCCTTTGGCTTAAACTTAAATTCCCCTTGGACTTAAAGTTCATTCATTCCACAATTATTTATGGAGTACATAGTATGTGCTAAGTACTGTAATCAGAGCTAAAGATATAGCAGAGAACAAAACCAAGTCCTTACCATCATGGAGTTTGCATTCTAGATGGGATACATAAAAAGCCAGCAATAAAGATAAGTGAGGGAAACACTATCTAGATAAGTGGTCAGGGAAGCCCTGTCTGAAAGAAGGGAGAGTAAAGCAGGTGGATATCTGAGGAATGAGCATTTCGGTAAGAAGGAAGAGCAAGGGAGAAGGCCCTGAGCCATTCAAGGTATTGTTTTTTAAATGTTTATTTATTTATTTAGAGAGAGAGTGAACATGAGTGGGAGAGGGCCAGAGGGAGAGAGAGAGAGAGAGAGAGAGAGAGAGAGAGAGAGAGAGAATCCCAAGTAACTCTGCCCTGTCAGCACAGAGCCCCACACAGGGCTCAGTCCCATGAACTGTAAGATGATGACCTGAGCTGAAATCAAGAGTCCAACACTTAACTGACTGAGCCACCCAGGCACCCCGCATTCTTTTTTAGCATTTTCAAGGAATGGCCAGAATATCAGCATGGCTGGAACTGACTGGGTGTGGGAAGATGGAAGGAAAGAGCCTTGAAGTGGTAGCCAGGGGCAAAGCTCCTGCAGGAGTTTATAAGCCTTGATAAGGAGGGTAGAGTCATGATCTGATTACGTGTGAATGGATTACTTTGGCTACTGAGGAGGAAATAATAGACTGTAGATGGGCAAGAGCAGAAGCAGGAGGGATGCCAGTTGAAGGCTCTTGCTGTACCAAGAGCCACTCGAGTCTAAAGTGAAACTGATGGAGGTTTGTGGCTGGGTGGAAGTCGGATGGAGTCTGTGGCTGGATTCTGGATACATTTTAAAGGTAAAGGATCCATTGATGGGAATTTGAAGTGGGAGAGAACGGCAGAAGTTAGTGACTTCAAGGGATTTGGTCCAGGCAAAACTGATTACCAGTTTGCAGTAATGCTAGTGTTCCAGTTTACCTTGCTCTAGCTAGGTTCTAAAATATCATTATGTGTCTTTGTTAAATGACAAGTTTTTCAGCCTTTTTGAAAAATATGAATTGTTTATGGTTTCAGACCTATCTATAATCAATGACATATGTTTCGTTATTCAACTTTTCAGCCACATCCATTCTGTTATTCAGCCCAGCTTTTGAGCTACTGAGCTGTTGGTTCTGTTTTGTTTTGTGGGGGAGGAGAGGATTGCCAGGTGTTCTGTATTTACAGCACATGTCTTCTATTTAATGATTTTTGTCCCGTGTCCTATGTTAGTCCAACAAGCTATGTGTTGTTTATTCGCGTTTGCCCCCCCCCCAATAAATTATAAACAATGGCAGTTAGAGCTTTTTTTTTTTTTTCCCCCAAAACAGTAATCAGCACTTAAATCGCTTACAGGACAACATATCTCCACAAGATCTACACAGTCTTTTACGATCTTTCGTGAATATTTTGCTGGAGGAAGACCAAAAGGGGAACTGAGCCTTAAAAGTACTTTTGTTTTCATATTCAAGAAAGGAAAAGACTTTTCTTTGGTCAAAGACCCAAACTGTGATTCAGCAACCACCGTTAACACTGTAACCACCGTTAACACACATGCTCTGAACAGCAGCTAACAACAGCCTCACTGTATCTGAACGTTAGCAAATCAAAGACAACGACGCCCGGCTTCTAGAATCCAGCCAATCTGTGTGATGAAACCCACCGTTCTTAAAGCCAGCCAATCAATGACAGCTCTGCCCATTGAGGCAACAGCCAATCAGCAAATGCCTCAAAGTCAGCCTGTCACCAGCTGCCTAACTGAAAATCAGGCAATCCCTAAACACTACACCTCTAAAAGCCCACCAAAGCCTGAAGACCAGACTTCCCAAAACCTCATATAAGATCAGATTTGGCTTTGTCTGGGGAGACTGTGCCTTACAAGCACAGCTCTCTCCCTTGCAAGCAAACCAGAGTTTCACTTTTTTTGCATTAGATATAGAGTTCGATTTATCATTGGTCCGTTAATTCTCAACTTTTTCAACAGTCCAACCTCTGTTTATACGAGCTGGGCTTGTGAGTGACAAACACACGGCCACCTCTGTGAGATTATCAAATTCAGTCTTTTCAATGCTGGCAGTGGTTGCCATTACCTTTTTTTGTTTGTGTGTGTGTATTTGAACCCAAAATGTCAATCCCCAAGTGTAAATTTTGTGATGAATTTTCTGATCAGTGGATTTTTACTAAATAAGGAAAAAGTCATTTTGAAGCTCTCAGTGTACAATTGTTTACTTAATATCAGAAATGGTGGAAAGTCGGATATAAACCAGTAGTATGTAACAGCTAAGCACACCAGATACAGCGTTTACTCAACTAGTACCAAAAAAAGTGATAAAATAACAACTAAAATAACAACTTTTTAGTAAGCGAAAATCGGATGCAGAAGATAAAATCATCACAGAAGCAGTTATAATGACCTTCCACACCATAGATCACCATGTCTTTCAGCTCAAATGATCCGGCTGAATGACCTCATTGCTTAAAAGAACTTGTTTCATGTATTTGTTAGAAAAAAAAAGATTTATTAAACATGTACTCCTTTAAGTGTAAAGGTTATTCATAAAAAGAATAACACTATGGACAGAAAAAGAAATTACAGCTTGAAATGGATAATTATAACAGCACTTGGCCATGACAATGTCAGAATTCTATTGTTACATACGGATGTTACTAAATACTCTTCCAGTACGGCAACTAGTAGAATCATTACACATAGTGTTGTAGAAGAGGGAAGAAAAATTGCTGACAATACTCTTTCCTGCCAAAGGACAATGTTTCTAAAAGTTATTGATGGGGTGCCTGGGTGGCTCAGTTGGCTGAGCATGGGACTCTTGATTTTGGCTCAGGTCACCATCTCACAGGTCAGTAAGATTGGGCCCCACATCAGGCTCTGTGCTGACGGTGTGGCGCCCACTTGGAATTCTCTCTCTCTCTCTCTCTCTCTCCCTCTTTGTCTGACCCTCCCCTGCTCATGCTCTCAAAAATAAATAAATAAATACATACATACATAAATAAAAGTTATTGATCAAGAGATCACAGTATAATCCTGAAGAATAAAAAAGCAAGTTAGACCTGAAATATGGGCCAATGTGCTCCCATAAGTCAAATTCGAAGACCAGTTCTCCAAGTTGTTAACTTTATGACATTACATGTTCAGTATACTGACTCATATTATTAATTTTGAGCATATTTTTTCATTAATAAATGTTCAATGGACAAAAGAATGGAATAAGTTGACTGCTGTGGAAACTATCCTATGTGATTGGAGTAAAGGCTATAAATGCAAGAAATTTTATAAGCAAATTTTGCCTAACAAATAATTATTAAGGAGAGACATAGGAAATATAATTTTAAAAAGGGGTATGAAATTTGGATATTTAGAATTTATTTGGGATGAATAAGTAATTTTCTTAAAGACTAAAGTTATGCAACCACAAGCCAAGGAATTTCTTTTTTTTTTTTTAATATTTATTTATTTATTTTGAGAGAGAGAGAGTGAAAGCAAGGGAGGGGCGGAGAGACAGGGAGAGAGAGAATCCCAAGGAAGCTCCACGCTCAGTGTGGAGCCTCACATGGGGTTCGATCTCCCAACTGGGAGATCAAGACCTGAGTGGAAATCAAGAATCAGCGGCTCAACTGAATGAGCCACCCAGGCACCCCTAAATAAGTAATTTTTAGCATAATTATGCCCCATGCAATATATCCTTAATGAACATATGCATAGCCAATTAGAAATAATTAAACTTTAACTGAGTGTTTTTTATTTTTATTTGTTCATTCTGGCAACCCGAAGGGAGGGACAATTCTTTTTTTTAATTTCCCAGGACTTAGATTGCTTCTTTTAAAAATAGCAGCCTTTCTTTTTCATGGATGCAAGAAAGTCATATGGATCTGTTTCCTGCATTAATTCTGTTTCCTCATAGGAAATGTCTTTTGTTTCTACATTATAGTATCATTCTTTCATGGTTTTCCTCAAGTGTTTAGGAATTCTTGGTTACTCATACTTAATAATTTCAGGTTTAGATTGACCCATTTAGGTATCTGGAGTGTTGGAATCCTCATGGAATCCTTGTTTTCTTGGCAATCTGTGCAATTCTTGAGTGGGCAAGAGAGACAGTGTGGCCAGTAGTCTTTCCTTTAGGGGAAATACAGAGCTTGCCTTCTGGATGCCAGAGTTCTCCATGCTTATGACTGAAGGAAATAATGTCCTGGTTTGCCTGGTTTGCCTATAAAAAAGTATACTTTTTTATACTTCTTATGCTGACACAATTACTAATAGTGCTTTTACTCAAAAGTGTCCCAGTTTAGACAACAAATTATACTTTCATCCTTATGACAGATGGAAACTAGCTGGGATATTGTCCTATTTCTCTCTGGCCCCAGCACCCTCCTTGGGAGTGTCTTGTGGCAAATATCCCAGTAAATTTAGAAAGCAGAATTCACAGCCTTAACCAGGGGGCAAATGCTATAGCAGCCACTTGGAGAATACAAGACCGATACAGTTACTCCACAGCACTGTAATTAATTACCCGACAGGCTGCCCTCCTCTGTCTTTATTACTTAGCATCTTAGGTTTCTTTTTCAGGGTCATCAGAGCTGCTATCTTCCACCTAAATAGGATTATAGGTTTAGTTTTGCTTTGTTTTGTTTTGTTTTATCCCTGGTGGATATTATCATCCATGACTAACCCCATCTGCTTTAATACTCAATATCAAGTCTATAATAGCACCTGTAATAACAATAGTTATAGGTGAGATATAAGAACTTATTATGTGTCAGGTGCTGTTCAAAGCATTTTACTTGTATGAATCATCACAGCACTCTATGATGTACAGGTACTTTTATGTCCATTTTCCAGATATGGAAACTGAGGCATAGAGAGGGAAACTAATTTACCCAAGAGCTGGAACCCAAAGAGAGTAAGCAGCCTACCAAGAACCCAGCAGTTGGATCCAGAACTCACATTCTTTTTATTTTTATTTATTTATTTATTTATTTATTTATTTATTTATTTATTTATTTTGAGAGAGAGAACGCTCATGCACATGCATGCAGGAGGGGCAGAGAGAGAGATCAGAGAGGGATAGAGATCATGGTCACAAACCATGAGATCATGACCTGAGCCAAAATCAAGAGTCTGATGCTCAACCCACTGAGCCACCCAGGTGCCTCCAGAGCTCCATTCTTAACCATTGCTTAAATTCCTTATATCAGACAATAGCCTTTTCCCTGACTTTCTGAAGCTGCTTGGAGTTTAGCGTAGTTCTGTCATTTCTGTGGGGTTTGAGAGTTTAACTCATGCGGTCAATTAAGCTTATCCAACTATTTTTATGAAACTTGGGTGTTCTGTCATATTGAAGAAGGGCTTCTGGGTTAAATGATTATTTGTTTTCTTGCAGGCAGTCTAAACCTTCTGTTAGCCTGCCCTTGCTAATGTGCACGAACATTCACAGACCACTTCCCACTGCTTTATCTAGAAAGCTGGATGAAGATCTGGCATAAAAGCAGGAAATGTGCCATGGAAATTTCCACACAGCCCCTGGAAACTCCACTGTAGGTACATTATGGGCCATCTCAGGGTTATAATAAGGTCTCCCTTTATAGACCTAAATCATATTATTTTAATCAGAAAGACACAGTGACAACCGAGGCTGATCCCATTATTTTGCAAATAGGAAAACTAATTGCAAAGACATCAAGTGATTTACCCATCATCTCCCAGATAATTAGTATAATTAGTGATAAGGCCAGAATTACACCCTGTGTCCTAAGAGTTTTTTGTTTTGTTTTGTTTTGTTTTTGGGTTTTTGTTTGTTTGTTTCATTCTGTCTCACTGCTTCTCTATTTGGTTGCTTTGGGAATGGAAAGAGAAAATCATTAAAATCATACTATTGTATATCTAGAAATGATTGTTTTGTATAAGTTTGATCTTGATATTCTTTCCAAATCCATACTTTTGTAAAAATTACTGTCTGTTTTTAAGGTTTGCTTGCTGTATCTGTCATGGTCCCCTATAATATTTTTCAGGTTTTTCTGTGATACACATGCTGGTATAGTAAACCACACTTCTTTTCACCTCCAAAATAGCATTGATTCATATTGGTTCAAATATGTTAACATTTTCATTTGAACTGACTCACTTGCCAGGAGAAACAGGCTTTTATGCCAGTTTCCAGCATAACCCATGTCACCCTTCTGCTGGATAAAATAAAGGAATATTATTCTACTCTAAGGCTAATGAAATTTGAAAAGTGAAAGCCTTTTCTGTTTCTTGTGTTTTTTTTTTTCTGATAGCAATTGGCTTTTGAGTTACAGATATATTCTAGAAATTGCAAAATTGGAAAGGTTAAGAGAGGGGAGGGGACTTTTGGTAAAGGAAAAAGAGGAGAATTACAAAATATTTCATAATTTATCAAGAGATGAATATTTCACATTCTAAAAGAAATAAAATGGTCTTCTTGTCCAGAACTAAAAGGTAATGTTGTAGACAGAAAAAAAAAAAAAAAAGTAAAAGTAAGCTGATAAGTTTTTATTATTTGTTAAGGGGAAGAAATAGCTACCAATACTCACGACTAGCATATTAGGAACTAATATGGAAGATATTAGTTTGGAAGCATATTAGGAACTAAATGCTAAAATATCTATTGTTCATAAGCCATAAGTTGAAGATAAAAAGCAACAATTCTGGTCAATTAATATCTCTCTTTGACTGTCTACAGCGAAGAAAGCAACAGAGCTAGAAAATCTGCTAACACTTTCCCCAGCTTTCAGGACAACCAAGTGACCCATAATACACTCAGCAGATGCATTTCCTTGAATTCAGCAAAATCCCCCATTCCATCCCACCCACAATCACCTGGTCAGCCATTTGCCTCTTGATAATGATGCCTCCAGTTCCTCCTCTGGGGGGAACATCCCACCGACACTCCTGTTAATCTTAGCTAAAATAGTATCTTTTCCCGTTTAATTTTCTTTATACTCTTGTTGCTATCACAAATTATCTCATGTTTATATATTTGTTGTCTGTCAGCTCTCTTTTAGAGAAGATTTTGTCTATTTTACTCATCATACAACTCTGGTTTTTAGAACAATGCCACTTAGGAGGTGCTTAAAAATATTTGTTGAATGAATAATTTATTTGTCTCCCTTGCAGCTTCAGAGAGAGTCTTGGGCCCTAGGATATCAAAGAGCGGCTATCAACTCTCACACCTTGTCCACTTCAATCATCCCTTGGCAATGTCCCACCTCTGAAATTTTAAACTCCATGGAAATTTGCTCTAGTTGCTATCCCCTCTTTCTCTGGTACATTCCCTATTGCATTCTTTCCAAAAGCTCTGGACTCTTCAATTGTAACACAAATGCTCCACAAATTCTATTTAATATTTAAGGCTTTACTTCTCATTTGCTTCTCCAACTGAGCCTATTGAAAGAGTAGTTTACACCCACTAGCTTGAGTGTACTATCTCCCATTCTGTCTCAACCCAGGTATTCTGGTTTCTGTTCGCACCCCTCTATCAAAACTGCCTCTGCAAATGTCACCACCCCACAATCCCATCAGACTGTAAAACCATCTTCAAAACAGAAATTTATTACCAAGTATTAGGAATATGTGGAAAAAGAGGAATTTTCTTACAGGTAGAGTAAAAATGGAACAACCGTTTTGGAGGGCAACTGGTAAAAGTTAAAAACATGAATTACCAGGGCGCCTGAGTGGCTCAATCAGCTAGGCATCTGACATCAGCTCAGGTCATGATCTCATCGCTCATGGGTTCGAGCCCCACATCGGGCTCTCTGCTGTCAGTGTGGAGCCCACTTTGGTTCCTGTATCCCTCCTCCCTGCTCCTCCCCAGCTCTTGCTTTCTCTCTATCTCAAAAATAAGTAAAAGCATTTTTTAAAAAAACCATTAATTACCAACAACATATTCCCCTAGAAAAACTCTCTCACATGAGCACAAGAAGACAGTGTTAGCATAGCAAAAATTTGGAAATCACCTAAGTGTCCGTTTTGGTAGACTTGTACTTGGCACAAGTATCACCTTCCCCTTCTTCATCAGTAAACTGAACAACCAAATTTTAGACATGTGGTCACTTAGAATAAAGATTGCTTTTCCTATTCTCTTTTACAGATGTAATCATGTGATTAAGTTTTAGATAATGGGATGTAGGCAAAATTAGGGAATGAAACATCCTCCTTTTCTTCCTTCTACTGTGCAAATGCAAATATGTCCACTAGAGCTGAGGCCGTCCTTTTGTCTGAGGTAACCCATAAGTGAAGGTCCATACGTAGAGGAGTAACAAGTAAACGGAGCCTGGGTCCCTGAACCTGTGGCACTCTATGCCATTCCTGGAAAACTGCCCTTGAACAAGAGAGAAAACATTTTTTTATCTTGTTTAAGACCCTGGTATTTCAGCTTTTTGTTGATCATCTTTAGCCAAACTTAATCCTAACAATCAAAACAGCGTATTCATTAAACTGACTTCAGTATAGCAATAAATAAACAAAAGAAATGTATCAATGTGGGTAAATCTCAGAAACATAATACTGCAGAATAAGATATACAAAATAATACTATTTACTTAAAGTTAAAAATGCATGATAACAGGGGCACCTGGGTGGTTCAGTGGGTTAAGCCTCCAACTCTTGATTTCAGCTCAGGTCATGATGTCACAGTTCATGAGTTCAGGCCCCGCTGTCAGAGCAGAGCCTGCTTGGGATTCTCTCTCCTTTCTCTGCCCCTCCTTTGCTTGCCCTCTCACTCTCTCTCTCTCTCTCAAAATAAATAAACATTTAAAAAACAAAAATAAAATGCATGATAACATATATATTGTTTACAAGTTTATACATATTTACAACATGTGTAAAAATTGTTCGTGACAACTTCAAGATAGTGATATCCTTAGAACAGGGATTTTTCTGATTCTACATAGTTTAACCAGCTACATTATTGATTATCTTAGCCAGGATGATCAAAGTCAAACCAATTAAAAACCACTCAGTTTGTCTTCTCAACAGTTTTCAAGGCTAATGTGTCCACCCTTCCCTTGTAAATCACTGCCACTGAATAAAAGCCCTTTCCTCAGTAGTTGAGCCACTCCTGAATGATAAGAGGTGCAACAAGCTGTTTCTGGGATGTGACTTTGTGAAAACCAAGCCAAAAAGAATATCCTGCCAAGCTTCAATGAAACTGTAGCAGAAGTGGCCTTGGTTAATTGGCCACCGTGGATTAACCACAACTTATTCACATCTACCAACTCTGTCCTGAGTATATACTGAGTTAGGGTTAGGAATATTTACCCTGTAAATTAGTATGAGTGAAACAAGAGCTGGCTGCATTATTTTTTTATGTGGAGGAAATCTGATCTTGAGACAAAAAAAAAAAAAAAAAAAAAGCAATCAACCAGTTAGCCATTTTCAAGTTTCTAATAACGGTGAGAAGAAAAAACACCATTTGTCAAATACTTATTATGTATTTGCTTATTTAAAATATTTTTCACAACACCACTATAATATAAATTTAAAACCTGAGATTAGCAATAGTTTGTGATCACATAGGTAGAAAGGGGTTGAACCTATATTCTGTTCAAAGAGCTGTCTAAATCCAAAGTGTATATTCTGGAATGTTTTTTAAAAATTTTTCTTAACGTTTATTTATTATTGAGAGACAGAGAGAGACTGAGCATGAACATGGGAGGGACACAGAGAGGAGGAGACACAGAATCTGAAGCAGGCTCCAGGCTCTGAGCTACCAATACAGAGCCCCACGCGGGGCTCGAACTCAAAAACTGCGAGATCATGACCTGAGCCGATGTCAGTCACTTAACCAACTGAGCCACCCAGGCGCCCCTATATTCTGGAATATTGTGCTAATCCATTTGCCACAACTAACAGTATTTACTGTCAGGGTTTAGTCCTGTGTACAGGTAAACTAAATAGTTGATTACATTGTGCAGTTAGAATAGGGATTGCATTATGCACAGGCAATTGACAGGTTTACCTGTCCCCAAACATCTTCACATTCTGCAATGTTGTTACCATTCATGTCACTTTTTGTGGTCAAGTCATGGGCCCCAGAATATTAGTAAAGTTTGCCTCCCCTGAGGGACACATTCTTACTGACAAATCCATAGATTAATTTAATGCATTAAACTACCACTTAACAACAAGCTACTAAAATTAGATTTCCAAAGGAATGAAATACCTTTCACATACACTTTAGTGGATAATATAAATGTCTTTTAAGGATCAAGTTCTTTTGGGAGAAAAAGCTGTAACAGGGGGACCTGGGCAGTGAAATGATGCCATGAAGGTGCTGTCTACCCTATGGATTTGGTATCTTAACCTGAAATGGAATGTTGTAGCTTGGAGAAATCTTGAATATTAGCTGTCACAATCTGCTTCATTACCATACCAGGGAAATACACGCTTTACAAAAGTGGAAGCTTAGCTCAGCGAGATTCCTCCATTTGTTCATAGACATATAAGTAGATTTTAACTATGCTAAGACTAAATCACAAGCCTTTGAACTCCAAAATTATTTCTCTGTCAAAATTTGAGGAGAAAAATGCCAAAAAGCAGAAAATGAGAGAAAAAAAAAGAAATATTTGGCCCAATTCATAATTTAAACCAACACAAGCACATCCACCAAGTGACTTTATCTGATTTTGGATGGGAGGAAGGGAAAAAGACAGAGGATGTAGGGAGATGGCTGGGTGGGTGCCAAGAGCATTCTTCCTCTGTTTGGGAAAAACAGCTATTCAAAGCACTGAGAGCTAGAGCTCTGATTTTGGTTTCTTTTTGCTTTCAAGACCATAGCTAATTTGAGGAGGAAGGAGAGGGAGCTTGGATAATGGCAGGAGAGGCTGTTGTAATAGAGACAGAGAACTCATCTTATCCAGTTCCCAGCCCAATCTATGTCCAACCCTTAATAGGAGTCCCCAACTCTGGTGACAAGGAGCCCAACACCTCCCTGCACAGGTCTCATCTTTGAGTCAAAGTCAAGCTTGCTATGGTTCTCACCCTCTGGTCCTGCTAACTCCTTTTGAGGCCATTCAAACAAGTCAAACTTCCTCTCCATAATAATCTTTCACATATCTGATGAGTCAAGTAATAATAACAGCACTTACATGTAATGTTATATGCCAGGCAGTCTTCAAAGTGTTTTACTTAATATTAATTCATTTAGCTTTCTCAACAACCCAGAGTACTATTATCATTGGCACCATGGAAAACAGAGGCAGAGAGAGGTTAAAGATACTTGCCCTGCTCTCACAGTCAGTGTTCAAGCAAGGATTTGAGTCCATTCACTCAGTCACTAAGTTACATAAGTTTTTCCTCCCCATTTCTTGCTCCCCCTTCAGCTGTTCCTCATATGATACGATTCTGTATCCCTTTCACCATTTCCTTTGACTCACACTCCAGTTGGTCGATGCTGCTTTTAACAGTCACTGTCAAAGACTGAGTTCATTGGGAAGCAGGCTCTGACACAGAGTTCATAACATGCAGGATGTTTGTTAATGAGCCCCCTTGACGTCCACACCTGAGGAAAGTGAAAAGAACAGAGGGATGGGGCAAAACAGACCTAAGACATTCATACAGTTTTGGTAGGTCTACTGACTTATATATCATAAAATATTCATAGGTTACTCTGAAAATGTGAACTATTTTCAGTGGAATGGATATAAGATTGGCTGAAATTTTGACTACATTAAATTAATACCATGCCCTATTTTTGTCCCAAATGTTAGCTGGGCAAGTTCACCCAGACCCCATTGGTAAAATATAATGGTGTTTGCAAAAGATGATAATGGAAATCATTTTACTGATTCAGGCTAATTAAGTAAAACCTTCTGGATATTTATACCTCTGCAGAGGTATGATTTATCTTCAAAATTAAAAGGGATGTTGTTCTTGTAAGTGTTGGGAGAAAGTCTACAGATCCCCTGTGAAGATTAGTAGGCCCCTTATTTGTACAAGCTCTTCTGTTTTTTAGTTTAATAATACTACTGCTGCTTGATCAACCAAGTTGTTTTTAAGAGTTCCACAGTATTTTGGCAAGTCTGTAAAGTAATAGATAATCAGTCCCCAGGAAAAAAAAGGAGTAGAATACCACAGCCCCCGCAAATCTGTTACTTCTCAGATGCCTATTACAGTGGCTGCTCCAAATGCTATTAAAGCTAAACCTTGAATTCTTACCTTATTTATTCTTACAGTCTGTTTATCAACTGTTCATATTTCAAAGCTGCATATATTTGTATTCTTGTTATTACATTATCCATTTCAGCAATCACAGTTTATGACTTAGCTAGAGGAGAGATCATACAAAGGCATAAAAGGGAAATTGATGGAAATATTATTTTAATAATAGCTACACATACAGAAATGAGGGAAAACTTCCAAGGGAAATTAAAAGCAGGTAAGTTAACAAAACAGGAAGTGAAATATGAGAAAGAATCATCTACCTGCTAAATGAACATACTCTCATTCAATGTGAACTCCAATATAGCATTGTTCCTCCACGTTGTTAAGTTTGCTGAAAAGATATTTTAAACGGTAATTCCCATCTTCAAGTTGAATTACTTCTACAAAGTAAGCCAGTCACATTCCTCAGATACCAGCCTCTTCATTACATTTTCCAGCAGGCCATAGCATCTCCCTCTCATACCCAACAAAATTCAGGTTACTTTCTATGACACTAGACATAACTTCTTGCTCTTTGGAGTAGTCTAGCCCTGTCTGTTTCACTAAACTGACTCAATCCCTTTGTTAATTTTACATAAACATTCTCCATGGAAACAGCTCCTTCTGAGTCAGACTGAGAAAAGAGCAAAAGAACTTGGTTAGGTGTATCCATTAGAATTATCTGTATTTTGTTTAACCCCCTTGAACTAAAGAGTTTAATAGAAGTCAAAGAAGAATGGAAAGCTTATCAAATAAGCTGTTTTATATGGGCAGCTTTCCCATGAATGAACACAAGATTTCCTATAAGAATTACATAATATGTGTTGCTCACTTTGCCACAAGTCCTTATCTTGCCTATGATGTAAAGCTGAGCTGTAAGAGATACACGTCTAAAGAGAAGGGTCAGCAGGAGGCCCTGAACCAACTTTATAACTGCAAAGGGAAATTGACTAATCTTAGAAATTTGTTTTTCCTTCCTTGTGCTAGGCTTGATCCAACTGGAGGAAATTGACTGGTATTTCATGATTTTCCTTTACAATAAGCCAGGAGCAAGCTGCAGAGGAAACTGGTCAGGTCAGAGCAGAAAGGAAACTGCCTAGCACCTTCGTCAGTTTCCTGTTGCATCCAACTGATAGCAGAAAAGAGAGGATGTGATGTTATAGGCGCTGGCCTTAGATTCCTAGATGCTTCTGATAAACGCTGCCACCTTCCAATTAGTGGCTAGTGATTCAGTTTTCTACCAACCTAATCTAGATCCAGACTTTAAAAACTGCCTCTTAACTACCCAGACCTTTAAAATGCTTACCCTATGTAAGACATAGAGAGCCAACAGTTAAAACATTTCCTTTACCAACAGCCCTCTGATGATCTACCAAACTCCAGATCTGTTTCCAGGGAAATGAGCTCCTTGAGAATTCAGTCAGCTCATTACAGACATTTCCATGGGGGAGTAGGGGGAAGGTCTTCTGATTTAGTCAGGGGTAAGGGTATGTTGGAGACATTTTATTAGAAATTGTTTCCCAATAGGGCACATGACTATATTACTCAAAACTGCCAATGACTTCCCCTTAATTACAGAATGAAATTCTAGTTTATTTGCAAATCTTTGAAAGCCTTGTACAACATAGTCCTTACCTAACTTTCTAGAAATTCTCTCAAACTGTCTTAGTAGTATCATAAAAACAAAAACAAAAAAAACCTGTCTACATATGGTGTCGCAAGCTTCTGAGCTTTGTCTTAGGCCAGGTCATCCAAAATGATCTCCCCATTGCTATTCTCCTCTCCACGTCTTATCCATAATTCAAGTTCAAGTTGCTCTTTCTCCGTCAAGTCTTCCCTAACCATTCCAAGTACAAAGAAATTGCATAAACCATATAGTATTTCTTGTATCTACTTCTCACTTGGCCATAAATCACTTCCCTACTGGAGCACATTTTGTGCTGTTTTTTTGTATGGTTTCATTCTTGCAATCCTGTTTAAGTCTGTGTGCTTTTGTAATAATTCTGGAAGAAAGGTGATATATTTTACTTTTTTACATGCCCGAACCCCACCCAGCATAGGGTTTTCAATTCAGCAATACATATTTTAGATTAATTTATTGAAAGCACATGGCATTAAACAGGAACAGACACAGCCATGTAGGAACTTAAGTGGAGTGGAATAATCTAGCACTACAATAAGATAGTCATGGGTTTGGAGAATTAAAAAAAATTTTTTTTAATGTTTATTATTTTTAAGAGAGAGAGTGCGAGCGGGGGAGGGGCAGAGAAAGAGGGAGACACAGAATCTCAAGCAGGCTTCAGGTTCTGAGCTGTCAGCACAGAGCCCGACGTGGGGCTCAAACCCACAAACTGTGAGATGATGACCTGAGCTGAAGTCAGATGCTTAACCGACTGAGCCACCCAGGCACCCCGGGTTTGGGGAATTTAAATAATTAGGTTCTTACACATCCTCAGATTTATAATTTGAGAGGAAATACCTTGACTATTTTCATCAACCAATCAACCAACCTGTTAAATAAACAAAAGCAAATCAAAAGCTCTTCTGAGTTTGGGTAATAATGATATAGCTTTGTCAACTGTAGCTAATGTACCACTCCAGTGTGGGAGGTTGATGGTGGAGGAAGCTGTGTGTGGGGAGGGGCAGGGAATGTATAGGAAATCTCTGTGCCTTCTGATCAGTTTTACTGTAAACCTAAAACTGCTCTAAAAATAAGGTCTACTTTAGGAAAAAAGAAAAACCTTCTGAGCATCTAGTGTATTCACACTAGATGTTTATATACCACACCAGATCACTCAACAGTATCTGGTCTCCACTCCCAAACCTCAGCCACTAGACATGCTTTCATCATCACTGTGATAAAAAGAGGAGTCCCTGGGGTACCTGGTTGGCTCAGTATGGTGGGCATCAGACTTCAGCTCAGGTCATAACGTCAGGGCTTGCGGGTTAAAGCCCTACATCAGACTCTGTGCTGACAGCTCAGAGCCTGGAGCCTGCTTCGGATTCTGTATCTCTGTTTCTCTCTGCACCTTCCCTGCTCCTCGCACTGTGTGTGTGTGTGTGTGTGTGTGTGTGTGTGTGTGTGTTTCTCTCTCTCAAAAATAAATAAACATAAAAAAAAAAAGAGGAGTCCCTGTTGTACAATGTCACGTGACAAGAAGGGACCACTGTATGTTCACATTGGTTGGACCCTGGAGGTGCTGCTTTTATGAGGCTGCCTGTACTGGCTGGAAATCACAGAAGGGCAAATGGAATTAATGCCCTTACAGAGTAGACTTTAACTAGTGAGAGACGGGAGGTGGGGAAAACCCAATAGATAAATTTTCCTTAATTTCATCCATGGACTGTCTGGTTTCCTATGACCTTTCTGGACACCAAACAATGAGCAGTGTTTTGTTGTGAGTGGCCAGCTCAATAACACCTCCTTGTATTCACTCTCCTTCCTTCCAGACTTAATTCCCCAGGGTTACACCCCTCTCTAAATGGTGGATATGTAAACTCAGCTCAGGCTCCATTTTCTAGGGACTGAACATCTGTCAAATGCCAAACCCTGTGCTTAGTGTTAGGGAAAAGACATAGCGCTCTATAGTTACAAATGCTCTTTTTACATATTTTTTTTTCCTTTAATAGGCAATGCATTCACATAGTTCAAAAAAGTAAAGACACAAGAGGGTAAACAGTGAAAAACTCCCTCCCACACACATGTGCCTGGTACTTCATTCCTTTTGTACCTGTTTCCTTTCCAATAATAGATCTTGGAAATTGGTTCAATCAGTAAATTAAAAACTTCCACAAAATTTTGGCTGCATAGTTTCCTAACATGTATATGTGCCATAATTTACTTACTCATAGGACTATGGATGAAACTTTAGGTTGTTTCACTCTGATTGTATCACAAAGAATACAGAAATAAATACCATTACATACATATTGTTTTGCATGTGTACTGAATATCTATAAGGCTAACTTTCTAGAAATGAGACTTGTAGGTCAAATTGTATTTGCATATTACATATCTTTAATAACACAGTGTGTTGGACTTTTTGCTTTTTGTCTATGTGGTTAGTGAAAAATGATATCTTAACATATATTTAAATTGTACTTCTCTTATTAGAAGTGAGGTTAAATATATTTTAGATGTTCAGCAGCCATTTGTTTTTCCTTTTCTGTGAACTGTTTGTTTGTGAAGAAGTCTTCACCAAGGGAACAATCTTTGGCGCCTCTATTTTTAAAACCCTGTGCACCAGACTCAAACCAAATTAAAGTGAGGACTTTAACACAACTCTCATATCACTACATGAGATACTGAAGTTTATAACATCTCTAAGTTGCAAAGTCTGGTCCCCACACTCAGCAAGTTCACAGTCTAGCAACAAAAGAAGATAGTGGGGAGAAAGGAGTAAATCAGGCTAAAGAATATTGAGCTGTTCCAGGGGTGCCTGGATGGCTCAGTCAGTTAAGTATCCCACTCTTGATTTCAGCTCAGGTCATGTTCTCACCATCATGAGATCGAGCCCTGCATCGGGGTTGATGCTTTCAACACAGAGCCTACTTGGTATTCTCTCTCTCCCTCTTTCTCTGCCCCTCCCCCAGCTTGTGCTTTCTCTCTCTCAAAATAAAAAAATAAACAGAAAACAAAAAGAATATCTAGCCATTCCAATGATAATGTCCAGAGAGGCAGGAAATACTTGACCAATGATGGCTGATGTTGGTACCCAAAGGCTCAAGCTTGATGGCTGAGTGCACTGCAGCTGGCATCTCTAAGCAGTATCAGGACTTATTTGGAGGGGCATAGAGGGCAGTGTCCTAGTTCTAAGAAGAACTCTGTAAGGATGAAGCCTGACTCCAGCTAACAGTGGACAGGGCTGGGACAGGCAGACACTGATACATTATAAGCATGAAAGTAAACTGTTCGCAAAGTATTATGGGAACACAGAGAAGAGGACGGAAGTGAAGTTTAGAAAGGTCATACACTGAGATGACTTTTGAACAAAGCTTGAAGAATAAAGTGAAACAACCAGGCAGAGGCATGGCCCTTCTGCACAAGGGGAACATAATGAGCAAAGGTGTAGAGTCTGAGATCTTCCTGTGAATGATGACTGACCCAAGGTGGCCAGAGAATAGTGAGGGTGTGTGTGTGTGTGTGTGTGTGTGTGTGCAGGTGAGTGGTATGAGAGATGAGCAGAATGAGGGATTAGGTTGCCCTTAAATTGAAAGCTTTTCTTCCTTATGATTCTTCTCAACTGAGCTCAAATTTCCTTATGAATTTCATTTGGCATAAATGAAAAGACCTAGAATGAACATGGCTTGGGATGATGTAAAACCAACCTATTTTAGGGAAAATAGAGGATGAAGCTCACTAGGTCAGAGAGACTTGTCCCCCATTAGTCATGAGCCCTCTTCTTCCTCTCAAATAAAAAATCCCAGAAGGCTAATGGGTATGTTTGTAAGGACACCGCAGCACAGCATTGGGGGTGGGGGTGGGGGGGATAAAACTTCTAAAAAAACATGAGGAAATGTATATTGCTCTTATATTTATGGTAATTAAAACTACAGGAATAAATAATATAAAGGTAGCTACAAGGAGAGGTCAGTGAAATGAAATTAGCCACATTATAGAAGTCTGATGATCCACAGTTAATAAATGCCCAGTAGACTTTACTAATGAACACTCCAGAGCTGTAACCATTTTTTAAAAATGTGGTTGGCTTTAACAAGAAAAAATATATGATAATGATATTTTTCAAAGAGACATTGCCAAGGTTTATTCATGCCAAAACACTGAGCGAAAGTTTAATGTGAAATAAACCACAGAAAAGAGATAAGAGAGAGGCTCACAAAAGCTCTGTCATCTGCAGACACATTGGCACTCTCTATTTTTCTTTCAGCTCCTCCTGTTCTCTAATCCTTGATGTTTATATTATCCTCCCCTCTAAAATCCAACAATTTGCAGGCTCCAGGGATGAAAAGCAAGAACACTAAATTACCAAATCTTTACATATAAGGGAAAGGCAGTAACAGAGGTTCAAATGACCTCACTAATATCCTATGACATCAGTCGGCCTTGCCCTGCAGGTCTAGGTAATGGCCTGCCCAGGCTACATCTTGCTTGCTTAGGGACGAAAGCCAAATCAGGTCAACAACTTCTCACCAGAATAGTGGGGGAGGTAGGGGATGGATGCACTGATGCTGGGATTCCAAGACCTAGTTGGGAACTGATTACACTGTGCCAGTTGGGTTAAGCAAGCTGAGATGCTGTCCCCATGCAGAAACCATGGCAGACACCTTGACCCGCCCACTCAAATGCCATTCCCTTTCTTGCCTGCTAACAAGCCTCAGTTTTATTCAGGAAAACCTGCCCAGCGCACAGGGTAAGTGATGACTGATCTGAGCCAATCATGGTGAACCCATTCTCTTTTGCCAGTGATCGCCAAGATCTAGGAGTGGACATGCGACGGCAACACAACTAGTGCAGTGTAAGGAGAAGTTGGTCAAGGACTTGGAGGAGAGGTTTTATTTCCTGACAAAATAAAGGAAAGGGAGGAGAAAACCCTTTTGCCTCCCTTTCCTTGCTTCCACTTTGAATGCCTTCGTGTGCGGGGCATTTCCCAGAGCGGTTGCATCCCTGTGACAATCACTGAGACTTTTCAGACTCACGGAGGAGTCAGGGTGGAATCTGCCTTCTTTGATAACATTGTTGAATTACCAAGATATCTCTGAGACAAGCCTCTACTTAAGTAAGCAACAAACGTATTTAGGGTCTTAGGTCACTATTTGTTAGGTCTTCTGTTTCTTGTAGCTGAAAAAAAACATCTTATATCTGGTAGGAACCAAATCAGTTACCCGGGAAGGAGTCCTGGGGTGAAGTCGGCAGGGTCAGGTGGAGCTGTAAGTGAGAGAACGGGGCCAGCAGCATGTTAGCAGGCAGTGTGGGACACAGGTAGGGAAAACATTTGGGACTGGGAGTGTGCTCTGGGATTTCCTGGAGGCCTCCCTCAAGGTGCTTCTGGCTATGTGAAATGGGGTGGGACTGACAGCTTCAAGAGTCATCTCTGGAACCCACCACTTCCTTGATTTTCTTCCCTGTAGCACTCCTTAGCCCAGATCCTTGTCGCCTCACATTTGCAATCTTACATGTTTGCTGATTGGTTTCCTATCTTTGGTCTCTATTCTCCAACCCACTCTGGACATGGTAGTCAGATTACCTACCAATTATGTCACTCCACACTTTGAAACCTGCAATGGCACCTCATTAGAAAAGTGCACCTCTCTTAGACTTATGTTTAGAGTCCTTTACCATCTTGCCACTCGTGGACACACCTGGCTAGATTATGGTCTCTTAAGAACAGTTCCAAGTCACAACTTTTTGTCTCTCATAGTTCTTAGAAAAATATCTTACATGCAGTTATTTCCAGTAACTATTCAAGACATATAGATTTTTTTAACCTTATTCTTTACCTTGTATCATATATTTTAGAGGAAACAATATTGGCTGGTGATTGGATGATATGACAATATCTACTGATTATATAAATGAATCATTTTAAGCATGTAATAAATAGCCATTATTCTTACAAATTATGTCTATATTAACATTTTTTCATGTTAGCCGACTATAGTTTGTATGATCTTATGACTTTATGGTGATAATGAACACGATTAGAAATGGTCATTAGTGTTGTTGATTTTAGTAAATCAACAAATTTGAGTAATACCATCTTTTGAATTTGCGTTTCTGTTATAATTTTTTATAATAATAAATTTTAACTAGCTCCACCTTTATAATTTCACAAGCAGGTTTTTTTTGTTGTTGTTATTGCAAAAGCAGAACTTTATTTCCTCAGTGGGTTTATTTAGCTCATCAGTAGTCAGCTTCCTGGTTCACAGCATTATCATTTTACACGTAGACCATTGCAAAACACCCAGTTGGTATTTTTGTATCTTTTGTAGGTTCTCGATTCTACAATTTTGCTCTTTCGCCATTCTCTCCATCTAAAATACTCCCTTGTTTTCCCTTAACTTAACCTTAAATATTCTTCAAAGGTAAGTCCCAGTTTCATGTGCTATGTGCAACCTTTCCTGACCACTGTCATCCATAGTGGTTTCTCTTTTTTTTTTTTTTTTTTTTTGAGTTCCTATTGTACTCATTATGTGCATCACTCATCATGCATGTTGAGCTTGAACTGTTAAGTCTTCTTTTTAAATGTGTATGTAACCCAAATTTTTCTAAGACTCAGCCTTCCCTTTAGTATTAACTAGAATAAATCAAGTTCCTATTGCATATAGCTCTCCATCTTGAGAACTCTTGAAGTCACTGAGTCTCATCTCTTGCTCTAGACCTGTACTTCTGGCTCAATTCTTGACCTTCTCTCACCATCCTGCCTCCTCCATTTGCAGTGGTCTCTTAACTTCCCTGTTCCCCAAGAAAAGACACAAGCTCTTCTCCTTCATTCATAAAAGTATCACTAACACAAGGCTGTTCCATGTAATGGACTTTTTCAAAACATTTGGGGATAATAGAGAGTAACTGAGTTTGGAACAGGAAGTGATGAAAAGTTCTATGTGATAATAAAAATAATTACCAATTACTGAGCAAGTAACATGGGCCAGATACTGTGCCAAGCATTTTACATCCATTATTTTATTTAATGTTTACAGCATCCTTATACCCACTATCATACAGCTGGTAAGTTTAAGTCTTTCAAGTCTTTCTGGCTTTAGAGACTGCCATAATATTTATTGTTCCTAAAGTTCATGGTCCTCAAAGAATCTCTTACTATATTAGTAGAGTTTGTGGCCAACTATCCATGTTTACTCCATTTTCTTTGTCTCCTTCTTAAAGAACTTTGATTTTGTTCAGGAATCCACCTTCTTCAAGCCCCACCCCTGGGAGCTGCATCCTGATTCTTCTTAGCAATTACAATTGGCAGTGATTGGTGTGGGCATGGGCACGTAATGCATTTTGGCCAATAAGACATGCAAAGATATCTTCCGGGCTGCTTCTGGGATAAGTTTCCTTTTCCCAAAAGAGATACACACATACAAGACATACAAGAGAGAAAGAGGTAGTCTCCACCTCTGACCTTTGTCTTGTGTAGAGGTCATAGGTAGAACTACTATAGCCAACTTATAAAGGTGAGAGAGTTACCCACCCCCCTGAGGGCAAAGGTAACACAACAAAGGGTACAAAAAGGAAAGATAGGAAAAAACCTGGTGTCTATTGTTGCCCACCAAAACATCTAATCTTAAACATTCCTACCTCTGGGTTTCTTAGAATAATAGTGTAATGATTTGGGGCGCCTGGGTGGCTCAGTCGGTTAAGCGTCTGACTTTGGCTCAGGTCATGATCTCACGGTTCGTGAGTTCAAGCCCCGTATCGGGCTCTGTGCTGACAGCTTGGAGCCTGGAGCCTGCTTCAGATTCTGCGTCTCCCACTCTCACTCTGCGTCTCCCACACCCATGCTCTGTCTCTCTGTCTCTCAAGAATGAATAAACATTTAAAAAAAAAATAAGCAAAAATAGTGTAATGATTTATACCCATTTGGAGTTTAGTTTTCTGTTACTTATAATGAAAATACCCTAATGGATACTTTGGTTTCTCCTAAGACTCCAGCCTACTGCTATTGCAAGGATTCATTCTACCCTGCCCCACCTATCTGCAGCCTTCTTTGAGTCCCAGGCTCCCCAGAGCTATTCTCTCTCTTGTCAGAGGAAACCTCTTCAAACTCTAGTACTTCACTATAGAGAAAAGTATTTGTCTCAGCTTCACACATCTAGCCTCCGGGGTCCCCTCCCCACCACTTCATTACCAAAAGGCCTGAGTTTTCCTAAAGAATTTTTCCCTAGAGATGAAATGCTAAAGTCAGAGTCCTATGACCTGAGTTTGAATGTCAGTTCCATTTCTTGCTAGCTGTGAAAACTTTGACAAGCTGCTTTAATTTTTCAGAGGCGTGGCTTCTGTCAAAGGGGAAACATAATTGGAGGGTTGTTGTGAGGATTGAATGACATCCATCCAATGCCTTCACCACAGCACCTGGCACTCCCTAGCCTTCAAGATAAAATGCTGATGGCAAGTAAAGGAAACTAGCTAGGGTAGGCCAAAAAGGAAATCTCCATTCACTGCATTAGTGCATAGAATGGAAGGCCTAGCTCAATAACCTGGCTCAGAATAAAGCTAGGACTGGGGCCGACTTGCAGATTCAGAGAGCAAGCAGAAAGTGACCTTTTTTGATTCTTCATTCCTCTCCTGAAGATTCAAATTCCTGCGAGCAAGCATCCGATCGGCTTAACTTGGATCAGGCCCACCTCATGGTTTGGCTAAAAGAGTACTTTGGTTGATGGTGTCACAGACTGTCTCCAGCAATGACCCAAAGCAAACATGGGGTGCTGTTACCAGAAGAAGGAGTAAAGTGAAAAGCAAACTATGTTCGATCATTACTCCACATCTGTTATCTTATGTTTATAGGATAAGGATTATGTCTAATCCCACCTCATTGCCTAATATCCTAATTCAGCCATTATCAGTATTCAGATTTGTTGGTTGTTCATTCTTAAGTAACTTGACTTATAACACCAATCATTCGTATTTTTAAGGTTTGTGTTTAAGAAAACACATGTTCCTTTTTTTGGCTTTTTTAAGCTCAGGAAGTCTGTTAATGATAACTATAAAGGGATATAACAAAGTTGTTTTTGAAAGGAGGGCAGTAGACTAAAGGTGAGCTGTTAACCAAAAAAAGCAATATTGGGGTGCCTGGGTGGCTCAGTCTGTTAAACGACTGACTTTGGCTCAGGTCATGATCTCCTGGTTTGTGGGTTTGAGGCCCGCATCAGGCTCTGTGCTGACAGCCTGGAGCCTACTTTGGACCCTCTGTTTCCCTCGTTCTCTGTTCCTCCCCCTCCCCCACTCGTGCCCTCTCTCTTCTCTCTCTCAAAAATAAATGTTAAAAAAAATAAAAATAAAAAAATAGCAATATTGGGGCACCTGGGTGGCTCAGTCGGTTAAGCGTCTGACTTCGGCTCAGGTCATGATCTCGCGGTCCGTGAGCTCGAGCCCCGCGTCGGGCTCTGTGCTGACAGCTCAGAGCCTGGAGCCTGTTTCAGATTCTGTGTCTCCTTCTCTCTCTCTCTGACCCTCCCCCGTTCATGCTCTGTCTCTCTCTGTCTCAAAAATAAACGTTAAAAAAAAATTTAAAAAAATAATAAAAATAGCAATATTAAAGACAAAGAGTGGAGGAAAACAAGGACAACTGGGGACGCTGCGGTCAGCCTATCTTCATCCTTTTCTGAATTTTGCACAGGTTTCAGCCCTAGAGGATGAAATAAAAGGGGATTCGAGGAATTGGTGAGAAAACATCTCAAAGGTCTAATTGGGTCTTTTTGTTTAATCTTCAGAGGAAATTCTCCTTTGACCTCAAGTATGATCAAAAAGAAGGCAAGAGCCTTAGAGAAAGTATTAACTTCATTGCTTATCACTTCTTTTATTCCACATTTTCAACTACTGGTTTGTGTCCACTTTTCCTTATAAGCATATTTTGCCTGGATCCCAGTCACCTTGTGGCTAAACTGCCACCACTGCCTGTCTCCCAACAGCTTATTCTGGCTCTATTCTTTTCTGTGAAATCAGAGTGCAGGTCAACTTCCTCAAGCATTATTCGGCCTCATGCCTTTTAAATCATACTTAAACTCCCAATCCAGCTGTGAGAGCAATTTGGCTGAGACATCTGTTGTCCCTTTGTTCATCAGTGATGAGTCTACTGATCTGATTGGCGAGGCAGATGTCCCCCCCTTCTTCCCTCACTGCTCCCTTTGCACCCCTCCCCCCAAAGCTGTACACTTGGAAATAAGGACAAATAAACAGGAAGGGAATTCATGGTCTTGGGTAAGCTTGTTTAAAGGAATAGTAGAGAATAAGAGGAGAGGAGGGGCTTGGGACCAAGCTCCAGGAAACTTCAACATTAAATGGCTAAGTGGTAGAGAGTGAGCTTGGGGAGGTCAGAGGAAAACCAGGAAAAACAATTGTGGAAGCTAAAGAAAGGGTCTTAAAAACTAGAGAGGTCATAAATAACATGTGGTAGATACACCTACAATGGAATATTATTCAGCCTTAAAAAGGAAGGAAATTCTGACTCATACTACAGCATGGGTGAACTTTGAGGACATTATGCTAAGTGAAATAAGCCAGTCATGAAAGGACAAATCCTGTATGATTCCACTTACACGAAGTACCTAGAGTCAGATTCATAGAGACAGAGAGTAGAATGGTGGTTACCAAGGTCTGGGAGAGTTTTTGTTTATTGGGGTTATTGTTTAATGACTATAAAGTTTTCCTTTGGTAAGATAAAAAGAGTGCTATGGATGGATTGTAGTGATGGTGGCAAAACAATATGAATGTACTTAATGCTACTGAACTGTATACTTAAAGGTCGTTGAGATGGTAAATTTTGTATTATGCGTATATCTTTTCTGTATTATGTGTATTTTAGCACAATTTTTTTAAAAAGGAAAGAGGTCAACAGAATCAGATGCTGCTGAAAGGTCAGGTATAAGGAGGACTGAAATGTTCCCTGTGTTCAGTGTCTTGGAGACTGCTGGTAACATGTGCTAGGAGGGATCCTGCCCATGTTCTGAGTGACTTCAATATCCACAAGTAAATATTCATGCATATTTTCAGGCTTATAACTGACTTTTAGTAAAATCAAGTCAAGACAGACTCAGGCCCTCTCTGGTTCCATGGCTCACCTCCTCCTCCTCTTCCTGCCCTCACTTAATGCATTTCCTTCTCCCTGGTCTACTCACTGTGGCTTCCACACATATTTCATCATTTTCTGCAAAAAACTTAGGACTTACAAGTCCTGTTTCCTACTATTTATGCCTCGTCTCTGCCAGCCTGTATCTCTCCCCTGCTTATAAAAGGCAGCTAAACATTTCCCTTCTCCAAAGTCTTTTCCTAGATTAACTAACTCCATTTGGCTTCAAAATTCTAACCATTGTCTTCATCTCCATTATCCACCATAATTGTTTTTCCTATAAAGAATGGTAAAATTGTTGCCATTCCTTCAACAATTATTTACTAATTTAAGATTTCATAAATATTAACAGAGCGTCAACTCCATACCAGGTATTGTGATAGTTACTAGAGATAGTCTTTGCCCTCAAATAGCTCATAGTCCAGCGGGGGAGAATATATATCCTCCTGGGCTTTGTAGAGAGAAGTTTTTATCTGGAGCTTAAACTTAAAATTGTAAATGGTCAAAAAATGTGTCTTTATGGAAAGATTTACAACTATTTTGGGAAACAATATAGTTTTACAATTTCAGTAGGAACTCTTTCCCATTCCTGATAAATTAAGTATGCTATAAACTTACCACTCTTGGCCTTGTTATGTGCCCAGAGCATAGCTTCTACAACAGAACTTTCTCAGCTCCCCTACACATACTCTATGTCCCAGTAAAACTGAAATACTTTATTTTTCCATTTCTAAAATGCATTATAAGACACACCATCTATTAAATAACATTTTAGAAGAAAAAAATATGCAAACATAGTACATTCAGATAATAATTATGGGACACATGGCAATTATACCAAGTTGGCTACATTAAAAATGGAAGGAAGAAGTAGGAGGATGAAGTGTGCATCTTAAGTTCAAAGATGTACAGTGTTGGTTGCTTTCAGAAAATGCTTTGTATGCCCTGGGCTCCAAATATTTGCTGATGCTTTTCTTTCTCTTTGCAACATCTCTCATTTCTCTACCCCTTCTTCATACCCCCACCTATTTCTTCAGGATTCCTCCCTTCCTCTCATGAAACCTGTCCTGATCCTGCCAACCAAATGGGATCTTTTGTTTGTTCATTGGTTCATTCAACAAACATATATTGAATGCCTGCTATGTTCTAGGCACTGTTCTGGGCATCAAGGATTAAATGGAAGACATGAAAAACAGATACAGTCCTGCCTTCTTGGAGCTTATATTTTACATAGACAGCTAAAACAAACAAATGAAATAATCATAAATTGTAGTAAGTACTGTGAAGAAGAACAACAACAAACAAGAAGCTGAGATAAATTATGGAGAGATGTCTCCTCCATGATGGGCAGTGATGGAAGGCCTCCATGAAGAGGTAAAAACATAAGCTGAGGCCTCAAGGGAAAGAAGAGATTGTCCATAGCATGTAGGGGGAAGAGCATTCCAGGTTCAGAGAATAGCAGGTGTAAAGGCCATGGGTGGGTTGAGTTTATGTGTTTAAGGAATACACCTTTCTTTCCTTTGAACCTCCAGAGCATTTTATGTCATCATTTGGGGTTCACACTCGTCTTCCTTGATCATAGTTCTTGTTATCATTTTCTTATTCTCATTCCCATGCTTTATGAATTAGTAAATTCTTTTTTTTAATGTTTATTCATTTTTGAGAGAGAGAGAGAGGCAGAGCATAAGCAGGGGAGAGGCAGAGATACAGGGAGACACAGAATTCAAGACAGGCTCCAGGCTCTGAGTTGTCAGCACAGAGCCCAACGTGGGGCTCGAACCCATGAACTGTGAGATCATGACCTGAGCCAAAGTCAGATGCTCAACCGATTGAGCCACCGAGGTGCCCCAGGAATTAGTAAATTCTTAAGGGCAAGGATTAAGTCTAATTTTTTATGTGTTCCTTTACAGTGCTTAAGACAATACCATGCACAAATTAGACGCTCAGTTACTATTTTTTTTCATTCCATAAGACTATAAACTTAGGCCATATTTACTGAGTCTGTTATATAATTTTTTACTAATCTACATTTTAATTGAATACTTTTTTTTTACCAAAGGTTGCTATACCAGCCATATTAAATTCTTGACAATATTTGCTGTAAAATGTTATTGAAAACATTATTCAATTCAACTCAATTATTCAATGTACCCTCTATAAGTTCCTTTTGGAATTCAGAGTGAGCAAAAATTTTACTTCTGAACTAGTTTCTTCTTCCCTTCTGAAACCAAGTTTTATACGATGGATTATGTTTCACTTTACTGTTATAACAGCTAAAAAACTAAAAACCAATTCAACTATTTAATTTGAACAATTAAAGCAATAGATTTATCTATATGATTATAATATTTATATTTTTCTCAGATTCTGACTTTTCTCCTCATAATGAATAATATCACAATTTGCCAGGTGCTGTGCCACGTACTTTACATGAATTATCTCATTTAATCTTTACAACAATCTTGAAAAACTGAGGCTTCAGATAATGTCAAACAGATCATAAGTACTGGAGCCTGGATTGAACCCAGGCAGTCTGACTTTTCATGATATTCTAATATCACATGGGGTATTGTAAAATAATTTGGGGAAAGACAAGGAGAAAGAAATATATATGTATGCTTACATGTCCACATTTATATTTACATAAAATTATTTTAATTGAATTAAAAAATAAAATACAGATGTTGATGACCTATCTGACACACCATTATATTTGGTGGTCATAATGAAATATAGCAAGAGTCCACTAACCCTTTGATTATTTGATATAGGTGAGTAAAACCTAATGACAAAGAATTTTTTTAATGCAGTTTGAATACATAATTAAATTTAGGGTGTAAGAAATTTTACTTTAAAATTTCATCAGAATATGAGCTTGGATAAAGAAACCCACAAACTCTCAAGTTCAAAACATGCCCCAGCTCACTGCAATAAATTTCAAAATGGAAGTTCCCAGATACACTGCAGTAAAATTCTCTTAGATAATATTTACCATGTTTTAATATAAGATTGGTTCCCAACAGGGAATTGGATCATGGGCTCCTGACTCCTTCACACACTCAAGCTGAGCTCATCAGGAGAATTTTACACTTAAATAACTGCATTCTCTGTCAGCCAAGATTGCTTTCGCATTTTTATAGAAATATTTATAGAGAAAAAGGAATTATGGGCATTTATTCCCAAGGCACATGCTATCTTTTAGAGCAGTATTCAAGGCTATCTTTTTTTTTTTTCACTCATGACAACAGTTCACGTGGCACGAGTAAGAAAGCAGGGCTATTAATATATTGAGAACTGAAAAAAAATGCCAGCAAATTTGTTTCCCTTCACCAAAGCTACAGAGGCCAGAAAGCTCTGTAGGAGAAACTGTTTGAGGAACAAACAAAGCCACAGAAGGAAATCCTCCCAGGGCATTAGGACTCCTTTAGGGTGAGCAATAGTTTTTCATTTGCAGAAAGAACAGGTGTTTCCCCAGGAAAAAAAAATGCAGAGTCACCTGCAGAGCCAATATATAATTGGAAAATGGCAAAAGCTGGATTGCTGAAGAACAATTCAAGAGGACGGTAGAATACCCATACATCTATTGCATAGTATATTTTGCTTATCTGTCACTAAAATGGCTTATCTGTTACTAAGATTACCTGATAATATTATTGAGAGCTCGGGGAGGTGGAAAGAATTGTTTGCAACTGAGACGAAGATATCACTCTTTTCTCTTTCATTTTGGAAGGATTAATAGAAAAAAAAGCACAAATTGACTTCAGCATTATTATCAAAGTGTTCAGATTGAATCAAATGAACAAATTTTAGTATGGCCAAGGGCAGCGGAAAAAAATATGCTCTCTAAAGACAAGGAAATGATGGCATAAGATGGCTGCTAAAAAGACTGGAGAGACCTTAAGGGCCAGAATATGTGCACAAGTCAGCACCACCAAGGAGTGCACAAATCAGGCTTGTGCTATCAAAACAAAGGTTTGCCATGCAGGAATTCCAGGATGGTTTTGCCCATTGTCAAACTATGTTGTTAATGGGATGGGGGTCCAGGGAGAAACAAATTAATTATGTCTAAGTATTTTTCCTCAGCAGGCTTTCAACACGTTGCTGGGTGTTAGAGTCTGCCAACTCAACTTGATGAGTCTTTCAAAACCTCATTCATTATTTTGTCAGTCAACCGACATTTATTGGGTGCCCATTAACTGCCAGGCACAGTGCTGTGCTGGGAGTATTCAGGGGCAAATAAAAGAAGGAATTTAGAGAAGGAGATGGTGTGATCAGGTCTCAGAAGAGTTGTTTCATACTGCTCAAACCCCCAAAAGCTTGTCTGTCATGAAAGAGATTCATTAGCTTCTGATGGAAAATTTTAAGGACCTGGATTGTGAATTGGGACTCCATTCCTGATAAACACCCGCCATGGAGCCTAAGCCACATATCAGAAGATTCTGGAAATACAAATTTAGAGCAAAGAGAGCTGGATTTGTTTGTAAGATGGTACCTTCCCCAAAGATACTTCCATTCATTTCTCTTTAAATTTTTTTTAATGTTTATTTATTTTTGAGAGACAGAGAGCAACAGAGACAGACAGAGAGAGACAGAGACTGAAACAGAGTACAAACAGAGGAGGGGCAGAGAGAGACACAGAACCCGAAACAGGCTCCAGGCTCTGAACTGTCAGCACAGAGCCTGATGTGGGTCACCAGCTCATGAACCATGAGATCATAACCTGAGCCAAAGTCGGAAGTTCTAGCTGATTGAGCCACGCAGGCACCCCTATTCATTTCTCTTTAAATTAAGCCCTCCTCGCATTGATGTCCCATATCTTTACCCTTTAGACAAGAATTCTTACTCCGCTTATACTAATTTTCTTACCTACATCTCTCGTTCCTCTACATTTGTGTAGTAATTAAGAGCACAGTCCTGGGAGGTAAGAAGACCTGGCTTTGAATTATAACTCAGCCACTAGCT
Organism: Panthera pardus; assembly: GCF_024362965.1. NCBI lineage: Eukaryota > Metazoa > Chordata > Mammalia > Carnivora > Felidae > Panthera > Panthera pardus. The sequence continues at coordinate 24,455,801 of NW_026526991.1, forward strand.
GTGTGATATTGGACAAGTCGTTTATTTTTTCTGAATTTCAAATTCCTCATCCATAAAATGACAGCAATAGTATTTGTCTCACAGAGTCATTATGAAAATAAAATAATATGTGTAAAACAGATAGCCCAATTAGTTATTAACTTTTACCACAATAGTTAACCTATTATATTTTAAAAGTAATTATCTTTTCTTAAATCGAAATGGCATATAATCTTCTTGAGTTCTGCAAGTCTCACTTTTTTTACAATATCCTGTTTTGTTTTAATATGTAATTCATATTCAAAAAATAATAGAACAGCATTACAGAAAGTTTGAGAATTAGAAGGAAAGAAGTGTAACTCCTAAATTTGCTCTCCTAATATAATCATTAAATATTAAAATTATTCCTGACATGAGACTTATAAGTATCTGTTTATATGACATCTAGCTGAAATTAAAAGGAAAAAAGCACTTCTAAGTATGGCATCCTTTGGTTTGATATGCATTGCTCTGTGATTATGGGCTGTAAAAGCCAGATTGCGTACCATGCACTATGATTCTGGCTCATGGCAACTAGTGGGTAAAGTGCTGAAGAAACACCTTTAGGTCTCTGTACCCAGAAAAGACATGAGACTTGGAGGTGATTTTTGATGTGGGGGGACAAAACGGCAAAAGAAAAAAAATCAAATTTCCTTACAATTTACAGCCCATTGACAAGTCCTTGAGACAGGCAGAGTCTAACATTCCTCCAGGAATGCCCAATTGTCTTAATGTTAATGCTTTGCTAGAGGGAAGAACAGTTACCTGACAGAGATCACAGTCAGGCAGGACAGGAGTCTCCATCAGTTTGCAACTGCCTTAATGATTTACAAGAAAAAAGCAATTTTATCAATAGCTAGCCCCCTCAGGATCCTGGAAACCTTGTTTCCAAAATACCTTAGAGACTTATGCTATCCCTAATCCCCTCCCAACTTGAAAATATATATCATCCAGCCATTCTTCACAACCCCAGTGCAGCTCTTTCTGCCCATGGGTCCTGCCTCTGTGCTTTAATAAAACCACTTTTTTGCATCGAAGACATCTCAAGAATTTTTTCTTGGCCGTTAGCTCTGAACTCCAACACTTCAAACCAAATCGCTTTTGTTGTTGTTATTTGTTTGTTTTGTCTTGTCTTGTTTTGAAAAGACTGCAGTTTGGAAAGGCTGGAATTTCCCAAAACCTTGCACTTCTCCCAGCACTCCTGTCTAAAGATTTCTAATTGCATTACTAGGCAAAAGAAGCCACAGACAAGCCTTGTGCTTTTAAATGGTCAAGTTAAATGGTAACTTGGAATAAGGAATAATAAGGAACCAGTGTCTTTGCAAAATTACATACTCTGTTCTGGATATACTAACATTTTGTCAGTTATTTTGAATCAGAATATGGAGGAATTTGCCTTTAAATCATTTTCTTCTTCAGCAAAAAAGTGCCATTTTCTGATGTTTATGTGTGAAATATGTGTTGGAAAATTTTTTAATAATTTTATTTTATGAGCCCCTTTTGGGAACCTCAAAAGCCCTGAATTACATGGAATGGTAAAGAGTTCCTTCCTCGAGTAAAAACTATGGTTACAGGGGCACCTGGGTAGCTCAGTGGGTTAAGCGTCCAACTCTTGATTTTGGCTCTGGTCATGATCTCACTGTTCGTGAGTTCGAGCCCTACATCGGGTGCTGTGCTGACAGTGTGAAGCCTGCTTGGGATTCTGTCTCCCTCTCTCTTTGCCCCTTCTCCCCTTGCTATCTCTCTCAAAAACAAATAAATAAAAGTTTACCCAAAAAACCCCACAAAATTTGCAAACAAAATTTTGGAATTATGGTGCACATGCAGCATTCAGCAACACATCTGGTTTTTCTGCTCTGATGAAGAAAGAAGCTCAACACATCACCATGAGTCACGGCTTACTACATCACCTCCTGTAGGCATCAAAGCCTTTGCCAATAGTCCTGAAGAAGTTTTGCCTATTGCTGCAGAAGTCGTCAATTTCTCCAGACCTTTTGACTCATGGGGATTTAAAGAAATTTTTGTCAAGAAATGGAAGCAGGATATGAAGTTATTCACTGGAATTCGCTCTTTAAAAATTCTATAAGAAGAAGTCATTTGTGGCTTTGATATATTTGAAAATTTTATTTTTTTAAGTAATCTCTGTACCCAACATGGGGCCTGAACTCACAACCCCAAGATCAAGAGTCACATGGTCTACTGACTGAGCCAGCCAAGCACCCCTTGGCTTTGACACCTTTTATCACATGAATAAGGTAAGGCTTTTTTTGGCATGAGTTCCTGAGGATGACATTTTGAAACCAAAGCGAACACACACACATACCCACCAACACACATGCACACACACACACACACACACACACACACACATGCAGAACCAAAAGCCCTTTTGGCCAAGTTACTACTGTGGGATTGGAAACAGACAAATATGAGACTTTCCCATGCTGGAGGAGATTCTCCTGGCTCCATCCAGGAGTGAGGAAACTAGTCAATTTCTCGTAAGGCAGAAATGTGCAGATATCTGGAATCACTACAGAATTTCTCCAAAGGCTAGTTATGCTCATTTGATTCTAAAATTGAAATGTGAATTTTACCCATGCTCTTGTTGATGCTATCATTGATGATGCAGACGTTGCAAAAATGACTAAATTCATTGACCTGAGGACTGAGGAAATGATGCAAGTAATAGCTTAAAGAGTTCTAGAAATATCCAATGTGTTTGGACATAAACCTATCCATTTGCTACAACCTACTTTGTTAATCAGGGCTTTCTTTCACTGGTTGCTGTCAAAATTAAGAGTCAAAATTTATAGAATATCACAAATGACAAATATATTGTGATGTTAAGACTGTTCCATAATTTCTATTCAAGTCAAATGATGGTAGCCTTCTTATTTAAATTTGCTTTGGGGAAGAATTTAAACTTTGTTCTTTTGTATTTGCACACTTTGCATTTATTTCAATTGCTTCATTTATGTGAATAAACAGGAGTGAGAGATGGAAAATTTTTTGTAAGTTTTTTCTATATGAAGAAATCAGTTTCTAATGCATTAAAATAGTTTGCCAAATTTGAGGTGATATTTATGTGCATTTTTGTAGAAAATTATCTTTTTCCATCAGGTTAAAGAGGTGAATGATCTGGGACCCCCAACCCCCCCTACCTTCCCCCAAATGGTTAAGAACCATGGATCTAATACAACCACTTTAGTAAGTGGAGACTCTAGAAATGAATTATTTGCACAAGGTCACAGAGCAAATAAGTGCTATAACTTATATAAAACAGAACAAATAAGTGCAGTTTGAGCCTAGATCTCTTATGTCTGAGGCCACTACACTATGCTGCCATTATGTTTCTTCAGTGGGACATCCCACAGTCACACAAGAAAGTTCTTTGGAACCAAACCAAAACAAAACAAAAAACCAACCAACAACAACAAACCTTTGTGAAAATGAAAGCTTTTGTTCTAAATGTGTTACTGCCAGACTTTCCCAACCTTGACTTCCTACCTGTCTAGACCTGTACTGATTGCCAGTTGCTTGGAAAATCCATCTGCCACCTACCCATCCCATCTTGTTCCTGCCTGTTTTTCTTCTTTAATGACAGATGCTCTGGTTTCAAATCTACTAACAGACTTAAGCATCTTAAATAAATAGCACCAGCCTTTACCCAGGTGTGTCTGTATTCTGTAGACATTTCCTGCTGTGTCATTTTGCCATTGTCTGAATTCTGTATGTGACACTGCCTTAGTCCTAACACTTGGGCTCCTCTGACAGAATAACATGAACCAGGAGCCTTATTTTTCTTTTATTTATTTATTTTGAGAGAGAGGGAAATAGAGAGAAAGGAGGCGCACATATACATACACCTACGCAACTTGGGGAGGGGCAGAGAGAATCCCAAGGAGGCTCCTCGTTGCGCTGTCAGCCCAGAGTCCCATGCGGGGCTCGATCTTACCAACTGTGAGGTCATGACCAGAGCCGAAATCAAGAGTGGTCACCTGGAGTGCCTGGGTGGCTCAGTTGGTTGACTGTCTGACTCTTGATTTTGGCTCAGGTCATGATCTCATTGTTGTGAGATGGAGCCTGGAGTCAGGCTCTACACTGAGTGTGGAGCTTGCTTGGGATTCTCTCTTTCCTTCTCTTTCTGTGCACTCTCTCTCTTAAAACAAACAAACAAACAAACAAATAAGTAAACATTAAAAAAAAAAACAGAGAAAAGAGTCAGATGCTTAACCAACTGAGCCACCCAGGTGCCCCATGGGTGGCTTACAAACAACTGAAATTTATGTCTCACAGTTCTAGTAACTGAAGTCCAAGATAAAGACACTGACAGATTCAGTGTTTGATGAGAGCCCATTTTCTGGTTCATAGTTAGCCATCTTCTTGCTATGTCTTCACAGGGCAAAAAGGATGAGGGAATTCTCTGGGGTCTCCTTTATAAGAGCATTAATTCCATTCATGAAGGCTTCACTCTCATGACCTAGTCACTTACCAAAAGTCTTACCTCCTAATAACATCACATTGGGGATTAAGATGTAACATATGAATTTGGTGGGGAAGGACATAAACATTCACTCTATAGCAAATAACTTTTACTAGAGTTTAGTGAGTTCTGTAGTGCTTGAAGAAGAAAAAAATGAAAAAGCTTATTTAAAGCCTTTTCATGTTCAAGTATGTGAAAGTCATGTATGTTTCTCATTTAATTTAATAAAGTATCTTTTTTTGTAACATGAATTGTTTTGAGTTCAAGAATTTTTCTTAAATTGCTAATCAAAACATATTTGAAATGTTGACTCTCAGTCTACAGTTCCTGTCTGCCACTTTGAAGATGGGGTAGGCTATTTGAATTAAGTCTGCTTCTAGTCCATAAACAATACATAATAACAACATTAGCTATCAATATCCGTATAATATGGCAGTGAGAGCTATAGAAGCATGCCTCTAGTCTTTATAACCACTCTGCAAAATAGAAAGTATTATCACGATTTATAGATGAGAAAATTGAGGTCAAACAGGTTGACTTGCTAAGAGTATATACTGTTAAAAAGTGACAGAGCCACTTATTATTATGTTACCCAGAGTAAATGCTTTTTAAAAATTCATATCAATTCCAATATTTAGACACAACCTCTCAAATCACTGAAAAATGAGTGCAGTTTAGAGGTAGTTTAGGAAAAATGTGTGCCTACACCTGCCAACAAATGCTTTTGTTGGCCCCCAGTCCAAATTTTCACCCTTTGCCAATGGGAACCCCTTAGGTTGGAACGGCAGGAGAGGACATCAAGGCAGGTGACTTGAAAGGATAAACTGAATATCCTATCTAGGAAGTCAACAGTATCCACGGTAAACAAAGGCAGAGGCAGCCTCAGTTTACCTAGACTCAGTTTGCCTGAAAACATGGTGGTCGCCAGCAACGGAGAAGAGTAATTCAATGACACAGGTGGCAGCTGATGGGGCAGGAGCACATGTGAGGCACCCTTCCCTGCAGCAACTCCCAGACACACTCTGGGGAAGATTTTGCAGAGAGATGGGGAGGGCCCATGAAACACGAGTTGCAGAGGGCTGGACAGCCAACAAATAGGATATTCATGACGACAACAGAACAAGTGTTGATGATAATGGTAAGTCAAGAACAAGATACAAAATCACCTGTAAACTATTAAAACGTACATGAATATGAAATAAAGGCTGGAAAGAAATACTCCAAAATGATAGGCTACTGTGTTATGGTTGAAGGGTTACGGGTGATTTTCTTTCTTTTCTGGATCTTTTGTAATATTATTATAACTTTTAAAGCATTTTTACCAAAAATAAATAAAATAAAATAGTGGGTGAAGAAAGCATTTAATTAACATTTTTATATTCTATAAGAAAAAGAGAGGAGAGCCTGGGTGGCTCAGTCAGTTAAGCCTCCGACTTTGACTTAGGTCGTGTTCTCGCAGTTCGTGGGTTCAATCCTCATGTCAGTCTCTGTGCTTACAGCTCAGAGCCTGGAGCCTGCTTTGGATTCTGTGTCTCCCTCTCTCTCTGCCCCACTTGTGCTCTGTTCTCTCTCTCTCTTTCCCTCTCAAAGATAAATAAACATTAAAAAAATTTTTTTATAAAAAAAGAAAGAAAAAGACAATGTTCTTAAAAACACTAATAATTTTTTTCTTCCATTCTTCCTTGTCATCTTTTCCAAGTCTATCTCAGTGGGCCTCTCATTCCAATTCATTCTGTGTTTTAAATGAAACAGATGGCTCCGCCTCAGGCTCAATTATATAGTTTGAGCCTCCTGTCTTTTGCTGGCTTAGGTGTGTCACATGGATGAGCCATACAGACGTGCCTACATCTGAGTCTGAAGTATATGACTTGCCAAAAAAGAGCTGAGGCATCCTGTCTTTAAGACCGCGGAAGGCATGAATCAGATACAAAAGGATGGACACGATTTGTCAAGGGAAGAAATCAAAAAACTTCGATGCTAAACTTGGGAAGTGAGGTTGTTTTAAATGAGAAATTTGGAAACTTGATTCTAGGAAAAGGAAATAGAGTACTTCACATTTATGGGCTTACAAGATAGACAAAACTTAAATTTATTTCCAAAGATTATTTAAAAATAAATTTGTTGGGGCGCCTGGGCGGCTCAGTCGGTTAAGCGTCCGACTTCGGCTCAGGTCACGATCTCCCGGTCCGTGAGTTCGAGCCCCGCGTCGGGCTCTGGGCTGAATGCTCAGAGCCTGGAGCCTGCTTCCGATTCTGTGTCTCCCTCTCTCTCTGCCCCTCCCCCGTTCATGCTGTGTCTCTCTCTGTCTCAAAAATAAATAAACGTTAAAAAAAATTTTTTTTAAAAAGTTACTTTAAAAATAAATTTGTTAAGGATTTATAGCATATCTCTATTGTGAAAAAAAATGTTTAACCTTTCTAAAATTTTTTAAAAATATTTATTTTTGAGAGAGAGAGGGACAGTGTGAGCAGGGGAGGGGCAGAGAGAGAGAGGGAGACACAGAATCCAAAGCAGGCTCCAGGCTCTGAGCTGTCAGCACAGCGACGGACACGCGGCCCAAACTCATGAACCGCGAGATCATGACCTGAGCCGAAGTCCGACGGTTAACTGACTGAAACACCCAGGTGCCCCAATGTTTAACCTTTCTAATGAAAGTTTAGTGCTGATCTTAATCTTGCTATACATAAACACTAGACCCAAATTTTATGTGACTCGTCAGTCATAAGTAACTGTGTCATTAATTCTTTTAAAAATAAGGGACCAAGCAGTAAACCAAATTTAAATTTGGTAATTTAAAATTTTAATTTTCAAAATACTGCCACGTATCCAAGATTCATAAAGAATGGCATAGCCCGTTTACAATTTGGCAAACAATTAGAGGCTATTTCAAAATGTCCTAATTTCTTTTTTTCCATTATCTGTTTATGAAACCACTCCTAGAGACACCTGACTTTTGTCTCTATGCATAATAGATTCACTGTTGTTGTTTTTTTTTTAGTTTATTTTCAGAGAAAGCATGAGTGAGGGAGGGGCAGAGAGAGAGGGAGAGAGAATTCCAAGCAGGCTCCACACTGTCAGCACAGAACTCAAACCCACAAACTGTGAGATCATGACCTAAGCCTAAATCTAGAGTCAGATACTTCACCAATTGAGCCACCGAGGCACCCCAGATTCACTCTATTTTGAGATTGGATTACCATTAATAACTGAATTACTATTAACATGCAATAGACATTTAAAATAAATATATCAAAAGCTATTGAAGGAGTAGAGATGTCAGGCCTACCTTGCACCTTCTGCCAAGTGTTAGAATTTTGCATCAAACTCCATGTTGTACATTCCATGGAGCCAAGGATTACCGCTTAAGAGACTTCCACATTCTTGATAGCACTCAGTGCTAGATTCCGAATTAGTCCCCAATAAATACTTATTGACTTGTCTTATATAAGCGGTACAAACTGCCTTGATTACCTACTCCTTCCACTTCTTCCAGCTAGAGGTCCTCCTCCTCCCCTGAGCAGCATATTCAAACTTTTATCTTATGCCTTTAGTTTTTCTGAGTTATGGCCAAGCCTTCTTCTCCCCTGGTAAACACTAAGCCCTTTGAAGATAGAGACATTGCCTGTTCCTTTCTATTCCTTACAGTGCCTGGTACGTTATAGACACCAAACACAGATTGGTTGAAGGAATATTTGAATGGAATGATAGTTGAAAAGTAAATATGAGGATCGGAAGACTTCTCACTCCCTACCCTAAAATTGCTTGAGTATCTCTGATAAAAAAAAAATTGAGGCTTATAGTTAGTTGTACTTGTAAATACCGAGTATAGGAAGTGGATAAATAAGAATCTGTGCTCATGTGTTTTGTTCCCCTTAAATAGGAAAACCTTTACATGTCACAAACTACATGTGTTTTATTCATAATGCTATTACTGGCCTTTCACATTCTGAATGTTAAGTGATACTTATGACAAATAATACACGAGGATAGCTTATATCCTCGTGTATTATTTGGGCTGCTAATCTAGCAAAAATGTTTGTCTCCATTCCTGTTTTTCTAAATATTATAGTTCCTCTTCTTAGAAAACAGATTATTTCTCTTGAGCATTATAAACTTAGATCTCTGCCTTCCCAGATGCATTTTCATCAAAGTATTTTTCCATGACTTTTATCATCATGGTGTGTGAGAGTGGAAGGAAGAACATTAACGTTTATTCGAAGCCAGTTAAGTGGCAAGTATCGTGTTAGGCAACTTTATATTTGGTGTCTTGTTCAATCCTCATGAAAGGGCCTATGGAATATGCCATTTTACGTACAAAGAAACTGAAGCTCAGAAAGATTAACCCTCTTTCTCACTATTGTATAACAAATAATGGAGCTAAGACTTAAACCCAAGTTCATTTCACTTTGAATCCTATAGTCTTTCTATTATGTCTTTGAACATTAATGCAAAATGAGAGAATGCTGGAATATTTTGCTTCACTGTGCCTAATAGTGGATAGAAGGTAGTAAAGGAATGAAGTGTAAATATACACAGAGAGGTATGTACTACCTTAATCATTGATTTATTCAAAGGATTTGAATTATCCAAAAGATGTAAATTATTTTTTTGAACAGGCTACATTACTAAAATTTTTCATCATTATGAGAAAATTATCTTTTAAACAACAAAATACTCTGTAAAATGTCTTTGCATTTCTAGGTGTATAAGAGGTAATACTGCAATATTTAGCATTTCTGATGCCTTCCAATCAAACTAGAATTCGAAGATAGGTAATTGAGCTCTAGAAAGCCCTTCCAACTGTGATCTACCTAATGACTTTCAGGGTGCCCAAAGAAACAGAATGCCCCGGCCAACGCAAGCTTCTCTCTGCCTAGAAGGAAATCACCTTTAATCGCACAGACAGGAGTACCTGGCTGGCTCAGACAATAGAGCATGTGACTCTTGATCTAAAGATTGTGAGTTCAAGCTCCACATTGGGAATAGAGCCTACATTTAAAAAATAATTGCAAGAATAATCTACATTTTGGAGTATAAAAACAGAAAATATTTATAAGTAAACATAGAAATGAACAACATTTCAAACTTTTTGGGTTCTTTTCACATTGAGAAGGTGGAAAGAAAAGGCATTTATTGAACACTACAGTCTGCTTTGAAGGGGTGTTGTGGATTTACCAGGTCACTGTCTTATATAGAATCTAGTAGATTTCAGCCATGGCTCATTAGGTATTGTCCACTGATATACTCTTTTTCACCATGAAGAGAAATCTTTCAAGAAGAATATAATCTTACGCATATCTTTTGTTAACCTCTTCCTTGAGCCTGTGGCTAGAAACCATCTATGGGTTAAGTGGCATGAATTCTATACAGATGTACGTACAGAAGGCATTTATAACACTGTTGGAAAATTCAGCCTTGTACAGACAGGTCAGAAAATAATTTCAAATGCCATTAAACAGGACAGCATTTGGGATCATATTTGCTCTCTCTCTCTCTCTTTTAAACAGTATTATTTAGGTACAATTAACATATAATTAATTGCATATATTTAAAGTGTCCAATTTGAGGGGTGCCTGGGTGGCTCAGTCAGTTGAGCATCTGGATCTTTCTTGATTTTGGCTCAGTTCATGATCTCACAGTCGTGAGCTTGAGCCCCACATAGGGCGTGCTGGGCGTGGAGCCTTGCTTGGGATTCTGTCTCTCTCTCCCTCTCTGTCTCTCTCCCTCTGTCTCTACCCCTCCCCTCCCCTCCCACTCACATGTACACGCACTCTCCTTCTCAAAATAAACTTAAAAGAAAAACTCATCCAATTAGATAAGTTTTTACATAGGTATACACCCATGAAAGCCATCGCTACAATAAAGGGAAAAAGAATGTATTTGTCATCCCCACAAGTGTCCTCGTGCTTTTTTTAATCCTTCCCTACCCCAGACTCAGGCAACCACTCATCTACTTTTTGTCACTATAGATTAGCTTGCATTTTCTATAATTTTACAAAAATGGATCTGGCTTCTTCTACTTGTCATAATTACCCTGGGATTCATCCATGTTGTTGCATATGTCAATAATTCATTTCTTTTTATTGCCAAGTTGCATCCCATGCTGAGTATCCATAAACCACAATTTATCCATGTGTTCATGCATTTGCTGCTCTTCTTGGTTGACCCCGCCCTCTTTACCAAAATTATTTTCTCTGATTTGCGATTTCTGATTATACTCTTTGCATTTACCAGTTATAGTGGACACCTGTGGTTTTGACTGCCCTGAATTCCCTCTTATATTTGTTAACATAGCACCCTTCTGTCCCTCGAACAAGTACATCTCCTTCACTCCACCTGGTCTGGTGGGATGCTTCTGATTGGAGGATAGACACATATGACCCACGCTGGGCCAGTTAGGGTCCTTCCTCAGAATTTTCTGAATGGATCTCTTTTCCTTTGGATTAGGCATTATGAAGGCTAGGGTCCAGGGATGTCAGTGAGCTTGAAAAGAAGCCTGCAGGAATGAAGTTGGCACATAGACTGAAGCCCAAATGAGAGACAGAGTGACTGTGTTCTGAGGCAGACTGCCTGGATCCAGCTGATAATAAAGCCTGCTTATCCCTGGCTTTCTGCATTTTAATTAAGTGGATGGTAAGAGTGCCCTTTACTTATGATAAGAGTGCCTTCATTTTGTGTTGGAGGGAACCTCTCTTTCTACACTCTCAACACATGTGATTCAAGTGAAGCAAAAACTTCACCTTGCCTTTAAGGGTAGAGCATATGCGGCCAATTACTCAGTTGCCTTGGTCACAGTGACAGTTCATCGACTTGAGTTGGGCTAATTAGAGCTAATGTTTGTGCTACTGGGGATGTTTCTCCCTCTTTTCTGGAAGCCTTGAACCAGAAAGTATAGAGCTACAAATATTGCAGCCATCTTTTGACCTAATGGGTAGATGAGCCAGGGCTGCCAAAGGCAGAGCCAAAAGGAGAAAAACCAGGTTCTGATGACACTGTGTGGGCCGTTGGATAAGATGTCCCTGAAGCCTTAAATACCCCTGGTTTTTGCAGGTCTGTAAGCAACAAAATCCCTTTTCTGTATAAGGTACTTGAGTCACTCATGTCACAACAGAAAAAGTTACAGTATAGTTGCTTTACATTCATTATCTCATTTAATACTTACAACCTGGCAGGTATGCTATTATCCTAATTTTACACATGGGGAAACTCTTAGTTAAGTAACTTACCAAAATCTTACAGTGGTAAAGCTAGGACGCCCATCCAATCTGACTGGTTGCAAAGCTCAATTCCTATGCAATATTGCCTCAGGGTTAGAACCCTGACCTGCTTAGCTTCACGTTTTTCTATTCTTCCTTTCTAGTACATGAAGTTTGACACTATTAACATCTGTGGCTTCCTTATTGCTGAATAAAAGTACATTTATAAGACTTAATTCTTCTTCTCTGCCCCTGCTTTTTACCTTCTTATTGTCTTTTTCCTCTTTCTCATTTTTCCTTTTAATTTTTATTTTTGACAGAGAGAGAGAGAGAGAGGAGGAGGAGCAGAGAGAGAGGGAGACACAGAATCCAAAGCAGGTTCCAGGTTCTGAGCTGTCAGCACAGAGCCTAATGTGGAGCTCAAACCCATGAACTGAGAGATCATGACTTCAGCTAAAGTTGGATGCTCAACTGACTGAGCCATCTAGGCACCTCTCCTCTTTCTCATTTTTAATTTTTCCATTTTTTCAATGTTAAATACCAAATATTTCCTCTACTCTCCTCTTCATGGGTCATACTCTAAAATGATCCCATGGTCATGTGGGCTTGGGCAAGTCAAAGTTAGTTTACTGAAAAACTTGCCCTTCTAAACTAGTATCGAAAGACTAGAAGGATTACATCTACAAATCAGTCTGATAATCATCCCTACACACAAATCACTGCGGCAAACAAATTCTAAGGATGACAAACCGTAAGGCTTCTGCGACTCCCTTCTGTCATTCTTTAAAAGAATGAAAGCAGGCTAATGATCATTCTGACAAGCCTCTGGGAAAATGCTAATTGCCACATTCTCCTTTTTAAGGCGCTTAAGAGGGAAAAAAAAACCTTTACTGCCCTAGCTCCCACATTTCAACAATATATTTTTTTTAAAGAGAAATTTGTTAAATCTAAAGGTGGTTTCATGTTGTGCTTCATTTTTTAGAAAGCTCAAATAAGCTTTAAGTATATTTTCTTTGATTAAGAGCCCACCCCTGATTTCTTTTAGGAGGCAGAACATCAATCTAGTTAAGAGCAGTTAATATCACAAGGTTTAAAAAGGAAAGAAAGAAAAACAATTTAATCCCTCCTTAGTCTTTTAATAGATTCTTACTGGAAGCCTGGAGACTAACACTCCCTAAGCATTTTGTCAACAACTAGAGATCAACTTCATTTTGAAATGTAATGTTTGAAAATTATGTCTTCCTTAACTGCCAAGACTAAGTTTGGTTCCTGGATTCATTTCCTTAGTAAGGGACACATGACATCACTTTCCTGAAAGCTTTTTATAATGCTCCCTGGACTGTACCAAGTCTCTCGGATGTTACCAAGCCTCTACAGATAAATCTAGTACTGTAAATTTAAAATTTTAGATGTAGACAGTAAAGAAATTTCCCTCCCCAAGTTTGTAACTTCTGTGTCTATGGAGATACTTTGATAACGATTTTTAAATAGATCTGGACCTGTAAAATCTCCATAGTTAATTTTTTAGTGATGGGCTACAGCTGTATCATTATTCAATGGTATAAAGTTATTTTGCATATGTTGGGATGGTAGAAAATATTTATAAGGAATAAATGTTTAATTGAGGCTAGTTGTTCTGTTTTCAAAGTAGGTTAAAAAATCCTTCGATACTACTCTTTTCTCATCTGTAGTTTCATTTTTACTAAAAGCAAAATTATTTTGCTCAGGTGACATTACAGGGAAGAAAGTTGACTGCTGCCCTTTGCTTGATTTGCTTCACTCTTATTGCAAACAAATATATTTATTATATGGTTCAGCCTGGCAAAATAGGGAATAAAACCAGACAAAAAGCTTTTTCCCAATTTGGTAAGGTAACTAATTTCTTTGAGAATTTTTTGTAGCTATTAATAATTGGAAATGGTCCAGAAATTCAGACATGTGGGAAATTGAAAGCAGATGAAGCTATGTATTAGTGCTGTCTAGAGCAGTGGTTCTCAAACTTTATTATATCTCAAACTGTGTAATAGAATCCTAGAGGACTTGTTAAAACAGTTTGCCGGGCTCCATCCCAGAGTTTCTGATTCAACTGGTCTACAGTGGAGCCTGAGAATTTTAATTTCGTTTTTTAAATTTTGAGATAGATGAGAGAGAGAGAGAGAGAGAGAGAGACTGAGCGTGTGTGGGGGAGGGGCAGAGAGAGAGGGAGAATTTGAAGCAGGCTTCAGCTGTCAGTGCAGAGGCCAACTCAGGGCTTGAACTCACAAACCATGACATCATGACCTGAGCTGAAGTCAGACACTCAACTGACTGAGCCACCCAGGTCCCCCTGAGAATTTTTTTCTAAGAAATTCCCAGGTGATAGATATTGCTGCTGTCACTGGTTCAGGGATCATTGTTTGACAACGATTGATTTAGAGAAAATGAAAACCAGGTTTAGCGTCTCTTTTCCATCCGTATCTTGTCTGGATAACTTGTTTCACATTTGTTTCCCGCTTATGTCTTTCTCAAAGTGTGAGTCACAGCAAAGATTTTCTGACTCCATCCCATTCTACTCTCTCTGTCCAAAGTTCAATGACCTTCGAATTCTCCCCCTTTAAGGACCCCCTTTCCCAAGGCTGAAGGGTAAATGCCTAATGCTCCAGGAGAGCAGTTTCCCAAATTGTGCTCATCAGCACATGTCACTCAATATTTTCATATATGTCCTGTGATAAAGCTATTCTATGGTCAGAATATTTTGGAGTACACTGGTTTAACTGGAAAGAAAATTACTTTCAATCTTAGAACAGCTCAGAGTTTTTAATATGCAAATGTGTGTGGTAAATTTCCAAAAGGGAGATGAAGTGTGTGACATTTCCCAAGTGGATCTGATCTTGGAATTCTTCCTCAATCCTCTCTCTCACCATGTGCTAGGGAATATTCATTAACCACAGTTTGGAAAATGCTCTAAGCAATTTTATACTTTATTTTACAAGGTTAACAACCTAGGAAAAAAGCCAACTAGCATGCCAAAAACATCATGGGCAAATTTTAAATCAGTTTAGAAGAGTAACTAAATAAATGTACTCATTATTTTGATTGTATGTAACTTTTTTTTTTTAATTGTGGTAAGATCAGATAACATGCGATCTACCCTCTTAAATTTTTAAGTGTACATTACAGGATTGTGAACTACAGGCACAATGTTGTATAGCAGATCTCTAGAATTTACTCATCTTACATAGCTGATATATCAGTTGAACATCAACTCCCATTTCTCCCAACCCTCAGCCCCTAGTAATCGCCCTTCTACTTTCTGCTTCTGAGTTTGACCGTTTGGGATATTTCATATAAATGGAGTCATGCAGTATTTGTCCTTCTGTGATTGGCTTATTTCACTTAGCATAATGTTCTCAAGGTTCACCCATGTTTTTGTACCACTTCCTTCCTTTTTTATAGCTGAATAATGTTCCACTGTGTGTATATACCACATTTTCTTTCTTTCTTTCTTTCTTTCTTTCTTTCTTTCTTTCTTTCTTTCTTTCTTTCTTTCTTCCAGCACGCACATGAGTGGGAGGGGGGCAGAAGGAGAAGGAGAGAGAGAAAATCTTAAACAGGCCCCACACTTAGCAAGGAGCCCAACTCGGAGCTCTATCTCATGACTGTGAGATTACGACCTGAACCGAAATCAAGAATCAGATGCTCAACTGCCTGAACCACCCAGGCACCCCAACATCTTCTTTTTGTGACTTTTTTGTGATTAAATAATTTACTGAGGGATATAAAGAAAGAACCATGGCTTTTAGCCTCTGCTGCTCATCAGGTCTTTCTGGACCTCACCACCTAAGCCCTGTTCCTCCTGCCCAATTTCTTTTCCATTAGTTTTTCATTTTCTTCATATACTGAAGATATTTCTTATGGTTATTTCATATATTTCTTCTTAGTATAAGTTATCTTATGAATTCCCTAAATGAGTTACATACTTTGTACTCGTTTCTATCACTAGAAAACAGTTCTATGAGAGCAATATCTTGTCTGTCATGTTTACTTCTATATTATCAGTGCCTAGAAGAGTGCCTGGCACATCATATGCAGTCAGTAGATATTTTTTGATGGAAAGAATAAATAGATCAATAAAATTATTATCTAAGTTTTGATTTTTTGATTATGAAATGTTTATTATGGTAATAAGAGATTTAGGAAAAGGAAAGGGTGCTTTTTAGCAGCTTTAGATGAGGCAGTTAGGACAATCTTTGGATTTCTAATTGAGTAATTCCAATCTAATAATATGAAAGGGGAATCATTGATATGCAACTCAGGATGTCGTTTTGTAGACTCACTTTTATTATGATTTTTAACATTTTCTAAGGGACCCAAAAAAAGACACACAATTTTTTTTCCAAATAAGACAAATATGTGAAAAATGCTTGGCATGTAAGTAGGCCTTATATAAATACTAATTTTTTAGCTCTCTAACTTTAAAAGGCCTCTAAAAATGATGCTATATTACATAGATGCTATATTCTTGGTATAGCACAAAGTTCTCTGACTTGGACAAATCAAAAAAGCATCACTAACGGTGTTTTTTTTTAAGCACACTTGTTCTAAAAGAAAGCTTGTGTTCTACATTTGCATTCGTATATGAACGATAAGCAGTGTTAAATATGTGCAGAGCATAAATGTTTCTAATTTATGGATCCTGGTAATTTTAGAGGCATGGGAGAAGTCTGATTGAAATGTATGATTTTCGTTGGCTATTACAGTAGATATATTCCATTTTGCCCAACAAAATAAGAGAAAGAAGTCAGCAGGCATTATTTTTAGAGGGAAAGGATTCATCCAGGAATCCAAGAAGGTAATTGTCAGAAGTCCTTAGGATATAATGTGATTTGAAATTGCATTAAAAACTTACAAAGTCTATTTCCTGGTATTAAAATGGAAAAAATATTTGTATCTCACTTCAGCAGACTTTTATGTGGTTTAAAATTTTTCGTTTAGGTTGTCCACATCCGGTCCCCATTCTTGTCTTTTCTATCCTCTCATTATCTCCCTCTAGGGGTTTGTTTTTACCTTCTGTCTTTATCCTTATTAGTGGAAAAAAGTGGGTCAGTATTACTTTAGTTTGTCTTCACTTTCACTCTGCTGTTCATTCCTGAACTAGCTTTTAGCCTCTGGGAAAGAAGAAAGTAAAAATATTTACAGAAACTGGGCCAACCTCTTGGCGCTCCCTCCCCCCAAGAAAACAAAACCTAACCAAAGGCAACAGTAGCTCCTCTCTGTTCTCTTATAGCACCTTGTATTTCTCTTCTCACATAGCCCATATTTTTATTATAACTGCGTATTGACTATCTTTCATCCAGCTAGGCTCTCAGTCCTTTGAGGACGTAGCATATTGCCAAGAACACAGTACAAAGAAATTAAAAGAACAAATGCTGCGTGAGTGAATGACTGCTGCCCTGCTACCCCACTCAACCACCCATAATAAAGGAGAAAAGTTGCAATCAGTATGCTCAGGTGTGGGCCCCTTGACATCAACTCTCTAGAATACCAGTAGAGAACTGCGGCATTGATATCTTAATTACATAATTGCATAATTTAAGCAAGAGTTTTTGTTTTGTTGGGGGTGGATGGGAGGAAGATGCAGGGGCTGAATTGCTCAGGTAATCTCTTCCCCAGGCGCTGTGTTGTTGCGTCACTACGTAACCATCTCACATCTGCGGGGTCTTCTCACCCCTCTCACCTCGGTCGGACGGCTTCAGAAGCCCTGCTGGAGAGACCAAGGCCCCCACCTCGGGGCGGGGGGTTTCCCGGGGATACCCCGCCCCGCCCTCTAGGCCCCGCCCCCGGACCGTCGGTTCCGCCCCTCCCGCCGCCGCCGCCAGCAGGGGTCGCGCTGCCCGCGGCAAGCCGCTCAGGCGGGGGTGGGGGAAGCTCCCGCGGCGGGTCGCTTTTCTCCGTCGCTGCTGGTTGGATCGTTTCAATAAAAGTCTTTTTTCTCGCTCGCTCGCTCTCCTCCGGGGAACAGGCGGAGGCGTCAGTCCGCAGCCACCGAGTGAGAAAGCGACGCACACGCAGAGAACGAAAGCGGCCGCCCGCGGTCTCCGGAGCTCCTCACGGTCCGGCCGCAGAGAAGAAGGAACCCTCGTCCGGGCGGGCCGCCTCAGCCGGGCGTCACCTCCCTGCCCGCCTCGCTCCCGCCCAGGCTCCTCCGAGGGGATTAGTGGGCTGCCCGCGCGGCCCGGCGGCCCGGGAGCCATGTTGTCCGGGGGGCTTGGCAACGCGTGAGGGACCCGCGGCCCCTCCCGGAGGCTCCGGACCCTCGGCGAGAGCCGGAAGGCAGCGGCGGAGGCCTGCGCCTCGGAGGCGCCTCGGGTCCGCCAGCCGCTGGGACCCGGACCTGCATCCGGTCGCCGCGGGCGTCGGCAGAGCAGCTCACGCTCCGCGCCTCGCTTCGCGACGCGGCCCCCGCACTTGCTGGTGAGTTGGTGGCGGGCGACCTCGCGGGGCTTTTCCTCCTGCCGGGCGGACCCCGAGCCGAGGGGGGCGGGAGGGTGCTTGGGACCGAGGGCCGGGGCGGGAGGCTTCGGGGGCGCTGGAGGCTCAGGCCCGGCCGGGAAGTTGAGAGAGGGAGGCGCGGCGTAGGGAGCTCGCGAGTGCCTGTCGCCCCTCTGGTCCAGCGCGAACCCCGGGTCGCCCAGGCATTTCCGGGGTGGGGTGGGATGGGATGTGGGTATGTGATGGGCTTCTTCGCGGGAGGCGCCTCCAGCCGCAGCCTCCTCTGGTGCTTGCTGCCCGTTTGGTCTCCGGGGGAGGCCCAGGAGGAAAGAGGCTGAAAGTCCCCGGAGACACAAAGATCCCCCTCGGCGGGGGTGGAGCTGCAGGCGCGGGCGGCGGAGGGGAAAGGAAGGGCGCGAGTCCGCGGGAGGTGGGCGAGGAGGCGGCGGTGGCCGCCGCGCTTCCAGCTCCTTGGAGACGCCGGGGGTGTGAGCGGGTGGCGAGCGCGGGGGAGGAGGGGGAGGAGGAGGAGGAGGAGGAGGAGGAGGAGCCTTCGCGTGGGGAGCCGGCCGAGACAAAGATCACCGCAGCCTCCCGCTGGCGGGTCACACCCCTGAGTGTCGGTCAAGAGCTGAGGTGGAGGGAGTGTGGGAAACCCAAAGAACCGATGGGGAGGGGAATATGGGCAGTTGCCAAGTATTGTCGTCTCCGTTGCAATTGCTTTTCTCAGCGTTTTCGTGCCCGATGCTTTTGCTCCCCAACTCAGCTGGATAGCTCCAGATTCCCTGCTTCCCGTCACCACCTCACTGCCACATTGACTCCCTTGTGGTTTCCCCCTCATTCTCCCCCTACTTTTCACCCACTCCTTTTCGGGTAAGCAGTATTTTGCCTTCAGCTTGGGGGAACGTTTGCTAATGACAGGATGCCTGAGCTTGTTCTGACCCTGAACTGCCTTGAACTCCTCTCTCTTCCTCCCACCCTTTCCTTTCTGGGATCTTATAATGTCACATGGCCACTAACAATTAGCTTTTCTTCAAAAATGGCAAAAACATTTAGCTGAAACCCGTGGCGCTCCTCTTTTATATTAATTCGTCCACTAAAGACACGGCCTTGGTTATGGTTTATCACTTCTTAGCCAAATAAATTTTCTAGGTAACAAAAGTGGCAAATTTTGTTTTGAGTCTCGGCTCTTACTAGGGTCAGCAAAGTGTATTCCTGGCAGCCAGACCTTCTGTCACTTATCAGGAAATGCTTGACTTAAAGACAATTCTTTCCTCAAACTTTGCTGATTCTTGTTGAGGGATTTCTTTTAAAGGGTGCTGGTGTTAGAAGGTCAAAGTAACAAATTTGAGTTACTGTATCTTAGACTTCTGTTAACCATTGGGCAGAAGAAAATGAATGGGATTTTAAGATCTTTAATGCCTGGAGTCAAGGAAAGCCTCCGTTGAAGCTAGAGGCAAGGTTCAATCAAATTTTAAGAAAAAAATTTGCTGCCAGTGGTGTTATTGGTTTTGTTTGTTAATGAGGTCATGTCAGTCTTTGTAATTCTAATATCTGCATACTTCCAAAAACAATCGTTGTAACAATGGAAAAAAATTGGCAATATTTAAGGAAAAGTCCTTTTTTTATTAGGGAGAATATTGGAATATAGAAGTGTCATCCTTTTATCTGGTGGACTGTCTCATAGGCCAGAAACACTAACAGTTTGAATGCTGGACTTCAAAGAAAATAGCTGAGCCTTTGGCGTATGTATATACACACACACATATATGTACATGTATACATGTATATTTTACAGCCAAAATAGACATTGAAGCATGATGGAAAGAAATTAAAAGTAAAGACTTTGGTATAGGGACGTTACTGTTGATATTATTCTGGGAACAGCCATATCTTGCTGCCATTACAATGTTGACGCTATAAAAATTGTGAAAAGGATTTCGTTTTAGGGACCCGCCTCTGAATTGTGTACTCCCTACCCCACTCTCACCACTTAATACATTTCAAATATCTCTGTGAAATTAAAGATCGTATCATTAATGATTGGTGTTTTGTATAGCATATTTATCAAAAGGCCAAATCGAAGATACATTGGCTATTTTCTACATGTTGGTTAGTGTTTAATTAGATTATGAAGTTTAATTCTCTGAAGGAAATCTACCAAAAAGTTAACGAAGATTTCTGGGTGGTGTGATTTATGGATGAAAAAAAATACAGCTCTGTATTTTCCAAATTTTTACATTCCTTTTAAAATCAGAAAAAAAGTGTATGAAGTATAAAGCCTTGTTAGTAACCTAATTTTCCTGTTACTGAAAGAAGCTCCCGTAAAAGAGTTTATGCTCATCCTTGAACTCTGACCCAATAAAGTCACTTTCAGGTGTTAGGTATTTGAAATAGTGTAGCCTGCCAGATGTGCTCTGATTACCTGAAGGGAGAAAGAGACATACATAGTAAGGAAAGATGAAATTGCAAGAGTTATTTCAGTGTATGGTAGTGATCCAATATACAGTGGTAGCTTTGTACACCAGTAATCTTGTTCTAATAAGTCATTGGTTTTACAAAAAATAGAAAATTTAAATTTTATTTTCTCTGTAGTCGTGTTGACTAAACAGATTTTAATGTATATATTTGTTGATATGTTTCGTTTTTAGATACTGCTTCTGTCCTATGATTAGGGTGGAAAGAGATGGCATAAAATAATGTACTTTGTTGAGGCTTTTGTTTTTCCCCTTATTTTCAGCAGTATTTCCCTCCTTTTCCTTTATTGGTGAAATAGTACTAACCAAACAACTGGAGGCATTTTACTGTGAATGGTAGAAACTATAGTGGCAACTGAAGAAGTGAAGATGATGTCCTGTAATACTATAAAACATTATCTGTGAACACAGAATTTTCCCCCTGGTATTTTCTTTGTTATTGTCTAATCGTGTTGCATATTTATAAGGCATTACATTTTGAGTCTTTATTACTGTTCTCTAATCTTTATAAAAATTGCAGCATCATGTCATGGCATTCTTTTTTATAGTTTTTACACTTCCACGGAGGATAATTTCTTAACAAATGTATTGCTGTGTTGTAGAAAAAGGACATTATATGTTAAATTCAGTTAATAAAAATATTCATTAGAGTATTTTATCTATTTTAAAAATTGTCTCCTTTCATATATGGGAAGGAAGAATAGTTTTGAGGTTCTTTGAATTTTGAATGTGTAATTTTTGCTTAAACTTTTAAATGGAAAAGTTACTTAAAGTGCAATTTATAAACTGATCATGGCATTTTGCGTTTTATTTATTAATTTTTTTTAATGTTTATCTTTGAGAGAGAGTGAAAGAGACAGAGTGCAGTGAGAGAGGGGCAGAGAGAGAGGCAGACACAGAATCTGAAGCAGGCTCCAGGCTCTGAGCTATCAGCACAGAGCCCAGTGCAAGGCTCAAATCCATGAACTACAAAATCATGACCTGAGCTAAAGTTGGATGCTTAACCCACTGAGCCACCCAGGAGCCCCGGCGTTTTGCATTTTAGATGATAAAGATAAACAGGAGGTTTATGGCATTTAAAATTGTGCTTTATATACTATTTATGAGGTTAAAAAATCACCTAAATAGAAAATTTGGTGTAGGTTACTAGCATTCAACCTACAGTGTTGGCAATTTCTTTGAACTGGTGGGGAGAGGACCTTTTTTTTTTTTTTTTTAATTTCTATTTACAATATTTATGAATTAAGCCAAGAATTCTTACTGTCATTACTGGAGTCTTAGTCATTATTTTACTCTGAGCCTTTTTAGTTGGCAACTGCTTTCATATCTGCAAAATATTGACCTGGAAAGAGTAATTGCCAAGGGCCAGGAAAATGTATTGAATATATCTGAGTGTAGCTTACCTTTCCTAGCCTGTTTCCCTCTCTCTGTTGGCCAACTTGGAAAATAAATAAAAACCTAACAATAAATCTAATGGGAAGGTGCCTACTATAAATAATGTTATGTTCCATAGTAACCTATGATACTGAATACTGTATGTGAGGAGGTAGATTTACAGATCTGTGGCATATTGGGATGAATGAAAATTACCTTGCTCTCCAAGTCTCCTTTAAAAATTTTTTTTTGGGGGGTGCCTGGGTGATTTAGTCGGTTAAGGGTCTTGACTTCAGCTCAGGTTCTGACCTTGCAGTTTGAGCCCTGCATTGGGCTCTGTGCTGACAGCCTGGAGCCTGCTTTGGATTCTGTCTCCCTCTTGCTCTTCGCCTCCCCTGCTTGCACTCCTGCCTCTCTCTCTCTCTCTCTCTCTCTCTCTCTCTCTCTCAAAAGTAAATGCTAAAAAAATAAAATTATTATTATTATTTTTACATTTATTTATTTTTGAGAGACAGAGCACAAGCGGGAGAGGGGCAGATAGAGAAGGAGACACAGAATCCGAAACAGGCTCCAGGTTCCAGGCTCCAAGCTGTCGGCACAGAGCCCAACGCGGGTCTCGAACTCACCAGCCGTGAGATCATGACCTGAGCCGAAGTCGGATGCCCACTGACTGAGCCACCCAGGCACCCCAAAATAAAATTATTTTTTGATGTAAACTATATGTGAAAGAAATTAAACTCAATTACCTCTTTTGCTAGTACTATGCCAGGTATTACTTTGTTTAATCCTCATAGTAAGCTCATCATATAGGTATTGTGCCTGATTTCAAATAAGGACACAGAGGCCCTAGATTAAGTGGTGGTCTCCAAGCTCCTACCTCTGTGATGAAGCTGAGGTTCCAGTGTTGGTGTTCAAACCACTATATTACACTGCCTCCTTGGGGATGTGATGTTAAAAAGTCTGTGTTAAATGTCTGCTATAGAGAGAACTAAAAAGTGATAAATTTAAAAACTCATCAAAATTAGATTTAAATTCCTACACACAAAACAATTGAACTATACAAAATGTATAAGAGGACATGTTTATAGCTAAATATGAATTAAAAATGCTAAAAAATACTGAAAATATTTGTAGATTTATTTTTAATCATGGATTTATCAATTATTTTGGGGGGGCACAAAGTAAAATGAATAGTGGTGCTGAAAAGCAAAAATAATTATACTGTATATTTACTCTCATTTTTGCTTCTGAATTTTCTTATTTGTTTTGATTTTACATGTGTTAAAATTAGTTTGCATTATTTTAGCATATGTCGTAAATGGGAAGGTGGCTCAGATGCATGCTGTGTAGGTTGCTTCAGTATTGGGTGAGAATTTTGCTTTAAGGTAGATAAATTTTATATCTATATCTGTACACAAATAATTGCCTATTGGTTTGGGTTTTGGAATTGCTTATTTAGTTAAGTAAAGTGTAAATTTTGATTTTTGTGTTTTTATTACTATGTGTCTATATACCACTGAAAATGGAAATATCAGAGCAGATTGTACATTTTTGGTGATAACTTTTTACACTGAAAGCCAGCCCTTATGATGTTATTGTTGATATATATCCTATCCGTTGTTCAATTTGAAGAACAGAAAATGTTATTGAATTGACTAGGGTATTACATTAAAGTGGAAAAGCAATGAAAGCAGATTTTCTTTTGTTGTCATAAAAGTTAATTTGGAAAAGGTTTTGTCAACTTTTTTTTTTAATGTAAGCTCTACACTCATCATGGTACTTGAACTTATGACCTTGAGATCAAAAGTTGCATGCTCTACCAACTGAGCTGCACATTCCCCTTGTCAACCTTGTAAAAGCGCATTTTTATTTCTTTTTATGCATTTATTAGTGTAAATACTTTCAACAATAGTCTAAGTTTTAAATGCATATTTGTAAACAGTGGGAAAAGGACCCAAGAATAATTTAACTATATTCTAGGTTAGTGACTAACTCACTTTGGTCTTCTCAGTCATATATTTAGTCCATCTATTCTTATAATTGATGGTTAATATTTGTTAATAGTGTGTATTAATATTAAATAATATAAACAAAGTTTGGTAAAAATTGGTATTAATATTTGTGAAAAATCATTAGGTAACAACATTGAAGCTCTTACTCCAAATTTAGAAGCATTATCCTTTAAATCAGCTAATATGTAAAATAAACTAGCTAATATATATTTTTAAGCATTATCTTTAAAATAAACCTTTCCCATAATTCCAGATTTTAATGTTTTAATTACTGGTTTGTACTGTTATTTCTGGTGGAAAGCTTTTTATTGATTTTTGAAATAAATTTTAGATTCCTTAAGGAGACTTTAGCACTTTGAGCTTGTCTTATTGAAATATTTTTAAGAAATCCTTTATGGCTTTATTATACTTCATACGTTTTCTTTCTCTTTTAGTTTCCTTTTTTTTTTTTTTTTTTTGAGAGCAAGGAGCTAGAGGGAGAGGTGCCCATGTGCATTCAAGCAGGGGAGGGACAAAGCAAGGGAAAGAGAATCTTAAGCAGGCTTCCGGCCCAGGAGCCCAGGGCAGAGCCTGAGGCAGGCTCTATCTCCAGACCTGAGAGAGCATGACCTGAACCAAAATCATGAGTTGGACACCTAATTGACCAGGCCACCCAGGTGCCCCAATACATTTTGTTTTTCAATTCAGGGGTATAATAAGTAAGCACTTTTAAAGCATTTGTTGTGCCCCAGGCATTGTGTTAGTCATTGTATATGGTATAAAAATATAATTTAATGACGAACTATTATAATACGTGAAATAACAGCAACACCGGTTGACCGGAGTGTTCTGCTCTTGGTCCTAATCTCATGTTTTACATGTTCCCTGGGTAGTCTCCTCTGTATTCAGTGCTTTGTTCTTAATTACCTCTATGTTGATGATCTCTACACCTTTACTTCTAATCCAGACCTTTTTTCCTGAATTCCTTCTAGTTACCTCCCAGATGTTGCCTCTTAGTGTTCCTTTACCAGAGCTGAACGTTTTTTTAGTCTCTGCCTCCGTTCCCAACCACAGTAATGCACCACCATCAGCCTTGTCACTTGAGCCAAAAGCTTTGGCAGATTATGCTTTTCTGTTAGCTCTCCTCTCCCTAGTCCAGTCTCTCACACCAAACTTTATCAATTTTATTTCCTAAATATATTTCAGATTTATTTTTTCCTGTTGTTCCTTTAATATGTAAGGGTTTTGGAATACCTCATCTGTATTATTACATCCAATTTTGGCCATTTAAATCTAACAGGTATTCATTCTTCTTTACATTTATGTATATGTCTGTCCTTCCTTCTGCCCATCTATCCATGTATCTATGTCTGTTCTATACTAGCATTCCTGGTCCATCCTAAGAAATAAAGATGAGGAAGCTGATGTGTTGGTGTTACAGTGCTGTGATGCTTGGAGAGAAATTCTCATTTTTGAGGGCAAATGTCACTTTGTCATCTTTCATCTACTCTGGTGGAGTTGTGGTAATTGTACTATAACATTTATGTCTACCATAGTACTTAAGACATTGTTTTGTAATTAATTATTTATAAATCTCCATTCTGGTTGGCCTTGTGCTCCAGATAGACCATGGTTTTTTGGTATTCCCTCCAAATTATGTATTGCCTAATTGAATGAATGAAGTGATAGGATTAGGATCTGAATTGGTAAATTACGGTCAGATTAATCATGGCCTAGAAAGAGTCAAGAGTCAATTCTGATACGGGAGAAAAATTAAAAGCCATCAAAAGTTTTGAGTATTGTTGTTACATGTAGGTGGTATTTGTGTATGAGCAATATGGAAGCAGTTTGTAGGCCAACCTGGAGGGGCAATAACGGCATTATTGGGTCTTTTTAATTACATGTAAACTGTACTAATTTGTTTTCTTAGACAAATTGGAAATATAAAATTACATTATTTATATGTACATAAAGCATCTGTTTCTAAAGATCTAAAAACTTTGGTCGATATCAAGAGTGAAATCTGGTTTAGCTGATAAAACTTCGTGCTTAATGAAATTGAGCTCTTTACCTATGTAGTACTAGAGCTAAATGCATTTACTGAAGTATAGAATTGCACTCAAAGGGAGAGAACAGTGCATTTATTGCCATCCCTGTTGCCCTGATAGTTTATGTATACAGTTGACCAAGAATTTTGTTTTTATTGGGATTATTGTAATTAAATAAAAACTGCTTTAGAGTCTGATTTTAAAATTAAAGACATTTTATTGATATATTTTTAAATTGAGGTTTAAATTATACCTCTGTTATAGTAGGTATGTTGTAAGAATTAGATACATTTTAGAAATCAGAGATTATGGCTTGATGACATCTTGAAATGTAACATTTAAAAATGAATTTTCATAATTTGTGAGATGTAGTGCCTTTTCATATTTCTCAACTTATTATATGGTCTTAAAACATTAAAAATTTTTGTATCAGTTAAATTTTCAAGATCATGATTTATTTACTGACCTTTTTATCATTTCAGGAACAGTGGAGTCAGCACTGTATTTTACAGTAGATTTTTTTGCCCATAATTTAAAAAAAATTTTTGTTTAAAAATTAAGCTCCTAATTTCTAATATGGGGCTTGAACTCACGACCCTGAGATCAAGAGTTGTTTGCTCTACCGACTGGGCCAGCCAGGCGCCCCTCCCCATAAATTTGTGAGCATTTGCCCCCCCCCCCATCAAATGTTATTTCTATTTCTATTCTCCTCTGATCCTGTTTCTTCCTTAGAAGCTATAAAATGGTTGACACATTTTTTAAAAAGTTTATTTATTTTGAGAGAGAGAAAGAGAGAAAGTGAACGAGCTGGGGAGACCAGAGAGAAAGGGAGAAAATCCCAAACATGACATCATAACTTGAGCTGAAATCAAGAGTTGGTTGCTTAACCAACTGAGCCACCCAGGTGCCCTGACACATTTTTAATTTTAAGTACAATTTTTTGGGAAAAAATCTGAACTCTTATAAAGTTGGAATTGGTTATATGTGTCCATATGTTTTCCATAAAGAAATTATTTCAGTCGTAACTGATAATCATGTGATCTTGAACCAGTTACTTAAACACTTAAGGGTCAGTTTCTTCTATGAAATTGGGAAGTGCCAGAACCTATTTCATGGGGTTTGGGGATTAAATGAAATGGTATGTGTACAGCACTTTTCAAAGTACCTTGCATTTAGCATTCAGAACTGGCAGTTTTGTTTTTTTTTTGTATTCCTCTTTAATAGGAAGAATTGTTGGTAATGTACCAGAATTGTTTTGCTGATCTATTCCTTCAGGTTTATTCCTTCAGGTTAAGTAAGTGATTCACAAGGACAATTGAATTAAAATAATCTCTCTGGCTTTTAAAACTGTACATAACCTCCAGGATTTTTGCATATGCTTCCCTACTCCCACCCAATTTGAGAAACATTGTTAGTGAGTTAGCGTTACTGATCGGCGTATGTTGCGTCCTTCAGGTATATTGTGGGGAGGAGGATACTATAGACTATTGGACCAAATAATGTAGGATATTCATTATTGTTTCTTATCTAATGCCCATTATGAATAAAAGTGTTATAACCTTCCTGGTAAATAAGCACATTGATTAATCTTTTCTTTAGGACCAACCAGATTTTTCTTGTAACCATTTGCCCTTTGTCTGTTCCCCTTCTTCAGACCTATCCTGTACCGCTTGTTTGACCTCTTAACAGTATTTGCTGTCCATGTTAATGACTTTTATGTGTGATTCAGATATTCTGAAAGTCAAAATAGAATAACAGGTCATAACATCCACCAAAAAAAGAAAATTGTTTTTGCGTTTTATTCTTTGTCATAAACTCTTATCTTTTTTTTCTTTAAGTTTGTTTTGAGAGAGAGAAAGAGAGTACCTGTGCGAGTTGGGGAGGTGCAGAGAGAGAGGAGAGAAAGAATCCCAAGCAGGCTTGGGGCTGTCTGCACAGAGCCTGACACACAGGGTTCGAACTCACAAACTGAGCCATGAGATCACGACCTGAGCCAAAATCAAGAGTTGGATGCTTAACCATCTGAGCCACCCAGTACCCCTATTATCTTAGGTTTTTATTATCTTATGTTCTTCTAGGTCAGTGGCCTTCACATGAACTTCGGAAGCACTCTTGTTGATTAAAAAAAAACAAACAAAAAAAACCCAACTAGATGTCTCCGTGATGTGTGTGTGTGTGTGTGTGTGTGTGTGTGTGTGTGTGATGTAAAATCTTAAGCTCTGTCCCAGAGCAACTGAATTCAAATCTCTGAGCTTCGTTTTTAAAATGTTCCAGGCAATCCTTGGGTTTTAGAAACACAGTTCTAGGGTTTAGTACAGTGTTAAGAGGAGCAATCACTCGTATAGAAATTAAAGTAAGGGCAAAGTGATTGAAACTTTCCATCATTGCATCTTATTTTTTCTCTCTTTGTATTCTTTTTTGGATTTCCTAGTTTTAGCATGTTTTGGAGGATTTTCTTAACACTATAAAAGTCTTATGTTCCAATTATTGTATTTATTTTTTATCCCTTTAGTGAATATCTTTTTGTTTTGGTTTTTTAGTTTGTTTTCTAAAAAGCAAACTGAGGCATGTTAATTTTTTTTTTTTTTCAAAGTTTAATGAGCATACATTGATTGAGTTAGGGAGCACCAAACCAGAGGTTTTTACCTGTCTACCAACTAGAGCTGGGAGAGTGGAAAGTTTTTACAGGGAAGACCTAGAAGCAAAGGGAATTATTTGATTGGTGATATTTTAAGCAGTTGCCTTCTTTGGAAAGCCTAGTTGACTGTGATTGGTTGTTCTTAAGTTTCATTTTCTCAGATTCTTGTATAGTGACTGTGGCTTAGGTTTTGGTTTGCTTACCTAGGGTACCAAGGCATTAGAGCCACCTTAGTCTAATCACCTTCTTGCTTAATTACTTTAACAGTTTGAGTGTCTTATTGTTTTGCATCTGTACAGTCTCAATTATTATATTTTTAAAAATTATTTTTTAAATGTAAGAACATACCAATGTAGAAAATAGACCATGATCTAAATTCCCTAGCAGTGGTTATCATCTTCAAATATTCTCTGTGTTTTTTCATATACAGAGTTTAATATTTTTGTTTAAGATCCTTTTTATAATGTAAGTTTTTTAAGTTACCAAATAATTTTTATGGCTATCGTTTTCATTGTTACAGCAACAGTTAACTGTTTCATAGCGGTTAATAATAAATTACTACTTTTCATTTTGCATCATTTTAAATTGTGCTGGGACAGGCTGTAGCACGTGACCACACCATCCTTTCCCCGCCATTTTACATTTCCTTAGGGTAGCCAGATACAGAGACAGGGAATTCCCAGATCAAACCCTGTGAACCTTTTCAATTAATGCTTGTTGTGGCAGTGCCACTAGTAATGTGCCACATCTACTTTTACTGACACTACTCTTTAAAATTCTTGCTTCAGGGGCGCCTGGGTGGCTCAGTTGGTTAGTTACTTCCCAGATGTAACTTAGATTTAGATGTCAACTAAGTTTGGTTATGTGTCTGACTCTTGACTTCAGCTCAGGTCTTGATCCCAGGGTCATGGGATTGAGCACCCATGTCAGGCTTTGTGCTAGGCTTGGAGCCTGCTTGGGAGTTGCTTTCTCTTTCCCTCTGCCCTGTCCCCTGCTCATTCTCTCTCTTTCTAAAAAAAAAAGTAATAATAATAATACTTGTTTTAGATAATTTATAGAAAGATGTCATTGCTTGGGTTTGGATTTCTTTGATTGCTGGTTTTTTTTTCCTTATTTTCCCCTCAGATTGCTCAGGAGGAAATGTTTACCATTCCCTGAATCCTGACAGCTTCATTTTTCATTATTTTGTAATACTTTTTTTTTTTTTTTTAATTTATTCTGAGAGGGAGAGACAGACATAGCACAAGGGGAGGAGAGGCAGAGAGAGAGAGGGAGAGAGAGAATCCCAAGCAGTCTCCACACTGTCAGTTCAGAGCCCGATGCAGGGCTTGAGCCATGAGATCATGCCCTGAGCAGAAACTGAAATTTGGATGCTTAACTTACTGAACTACCCAGGTGCCCCTGTGATACTTTCTTTTTTTTTAATCATATTGCTATATGTAACGTTTTTTTCTCTTAATCTGAAATAATTTGTTTTGGTGATCCATCTGTTCTTATTCTAGCTCCAGTTTATTTTAGTTATCACTGCTTTGTAATATATCTTAATGTCTGGTATGGCAAGACAGTTTTTCTTCAAATAATTTTGATACTATGTATGTATTTTTATTCTACTTTTATAAATGGTAGGCAAAAGAGAAGTAAAAGAGGTGTCTCCATTTTTTTTTTTCTTTTCAACCTCGTCTCTCTAGCTTAAAACTTCAGTCCTAGATGTGTCAGCACATCTGTAAGAGTTGGATCAGGAATCAGGGTAGACTTCCATTTCCTCATTGTCCAGGTTGTATCTTGTAAAGAGCATCTCTGTAAAAATTAGGTAATTTATGATTTTGTTCATTTATTCATGCTGTACCAAAGGTGGACTTGTCCTGAAGAGGAGGGAATGACATTCAGCCAAGGGGTACTTGGTAGATTTCTTGGAGGAAGTAATGCTAGAGATGATTAGCTTTAGCACTTACTAGGATAAAAGGGCAGTATGTAAAAAGGAATTGTGAAAGAAGGGTTTACATTAAAAAAAAATTGTTATTCTCCACCAGCCTATTAAGTATTTCCATGTAGTAGAAATAGAGAAATAGAGGTTGCATGTGGAAGATGTGGTAGGTGAGATCAAAGAGGGAGCTATACCAGTAAGAAGTTTGGATTTTATTCATCTATGGAATTGACCTACTGAATATTTTTTAGGCAGAATGTCCTCTTTTCTACATTGAAGTCTTTGGGAAAGTTCTGTGAACTGCTACAAATGAGCTACTTTTTCAGAAGCAGCCTCAAAGGATTGCTTCCTTACTTTAGGAATGCTAAAAAGAGCTACTTGTGCCTTTTTTTTCTGGTCTGGTTCACCTCGGAGACATGAAATTATTTTATTATCTCTTAGGAGCATTTAGAAATGTGTATTTGTAAACCTTCCATTTTTATCTTCCAATGAGGAAGTGATCCCACATGTTAAAATTTGGTTTCATCATTTTATTGGGGAAATAGATAAAAATAGTAAGTTTATGACATTGAAAAAATCCTTTTATTTAACTGTGAATATCAGCATGCCAAAGAAGGATACAAATACTAATTATACCTCTACAAATGATTATTTAGTTCTTTAGACTTTACCTCTGTGTTAATATAATACAGGTAACCATGTAACACTATCCATTTAATAGTAACTCAGTTAAGCTATATGCAGGTACTGAGAATAGGCTAATTTTAGCAGCTACTGGGTTTCAGCACTTTAAAGTCAACTAAGTTTGACTTTACAGTTAATCCTTGAGCAACACAGGTTTGACTGCACTGGTCCACTTATACATGGATTTATTTTGGGAACAAAAAGTACAGTACTATAAAAGTATTTTCTCTTAGGATTTTCTCAGTAACACTTTTTATTCTCCTTTGTGAGAATATAGCATATAATACATGTATGACATAGAAAATATGTGTTAATTGACTCTTTATGTTATTGGTAAGGCTTCCAGTCAACAGCAGCCTATTAATAGTTAAGTTTTTGGGGAATCAGAAGTTAAATGCAGGTTTTGGACTACACAGGGGTCAGTGCCCCTAACCCCTGTGTTGTTCAAGGGTCAACTGTACTTCTAATAGTTACAAAGAATTTTTGATACATTTTTGATCTTGTTCCTAAGGTGGAGGTAACTTTTCTTAAAGTATTTACTCTTCACAAATGATTATCTCCCTGCCCCATTCCTTTCTTACTTTGAACTCTTCAAATCCTTCCACTTTTGTAGGCATTT
Organism: Panthera pardus; assembly: GCF_024362965.1. Classification (NCBI taxonomy): domain Eukaryota; kingdom Metazoa; phylum Chordata; class Mammalia; order Carnivora; family Felidae; genus Panthera; species Panthera pardus. Next base: position 24,487,724 of record NW_026526991.1, read on the forward strand.
AACATTAACAAAAAAAATTAAACTTAATTTTTTTGAATAGGTGATATAATTAAGAACTTAAAACTATGTAGAGAGATAGAGAAGTCTTGTTTCACCCTTTGCTTTCTCCTGCCAGTTTTTCTTCCCACACCTTTTATAAGGAGACATTTCCTTTTGTGTTTATCTTTCCAGTGTATTTTTTGCAAATACAAACAAATACATGTATATTTTACTTTGAAGATTTTTCCATGTCTAGTTAAAGATCTTCCTTTATTTTTAATAACTGTCATAAACCCACAGAAGTAAAATTCAGTTAAGTCACTGAGTCCTTTGTGGACACTTGGGTTGTTTCTTATCTTTTGCTATTACAATACCAAATGAATAGCATACATACAACATTTTGTACTTGCATAAGCAAATGCATGATTTAGATTCTAAGAACAAGAGTCCGTCAAGTAGTAAATACCTCTGTACACAGGTTTCTTTGCTCTGTCAGTTGAGAAGGCCTAGAAAAAAATGACACCCCAGTAGCAGTGAGCAGTTAGTGCCCAGATCTTGGTTTCTAATACTATTCTCCCATGAAAGGAACCAGAGCTCTGGAGAAATGGCTGATTCCAGGACTGGGACAGGAAATAAATACAATAATACTGAAAAGTTAAGAAGTACTCCCAACAAAAACAATGAATGAGGTATGTAAAAGGGGCATAGGAGCTGACTCAGGGAGCTCCCAATGATTAATAATAGAACAATTTGAGAAAATAAAGTAGAATTTTAAAAATTGGATTATAATTTAATTATAAAATATCCATGAATCCATACTGAAATAAATAAATGGGGGAGAATAGACAAAACTCCTGTGCAGAGGAATTCCAAATAATTTATGTAGATACTCAGCCTTCAAAGAGGTATAATAAAATTCTCCTCTAAATGAGTGGAAAAACAGAGAAAAGGGTAACTTAGCAGGGGAAAAACCTGACAAACACTACCTCAGCTGTGTGACCAAGGTTTAATACTATAAATACATTGTATTAATACTATAAACCAAGTGTATCTCCCCCGTCCCCTGTAATTTATATGTTGAAACCTGATGGTATTTGGAGGTGGGGCCTTTGAGAGGTGCTTATATCAGTAGGGCATGGAATTAATACCTTTTTAAGAAACACCAGAGAGCTACTTCCCCTCTTGTGCCATGTGAGGACTTAGTGAATAGATGGCAATCTATGAACTATGAAGTGGGCTCTTACCAGACACCAAATCTGCAGGGGCCTTGATCTTGGACTTCCCAGTCCCCAGAACTGTGAGAAATAAATTTCTGTTGTGTCTAAGCTACCTAGTCTAAGGTATTTTATTATAGCGATATTCCTTAAAGCTGTCAAGGTCATCTGAAACAGGGGAAGTCAGAAACTGTCCCAGCCAAGAAGAGCATAAGAAGACATGACAGTATAATAATGTGGTATAGTGCTTGGGATCCTGTAACAGAAAAAGGACATTAGGTAAGAACTAGTGAAATCTAAATAGAGTGGACTTTAGTCTGTAATGCATCAGTTTGGGTTCTATTTGTGACAGATATACCATAGTAATATAAGATCTTCATAGCAGAGTCTAGGTGTCTGGTATAGGGCAACTATGTGTACTATCTTTGCAATTTTCCTATGAATCTAAAACTATCATAAAATATTTTTTAAAATTGCTGTAATTCTGTTGCAGTCCTCTTGGCCATTATGTACCGAATTGTTTGAGAGGCTTATTTTCCCATAGCCTCACCAACTGAATGTGTATCACATTTTTGGAATTTTGCTCTTTCAATAGATGAAAACTGGTGTAACTCAGACTGTTGTATTTTTCTCATTATGAATGAACTGAATTTTTTTTTTCTTTTGTATTTATAATGGACGTTTTACTTATTTCTCCCTTCTGTGAACTCTAGCATTGTTTATTTTTCTGTTAGGTTTTTGTCTTTTACTTCTTGGTTTCAGGAATTCTCTGTAGGGAGTTTAGCCCTTTATTTGTAATACAGGTTGCAAAAAATATATTTTTTCATTCTTTATGATGTTTCTTATGCAAAAATTTTCCTTTTTTATATGGTGATACTATTTTTTCTTTTGTTTCTGAACTTTGAAACATAGTTCGAAAAGTCTTCACCACTCCCAGGTTTGTGAAGGAATTCATCCATCTTTTTTTCCAGTACTTGTGGTTTCCATTTTTACATTTAGATCTTAAAATTTGAATACTTCATTTCCTCCTCAGCATCGAGGCATTTTAAATGCTTAACCTTTTCTTTCAAATTACTCCTGTGTAAGCATCCTTGTGGCCTTATAAGTGCTTTAAATGATTTATAGTAAAATAAATGCTTACACATTTATTCTTGGTGGATAAAAAGCCTCAACTTTCTGGAAAATATATTAAGCATTTCATTGTGTCTTAATTCCAAATCATGGTTTAAAAATAATTTTACAGTAATGAAAATTCCCTTAAAGTTACTTTTCACTGTTAAATTATAGTAAATTTAGCAGTATTTCTTTCCTTGAACTAATTATTAGGTTGTGGATTATTCTAATTTAGTTTTTTCCCCATCCTGTTTCTCCTAAGATTCCTGCTTCAGTTTTCAAACCTGTCTGTGATTTATTTACCTCCCATTGTCTTCAGAACTCCTCATTGGTTTTATGGCTGCAATGATACTGGTAATCTATTTGGTATTATGTAAAGTTTTATTTGGAGGCCAAGTATCTGTTTTAACTCGTTAAGAAAATGGAACCAATGGTGTCAACTGATGTTGCCTAGTGGAGGATGATTTCTTACACCTTTTTATAAAGGTATTCATATTTACCTCATTTTACTTGCGATGAAACTAGTATTGCTGAACTGAATTTTAATAGATATTTGGGAAACTATCTGGTGATGCTGTGGAATGTTGGCTCTTAGAAAATACTACCAAAAAACTACCTAATGACTTTATTGCATGAAGGAGAGAACCACCTTTACAGAGTTGTTAGGATCTGCTAGGGGAAGGGGAGGGCATATGAAAAGAATAGTGAAGTAGGAAGAGAGAGCAAAGTTGGTATGTTTTTTGAGGATTTGTTGGTATCTTTAAGACATATTTAGGACCTTGACTAGAATTAGTAAGGATCATGATATAATAGCTTAGGATTGATAGACACAGCAAAGCAAGGGTTTTGAGGTGGGATTTTTAAAGTGTCCTGGAAAGTGAACAGTCATTTGCTGCTATTTATTAAAAAGTTGAATAGTCTGCTCTTGGTTTATATGGGGTTTTTTGGAAGTTCCTGAAATGAACAATGAAGTTATTTGCAACTCTTATCTGCCTGGACAAGAGTTTCCTGGAATAGTAGAGTCATGTTGTCAAAGACAGCTGAACAGTGATGTTAATGTAGACTAAACTCTGGGTGTAGATGGTTTTAGTTCTCACTACCCATTCAGAACCACAATAAACTTGAAAATACAATTATAAAAAGTATAATTCTTAGGACCAGCTACTAAGACAATACATTCTTTTGGTGAGGTGTTTGACATTGAATGATTTCCCCTGAAGAATGAGGCCTTACTTTGATAATTAAGGCGTCTGAGACACCCGAATAGGCAGTTGGATATAGGAGTCTGTAGCTGAGAAAAGAGATCTAAAAGGATCAGTAATAGAAATTTGGGAGTTATTGTTTAGATTAAATCCAAATGCCTAGATGAGTTTGCCTGAGGAAGCATAGAGTGAGAAGAAAAATACTTGGGCCTCAGAACTTCTAATGCTTAATAGCTATATGTGGGGATGAGAGAGAGAGAGAGAGAGAGAGAGAGAGAGTGAGTGAGAGAGTCTAAACTTGCAAAAGAGTGGCCAGAGAGGTTGGAAAAAAAAAACAGGATATTGTAATGTGATCTCTGGAGATGTGGCTGAAAAGTGGTGGGGTCAGAACACGAAGGCCTTATAGGTTTAGGTAGAGAAAGACCTATTGACCTCAGTGATGAATTTTCACTGAACAGTTCTGTGCTCTTCCCAGAGCTGTTCAGTCTCTTCCCAGAGCTGTTCAGTCTATCATGACATTCTTCACCTAAGAATTGCCTAATGGGGAATTCTGTTTGCAGGGTAGTTATGTGAAGTTAAGAATATTTTCTTAGAAATAATTGTACTGGGGGAGCACCTGGGTGGCTCAGTTGGTTAAGCATCTGACTCTTGATTTCAGCTCATGTCATGATCTCACAGCCTTCTGAGTTTGAGCCTCGTGTCAGGCTCTGTGCCGATAGCATGCAGCCTGCTTGGGATTCTCTCTCTTCCTCTCTTTCTGCCCTTCCCCTGGGTGTGCTTTCTCTCTCTCCCTCTCTCTCAAAAATAAATAAACATTAAAAAAAATAATTTTACTGACTTGCTCCCACATTACCCTGTAAAAGTTATTTAATCTCTCATTTTGACTGTAATTGAGGACAGGTCAGTCGTGTGTAGCCTGCAATTTTGTATACGGTACATCTATTTAGTGTTAATACTTTGGGAGTGTACAGGGGAAGAAGTAATAACATTTGTTGAATACCTACAGTGTGCTAGGCACAATCCATACATTCTAATCTATATCTCACATCTTTCTGAGGTAGTTTTTTATTTCCTTCTCCAAAGAGGAAAAACTGAGGTTGGATTTCTCCGTGTCGTATTTTTCACACTCCCCAGTGTCTATATGAAGACATCACGATTTGAACCTGTGTTAGGCTTATTCTCAATTTTTGTTGAACCCCATGGACTTCCTATATGCTATAAACCCTTGATCGACCAATGCCACAGTTGTAGGTAATTAACATTTCATCAGATTTTAATTAAATGTAGGAATATGGTAGCTTTCAGTTTTTGAGGAACAAGACTGAGCACGTATCAAGCAGTAGTGAAGCAAAGAAGAGAGAATCTAAGCCCATGCACTTAATCTTTGATTAACTGGAATCTTTGAATAGCTATAATCCATTTAATCCCTCTTAAGGAAGCTATTCAGGTTGAAGAATAATGCCCTATTTGACAGAATTCTGGTTAATTCAGACTTTAGTGTTTTAGAATATTTTTCTCTGTCCTCACAGGAAGTCTTTCTTTGGAATTTTTTTAAAAAGTCTGTTATGATTAATGGGTATGCACATTTTGCCCGCTTTTTTTCTTCATGTTGTCTTAATCTAATATAGCACTTCATAGAAACAAAAACTATCAGAAAGTTGAAGAGTGCTGGCATTTTTAATATCTTGCCTTGTCTTCCACTGTTTCTGAGGAAAGTTGGTCACTATCGAGAAAGCTTTAATGAAGTGCTAGTTTTTAAAAAAAAATGTGATAAACTGTTATTGTGTCATCAATGATAGAATGATAACACATTCAGTTCAGATACGTTTTGGTGAGAAAAGCTAGAAAGTTGCCTATGTGTTTTTTCTTTTAAACATAAAGAGCAAATTCGTATTTACCTGTGCCAGGCATGGCTAAGAACATTCTCAATGAAACCTACAAGAATATTTAGAAAATGGGAGATTTTGTGAGATTTGTGCTTTGTTTTTTAATTTTTTTTTTAACATGTATTCATTTTTGAGACAGAGAGAGAGTGTGAGTGGGGAAGGGGCAGACAGAGAGGGAGACACAGAATCTGAAGCAGACTCCGGCTCTGAGCTGTCAGCACAGAACCCGACGTGGGGCTCGAACCCATGGGCCATGAGACTATGACCTGAGCTAAAGTACAACGCTTAACTGACTGAGCCACCCAGATGCCCCTTGAGATTTGTGCTTTGAAAACACATAATTCTTTATTTGGTGGTAATTGAAAATGTGTCATATGATTAGAATTAAATTGTTATTTTTGAAGGGAATTAAAGTTTCATTCTTTAAGAATATGACCTTTTAAATATCTAAATATTTTTACTTCTTTCTATTAAAATGAGGTCCCTAAAATGCTTTTTGAATTTCTTACTGTTAGAGTTAGGAGGTGTTTAAAAGAGTGAATGATGAGCTGAGCATCACAGGATATCTTGAGTGGTGTCATCATGTGTCACCAAGTAAAAAGTCTGATCTTTTCAGTTTCTTATGCAGTTAGTTCATTTTGAGGTGATATGGTACTGTAGAATCCTTTATGTTACTGAGAGATGAAGTATAGTGTTAATTTAGAAAGATCAAGTGAGGAGTAATCTGGCTTGATAACAAATCAATAACAAATTTTGGAGGGATATGAGTGATATGATTGGGGTAGGAAGGGACACAAAGGTTTGAAAAAATATTTCTGTCCTTAAGCAGTTTATAATATGGTGAAACCCAGGAACTTTACATTTACATAGCCCAGTTAATTTTGGTGAATAAATCCATTTAGAAGACCAGATTTTATATTTGGGGATAGGTTGAGAACAACCTTAGAGCAGCAGCTTTTTCTTTTTTCTCTTTTGATCCAAGTGTTTTTTATTTATTTTTTATGTTTTTGGCTTTTTAAGGTTTTATTTTAATTCCGGTTGGTTAACAGGCACTGTTATGTTAGTGTCAAGTGTGCAATATACTGATTCAGCAATTCCACCTATCACCCGGTGCTCATCAGCACAAGTGCACTCCTTATTCCCCATCACTTATTTTAGCCCATTCCTGCCCCCACCTCTGATAACCATCAGTTTAGTTTGTTCTCTATAATTTATGTATGTATTGTATTGTATTGTATTGTATTGTATTGTATTGTATTGTATTGTATTGTATTGTAGTTTTAGAGCACATGAGCCGGGGGAAAGGGGCAGAGGAAGAGGGAGGACAGAATCACAAGCAGACTCCCATGTTCAGTGTGGAGCAGAATGCGGGGATTGACCCCATGACCCTGGGATCTTGACCTGAGCGAAATCAAGAGTCAGACCCTCAACTGACTGAACTGCCCAAGCCTCCCTGTTCTCTATAATTTAGATTTTGTTTCTTGATTTATCTCCTTTTTTCACCTTTGCTCATTTGTTTTTTAAAAAAAATTTTTTTTAATATTTGTTTTTGAGAGAGTGAGACAGAGTGTCAGAGAGAGGGAGAGACACAGAATCTGAAGGGGCTCGAACCCATGAGCCGTGAGATCATGAGCTGAAGTTGGAGGCTTAATCCACTGAGCCACCCAGGCGCCCTCATTTGTTTTGTTTCTTAAATTCCACACATGAGTGAAATCATGTTATTTTCTTTCTCTGACTTCATTTAGCTTATACTCCAGCTCCATCCATGTTGTGGCAAATAGCAAGATTTCATTCTTAATGGCTGAATAATATTGCATTATACATACACACACACACACACAAGCACACTCCACTTTGTCCATTCATCTATTTATTGATGGATGCTTGAGCTGCTTCCATAATTTGGCTATTGGAAGTAATGCTGCAAACTTAGGGGTACATGTATCCCTTTGAATGAGTATTTTTGTATTCTGACTTTTTGAGGAACCTCCATACTCTTTACCACAATAGCTGTACCAATTTACATTCCTATCAACAAGGCAAGAGGGTTCCTTTTTCTCCACATCCTCACCAACACCAGTTAGTTACTCCTTGTGTTGATGATTTTAGCCATACTGGTAGCTGTGAGGTGATACCTCATTGTAGTTTTGATTTGTATTGCCTTGATGATAGGTGATGATGAACATCTTTTTATGTGTTTGATGGCCATCTGTATATCTTCTTTGGAATGTCTGTTCATTTTTTAATTGGATTATTTAGATTTTGGGTGTTGAGTTTTCTCAGTTCTTCATATAACTTTTTATGAGATATGTCATTTGCAAATATCTTCTCCCATTCCATAGGTTGCGTTTCAGTTTTGCTGATTGTTTCCTTTGCTGTGCAGAAGCTTTTTATTTTGATATAATCCCAGTAGTTTATCTTTGCTTTTATTTCCCTTGCCTCAGAAGACATGTCTAGAAAAATACTGTTTTGGCCTATGTCAGAGAAGTTACTGCCTATATTCTCTTGTAGGATTTTAATGGTTTCAGGTCTCATATCTAGGTCTTTAATCCATTTTGAATTTCTTTTTGTGTATGGTACAACGAAGTGGTCCAATTTCATTCTTTTGCATGTTGCTATCCAGTGTTCCCAACACCACTTGAAGAGACTGTCTTTTTCCCATTGGATGTTCTTTTCTGTTTTGTCGAGGATTAAATGACCGTATAATTATGGGTTCATTTCTTGAGTTTTCTATTCTATTTTACTGATCTATGTGTCTGTTTTTGTGCCAGTACCATATTGTTTTGATTCCTGTAGATTTGTAACATGACTTGAAGTCTGGAATTTGTTACACCTACAGCTTTGCTTTTCTTTGTAAAGATGGCTTTGCCTATTCAGGGTCTTTTGTGGTTCCATACAAATTTTAGGATTGTTTGTTCTAGTTCTGTGAAAAATGCTGTTGGTATTTTGGTAGGGATTGCATTAACTCTGTAGAGTGCTTTGCATAGTGCAAAATATTTGTTCTTCTAGTCCATGAGCATGGAATATTTTGTCATTTCTTTGTGTTGTCTTCAGTTTCTTTCCTCAGTGTTTTATAGTTCTCAGAGGACAGACCTTTCACCTTTTTGGTTAGGTTTATTCCTACGTATCTTAGTATTTTTCATAAATAGTAAATGGGACTGTTTTCTTAATTTCTCTTTCTGCTGCTTCATTATTAATGTATAGAAATGCAATAGGTGTCTGTATATTGGTTTTGTATCCTTCAGCTTTACTGAATTTGTTCATCAGTTCTCGCCATTTTTCGGTGGAGTCCTTAGGGTTTTCTGTATATGGTATCGTGTCATCTGCAAAGAGTGAAAGTTTTACTTCTTTACCAATTTGGATGCCTTTTATTTCTTTTTGTTGTCTGATTGCTATGGCTAGGACTTCCAGTACTGGGTTGAATGAAAGTGGTGAGAGTGGGCATCCCTGTCTTATTTCTGACTGTAGAGGAACAGCTCTGTTGTTGTTGTTGTTGTCATTTTGTTCTTCATGTAAGATGGATGATATTAGCTGTGTGTTTTTCATATATGGCCTTTATAATGTTGAGGTATGTTCCCTCTAAAACCACTTTGTTGATGGTTTTTATCATGAATGGATGTTGTACTTTGTCAAATGCCTTTTCTGCATCTTTTGAAATGATCATATGGTTGTTAGCCTTTCTTTTATTTATATATTTTTTGGAGATTTGATTTTTAGTAATCTGTACACCCAACATGGGGCTTGAACTTACAACTCTGAGATCAAAAGTAGCACGCTCCACCACACGAGTCAGCCAGGCACCCCTCCTTTCTCTTACTGATGTGATGTCTCACGTTGATTGATTTGTGAAGATTGAACCACCTCTACAACCCAGGAATAAATCCCACTTGATCATGGTGAATGACTTTTATAATGTATTGTTGGATCTGGTTTGCTAATATTTTGTTGAGGAGTTTTGCATCTGTGTTCATCAGGGATATTGGCCTGTAGTTTTCTTTTGTAGTGTTGTCTTTATCTGGTTTTGGTATGAAGGTAATGCTGGTCTCATGGAATTAATTTAGAACTTTTCCTTCCTTTTCTGTTTTTGGAACAGTTTGAGAAGAATAGGCGTTAACTCTTCTTTAAATGTTTAGTAGGATTGGGTGCCTGGGAGGCTCAGTTGGTGCAGCGTCTGACTTTGGCTCAGGTCATGATCTTGCAGTTCTTGGCTTCGAGCCTAGCACCAGGCTCTGTGCTGACAGCTCAGAGCCTTGAGCCTGCTTCCCATTTTGTGTCTCCCTCTCTCTCTGCCCCTCCCACACTAGTACTTTGTCTCTGTCTCTCTGTCTCTGTCTGTCTCTCTCTCTGTCTCTCAAAAATAAATAATAAAACATTAAGAAAATGTTGAGTAGGATTTGCCTGTGAAGCCATTTGGTCCTGGACTTTTGTTTGTTGGGAGTTTTTTCATTATGGATTCAATTTCTTTGCTGGGAATTGGTCTGTTCAAATTTTGTATTTCTTCCTGTTTCAGTTTTGGTTGTTTAGATGTTTCTAGGAATTTATCCATGTCCTCTAGGTGGTCCAAGTTTTTGGCACCTGTAAAAAATTTTTTTAATTTTTTAAATTTATTTTTATTACTTAAATTGTTTTTGAGAATGAGGGAGTATAGAAGGGACAGAGGGAAAGGGAGAGATAGGGTCACACCCGTGCAGAGCAGGGGGGTTGGGAGACCTTCTTCTCAGGACTGTGAGATCATGACCTGAGTTGAAATCAAAAGTCAGATGCTTAACCAACTGAGCCACCCAGGTGTCCTGGCATGAAGTTGTGGGTTTTTTTTAAATTTTTTAATATTTTTAAAATAATATTCCCTTATAATTGTTTGTATTTCTGTGGTGTTGGTTGTTATTTCTTCTCTCTTAGTTTTGATTTATATATTTGAGATTTTTCTCTTTTCTTTCCTTCATAAGTCTGTCTAGAGGCTTATCAATTATATTGATATTTGTCAAAGAACCAGCTCCTGGTTTCATCAATCTGTTTGTTTTTGTTTTTGTTTTTGTTTTTAGTTTCTGTTATTTCTTTTCTTTTTTTTTTTAATTCTTTTTCTTTTATTTTTTTAATTTACATCCAAGTTAGTTAGCATATAGTGCAACATGATTTCAGGAGTAGATTCCTTAATGTCCCTTACCCATTTAGCCCATCCCCCCTCTCACAACCCCTCCAGTAACCCTCTGTTCTCCATATTTAAGAGTCTCTTATGTTTTGTCCCCCTCCCCATTTTTATATTATTTTTGCTTCCCTTTCATTGTGTTCATCTGTTCTGTGTCTTAAAGTCCTCATATGAGTGAAGTCATATATTTGTCTTTCTCTGACTAATTTCACTTAGCATAATACCCTCTTGTTCCATCCATGTTGTTGTAAATGGCAAGATTTCATTCTTTTTGATTGCTGAGTAATACTGCATTGTATATATATACCACATCTTCTTTATCCATTCATTAGTTGATGGACATTTGGGCTGTTCCCATACTTTGGCTGTTGTTGATAGTGCTGCTATAAACATTGGGATGCATGTGCCCCTTCGAAACAGCATACCTGTATCCCTTGGATAAATACCTCGTAGTGCAGTTGCTGGGGCATAGAGTAGTTCTATTTTTATTTTTTTGAGGAAGCTCCATACTGTTTTCCAGAGTGGCTGCACCAGTTTGCATTCTCACCAGCAACACAAAAGAGATCCTTTTTCTCCACATCCTCACCAACATGTGTTGTTGCCTGAGTTGTTGATGTTAGCCATTCTGACAGGTGTAAGGTGGTATCTCATTGTGGTTTTGATTTGTATTTCCCTGATGATGAGTGATGTTGAGCATTTTTTCCTGTGTCAGTTGGCTATCTGGATGTCTTCTTTGGAGAAGTGTCTATTTATGTCTTTTGTCCATTTCTTCACTGGATTATTTGTTTTTTGTGTGTTGAGTTTGATAAGTTCTTTATAGATTTTGGATACTCACCCTTTATCTGATATGTCGTTTGCAAATATTTCTCCCATTCAGTTGGTTGCCTTTTAGTTTTGCTGATTGTTTCCTTTGCTGTGCAGAAGCTTTTTATTTTGGTGAGGTCCCAGTAGTTCAGTTTTGCTTTTGTTTTCCTTGCCTCTGGAGACGTGTTGAGTAAGAAGTTGCTGCGACCAAGATCAAAGAGGTTTTTGCCTCCTTTCTTCTCGAGGATTTTGATGGCTTCCTGTCTTACATGTAGGTCTTTCATCCATGGTCTAGTGTGTCATTCAAAGCCATTGTTTCCTTGTTGATTTTCTGTTTAGAGAATCTGTCTATTGATTTAAGTGAGCTGTTAAAGCCCCTTACTATTACTTTATCATTGTGAATTAGTTACTTTATGTTTGTTATTAACTGTTTTATGTATTTGGGTGCCTCTATGTTGGGTGCATAAGTATTTACAATTGTTATACCTTCTTGTTGGATTGTCTCCTTTATTATCATATAATGTCCTTCTTTGTTTCTTGTTACAGTCTTTGTTTTAAAGTCTGATTTGTCAGATAGAAGTATTGCTGCTCCAGCTTTCTTTTGACATCCATTTGCTTGATAGATGTTTCTTCATCCCCTCACGATCTGCTGGCGTCTTTAGGTCTAAAATGAGTCTCGTATAGATATCTTGTTTTTTTTATTTTTACTTTTTAATGTTTGTTTTTGAGATGATTATTTTTGAGAGAGAGAGAGAGAGAGAGAGAGCGCGGGTGCGCACTCAAATGGGGGAGGGGCTGAGAGAAGGAAACACAGAATCCAAAGCAGGCTCCAGGCTTTAAGCTGTCAGCAGAGAGCCCGATGTGGGGTTTGAACCCGTGAACCATGATATCGCGACTTGAGCTGAAGTCAGAGGCTTAACTGACTGAGCCACCCAGGCGCCCTTAGATGAGTTTTATTTTTTTATCCATTCTGTCACTCTGTGCTTTTTGATTGGAACATTTAGTCCATTTAAAAGTAATTTTTGATAGATAGGTATTGTCATTTTATTGTTTTGTGTTTTTTTCTGAAGATTTTCTGTGATTCTTTCTTGTTTTTCTCTTTCATTGTTTGCTGATTTTCTTTAGTGATATATATGGATTTGTTTCTCTTTACGGGTATTTATTAGTGGTTTTTGATATATGGTTTCTATCAGGTTTGTGTATAACCTCTTCTGCATATGGCAGTCTGTATTAAGTTGATGTTACTTAGGTCTGAACCCATTTTTTACTCCTCTTCTCTCAATGTTTAAGGTATATGTTGTTATATTTTACATCATTTTATTTTGTGAGCCCTTGACTAATTTTTCTACAGAAATATTAATTTTTACTGCCTTTGTGTTTCTCACTTTTATACTATCATTTTTGATCTCTCCTTTCCACCCAGAGTCCTTTTTATTATTTCTTGCTAAACTGGTTTAGTGGTCATGAACTCCTTTAGTTTTTGTTTGTCTGGAAAGCTCTTTCTCTCTCCTGTTCTGAATGGTAGGCTTGCTGGATAGAGTATTCTTGCCTGCAGATTTTTACCATTCAGCACTTTGAATATATCAGGATACTCCCTTCTGGTTTGGAAAATTTCTACTGAAAAATCCCCTGCGAACCTTGTGGGTTTTCCCTTCTAAGTTAACTAACTTCTTTTGTCTTTCTGCTAAAAAAAATTTTTTTATCACTATATTTTGCCAGTTTAACTACAATATGTCTTGGTGTGGATCTAGTTTTCTTGATTTTCATGGAAATTCTGTGTGCCTCCTGTATCTGAATTATCTGTTTCCTTCCCCAGATTAGGGAAGTTTTCAGTTATTATTTCTCCAAATAAATTTCTGTCCCCCCCCCCGCCCCTTTTCTCTTTTCTCCTTTCTCCTCGGATACTATAGTATGGATGTTACTATGTTTGATGAAGTCACTATTTTCCATAAGTCTACCCTCATTTTGTATAATTCTTTTTTTCTCTCTTTTGTTCAGCTTGATTATTTTCCATTATTTTGTCTTTTAGGTCATTAATTCCTCTTGCTTCTTCCAGCCTGCTGTTCATCCCATCAAGCATGTTTCTCATTTTGTTTATTGAGCCCTTTATCTCTACTGTGTTATTACTTATCTCTCTGTTAAGGGTCTCACTCATGTCTTGCACTCTTTTCTCAAGTCCAACGAGTATCCTTATGATCATTGCTTTAAATTCTGTATCAGCTATGTTACTTATATTTGTTTTGCCTGGATCTCTGGCCATGGCTTTTTCCTGTTCATCCATTTGGGATCAGTTTCTCTGTCTTCTCATTTTGTTTAAATCTTTGTGTCCTGTTTCTGTTGGTTAGGAAAGTCAGCTTCGGTATCCTATTCTTAAGGTTAGTGGCCTTATGAAAAAGAAGTTTTGTAATGCCCTGCCATGTAGTGTCCCCCGTTCTCCAGGGCCTGGAACATCTGGGAGTGCCTCCAGTATGTGTTGTGTGCACCCTGCTGTTGTGTTCTGGCTGCTCTATTCTTCAGGCCACTTGTTTGCAGAAACTTTACTTGCCTGCTATGGGCAATGTTTTTGTTCCTGGCCTCAACGTGGCGAGTTTTAACTAGGCGTGCTATGGTCTCCTTGTGAATCGAGACTTGATGCCACTGCTGCTAGAACTGAGGCCCCACCAAAGTCCTGGGTTGAGAGACATGGTAGGGGCAGGAATTGGGACTGGTCTTGTCAGGGAGGGGGCCCACCTTGCTGGGACTGAGGCAAGTGAGACTCCGAAGGACAGTTCCACCTGAGCACCAGAGGGTGGCGCTTGGTGTAAGCAAGTTAGGTAGCCAGTGGTGGCCCTGCACTGGTACCCTCAGGTGGCCCTGTATAATCTGAGGTGCAGGGGAGGGACATCCAGCCGGTCAGTTCCTTTGTTCCAGGAGGGGTCTCTCTGTGAAGGCTGCCTCTCTGGGACACCCTCAGAGGGGAGCAAATAAATTCCCCACTGTGTGCCCAGGAGTTCTTCAGATTGCATTTTCCATGCTGTATGCCTGCAGGTTGTTTGCATGCATTCTCTCCAAGAGCAGCACAATGTCCTTGGGGCTCTATCCCAGCAAAGCCTCTGACCATTAAAATTCCAGGCTTTAACCCTATTAGTTGCAAAGACTCATGAAATTTGGCCCTTCTCGCCTTTCAAGCCAGTTGCTATGGGGATTCATTTTCCCTGTGTGCTCCCCTGTGTGCTAGTCTGTCTTTCACCCTTCTCTGCAACTGTGGCTCCTTCCCCACTACAGTGGCCAAGGTCTGTTTCTTTTCCAAACAGTGTCTCCACACTTTCTACCTTCTTCATTTTGGCCTCCCCTCTACGTTTAGTTGTGGAATTTGTTCTGCCAATCTTGAAGTCAATTGTGGGGTATTTAGGATGATTTGATAGTTACATAGTTGTATTCGTGGGGCAGGGTGAGCCTAAGGTCTTCCTACTGTGCTGCTATCTTCCAGCCTTGATCTAGAGCAACAGCTTTTCAACCTTTTTGGTCTCTGTACTTCTTTATATTCTTTAACATTAATTTACTTAAAGTTAAAAAACATTATAAATTAATATATCACAGAACATATTTTAAATGAAAAATAACTTCAAAAACATGGCAAGAATATTAGCATTGTTTTACATATTTGTAAATCTATTTAATGCCTAGCTTAATAGAAAACAGCTGGATTCTCACATCTACTTTTGCATTTCAGTCTATTGCAATATTCTGTGCAGTGTAGTTTTTGGAAAACTCCTGTATACTTGAGAGAAAAGTGAAAAAGGCAAATAACTTCTTAGTATCACCATAAAAATAACTTTAATCTTGGGACCCAACCCCCCTGTAAAGATTTCACAGACTACACTTGGAGAACTTCTGCTTTAGATCAAAATGAAATTGGATCCTAATCCTGCCCTTGATCTTCCTCTCTCAGTTGGATATTCTTAGGGGCCATTTCTGTTAAGCTCCAGTAACTCACCAAATTCCAATTCAGGAATCTACTCCTGGGTATCTTCTGCTATGAATAGTTTTGGAGCTGTAGGCTTTGTTTCTTTTGTACACTTCCTTCCTTTTTTAAAGTCATTTAGACATTACCAACTGGAAATGGCAAGGCTTGCAAGCTATGTGATCTTAGGCAAATTTGTTAACATTTTTGAGTCTGTTTCCTTAATTTGTAAAACGGGCAGAGCAATACCAACTCATAAGGCCTTTGTGGGAATCCAATAAGATAGAAGTATATTCAGTTGCTAATATTACTGGATGTTCATGAAAAACAGTATGTTTTTCCACTTTTGTTGGAATATATTCCAATTTTGTTGCATAAATTTTGGACAGCTTTGATTAAGTATGCAAAATATATACTTTTAAAGTTTATTTATTTTGAGAGAGAGAGCAGGGGACGGGCAGAGACAGGGAGAGAGAGAATTCCAAGCAGGCACTGCTGTGTCAGCAGAGAGCCCCATGTGGGGCTTGATCCCATGAATTGTGAGAGCACAACCTGAGCTGAAACCAGGAGTCAGACGTTTAACCAGCTGAGCCACCCACGTTACCCCTAAATGTGCAAAATATTTTAAGCTCAACAAGATGTGGGTCTCCCTTTTTTATAAATCACTCTAGAGAATGACTTGTTTTTTCACTGCCCCCTATTTTCTGTCCAGTACTTGGGCCTTCTTAAAACTAGGTCCTTCATAAGGAAATGAATGGGATTTCAAAACACAAATGTCAAAATGTCCTTCCTTCTCTGAAAGTGTTTATAATCTTGTGCTTAAACTTACTAGAAACAAATAGGAAGATGCTATGTAAAAGATATGTATAAATATTATGAGAGCATAGTGTGGGGAATACCCAATTCTGTAGGCAGAGAAGTAGACAAAGGAAAGGAAAAGGACTCATTTGTACCTTATTCCTCACTCGCTGATTTTAACAACTCCTAGAAGAAAAATTAAGTGCCCAAGGAATGTGTTTATTGAGTGAGTCTATGTGCTAAACCCTATTATGGGTGATATTATGTAATGGTTAAAACATGGACTTGGGTAGGGTCTTACACTGGGTTCCCTCTGGCTCTTCTCCTTACTAGCTGTAACATTGAGTGAATTTTTAACCCATCAGTGACTAAGTTTCTTTAGATATGTAAAATGAGAATAATTTAAATAATTTTATAGGGTTACTGTAATGGTTGAAAGAGTTAATATAAATAGAGTACTAGAAGAGATTGGCACAGGAGTGCCTGGGTGGCCCAATTGGTTAAGCGTCCGACTTTGGCTCAGGTCATAAGCTCATGGCTTGTGAGTTCGAGCCCCACGTTGGACTGTATGCTGATAGCTCGGAACCTGGAGTCTGCCTCTCCCCTGCCTCCTTTCTCTGTCTCTCGCCTGCTCATGCTGTGTTTCTCTTCCTTTCTAAAATAAATAAACATTAAAAAAGATTTTAAAAAAATTGGCACATAGTACTTATTAACTACTTTATTACATAAAAAAGGGGAAAGATATTTCCTTGATTATACTAACTTCTGGTAGTTATATTGAGATCTTATGTTTTAAAATGATTGCTGAAAATTATATAATGTGGAAGGCTAATTTTATTTTTTTATTCCCTTGTTATTGTTATTTAAAGCACATTTTACTACTTTGACTTGTATTAGGAGAAGAAAATTGATAAAAGGACAGATCTTTTAGCAGGCAAAATGCATTTTACCTAAACTCACATTAATGATTTTTTTAAAATGTTTATTTATTTTGAAAGAGAGAGACCCACACGAGTAGGGGAGGGGCAGAGAGAGAGGAGAGAGAATCCCCGGCAGGCTCTACGCTGTCAGCATTCAGCCCAGTGTGGTGCTCGAACACACGAAATCGTGAGATCATGACCTGAGCCAAGATCAAGAGTCCAATGCTTAACCCACTGAGCCACCCAGGTGCCCCTACAGTAATAATTTTTTTCAAAGTACTGTTTTCCTCTTGAATTCATTATAGATGCCTTCTTAGATGATATTGCTAGAGAAACTAATGGATAGGGAAAGGTGTAAACTTAAACCTCATTTGAGAAAAAAAATTGTTGATATCACCAGGTACTAGTTGTTTTATATACATTTGTAATCTTTAAAAAAAATTTTTTTAATGTTTATTTATTTTTGAGTGACAGAGGGAGAGAGAGCATGAGCAGGGGAAGGCCAGAGAGAGAGGGAGACACAGAATCTGAAGCAGGCTCCAGGCTCTGAGCTGGCAGCACAGAGCCCAATGCAGGGCTCAAACTCATGAACCATGAGATCATGACCTGAGCTGAAGTTGCACGCCTAACCAGCTGAGCCACGCAGGCACCCCTACATTTCTAATCTTTTTCTTTAATGTTTATTTATTTTGAGAGAGAGAATGCACATGCAAGTGTGCATGCACACAAGTGGGGAGGGATAGAAAGAGAGGGAGAGAGAATGCCAGGCAGACTCCACATGCTGTCAACAAAGAGCCTGTCACAGGGTCAATCTCAAAAACCGTGAGATCATGACCTGAGCTGAGATTAAGAGTTGGACACTTAACCAATTGAGTCACCTGGGTGGGTGGCCCTCATTTTGTAATCCTATTTGAAAGATATGGTTGCTAGTGTATAGGGACATAAACTTGTAAATTGCCTGGTTAACTTACAAACAGAAGCTTGCTCATATTTTAATGTTGAAAGATTCGCTCAAATAAATCAGTCTCAATTGTCTTTAATAAATTTTGCATCAAAACCAGTTTCAGGTTTTATAGTAAGCTATAAATATTACTGCATTCTAGGGCACTGATTATTGAAAGCTATGTCTTTGGAACCATCAGTGAAAATAATCTTTAAATTTAATCTTTTTTTGCATACAGAAAGAGTAGAAAAAAGAATAAAAACCTTTCTTTGCCCTTTTGTGTTAATGAGGATGTCAGAGAGATAGATAGTAATGCTAACAAAATGTGTACATAGAAGGCAAATACACATTAGGGCTCCATGGAAGACCTAAATTGGAGTGATAGGCTTAAAACAAGAGACTTATGCCACCATTTTAAAATTTCAAGATAAAAATAAAATCTGGGTGTCAAAAATGACCTTTTTGTTTTCTCTTGGTAAAAGAATCCACATATTTGTTTTTTTTTTTTTTTTTAAGTTGGAGTTTTATTTATTCTTTTTCTTTTTTTTTTAATTTTTTTTAATGTTTATTTATTTTTGAGACAGAGAGAGACAGAGCATGAATGGGGGAGGGGCAGAGAGAGGGGGAGACACAGAATCGGAAGCAGGCTCCAGGCTCTGAGCCATCAGCCCAGAGCCTGACGTGGGGCTCGAACTCACGAACCGTGAGATCGTGACCTGAGCTGAAGTCGGACGCTCAACCGACTGAGCCACCCAGGCGCCCCAAGAATCCACATATTTGGAAGCAGTTGGAACCACAAAGGAGGGTCTATTTTGAACTCATTAAGAAGAATTTTAATGCTCTAGGCACTTTTTAAATCTAAAATTGAACATTCTCACTATAATTTAATGATGATTCCTCCCCCCTTACCCCTCCGTATTTGAAGTTAATTACTGTAAAATACATTCTGGAGTTCAGTAATAATGAATTCATACCCATTTTACTGCCTCTTAACTACTCATGAGTTCTGGAGAGCCTTGGTGAGTACCATTAGGTTTTCTTTCCTCTTGATTGTTTGCATACCTGATGCTTTGGATTTTGATCAGATTTTCAGCTATTTCTGCTATTATGAAAGCAGTCATATAAATGACTGTGTATTCAGGTGCCTATGAGTTCACCATAAACCTTGTTCCAACGCATGATAAAAACAGAAATTGATTTTCAAGCATTAGATCAAATTTTATAACAAACATTTATCGTATCGTATCGTACCGTATCTCATCATATCTCATCATATCGTATGTTATCTCTTTAGAAAGAGAGCCCACAAGTGGGACAAAGGAGCATAGTGGGGAGGGGGAGTATCTCAGGCTCCATGCTCAGCACAGAGCCCAGCGTGGGGCTTGATCCACAACTGAAGTCGGATGCTTAACCAACTGATCCACCCAGGTGCCCCACTTTACAGGTGTTTTCAACTTTTTCCCTTTATACTTAAAGAAATGAACTAGAAATTGTAGAGTCAGTGCTGGCACGTGGTTTATGTAAGGAATGCGTATCATGGCCTTTGTCTCACAGCAAAAGATTGGTAAGCACATTTGAGGGTTTCAAGTTAAAATACTTACAGTACATAGGTATACTTTTTCCCTCTTGTGATTTCCTGTATTACCAACTTGATTAGCTGACTGGTTGATTTACCATTTCTTACTTTTAGTGAACATACCTTTTATCTCAGACATTTTTCTTGAACTCTAACTTGAAAGAAAGTTAGTTATGGGACTGAAGCATGTTTTCAAACTTTAACATGGAATTTGTAATAAAATTGGATTAATGCTGGGATTTTGTAGTTAGGACCACTTGTAGGTATGGCAACAATCATAAAATTGTGTATTCAAGCCATTTCCTTTAAGAAGACTTTGTAATTACCTGGGTTTTGGGACTCTTTCTAGCATTGTTTGTCCCTCTTTAAAAAACAAACAAGCAAACAAACAAACAAAACAGACCAGTGGCTTCCTTTTAAATTTCCTCTACCAAGGAATTAGTTGATTTTTCTAAGGCTGACACTTGAAATCCAGTTTAGTGGTTTCGTATATAGAGTTGTTGAAATATTTCATTTTCTAATGAATGTTAGACTAAAATGTGGAACACTTCATTTACAGCTTACTTGGAAAATTAAAAGGAAGGCATTTTGTATTTATGTTTATTTTACTTCTTGGGGATCTGAAAATACCTTTTAAGAATTAGTGGCAATAGGATTGGCCTGTGCTCAAATCTTAGGAGGCACAGTGCCCAGAGAGGGCCCCAAAGCTCTTTTGCTGGCTGCCTACTCTGGAGCAGCTGACTAACCAGATGCAGAGCACATTGATCTGGTCATAATTGCTTTCATCCTGGAGCAGAGTGAGTTAACACAATTTAGATCAAGAACCACATTAGAAGATCCTGACCTCAGAATAACCTCTCATTTCCTACCTTTGAAACAGGCAACAATTCCAGTCACTTCCTAACTTCTAACCATAAAATTGCATGGGAACCTATAGCCACATCTAGAGATTGTGACCTTTTGACTTTCTTTATACTTTATACAGATGGATTCAGAATTATAAAAGTAGCAATAGTTTTAACCTACTGTTCTTTGTTGAAAAGAGAAACAATCCTTCCCCTCCTCTACTTATTTTTTTTTTTCCTGTTGAAGTCTTTCTAGATCATTCCTATAGATGCAGTACAGATGAAATAGACCTGGGATTGTGTTTGTAGACTCATCTTTCTCCAAAAAGCATACTAGGGTATGACAACTCTCTTCTCTGTTAGACAGCAGATCATTGTTTCTTAATATACACATTTTCAGATCATTGCTTTTGATAAATCTAGGCCGCCCATTATTCTCCAAATAATACTATAAGGTTTTGTTGAGCTTTATTTGCTAGAGATTTTAATTATGTTTCTGGTATAATGCACATAACAGAATAGATAATTTCACATATGGAAGACTGTAAGTTACTGTGTAGATAAGAGGGACTGGGAATTGTGAGCAATTCTACAATGTCTATAAAGATACTTTTGTATCCCATTCATTTTTGGGAATGGCGTTATAGGAATAACCCTGAATCTACAATAATTCATTAAGTATAATTCACATATTTCTTACTTCAACTCTTAGTAAGAAATTGAAGTGCTTACAATGTGAGCACAGAATATTTATTGTAAGAATTAACTACAGAAGTGAGAACGGTTGTTTTATTTTGTAAGTCTTCCTGATACCAAAGAAACTACCACTGTGATAGAAGTCTCTGTGCTTGACTCTTGGAAGACATATTGATTTGGAACAAAGTAAGGAGGGAGAGCAGCAGTCATTAAAAATATCATGAAATGAGAGGAAAAAACAAAATATAGAGGTAAAAAAATTGAGGTGTTTTATAAGTATTATAATTTTGTTGATTTATGTATTAGTAGCTTTCTACTCAGAAAAAAACAACAGGACCCAGATATCTACACAGTGGCACATCCTTTGGAATTGTGTACCTTCCTGGTGATTGATGGCATTGAGCCATCTATAATCTTGGCTAAATCCTCATAAGACCACCGATACGTATTTACTATTTCTGAGTGTCCAGAGTTATTGGTATATTGTATTCCTGGTAGCACAAAGATAATTGATTTATATAAGGATCAAATTATGGATCTTAACCTTAGCTAGTTAAACAAGCATGAATTACTACTAACTGACTTTTTTTGGATAATAGAATTTAAAAAGGAGCTTATAATTCCCCTTTTCATTTTTCAGAGGTGATTTTTACTTTCTTCATGTCTGTTAGTCCTATATGCTGCAATATACTAGATATAACACCAGATATTATATAATATATAATGTTACTATAATATGCCAGGGGCTGTAGTTTATTATACTTAAAACTGTGGGAGGGGTGCCTAGGTGGCTCAGTTGGTTAAGTGTCTGACTCTTGATTTTGGCTCAGGTCATGATCTCAGTCATTTGTGAGTTCGAGCCTGGTGTCAAGCTCCCTGCTGACATCACAGAGTCTGCTTGGGATTGTTTCCTTCTCTCTCTCTCTCCCTCCCCTGCTTGCATGCTCTCTCTCTCAAAAATAAATAAACTTAAAAAAAAAAAACAAAAACCTCTGGAGCTTTTCATATGGTTATTTATTTTTCTTTCCTTTATTTGAAGGGCTGGGTTATATTGCCCATAAAAGTAATGACAGAAATGGCTTGCTATGTAAGAAGGTAACATTTGTGTTCACAGTAAATGAGTGTGGCCTCTTTCTGTGATGGAATGTGTAGCACTTGACATTCTCAAAAAGAGTTTATTGATAATTGTAAATAACTATTTAAAAATATAGTGGCTAGATCTTTCGGGGGGTGCCAGCTGCAAGCTCCTCTGTACCCCTCGTAGCCATGCCTCACAAAATTGAAGAAATCAAGGACTTTCTGCCCATGGCCAGGCAAAAGGATGCCAACTCTGTTAAGATCAGGAAAAATAAGGATAATGTGAAGTTTAAACCTTTATACATTGGTCAACACATGAGAAAGAGAAACTGAAACAGTTTCTGCCCTCAGGTTTGGCAGTGAGGAGCTGAAATGAACCTGGCACACTGATTTGGAATGTATTAAAATTCTTAAAAACAAAACAAAACAAAACAAAACAAAAACCCAAAACACTGGCTACTCTAGAAGGAGAAGCAGAAGGTTTGGTAGAGGGTTTTTGTTCTCATTTTTTCAGAATTCTCTTCTCAGAAATGTTGAAATATCACCAGGAATATTTGAAAATTTTTCCTAACCATTTGTGGTATTGAGTCTGGAATTTGTCTGTAGGATTCTCCCCAAGGAGAAATGTTCACAGGCCTACTGAAGGAGGAAGGAGGAAGGAGGAAGGAGGAAAGTTTACAGGGCTCCTGCAGAAGTACTATTTGTAGTATTACCTACTTTGAATAAAAAAATACTTAGAAAATTGTCAATTAAGATATCTTCATTAGGAAATAATTTTTTTTTTTAAGTTTAGTTACCTTGAGAGAGTGTGTGTGAATGGGGGAGGGACAGAAAGAAAGGGAGAGAGAGACATTCCCAAGCAGGCCTCTCTCTGTCAGTGCAGAGCCCTGTGGGGGCTGGAGCCCATGAACCAGGAGATGATGACCTGAGTCAAAATCAAGATTTGCACGCTTAACCGACTGAACAATCCAGGTGTCCTGGAAAGAATTTGTTAAGCACATTTTGGTATAAAAGTAAATGAAATTTGTTGCCTTATAGATAATTTGATATTGCTAAAATTGCTTTAAGGTGTGGTTTTCTTTTTTCTTTCTCTCTTTTTATTTTAAATGTTAATCGTTGAGTGAGAGAGTATGAGCAGTGGAGGGGCACAGAGAGAAAGAGACAGAATCTGAAGTAGGCTCTAGCTCTGAGCTGTCAACACAGAGCCTGATGTGGGGCTCGAACTCAGGAACTGTGAGATTATGACCTGAGCTGAAGCTGGACACTTAACTGACTGAGCATCCAGGTGCCCCAAGGTGTGGTTTTTCTTTTGAAAAAGATGATCACGCATGCTTTCACTTATTTTACTCAAGAATATTACCTAAGTTTACAAAAATTAAAAAGGCAGTTTTTGTGTTTCACTTGTAATCTGCACGAGGCAATTTATTTGTAAGCAGATTAATGGAAAGAGCACATAGATTTTGAATTTCTGTTTTATCAGGATTTACTTAGTAGCTTAATGACTCTTGGATGAGTCACTTAAGTTTTGAGCTTTTGTTTTCTCATTTGTATAACAGGAATGGTAAATAGTTATACTTTTTTACCTCATGGAATCCTTTTAAGAATCAAGTAAGATGTGAAGACTGCTTATAAACTCCATAGGGCTGTGTATATAGTGGTGCCATTCATATTATTTTAACTGTAAATTGGTAAATGAATTATGTATATGTGGCTATTAATACATATCTCAACTTTGGGGGAGAAAAGCAATTTTAATTTAACATTGGATGATAGATTTAAGGATTTTAAAGCTTTAAAATGTTTACAGATAAAAGGGAGCCTGGGTGGCTCAGTCAGTTAAAGGTCTGACTTCAGCTCAGCTCATAATTTCAATGTTGTTGAATTCAAGCCCCGCGTCAGGCTCTATGCTGACAGCTCAGAGCTTGGAGCCTGCTTCGGATTCTGTGTTTCCCTCTCTCTCTGTGTCCCTCCCCTGCTTGCACTCTGTCTCTCTCTCAAAAATAAATTAAAAAACATTAAAAATAATTAAAATGTTTATGGATAAATACATAATAAGTATGAATATAGCATATCGACGTCAGAGGATAATTAAACTGACAAAATATTTGCGTCAAAAAGACAAAAGTTTGGTGTCTGAAAAGGCTTTTACCATAGCCAAGTGATACTTTTTGCAAATTAAGCACCTTCCTTACATACCTCGTTTTATCTCCTGTTTGTGATGACCTAAACATATTTAATATGTTAATGTTAAACATATTTAATAGCTTTCATGGATGAGACTGAAGGTAGGACTGAATTGACAGCATTTTCCCTAAAAGGGAAATGTAATTTGCTGATTTTAACTTTCTCTTTTCAAAGTAGGTTTTGAAGTTTATGCTTGCTGTGTTTCTTGATAGCACCCACCAAGAGGGTTGTTGCGAGGATATTTTTAAAGTAGTAAGGAAACAAGATGGAAAGAAACAGAACATTATAAAAAAACAAGTGTAACATGGCCAGGTGATTTAACATATGTATAATTGGAGTTCCTAAGTGTTATGGTCTGAATATTTGTTCCCCTAGATTTCATGTTGAAATCCTAATGTTCATTGTGATGGTATTAGGAGGTGAAGTTTGAGGACGTATTGAGGTCATGAGGGTGGAACTTTCATGCATGGGATTAATGCTTATATAAAAGAGATCCCCAGAAAGCTCCCTAGCCCCTTTCACCATGTGAGAATACAATAAGAGGTCTACAGCACTTAAGAGAGCCCTCACATGATCATGTGGCATCTTGATCTCAGACTTCTAGCTTCTAGACTGCGAGAAATAAGTTTCTGTTATTTATAAGCTGTCCAGTCTATAGTATTTTGTTATAACAGCCTGAACAGATTAAGCCATTGATGAAATGGATAGGGGAAGGAGGCAGAAGCAGTATTTGAAGAAATAATGGTAAATTTTTCAAAACTGTTAAGACCTCATACCACTGATACATGAAGCCCAGTGAATCCAAAACAGGATAAATAACAAACACCTTGCCTTAGTGCTTTGGAAACTTTTTCATAGCACCAATAAGCCAAAAGAAATAACTAATAATTCTATTTATTAAGTAGTCAACAACTTAATAGTAGGAATTAGTACTGTGTCTGTCCACTGTTGGTGTTATTTTCCTCAGCACATAGTTCCAGATCACAGTGCTGAAACCCACATATAAACAAAAATCTTAAAACACAGAAGGAGAAAAAGACAAGTTACTTACAGAGAAATAAGAATTTTCAAGATTGACTTTTCAATCGATTATGTAAGTCAGAAAATAGTAGAATGACACCTTTAAAACAAAGAAAAAAACCTGACAATTCTATACTCAGTGAAAATATCTTTCAGAAATAAAAATGAAATAAATACATTCTTAGATAAACAAAAGCTGATAGAAGTGTGGCATATCCATACTTCAGGAAATATTAAGGAAGTTCACCAGGCTAAAGAAAAAATTCTCAGGGACTCTTGGGTGGATCAGTTGGTTAAGTGTCTGACTCTTGGTTTTAGCCTGGGTCACGATCTCGTGTTTTGTGACTTCGAGGCCCATGTCGGGCTCTGCTCTGACAGTGGAGAGCCTGCTTGGGATTCTCTGTCTCCCTCTCTCTCTGCTCCTTCCTTTCTCTCTCTCTCTCTCTCTCTCTCTCTCTCTCTCTCTCTCAATGAATAAATAAACTTAATGAAAAAATTATTAAAAAAATTCTCAGAAGCATGATGAAATGAAGAGTAGTGGAGTAAGTATGTTGGGCAAGGCTATTAACTGCTTAAACCAATAGTTTTAACAATGTCCAGTATTCCATTGGAAATATTATATTGGTAAATAATATAACATGTGGAAGTAATTATATGACAGCAATAGCAAAAGAAGTAAATAGGGCCACCTGGGTGGCTTAGTCAGTTAAGCATCCAACTTCAGCTCAGGTCATGATCTTGCAGTTCGTGGGCTCGAACCCCACATTTGGCTCTGTACTGACAGCTCAGAGCCTGGAGCCTGCTTCGGATTCTGTGTCACCCTCTCTCTCTGCCCCTCTCCCACTCGCACTGTCTCTCTCAAAAATGGATAAACATTAAAAAAAATTAAAGTAAGTAAATAGAGTTAAATTATAAGAATGTCTCACTGCATGGAACAGAAATAAAGACAGAAAATAAAGATGCATTTAAGACATCTTTAAGACAGAAAATAAAGATGCATTTTTGTCTTTTACAGTAACCACTGAAAGAATGATGCTAAAAGATAAGCCTGTAGAATACATAGAATAGTAAATATTTAATTAATAGAAAAGAAAGGAAAGGAAGAATCAAAGGACAGAAAACAAGGGAACAAATGGAAAATAAGTAGAAAGATGGTAGACTTAAACTCAACTACATCAGTAATTAAATGCAAATTGACTAAATGCTCCCATGATAAGACAAATATAAATAAAAACAAAATCCAACTATATGCTGCTTACAAAGCATAAACTGAAGTTCAGGGTAAAAATAAGGGAAACAATGTGTCATGCAAATATTAAGTAAGAAATGGCTCTTCTGACTATTACTAATAGGAGATATAGTGGCTTTAGCCAAGAAACATTACTGGAGATAAAAAGGGATAATGTTAAAAGGTTCAGTTCATTAGGAAGATATAACAGTTCTTGTTTGTATACACCTAATTCATGGCTTCAAAACATGTTAGTTGTGGATTTAATACATCTATAAAATACATTTTATAGTTGTGGATTTAATACACCTCTTTCATAGACCTTTCTGATACAATAAGTAGACAAAAAAATACATTAAAAAATGAACAGTTACCCTTACCTCACACCAAATACAAAAAGTAATTGAAAATGGTTAATGGTATTAAATTGTAAGGCTAAAAATATAAAACTTATGCAAGAAAAATACAGAAAAAAATATTTGTGATTTACTGGTACTAAAAATTTCAGGACATAGAGAACCAACAATAAAATAAAAGGAACAAAAGAGAACCAAAGGCAAACCACAGAACAGAAAAATATATTTGTAGTATATATGTCATGCAAAGGGCTCCCACATAAAAAAGCCTTAACTCTATTTAAAATGGGCAAAAAATTGAAGAAGATAAGTGAATGGATCATAAGCACATGAAAAGGTGGTCAACATTGTTAGTCACTAGGAAAATACAACTTAAAATGACAGATGTCATCAGAATGGCTAGAAGTAAAAAAGATAATACCAGTGGTTATGATGATGTGGAGTAAACAGGAACATTTACATTGGTGGTAGGAATGTATAACTGATATACCCACTTCGGAAAACTGACCATTCCTTAGAAAATTAGACATCTACCGTAATGACCTAGCAAAAAAGATGTTTACAAGAATCTCCACAGGAACTTTAATCACAGTATTCAGAAACTGGAAATAACTCAAGTGTTCATTAACAGACTAATGAAGAACCTGTGGTATATCCATACAGTGGAATACTTTTCAGCAACAAAAGAAACTGGATGCACACAACAGCATGGATTAATCTCAGAGTCTTTATGCCGAGTAGAGAAGTCACACATTAAGAGTAAATACTCTGATGTGACTCAGTTTACATGGAATTTCTGAAAATTGCATTACCTTACGGAACTGACACAAAGCTGCCAGTGGACCTGCTTGATCACCTTGTAGCACTGTGACCTCTCTTTTAGTGCACAAAGTTCAAAGGCCAGTTTATTATTTTTTAAGTTACGATCTCTTGAATAAGTAGTACTTCATGGAACCCTAGGATTCTGTAGAATTCCAGTTGACAAAGTCTGTACTGGAAGTTCCAGTTAGTAAAACTAATTGATGATGTATTTACTTCCTTGCAAAACTGGCAATAAGTGAATTTTGATTAGATGTGTAGGGTATACATCAGTGAGTCCTTGTCCTCTCAGATCTTTTAGAAATAAATAGTGTGCATCATTAATGATAAATGTCTGAAGTTTGTCTTTTTCCACTTACGTACTTTGGATGCTGAGAAGATACATCTAGAACATTTGACTTATGGTGTGGAAATAATTTTTGTTAGTATTCACCTGTCCCTTGTCCCCTGTAGGAGTGGTATATGAATGGTGAAATGAATTTCTCAAAGACCAAAACTGCTTTTGTGTTTAGTGTCTCCACATTAATATTAGCATCACTATGAGCTACATTTGGTTTCTTTGTTTCTTTTTTTTTACGCTTAAAAATTTATTTATTTTTATATTTTTATTTTTAGAGAGAGAGAGCACATGCAAATTATGGGAGGGACAGAGAGAGAGAGAGAGAGAGAGAGAGTATCTTAAGCAGGCCCTATACTTAAGCATGGAGTCCAACACAGGGCTTGCTTGATCCTATGATCCTGGGATCATGACCTGAACCGAAGTCAAAAGTCAGACGTTCAGCTGACCGCCACCCAGGTGCCTCTTGACTGCTTGCATTCTGGAAAACAAATTTGTTCCGTTATTTATGGTTTTTTCTGAAAGAAAAAAAAATAGCATGTGATTAGAGCAGGGGTCAAACAAGCTATAGCTCTAGAGCTAAGAATGGCTTTTACATTTTTAAAGGTGGTTTTAAAAACACTTGATAGACACTGTATGTGGCTTATAAAGCTTAAAATATTTACTATTAAGTAATTTACAGATAAAATTTGCTGACACCTGAACAAGAGAATCTTCTAATATTTATTTACAGTTATTTCAAAAGTATGCAATATTTTAACTGTTTTGATGTAAGAAAGCAGAATTTACCATAATTTTAACAGCATTGTTGAATATAATTTCTGTGTTTTATATAGTTAAGTGGTTTTTTAATATATTTACATTTGCACAGTCATCACCATAATCTTAGAACATTTTCATGACCACCCAAAAAATCCTTGTACCTATTCTTTCCCATCCTCTCCCATCTCCTGCCTTAGGCCTGTAAATGTTGAATGAAATTATTTAGCCCATCAGTGTAAAATGAACAGAAATGAACTAAGGTTAGTATTTATGCTATTTGTTGAGTAAATATTAAGATAAAACTACAACGGAAATAAAAATAGAAGCTGAAAGAAACCAAAATACTAAAGAATTGATACAATAGAAGTTGATAATAAAAAAAAAATAAAGTATATCCTGAGATAATACCCTTTAGTAGTACATTAGATAATTAATGTGATAGAGTTCTCGCAATAATTCTTACAAGTCCTTGAAAGAACCCATGAAGTCATAATTTAACTTCTAGCATTTTTTTCACCTTAGTGGTTTATGGACTAGTGCTGTGTTCTAATGACATCTTAGATTTGGGGAAGTGTGGTATGTTTGAAATGATGTTTTCTTAAGTCACCTATTTCAGAGGAAGATTCAGAACTTTTCAGGCAATAAAAATAATTTTTTTTTAAAGTTTATTTATTTTGAGAGAAACATGGCACAAGCGAGTTAGGGGCAAAGAGAGAGGGAGAGAGAGAATCCCAATCAGGGTCTGCAGTGTAAGCACAGAGCCTGATGCCAGGTTTGAACTCACGAACCATGAGATCATGACCTGAGCCGAAACCAAGAGTCGGACGTTTAACTGACTGAGTCACTCAGGTGCCCCTCAGGCAATAAAAATATTAGAGTTAATCACTAAGAAAAGATTTGGTCTAATAGAAAAAGCTACTTATGTTTTGGAGTAATAAAATAGCATTCATCTAAGATTTTAGCAGTTCAGACCTTTCACTAATCCACGTTAATCCACATCACATCTTGTGATGATTTTTGAATACGTGAGAGTTTAAAGTTTGGAGTGTTAAAATAGATGCCCTTATTTTAGGGTTCATTTTTTATATAATTTCCTCAGAGCTCATGAGAAAAGTCAAATAGCATAATTTAACTAGAGTTTTCTGATTCTGAATATTTGCAGAATATTACCTTAAGTACCTAGAGAGGAGAAATTGGGATAGGTAGTGCTGGCTTTTAGGGTATTTTCAGTCAGCCTCATACACATCCTTTAAACTTTATTTTGTAGCGTGGAAGCTGAGACCCTACAAACTATATTTCTTTTTTGCCACCTAGTTCTTTATTAAATTCTGCCAATAGAATGGGAAATAGGAAAGCAAGAGGAGGTACAAGGGATTTGCTCTTTGTGTTTACTTCTCCCTATCAATATCTTCATAGCAACAGGACTTCACCCTGACAGTAAAAAGAGCGGCAAGTGGCTCCATTTTGCATTTTTCCCACTCATAGAACCCTCATCAAATCTTCTCCTAGATGCCATCAGCTAGCCTTTTGTTCCATCTCAGAGATCTCCCATCTTACCTTTTCAGGGACCCTCCTACAAATTCTTTGTTCTTAGCGTTCTTCAAAGAGTGCTTTGTTTCCAGAGAACTGGACCCCAAATGGTTTGGGGTTTCTCCAAACCATTGAGTTTTAGTAATTTCAGTCACTTCTTTTTTTCTCCCTCAGCCTGGGGGTCATAGCTGCTTCCTGTAATTACTATCTTTGTGATTATCTGAGTTCTCTTTTTTGCCTTTTCAGCTCTCCAATTCCTGGTTAACAATTTACACTTAAATTCTTTGTTAAAATTACTGGTGTGATTTCTGTCTTTTGACTAATACCTGACTAATAACACTGGTCAAAATATTAGTCCTGGAGACTAAAGTCCTGGAGATAAGGCCAGTCTTCATTTAGTAGTTACTGAACCTCTGCAGTGTGCTGGGCCTTTCTTTGTTCTCTGTATCCTCTATCAGTGGTCTTCCCTTATCTGTGCTCCCAGAGGTGCTTGAGATTACATCATTATTACACTTCATTGTCACTGCCTGCTTTTCTAGATTCTCACCTCTAGGCCAGTGATAGGGTCTTTTGTTTCTTTGTTGTTAGTGCCTAACACAGGATTTCTCTATACTAGATGTTCAATAAATATTTTAATTAATGAACATGCTTGAAATGTGGTTGTGAAGGGCAGAAGTCATGACAATTATCTTATGAAGGGAAGGATCTTATTTTGATTATTTTTGGCATCTGAAGCTACTCAGATATTGCAATATTTAAGCTGATGTTAATATGGCATCAAAGATTATTTAATACTCTTCTAAAAGTTACATACGTGAGGTTTCACTTGGGCTTTCTGGTTCAGTTGTTCTAGTTCAGTTGTTTTTGAGATTGAATATGCCTTATCTCCTTACATTTTCACCAGCTCTTATACAACTCTGTTCCAGGGAAGAATCCAGATCCATTCATCACACTTCTCAGGTTATCAGGCCTCTACATGTCATGTCTCACATTTAATTAAGCCTTTAAGCTTCCCTTTCTACCGTCATTGTACTCATGGAGTGAACCCCGTACTTCAGTGTACTTTAATTATTAGTGTATTATTAATGCTTGGTACAGGGACACCCAGAGGGTTTCCGAGTCTTCTCGTTATTTTGATTGCAGCATATCTTCTCTCCAGTAGTTAGTGGTGTAACCCTGGCCTACATCTATCCCAGTTCCAGACCCTTACCTCCATCATGGTATACCTTATTGGTATGCAGGTCATTCCTATTGTTATACCCTTTATTGCGGGCTACCTCCCCCTCGGTTTAATTCAAATAATTTAAATCTGTTTTCCAAAATGAGAGATTTGGGGAAATCTTTCTATTCTTGTTTCTTATTTGTAGTAGAGGATCCATTGATCAACTAACTGGATAATTTGAATCTCTTAGTCTACAATACTGAGATTTTAGGGAAAAAAGTAAATATTTCCCTGAAATTTCTTTACACTTGTGTTGTTGAGAGCTATAGATTGTTTTGCTTCTTCTTTCAGAATTGTGCTGGAGATTTGGTCTTTTGGCCTTTTCTTTATTTGCTTTTTGAGTTTTTATGTTATTAAATCTTTTTTTTTTTTATTCCAGTGTAGTTAACATACAGTGCAATATTCATTTAAGGTGTACAGTAGTTATCCAACAATTTCATACGTTACTCAGTGCTCATCAAGACAAGTGCACTCCTAATCCCCTTCACCTATTTCACCAGTCCCCTCATCTGTCTCACTTCTGGCAACCATCTGTTTGTTCTCTGCAGTTAAGTGTCTCCCTTTGGTTTGTCTGTCTGTTTTTCCCCCTTTGTTTCTTAAATTCCACATATGAGTGAAATCACATGGTATCTGACTTTCCCTGATTGGATTATTTCGCTTAGCATTATACTCTCTTGCACCATCTCTGTTGTTGCATATCATTCTTTTTTTTATGACTGAATAATATTTCATTGCATATTGTATATATATACCACTTCTTTATCCTTTCATATATTGATGGACACTTGGGCTGCTTCCATAGTTTGGCTATTGTAAATAATGCTCCAATAAACATGGGGATGCATATATCCCTTCGAATTACTGTTTTTATATTCTTTGGGCAGATACCCAGTAGCACAATTACTGTATCATAGGGCGGTTCCATTTTTAATTTTTTGAGGAAACTTCACACTGTCTTCCACAGTGGCTGCACCACTTTGCATTCCCACCAACAGTGCACAAGGGTTCATTTTTCTCCACATCCTCACCAACACTTGTTTCTTGTGTTTTTTATTTTAGCCATTCTGATAGGTTTGAGGTGATATCTCATTATGGTTTGGTGTTCATTGCCCTAATGATGAGTGATGCTGAGCATCTTTTCATATGTCTTTTGGCCATCTGTATGTCTTCCTGAAGAAATACCTGTTCATGTCTTCTGCTATTTTTAATTGGATTATTGGTGTTTTAGATGAGCCGTATCAGTTCTTTCTATATTTTGGATACTAACCCTTTGTCGGATAGGTTATTTGTAGGTATCTTCTCCCATTCAGTAGGTTGTCTTTTATATTTTGTTAGGAGACATATCTAGAAGGACGTTGCTATGACCAACGTCAGAAAAATTATTGCCTGAGCTCTCTTGTAGGATTTTTATGTTTCAAGTCTCATATTTGGTCTTTACTCCAATTTGAATTTACTTTTGTGTATGGTGCAAACAGGTGGTCCAGTTTGACTCTTTTGCATATAGCTGCCCAGTTTTCTCAGCACCATTTGAAGAGACTTTTCCTCTTTGCATATTCTTTCCTGCTTTGCCGAAGATTACTTGACCATATAATTCTAGGTTCATTTCTGAGTTTTCTATTATGTTTTATTGATCTGTTTTTTGTTTCAGTACCATATTGTTTTGATTCCTGTAGCTTTGTAATATGGCTTGAAGTCTAGAATTGTGATGCCTTCGGTTTTGCTTTGCTTTGCTTTGGCTATTCAGGATCTTTTGTGGGTCCATACAAATTTTAGGATTGTTTGTTCTAGTTCTGTGAAAAATGCTGTTGGTATTTTGGTAGGGATTGCATTAACTCTGTAGAGTGCTTTGCATAGTGCAGACATCTTAACAATATTTGTTCTTCTAGTCCATGAGCATGGAATATTTTGTCATTTCTTTGTGTTGTCTTCAGTTTCTTTCCTCAGTGTTTTATAGTTCTCAGAGGACAGACCTTTCACCTTTTTGGTTAGGTTTATTCCTACGTATCTTAGTATTTTTCATAAATAGTAAATGGGACTGTTTTCTTAATTTCTCTTTCTGCTGCTTCATTATTAATGTATAGAAATGCAATAGGTGTCTGTATATTGGTTTTGTATCCTTCAGCTTTACTGAATTTGTTCATCAGTTCTCGCCGTTTTTCGGTGGAGTCCTTAGGGTTTTCTGTATATGGTATCGTGTCATCTGCAAAGAGTGAAAGTTTTACTTCTTTACCAATTTGGATGCCTTTTATTTCTTTTTGTTGTCTGATTGCTATGGCTAGGACTTCCAGTACTGGGTTGGATGAAAGTGGTGAGAGTGGGCATCCCTGTCTTATTTCTGACTGTAGAGGAACAGCTCTGTTGTTGTTGTTATTGTCATTTTTTTCTTCATGTAAGATGGATGATATTAGCTGTGTGTTTTTCATATATGGCCTTTATAATGTTGAGGTATGTTCCCTCTAAAACCACTTTGTTGATGGTTTTTATCATGAATGGATGTTGTACTTTGTCAAATGCCTTTTCTGCATCTTTTGAAATGATCATATGGTTGTTAGCCTTTCTTTTATTT
Source organism: Panthera pardus (assembly GCF_024362965.1). Lineage (NCBI taxonomy): Eukaryota > Metazoa > Chordata > Mammalia > Carnivora > Felidae > Panthera > Panthera pardus. The sequence continues at coordinate 24,521,890 of NW_026526991.1, forward strand.
ATATATTTTTTGGAGATTTGATTTTTAGTAATCTGTACACCCAACATGGGGCTTGAACTTACAACTCTGAGATCAAAAGTAGCACGCTCCACCACACGAGTCAGCCAGGCACCCCTCCTTTCTCTTACTGATGTGATGTCTCACGTTGATTGATTTGTGAAGATTGAACCACCTCTACAACCCAGGAATAAATCCCACTTGATCATGGTGAATGACTTTTATAATGTATTGTTGGATCTGGTTTGCTAATATTTTGTTGAGGAGTTTTGCATCTGTGTTCATCAGGGATATTGGCCTGTAGTTTTCTTTTGTAGTGTTGTCTTTATCTGGTTTTGGTATGAAGGTAATGCTGGTCTCATGGAATTAATTTAGAACTTTTCCTTCCTTTTCTGTTTTTGGAACAGTTTGAGAAGAATAGGCGTTAACTCTTCTTTAAATGTTTGGTAGGATTTTACTGTGAAGCCATCTGGTCCTGGACTTTTGTTTGTTGGGAGTTTTTTGATTACGGATTCAATTTCTTTGCTGGGAATTGGTGTGCTCAGATTTTGTGTTTCTTCCGTTTTGGCTGTTTCAGTTTCAGTTTTGTTTCAGTTTTGGCCATTTATATGTTTTTAGGAATTTATCCATTTTCTCTAGGTTGTCCTTTTTTTTTTTTTTTTTTTTTTGAGAGAGGGCACAAGTGAGCAAGGGGCAGAGAGAGAGAGAGAGAGAGAGAGAGAGAGAGAGAGAATAGCAGGGCTCACCTGGAGCTTGTGTTTTACCCAAAGTGAGGCTTGAGCTCACCCAAAGCGTGGCTCAAGCTCACCCGATGTGGGACTCAAACTCATGAGCTGTGAGATCATGACCTGAGCCAAAGTCAGATGTTTAATGACTGAGCCACCCAGGAACCCCAATTTGATGACATATATGTGTGGGTAAATCTTCAAAACCAAGTATATCAATTATTTCTTTGTAATCTTGATTTTTTAGTACATCATAGTATGTTAACATTTCATTTGATGTTTCCAATTTGTGAAATTGTGAAACTTGTTCATAAGTACTCTTACTCTCCTCTTGGGGTATATGGTAAGTATTCCTGCCAAATTAAAGGTGGGCATGGCCATGTGACTTGATTTAGCCATGAAGTGTGAGTAGAACAAGTGTGTGATACTCCTAGATGGAAACTTTAAATATTGAGTATGTACTTGGGGGGCCTGGGTGGTTCAGTCAGTTGAGCATACACTCTTGGTTTTGGCTCAGGTCATGACCTCACGGTTTTGAGTTTGAGCCCAGCATTGGGCTTTGTGCTCTCTGTGCAGGCCTCCTTAGGATTCTCTCTCTCTGCCTGCCCCCTGCTTACACTGTTTCTGTCTCTCTTGAAATAAATAAATAAACTTAAAAAAAAAAAAGTATATACTTTGCCACACTGTCTCCTTCCTATGGTAGCTGCTACTTTAGCCTAGGTCCTTTAAGTCACCTCTCAATGAGCATTTAGCATGAAGGAATAAAATCTTAGTTATTTTGAGACATCAGGATTTGTTGGTGTCTGTTATTGTAGCATAACTTGGTTAAACTTCTATGATTGGTCTTAATATGATTTTTTGTAGGAACATTTATTGATCAAACATATGTCAGATAAAAACTATTCTCCCAGAGTATATATATCTTTTGAATTTCAGCTTAAGTGATTGTAATAATCAGTAAAGTTATGAAGAGTATCTGTTGGAATGATCAGTTATGTGTCTTAATTTTATTCGTGAGCACAATAGTGTAGTGACAGGTATTAGACAATATTGGTAGGTTCGGAAAAGAAGGGAAGTTCAGAATGGAATGGTACCTGTTCCAGAAGTGACCAGATTTCATACCTGATAACATTAAATATAGGCCATTTGTTTCAGAAAAGAAAGAAAGAAAGAAATCCTTTCTGAGCATAGTCCATTTTGGAAGCTCATCTGTTAAGTAAGTGAGTAGCCTGAGATTACACAGCTACTTATTGGCAGGACTGGGGAAGAAAAGTCAGCCCTTTTGACTCTAACCCTGTGTCCTTTTTATTATTAAAACATTTTCACTTATTCTCTTATAAGATTTTTAAACCACTCAGTCTTTAATTATGCCTTTCCTTTCATTCTTAGTTTTTTCCCCTAAACTTAATTTACATTTTCCCACCAATTTGCACAGAATTGTGTTAATCACAATTTGCGGCTCATGACATGTTATTCTCACTGGTCTGTGCATGATTTTATCTAGAGTGTATTTATACATCAGTAAAGTAGTATCTGTGAATCCAACTTCTCAAACATTACCAATTGTTTACATCTTCTGTGTGTTCTTGCCTCTCCCTAAATGCTGGCTATCATTCTGAAATTTGTATTTCAGTCTTTTATGTTTCATAAAGATTTTATTATAAACACATTTACCTAAACAATGTATTTTTTTTTTTTTGGTTTTTGTTTATAAAACAAGTATGCTAAAAGGTAGTCTTCTGAATTTGTTTTTTTGATTTGATACAGTGTTATTAATATTCTTGTCGCATGTAATTGTCGTTCATTCATTTTTACCACTGTATATAGTCTTACATTCTGCAAATTTATCAGGATTTATCCATTTTCCTTATTACAGACATTTGGGTTGTTCCCAGTGTTACGCTGTTACAGACATGTTGCTGTGAGCATTTCTGTTCATATTTCTGGGTAAACGTGTATTAAAGTTTCTCTTGGATATGTGCCCAGAATAAGAATTATAGGATCATAGGGCATGTAATATTTAACTTTACAAAATGGTACCTAATTAATTTCCACTATTAATTATAATAATATATTGTATATTATATATTATATTAATCATAATTAATTTGTTAATATAAATTATATATTAATTTCCACTATTATAATACTGTTCATTTTTTTTTCTTGACCAGGATTGCCAGAGGTTTACCAATTTTATTAATCTTTTGAAAGAAGCAGGGAAACTATTTATGAGGCTTGTTGTAATGTTTTAGATAATCAATTGTCATGGTTTAAACTAAGGCTTAGCAGTGGAGGTAGAGGGTGGTGGGATGGAGAACTGTGACGGGTATGAAAATAGCACAGTCTGACTTGATCCAATTGGATATGCATTTGAGGGAATGGAAATTGTAAAGAATGACCTTTGAGTTTGTGGCCAAATATGAATCAAGAGTATAAATGTAGTTACTTTGTCTGATCTTACAATTGCAAAGTGCCTAGATCAGTTTTGTTTCCATTAGTGTATGTGCCATTATTTTCCTATTTTAAAAATAAAGCTTTTAGGGGTATTGTTTTTTCTCTAATGCTTGGGGAAACATTTTATTTAAACTACTTTACCTTCCTCAAGAAGAACTTTGAAACTATTGTTCTAATATTATCACTAGTTGACTCTTCACCAAATAAAATAAGCTGGATTACTCTAGAGAGGATAGGTCAGGTACTACACAAAGCTGTAAACTCCCAGTGCTTCCTTTATTGCTTAAAAGTGTTAGTTTTCAAGGGATTAAGTAATGTAATTTGAAGCCCAGAATAATCAATAGTCTACTTCAACCTATTGTGGATCTACTTTGAGAAATACTTACATGCAAACCCATGATTAGGAGCTCTTATCACTTAATTGAGATAGACAATAGTAATTTGAATTGCCTTCTTTGTTTTTGAATTATAGTGGAAGAGTTTCGATTTTTTTAGAGTAGTAATATTTCACTAGCCATCAAAGATGATTTTCAAGGGTAGGAGATAATTGGCAGAGCAAGTGTTTTAAAAACAGTTTGTAGGGGTGCCTGGTTGGCTCAGTCAATAGAGCCTATGACTCTTGATCTCTGGGCAGTGAGTTCAGGCCCCACACTGGGCATGGAACCTACTTAAAATTTAAAAAATTAAAATTAAAATTTATATTTTTCAGTGAACTTCTAGTTTTACAATATAATTTAAAGCATTTTTAAATCATAGAAAATATGGTAAAATTAATTTAGCTAGAGTGAATAATAATTTGACCCATTTACAAAGGAATAGATAAAAAGTAATGAAGTCTTACATTTTTCAGATACCTTTTTGTTTTCAAATCTTTTCTGCTTTTTCAGTGGGCCTTTTCCTTTTTGTGTATAACCATTTGTGTATCAAAATCACACACTACCTCAAATGATTACAATTGCTCTCTTGGTTCTGCTGTGAGTAAGCCCATTATTATCAAAAGCATCATATGACATTTCTAATAGATGACTTTCTGAATTCACTGAAACCAAACAGCTGTTTCAAACAAATGCCCTTTCTGTGGGGATTTATCATCTGCAAATCAATTTATTGTTATTTGTGATGAAAGTATTTACATTTTGAGTGATTTTTAAAAATCAGATTTTAATCATATTTTAAATTTTAATGTATTTTCCAACAATATAAGCAGAAATACATGTTAAAGAAAATAAAATACTTCTGGTGGAAAGCCAGAGGATTTGGGGATTATTTATACCAATGAATGTATTGAGATGCAACATTAATAAGCCTGTTAGAGATTTCTTGGTGACTGGTTTCGGTTTTGTCTAAGATGTTACTGAATCCAAGAGATAATGAATCAAGATGAGTAGGGATTTCACTTCATGTTCCAATATAGTGAACTAAAGGTCTTGATCTTTTCAGCCAATCAGATTGTTTTACATAAGTTATCAAATTGGTGAAGCAGTTTTCATGAAAAGTACAGTTTGAGTATTTTCTTTGTTGAATGAATTATTTGACTTTTGTAATAGTTTTAACAACATTTAGTGTATTAACCTGCATTACTGTCACTGGAGTACTGTAACTTTATTGTTCTGGAAATGATATACTACCTCCCCAAGACTAAGTTTCTTGTGGGCAGAGTTCATGTTTTATTTATCTTTCTGCCTTCATGCTACATATTGCCTAGGACATGATAGGGCCTCTGTGTGAGTGTTTATTGAATGAACGAATGAAACTTCTTAACATAAAAGGAAAAGCCTAAGCAGAGCCATCAGAATGGGACAGTGATCTAAAACTTTGCCAGTTAATAAATTGACTTTAAATAGAAATACTTCAGGTTATAAAAGATTACTAATCTCTGTTATTTACTTCATTCATTCATTCATTAGGCAGGTTTGGTGCCTATTGAGTGCTAGGTTTTGTACTAAATGCTGGGTTTTGTACTAAATACAACCAGTGAAAAAAACATTAAGTCCCTGCTCTCAAGGGGATTAAATTCTAGTGGAGGGAATCAGCAGTAAACCAGTATTTAGAATGTCAAGCAGGAAGACTATGGTGGAAATTAAAACAAGGAAGGGGGATAGAGTGTAACCTGGGTATAGAGTTGTCACTTTTATATAGGGTGACCAGGGAAGCGATGTCTGAGTAGAACCCAGAAAGAAGTGAGACTATCTGGGAGAAGTGCATTCCAGGCCAAGGAAGAGCAAGTACAAAGGCAGGATCAGCAAAGAGACTATGCTGTGCTGCTAGAATGGAGTAGGTGGGAGCAGAGAAGGATAAAAAAGGGGAATGGCAGACAGGTCATTTAGGACCTGGTAAGCCATTTAAGGATTTTGGCGTTAACTGTTGAGTAAAGTGCCATTTGTTGGAGGGTTTTTAAGAAGAGAGATGATGTTAGTATGTATGACTTAGTATGTATGCTCTGGTTGCTACTGGTGGTCAATGGGGCAGGAAGGTGGTGGGGTGGGAGCAGGAAGAGCATTCAGGATGCTCTGAATATTCTAGGCAAAGAAATGATTGAGGTTGAGTTAAAATTTTAGCAGTTTAGGTGGTAAGGCATGGTCAGACTCTGGATCTATTTTGAAGGAAGGGCCTACGGGTTGGGTGATGCATTGATTTGTGGGATATGAAGAAAACCAGAACACATGATAGACTAGTAAGAGGAGCAGGGTTTAGAGGGAGTGGAAAATACATGTGTTATTTACTCCTTCATATCTGTCCCTCATGCTAGGCTTTAATTCTCTAGCTAGAATAGGAAAGAATTGCTTCCTAACTCTCTGGAAATTTGGTACTCTGGAAAGAAAACTCAGTTGGGATCCCTAAAGTGGCATTTTAAGACCTGATGCTCTCACTTTCAGATGCTTGGCCAAATCATTTTTTTGAGCCTCTTCAAGCTCTGTTTCCCTAGCCATAAAATGGATTGGCTCCTATGGTCACTGACATTCTTTCATTTATCACAATTTGTGTCTGATTCATTCTTTTTGGAGGTGTTTTGTTGACTTCCCTTTATCCACTTAATAGTTGTAGGCATTCGTCACATTTCTGACCTTCCCTCTTATCACACAATTCTTCCTGGCTTTAATCAGTTTTATAAATGTCACTCTTAGGGGGCACCTGGGTGGCTCAGGTCATGATCTCACAGCCCATGAGTTTGAGCCCTGCGTTGGGCTCTGTGCTGACAGCTCAGAGTCTGGAGCCTGCTTTGGATTCTGTGTCTCCCTCTCTGCCCCTCCCCCAATTACACACACACACACACACACTCTCTCTCAAAAAAAAAAAAAATAAATAAACAAACATTAAAAAAAATAAATGTCACTCTCAGATCTATAAAGTGACTTTTTTTCTGAGTTGTGGACTCATTTAAGTTTGCTCCAGTAAGTTCAGTCTTGAATTCATTGCCCCCCCCCTCCAAATTTGCTCTTCTTCCTGAGCTCACCAATTGGTAATTTCGATTATGTGATTTCTATTGTTAATAGCTGACCATTAGCCTTATTGAATTACTAATATTCAGTTTGCTAAGATAAGTTCATTGGAATGAAGTTTGGGAAGTTGCCTAGCAGATCTCAGTGTGATCCATGATCCTGAAACACTTTCAGGGAGCCTGCGAAGTCAAAACTTAATTTTTATAATACTAAAACATTATTTGACTTTTTAAAACTGTTGACATTTGCTCTGATGCTACATATGCAGTGGTCTATAAAACTACTAGCTCCTTATTTCAAATTGTAGCAGTGGCATTCTTTCCCTATGTGCATTTGCAAGGAAGGAAACAATTTCACTTAACAAGGTTTTTGATGAAGCAGTAAAATATATTAATTTTCTTAAATCTTATCCTTAGATACATGTCTTAATAGTCTGTAATGAAAAAGGTAGTGTAAAACATTTCTGCCTCATGGTACATTTAAAAGGATGATGCATAGCATTCATTTACATAAATAGACCTCTGTGACATAGTTGAAGGAGAAAAGCTGAAATACAATAGTAATAGGAAAACAGCCTAATGTGAGTCTGGACTCTGTTACAGCTTTAGTTTTATTTAGTTCACCAGTGGTATCAGATGTTTTGAGTGCAGAATCAAAGACTTGCCCTTCATTATGTCTTAGGGTCTGAGCACTTGTGAGACTGAAGAAATCTTTATGCTTTACAGCCCAGCCAACAGTTCATAAAACTGTAAGATGTCTTGCCGTTTCACAGCCCAACTGCTGGGATTTTGAGCAGCTGAGACATTTTCTTTTCTCCTTTGCTCCATCCCTGGCTTTCCTCTCTTCTGGAGAAAGCATTTGCCTGATACCCTGATGCCATCCTGTAGTGGGTGTGGCTTTGCACTTGGTGAAGGCCCTTGTCCTTTGGGGATGCTTTTCTCTTAGCTCTGTTGCCCTGTTGCCAGCATTTTGCACCCGTGCCTCCCTACTCCGCAGCTCCAGTATTTGGAAAACATCCTTTTGAGAAAGTGCAGATTTGCTTTGGGAATGAGGCTGCTAATGATTTTAATCTGTTGTGTCAGCCACTGTGCTCCCCTTAAAAGTTTGTTAAATGTTGGACTAATTTTTTCCTTCTATAGCAGGTTCACTCTTCATTCCATCATGACCCCAGCTTCCTTTCATTACTAGAAAGGGCTTGTTCCTGTAGGAATTTAGTTTACTTATGTTTCTTTGCACCTCAGCTCTCTCTGAGATGATTTTATACTCTCTGTCTTGTTCTTGTTGTTGAGGTGGGAGCAACGAAAGTCTTTTGCAAGTTTCTATATCCTAACCATAAGCAGTAATCCAAATATTTACTCTCTTGTGTTCAAAATAATTGATATAGGTTGACTGTTCACAATGAAATTATTTAGCCAGTTCTTTTAATAAAATTCTACTAAAATAAGGTATTGGCCATATTTAAGCTTTATGAAAAACCGATGTAAATGTGTGCCGACACAGGAAAAAAAACCTTTTATTGTGGTAAAATACATAGAACATAAAATTGTACCATTAAGTGACATTAAATACGTTCAGAATGTTGTGTAATCATCACTATTGTCTATTTTCAGAGCATTTTCATCCCAAACAAAAATTCTGTACCCCTTAGGTGATAACTCCTCATTGCTCCCACCTTCTTACCCCTGCTAACCTCTATTCTGTATCTGTGCAGAATTTACCTAATCTAGATATTTCATATGAGTAGAATCATACAATATTTGTCCTTTTGTGTCTGACTTATTTCGTTTAGCATAATGTTTTCAAGGTTCATTCATGTTGTAACATGTATCAGAACTTTCCTTTTTTTGCAGAATAGTATTCTGTGTGCGTATGTTTCACATTTTGTTTATTCCACTTATGTTGTTTGTACCTTTTGTCTGTTAGGATTAATGCTGCTCTTGACACTAGTATTGAAACTAGCAATATACTAGCAGTTGAAAATTGCTGTTTTCAATTCTTTTTGGTATATCCCCAGGAGTGGAATTGCTGGGTGATATGGTTATTCTTTGTTTAACTTTTTGAGGAATCCCCAGACAGTTTTCCACAGTGGCTGCATATTTTAAGTTCCCACCAGCAGTGCACCAGTGGTTTTATTTGTCCACATCCTCACAAACATTTGTTCTTTTCTTTTTGATCAACATTTGTTATTTTCTGCTTTTTATTTGTTTTGTAGTAGCCATCCTAGTAGATGTGCAGTGATATTTCATGGTGATTTTTATTTGCATTTCTCTATGAATAATGTTGAGCATCTTTTCATGGTACTTATTGACCATTTGTGTATCTTCTCTGGTGCAGTGTCTTTATAGTCCTTTGCCCATATTTTAATCATATTTGTATTTTGTTCTTGAGTTATAGGAGTTCTTTATTTTGGCTATTAAGCCCTTACCAGATAGATGATTTGCACCCATTTTCTACCTTTGTGCAAGTTGTAATTTAAGTCTCTTGATACTCTCCCTAGATGCTCAAAAGTTTTTAAATTCTAATGAAGTCTTTCTAATTTGTCTACTTTTCTTTTTTGTTCCCTGTGCTTTTGGTTTCATATTTAAGAAGTGATTGCCAAATGTAACGTCATGAATATTACCTCCATGCTTTCTTCTAAGAATTTTATAGTTTTAGCTCTTAGATTTAAGCCTTTGATCCATAGTGAGGTAATTCTTTGGCATAAGAGTCCAACTTCATTCTTTTTCATGTGAATAGATCCAGTTTTCCCAGCATCATTTGTTAAAAAGCACTATGCTTTCCCTACTGAATGATCTTGGCAACCTTGCTGAAAATCAGTTGATCATAGATATGAAAGTTTATTTCTGGGCTCAGTTCTGTTTCATTGGTCTTTATGTCTATCCTTATGCCTATACCATGTTTTGATTATTGTGATTTTGTAGTAAGTTTTGAAATCAAGAAATGTGAGTCCTTCAACTTTGTTCTTTTACTTCAAGATTGTTTTGGCTATTCAAGGTTCCTTGGAATTCCGTATAAATTTTAGGATGGGTTTTTCTATTTCTGTAAAAATACCATTGGGAGTTTGATAGGGATTGCATTGAGTCTATAGATCATTTTGGGTAATACTGTCATCTTAATATTAAGTTTTCTAATACATGAATACAGAATACCTTTGCATTTATTTAAGTCTTCTGTTTAGGTCTTCTTAAAGCAACATTTTGTAGTTTTCAGTGTACAAGTCTTGTGCTTCCTCATTTAAAGTTTTTCCTAAGTATTTCATTGTTTTTTATGCTATGTAAATGTCCTTTTCATGTATTTGTTGCAGATATACAGAAATGGCAACTGATGTTTGTTTATTTTGTATCCTTCACCTTTGCTGAATTCATTTAGTAGCTCCAACAGGTTTTTATATGTGATTCTTTAGGGTTTTCTACATATAAGGTCTTATCATCTGTAAATAGAAATAGTTTTATGTCTCCCTTTTCAAGTATGATGCCGTTTATTTCTATTTCTTGCCCAATTGCTCACGCCAGAACTTCCAGTATTATGTTGAATAGGAGTAGTAAAAGTGGGCATTTTTGTCTTGTTCCTGATCTTAGGGGAACAGTTTCCAGTTTTTCACCTTTGCATATAATGTTACTTGTGGTTTTTTCATATATGACTTTAATCATGTTGAGGAAGTTCCCTTCTATCCCTACTTCATTGAGTATTTTATCATTAAAGGGTATTGGATTTTGTTAAATGTTTTTTTTTTTTTTTTCGGCATTAATTGATGTTCATGTGGTTGTTGTCTTTCATTCTGTTAATGTGTTATTACATTGATTATTTTCTCATATTGAACCTCCTTGCCTTCTGGGGATAAATCTCATTTGAGTCATAAGTGTGATCCTTTCAGTACTTTGCTGAATTTGGTTTCTTAGTATTTTGTTAGGGACTTCTACTCTGCAAATGAATTGGAGAATGTTAGTAGTTTTAGTATTACTATTTTAGTATTTTATTAGTAGTAGCCTGTAGTTTTCTTGTGGTGTTTTTGTCTGGCCTTGCTATCAGGGTAATACTGGCCTCATAGAATGAACTTGGAAGTAATCACTTCTCTTTAGCTTTTTGGAATATTTTAAGAAGGATTCTTATTAATTCTTCTTTAAATATTTGGTAGAATTTGTTAGTCAAGCCATCTGTTCCTGGGCTTTTCTTTGTTACAAGTGTTGATTACTGATTCAAACTGCTTATGTGTTTGTTCAGATTGTCTATTTCTTCTTGAGCCAGTTTTGGTAGTTTGGTCGTTTCCAGGAATTTGTCCATTTCATTAAGTTATCCAGTGTGGTGTTCAGCTGTTCATAGTAATTTCTTATAATCCTTCTTATTTCTGTGTAGTTGATGGGTTGTCATCACTTTCATTTCTGATTTTAGTAATTTAAGTTCTTTTTTTTCTTAGTCAATCTAGCTAAAAGTTGATTTTGTTGAAGGGTTTTTTTTTTTCCCCTCAAAGAACCAACTTTTGGTTTTGTTGACTTCCCATTGTTTTTTCTGATCTCTGTTTACAGTATAATCTTTATTATTTCTTTTTGCTAGCTTTGGGTTTCATTTGCTGTTTGTTGATTTAAGATCTTCTTTTATTATAGGTTTTACAGCTGTAAATTTCTTCCTAGCATTGCTTTTTCCTATATCCCATAAGTTTTGATACGCTGTGTTTTTGTTTTCATTTGTTTCAAGGTATTTTCTAATATCTCTTGTGATTTCTTCTTTGACCCATTGGTTGTTTAAGAGTTATGCTGTTTAATTTTCACATATATGTAAAATTTTCATTTTTTTTTCCTGTTACTGATTTCCAGTTTCATTTTATTGTGATTGGAAAACATACTTTGCATGATTTGCATCTTTTTAAATTTATTAAGACGCCCTTTGTGGTCTTACTAATAAGTATCATGGAGAATGTTCCATTGGCACTTAAGAAGAATGTGTACTCTCCTGTTGTTAGGTGGAGCATTCTATATATGTCAGTTAGATCTAATACATTAGGTATCTAGTGTTGTTCAGGTCCTTTATTTCTTTTATTGATCTTATATCTGGTCCTTCTGTCCAGTGTTGAAAATGGGATATTGAAATCTCCCAATTATTATGATTGTAGAACTATCTTTTTTTTTCATTTGTGTTAGTTTTTACTTAATATGTTTTCAAGCTTTGTTTTTAGGTATGTATATGTTTACAGTTGTTATATATTAATTTTTTATTAATATATAGTGCCCTTCCTTATCTCCTGTAACCTATTTTAATTATTTTAGTCTATTTTGCTTGACAAAAATATAGTAATTCCAGCTCTTTTAGTTACTGTTTGCATGAAATACCTTACTCTGTCCTTTTACTTTCAATCTCTTTGTGTCTTTGTATCTAAAATAAATCTCTTGTAGACAATATACAGATGGACCATATTTAAAAAAATCCATTCTGTCAATCTCTGCCTTTCAGTTGAAGAGTTTAATCCATTTACATTTAAAGTAATTACTAATAAGGAAGGATTTACGGTTTTGATTTAGTTATTTTCTGTGTCTTGTTTTTTGTTCTTCAATTCCTCCATTATTGCCCTGTTTTTGCACAGTTGATTTTTTGTAGTGTACTTTTCTGATCTCCTTCTTTTTTCCTTTTCTGTAATACTTTTTAATTAACTTCTTAATCATTACTTGGGAACTACAATTAACATCTTAAACATACATGAAACTAGTTTGTGTAGTAGTTAGTTCAATAGTATATAAACACTGATCTGTTTATCCCTTTCTTTCCTCCTTTATATTGCTCTTGTGACAGATTGCCTCTTTATACATTATGTGCCCATTAACATAGATTTATCATTTTTCTATGTGTGTACTTTGCCCTTTAAATCATAGGAAAAGGGAGAAAAAAGAGAAGCTACAAATCAAAAGTACAATTATACTGTCTTTTGTAAGTACATATGAACTTACTTTTACTGATGTTCTTTATTTCTTCTTATGACTTTGAGTTACTGTCTAGTGTCCTTTCATTTTAGGCTGAAACTGTTCCTTTAGCATTTTTTGTATGGCAGGTCTATTACTAATGAACCTCCTTAGCTTTTGTTTATCTGGAAATGTCTTAATTTCTCCTTCATTCTTGAAGGATACTGTTGCGAGATAAGATTTTTCTTTCTTTCAGACTTTAAATACATCATTTCCAGTGCGGCCTGATCTTCGTGGTTGCTGATGAGACATTAGTTGTTAACGTATTGAGAATCACTTCTGTGGGTCCAGTTACTTTTTTCCCTTGCTGCTTGCAAGATTCTTTCTTTGTCTTTGGGGTTTTACACTTTGAATGCAAAATATCTTGGCATGGATCTCTTTGAGTTTATCCTTCTTGGAGTTTCTTGAGATTCTTGGATGTGTATATTCATGTTTTCCTCAGATTTTTGAAGTTTCAACTATTATTTTTTCGGTTATCATTATTTTTGTCTATGACTCCTGTGATGCCTATGGGGGTACATAGGTACCTCAGGCTCTGTTTGTTTTTCTTCATTCTTTTTCTTTTTGTTCCTCAGACTTGATAATTTTGACTTTCTTAAAGTTTCCTGATCCTTTTATTTCCTGCCTATTTAAATCTGTTGAACCCTACTAGTGAATATTTCATTTCAGTTATTGTGCTTTTTTTCAGTTCTGGAATTTCTTTTGGTTCTTTTTTATAATTTGTCTCTTTGTTGATATTCTCCTTTTTCTCGTATATTGTTTTCCTTATTTCCTTTTTTTTCTTTTCTTTTTTTTTTTTTGTTGTTATTATTGGGTTTCCTTTAGCCCTTTGAGCGTATCTAGGACAGTTGATTTAATATCTTGGACTACAAGTTCCAAATTCTGGACTTCTTCAGGAATGGTTTCTGTTAATTTTTTTTAATTGTGAATGGGCCATGTTTTCTTGTTCGTTTGTATGCTTTGTAATTTTTTGTTGAGGCCAGGACATTTATAATGTAGTAACTCTGGAAACCAGATTCTCCCTCTCCACAAGTGTTTCTTTGATTTTCATTGTTCGGGCTATTCCCATCCATTTGTGACTTTCCCAAACTATTTTTGCAAATATATATTCTTGGTTGTGTGTGATCACTGACGTTTCTTTTCTGTTATCTTCGCAGTTAGCTATTGGCCTGATGAAGATTTTCTTTAATATCTGGCTCAAACAACAAAGAAGTATTGCTGTCTCTTTAAATCTTCCAACAGATGCTGTTGTGAGGAGCCCCTGCAGCCTGAAAGGGCTTAAAGGAAGGCATGTGTCTGCACTGTGCCAGTCTCTGATCTGCCTGACTGACCGAAAAGTTCAGCCCCCAATTTTTTGATGTCAAGATTCCCAATTGTCTGCCCTGGCACCAACCAGTTGCTCTAGGAGTGATGGACAGGGCTGAGGAATGGGCAGTGTTGATGGGTTTGCAGGTGTGGTTCTCCTAGCAGTCTCTCCCTTTTAGCAAACACTCAGGGTTGTTTTAAGTGTCCAGTCAGGTTCTAGAGTCCTTAAATAGTTGGTTCTGTTTTGGGTTTTTTTTTCTTCCCACTGTACTGGTTGTTTTGGGTGGAGGGACGAACCCCAATAGCTTCCTACTATGACATTTTTCATCTCGTGGGTCACGGTATTCTTGTATTTATTGTCTTTCTAATGTGTTTATATGGATAGAGGAAAGTTCTTAGGTTTCTTTTTTCTGGTTTGTGTGCTTGACTGTACTGTCAAAGGAAAAGAATTGTCTTCAGATTTTAACACATAAAGGATTAAGATATTTAAGTGTTTTGGGGGAAAAATATAAAGTATGAACTTTTATTTCAGTGCTCTGTCAGTATTTTGTATAGTAACTTCATATTTTATGTAAATAAGAAATTTGTTTCTAGTGAAAAAATTTAATGTTTTTAAATGTTAGTTATTCCTCATTAAGTATGGTTAGCTTACACGTTTGGCATTGGATGTTTATTATGATTTAATTATTGATGGATAAACAGTAGAAAATTTGCTTACAAACCACCTAATGCGTTTACCTTATTTATAATAAGTTTAATTTAAAGCCAGTCACTACGGAAAATGATATAAAGAAATACATGAAGCTGTCTGTATTGTGAAATCATATTACTCTACATGATATTTTAGAATGTTGGTCTGCCTTTGTAAAATTGGATTTTAATCCAAACTTTAAAATGCTCAATTTGTTCTGCATGTAAATTTTGCTTCTTTACCTAAAGAAAAGTCATTTAGGCATTTTAAAAGCAATCTGCAGCTTTTCCCTCAACCTTCTGTAGTTATTAACAAGAAATTGTTTTGATCTCTCAAAGACATAAGCCAAAAATTGCCACTCTAATAAATTCTTCACTATTAAAGAAGTTTGAATCAGTCCAAAGAGGTTTTTTTTGTTTTTTTTTTTGTTTGTTTGTTTTGTTTTTGTTTTTGTTTTTGTTTTTTTTACCAGAAGTGCCAAAGGGGCCACAATATGACACCATTTTTGCAGGTAAATACCCATAGTAGAGGATCTAGTTTGGGAGTGTTCACAGCTTTACAGCTGTTGTCTTTAAAAAAAAAAAAAAAAAGTGTACATATGTATCACCCATTCTTAGGACAAAACTCAGTTGGCATTCCAGAGTGGTTTTCTGTATTCTTGTAAGTAAGTAAAATGGTTACATTTCCACAATTAAAAAAAAAAAAAGAAAAGTTTTTTTAATTTAACAGTGGACAGTCCCAGATCAGGGTTAGCCCCAGATGATAAAGTAAGATAACACAAAACAATTCAGGTTTTTTTTTAAGTACTTGTAGTTGGACACTGATTTTGAACTTTTTCAGTTTGTGTGTGTGTGTGTGTGTGTGTGTGTGTATAGAGTTATATGCTGTCATTCTGAATATCATTTATTGCCCTTTTACCTTTTTAATTTTATCTAGCTATGACAAAAAGCTCGAGATATTTTTGAGAGCTACAAAAGCATAAACATTTTGCATACATACACAAATGTATGTACATATTTGAATGGGGATATATGTGCATATATATGGAATATGTGTGTGTGTGTGTGTGTGTGTGCATGCGTGCGTGCATACATACATGGTAAGTACAGTGAGTGAAAAAAAAACTAAGAATAAAGGAATAGAGAGTGTCAGGAAAGAGCCCTCTGAAGATTAGCATGTATGCTGAAATTTGAGCATTTACAATAGTTTATTATGTAGTTAAGTCTTTAAAATATTAAAACAATTGTAGAGTTTTTGTTTAGGGTTTATTTTATTTTATTTTTAAAAATTTTTTTTTAGCATTTATTTATTTTTGAGACAGAGAGACAGAGCATGAACGGGGGAGGGTCTGAGAGAGAGGGAGACACAGAATCTGAAACAGGCTCCAGGCTCTGAGCTGTCAGCACAGAGCCCGACGCGAGGCTCGAACTCACAGACCGCGAGATCATGACCTGAGCCGAAGTCGGATGCTCAACCGACTGAGCCACCCAGGCGCCCCTGGTTTATTTTAAATTATAGTGCTTTTTTTTTTTTTTTTTACTTTTTTTTTTTTAATGTTTTATTTATTTGTGAGAGAGAGACAGTGTGCCAGCGGGGAAGGGGCAGAGAGAGAGGGAGACACAGAATCCCAAGCAAGCTTCAGGCTCTGAGCTGTCAACACAGAGCCTAACGTAGGACTCGAAACCACAAACTGTGAGCTCATGACTTGAGCTAAAGTCAGATACTTAACCGACTGAACCACCCAGGTGCCCCTATAGTGCATTTACTTTTAAGGTGAAAATAACTTATTTAGTGGCATGAATTAAATATAAAGCTAAAAATTTAGGCATTTTACCATAAATCACATTTAATATTCATGAAAATGATAGTGTAAAGATGCCAACAACCCCAAGTAAAAGTTTTACCAGGTAAAATATTGTAGACAAGTTCTTGAGGGTTTTGATTTGAAGAAATCAGTAATTTAGCACTGCTTTATTACAATGCTGTAGAAAATAATCAACCTGAAACCTAATGTAAATAATTTTTACTTCTCAAAATTGTTTTTATTGTAGCATTATATGTGTTTTTGTTATCACCTAATGAGGGAAAATGTTGATATGTATAATTCTCCCTAATGGTAATTAGAAATGTCAAGGAATGTATCTAATTTGGGAGTACTTTTTCTTTAATACTGATCTAGGCTGTGACAATGGAATTCTTTAACTTCTGTGTTTACTGATCATGTTGATGTAATTAAAGGGTTATACTATGGATAATAAAAAAAAGGATCTTTTTGAAGATGTGGTTTTGAAAATTTTATAGTAAGATTTAGCTTTATAAAGTGAAGTATTTTCTCTTGCTAATATGAACTAGAAATGTGTGTCTTATTCCTGATGGAATAGAAAATACCTAAAGTTATTTTATAGATGAGAATTTTCTTGATGGGAAATAAGGGCAATGAATACTATTCAAAGTTATAAATACATAGAATGTCTTTTGATACATTGTCAAATGCATTCTGTGAAGAAAAGTTGATTTCCTTTTTTATTACTTATTTATTTATTGAGAGAAAGTACATGGGAGCATGAGTGGAGAAGAGGGAGAGGGGTAGAGAGAATCCCAATGAAGTTCCACACCTAGCATGGAGCCCTGTGTGGGGCTTGACTTCACAGCAGTGAGATCATGACCTGGGCTGAAATCAAGAGTTGGATGCTCAGCCAACTGAGCCACCCAGGTGCCTCAATTCCTTTTTTAAGTTGTACTCACTTAAAATCACCAAGATCAATTAGATGTTTTATATCAGCATTTGCCAATAGAAATATGTGGATCCCATACTTAATTTAAAAATATTTTGCATGTATATTTTTTAAAAGTACAATTAATTTTAGTAATACAGTTTACATAACCGAATATGTCTAGAATTATTTTATGTTATCCATATAATAATGAGTTAGTTATACGTGCTTTTAAATCTAGTTTGTATTTTACATTTACAGTACAAGGCAGTTTGAACTAACCACTTCTCAAGTGGTCAGAATGGGATGTTACCATATTATGTGAATTAATTCTGTAATAACATCAGAAGTTTGTTTCATTCTTATTTGTCATCTGAAATAGGAGGCAAGTACCGTGGTCAGCAGACTTTCAAATATGATATGCAAGATTCGAAAGTGGTGATATCTATATAGTTTGATAGACATTGGTGACCACGCCACTACGTTTGATAATTTTGGAGTTGAAAACTTGATAGTTGTGAGCTACCAGCCCTTAAGCGTTTTTGTTTGGACATATAGGTTTTTTGAAGGAGTGTGGTGGCAGGGGTGGGGGGAGGGAGGTTCCTAAGACTGTCCGCAGGCTTGGTGTTTTGCTCAAAGGAAACAAATCAGAGAAAAGCAGAGAGAAAAAACTCGTGATTATGATTTGTTACAGTGAAAAGATACAAATTAAAATCAGCAAAGGGAAAAGCGTGTGTAGGATGGAGGCCAGGTGTAAGATTTTAGTTGTCCTTTCCCGGTGGAATTGCATGGATAATGCTTCCTTCTACCAGCCACTTTGTATGACAACATATGCAAAGTGTTGTCAACCAGGAAAGCTTACCTGAGTCTTGATATCTGGGGTTTTCATCAGGGATCATTTACATAGGCAGGAAAGTACCCATATGACTATCTTAACTACTCAGTCTGCAGCTTCCCTTATCCCTCCTTTCCTCTGAGGTCCTACTGTGGCCCAGACCTCAGGCATACAAAAACAGAATTTACCATAATTTACATCATTGACATAAGTTACCTGGCCCAAGACCTCAGGTATACAGAGAGACTTACCAGGCAGAATATTCCAAGGGCTCAGAAGTTATTTCCCAGGAGTCTTCACAGGCAAGTCCTTTCTTTGGGATGTGCAAGGTTTGAGCCCCCAAGCTTGTTAGATTTTCCTTTTTACTGCACAAGGTGATTTGGATTTTGACAAAGGAGAGTGTCTCTAGTATAAATTCTTACAAAAACAAAAGGGTAGGTGAGATAGGCCATAGCTCAATTTGCCTTAAATATCTAATGTTTTAAGACAAATGGCATGGATTACTAACTGTCAAGGCAGAAATATGTTAGGGCTCACTGAGATGTAAGGAATCTAGCATTTAGGACCCTACAGTAACAGGTTTCTTAGTTGGAATCAACACTTACAGTTTACTGATTGCCTCCTATAAATTCACCTTGCTTGGTGAGATACATATATTATCTATTTTACTTATTTTTTATTAAAATTTTTATTTGAATAGACACAGTGTTAAATTCGTTTCACATCTACAACATAGTGATTCAGCATCTCCGTATGTTATGCTGTGCTCATCACAAGTGTAGCTACCTTCTGTTACCATACAATACTATTACAATATGTATTCCCTATGCTGTACCTTTTATTCCTGTGACTCATTCATTCCATGATAGAAAACCTGTATCTCCTACTTTCCTTCACCCATTTTGCACTTCCCTTCCTCCCTACCCCATCCCCTCTGGAAACCATCAGTTTGTTCTCTGTATTTATAGGTCTGATTTTGCTTTTTGTTTATTCATTTGTTTTTTTAGATTCCACATATAAGTGAAGCTATACAGTATTTGTCTTTTCCTTTATGACTTGTTTCACTTAGCATAATACCCTCTAGGTTTATCCATTGTTGTTGAAAGTGGAAAAATTTCATCCTTTTTTACGGCTGTGTAATATTCCGTGTGTGTGTGTGTGTGTGTGTGTGTGTGTGTGTGTGTGTGTACGTACTAAGTCTCCCTCTGAGAACTACTTGACATGTAGGGAACAAACCGCTTTCAAGGCATTGTAGAGCCTTGAAATCAGTCATAACTTGAGTCAAGGTCCAGGAGAAAAGGGAGATAGACATATTCCATGCTACTTTCCCTTTTGAGGCATTTTCAAACTCTCAGGTTACTTTGGATAAGAGGATAGAAGCTGAACATTGTAGAAGAGATGAGCAAAAAGCAAGGAAGTTGAGTGGAGTTTTCAATAGTTTTTTGTTATTGTTGTTCTAGCCTTAGTTTTGCAGCTGCAATCCTTTGAAAGGGGGCACACCATAAGAGTGGGAACAAATCAGAGGTAGGCCAGTCTTCACAGTGTTTGAAACCCTGTCTCATGCCAGCTCAGTCCTTGATTGGATTTAGGTGATCTGCTCCTACTCTGACTGTTTCTAGAAAAAAATTAAATCATTTCTGGAAGAAGGTAACATCATCTAGAGCCTCTATATTTATCCATATATATTTTCATGCAACCATTCACATACAATGTGTAACATTAAATAAAGAATTACTAGGCACACACATCAACACAGAAAATCAACAATAGATATAGGGATAAATCAACAATAGAAATAGGTTATGCATAGGCTATGCAGACTCTGAAGTTACATACAGGAGCTTTAAAATACTATAATCTATTCATGAAAATAGATGGCAAGGTGGAGAATTTGACCAGAGAACTGGAATCTGTAGAAAAGAACTAAGTAGAAATTCTAGAACTGAAAAATATAGTAACTAGGGCACTGAGTGGCTCAGTTCATGAAGCATCCGACTCGAGTTCAGCTCCGGTCATGATCTCCAAGTCATGAGATCGAGCCCTGAGTGAGGCTCCACACTCTCTTCCTTTCTTTCCCTGCCTCTCCCCTGCTCACATTCTCTCTCTTTAAGATATATATATAGTAACTAAAATTAAGAACACAATAGATGGTTTTAACTGCCAGTTGGACACAGCTGAAAGAGGATTAGTCAACTGGAAGATAACGTAGTAGAAAATATTCAGGACCATGGATTTGTCCTTTTGGTGTCATGACCAAACTAAGCTAAGGAACGGGTTTTTCAGTATCTCACCAAAAAAATATCCATTGTTTTAGAGCGTAAGGATAAAAAAAAAGCCCTTTTGAAGTGTAAGTACAATTTTTTGCTATTTTAATGTGTGTGGTTTTTATATTTTTGTTATAGGTTTTTAAAATAAGTATGTAAAAAGTAGTTGGTAAAATATAATATCACAAATTTCTACTTGAAAGCCTCCCCTCAGCCTTTGAGCAAACAAAAATTATTCATATAGTATCTTATGGAGAATTCACATGTTCAGCGTACTCAGCTATGTAAATAGACCTTAGAATGAGAAAATAAGCAAAAATATTTAGATTCAAAATAGATACCCAGAGCTGGATGGTAAAATATGTATTTTAGCATAGGGGAGCTCTTACTTTTAGTTGGGCTAATGGTTACAATATGTTTGGTAATCTTGTGAAATTGTTCATCCCAAGTAAGAAATAGTAAATTAGAAAAGAAGTTACAGGTAAATTATTGAGGGATTTGTTTTGGCAGTAAATACCTTGTTTGATTTTATCTGAGACTCTGCTATGAATCATACCTTTGCTGTATGTACCACTAAGAAAAAAGAGGCTGTCAATTATGTCAATATTTTGACATCCTTTAATTATAGGATGCATCCTAATTTCAGAGATGTTAAAATGTGAAGGAAAAGGTAATCTTAGTTTTAAATTTTAGTTGTGTCATTTATTGTTTGTTTGGCTTTGGTCAGAGAACTTCTTTGAACCTGAAATAAGTGAAAATAAGTAGTGTAGTCTAGTCTTTAGAGTTAGGAAAACTAAATGAATTAAGAAATATAAAAGTGTCATGTATGGGGTATGCATTTTATACTATTAATTTGGCTTTCATTACTTCCTTCTAAAACTTGGCATTGTTACGGTAACAGGAAGGGGTTCCTGACAGCTAACCAAGGCCGGTGGGGGGGGGGGGGGGGGGGGAAACAGCAAAGATGTAAGATATTGGTTAAATAAGAACTTAAAAAAAATTCCTGTTGGAGCCATTTAATGAGGTTCCAATATCATTCTTTATCTCTCCCCACCCCCTCTACCCCACCTATTATGTACATACATACGTACATATGTATGTATGTATGTATGTAGGCTCCACACCCAGTATGGAGTCCAGTGTGGGGCTTGAACTCATGACCCTGAGATCAAGACCTGAGCTGAGGTCAAAAGTCAGATGCTTGGGGCGCCTGGGTGGCTCAGTCGGTTGAGCATCCGACTTCGGCTCAGGTCATGATCTCGCGGTCCGTGAGTTCGAGCCCCGCGTCGGGCTCTGGGCTGACAGCTCAGGGCCTGGAGCCTGTTTCGGATTCTGTGTCTCCCTCTCTCTGACCCTCCCCCATTCATGCTCTGTCTCTCTCTCTCTCAAAAATAAATAAACGTTAAAAAAAAATTAAAAAAAAAGTCAGATGCTTAACCAACTATGTCACCCAGGCGCCCCTGGCATCCCCCATTTATATATAAAGATATCACTGACTGTTTCCAATGTGGTGATTGATATTTATAATAATGGTACCTATGCATCAAAATCATTCTGATATTTTTATTTTATTTATTTTTAATTTTTTTAAACATTTATTCATTTTTGAGAGAGAGCGAGAGCATGGCAGGTGGGGAGATAGGGAGACACAGACTCTGAATTGATATTTTTATTATATTGGTTTTTAAAAAGCACATTTTAGGAAAATTTCTAATCGTCCTAAATTCATTTGTTATGCTTAAAACCTCTGTCTTTATTTAGTTTTGTAGAATTCCTGCTCTTCTGATGGTGCTGCATAAATATAGCATTAATCAGAATGAGTGGATCTTTTTGTTTTTTATTTTTATTTGTTTTTTTTTTAACGTTTATTTATTTTGAGAGAGAGAGAGCGCGCAAGAGTAGGTGAGGGGCAGAGAGAATCCCAAGCAGGCCCCATGCTGCCAACACAGAGCCCAATGCAGGGCTTCAACTCACAAATGGTGATATCATGACCTGAGCGGAAGTCGAGAGTCAGACGCCTAATTGACTGAGCCACCCAGGTGCCCCAGAGTGAATGAATCCTTTTAAAGAAGGGGTTGGATAAAGAAGATGTGGTTTGTATATACAATGGAATACTACTTGGCAATGAGAAAGAATGAAATCTGGCCATTTGTAACAACATGGATGGAACTGGAGAGTATTATGCTAAGTGAAATAAGTCAGGCAGAGAAAGACAGATACCATATGTTTTTACTCATATGTGGATCCTGGGAAACTTAACAGAAGACCAGGGAGGAGGGGAAGGGGGAAAAAAAGTTACAGAGAGGGAAGGAGGCAAACCATAAGAGACTTTTAAATACTGAGAACAAACTGAGGGTTGATGGGGGTTGGGGGAGAGGGGAAAGTGGGTGATAGGCATTGAGGCACCTTTTGGGATGAGCACTGGGTATTGTATGGAAACCAATTTGGCAATAAATTATATATATATATATATATATATATATATATATATATATATATATATATAATAAGGGGTTGGACTTTGTGATGTTTGGTGGACATGAAAATTCCTTATTATATTCCTAGTTTGAAGATTGCCAGTAAATTCTGAATGACATTTTCCTTGAGCTTTAAAATATTTTATAGCCTTAATTTTGTGTTCATTCTCTTCTGTTCTTTCAGGAATTTTCAAGTCACATTCAGTTGATAGGATGAAAAAATTCAAGAGAAGGCTATCCCTCACTCTTCGAGGAAGCCAAACTATTGATGAATCATTGTCTGAATTGGCGGAACAAATGACTATTGAAGAAAATAGCAGCAAGGATAATGGTAAATATTTGGGGGCTGGGGAGGAGAGGGAAGGAGAGACGCTTCCCCCTTTTAATTACTTTGCAAAGTGTAAGCTTTCTTTTCTGATAAGTTCCTGTTAGCTTCCTTTTGGTTATTTCTTTGTCTTGTTCTCTGGTTCTTAGGAAACGGAAGACAACATAACTTTTTCTTGCTTACTTACTGGAGCAGTGTTACTTACTCCACTAGTACTACTTGAAACCTCCTCCTGGTCTCTAACCCTTGTGGATTCTTCTGTCCCATTTATCTTTCCATTTTTCATTGGCTCTTAAATAAGAATACCTTATATAATATTATCCTAGTTGTTAAATAACTATTTTTAAGTTAACCTAAGTTAATACAGCTTAAAAGTATATAGTAAGTTTGTGAAATTCCTGTTTGGGGCTTCATCATAGTTTTAGAACATTATATATGCATATTGACTAGATGACAGGGTTCATCACGTGAGTGAATTATACTCATATTTACTGCAGAATCTGTTCATAGTATTGAGAGCACTTGATAGGCATGTAACATTTCACATTTGGTAGTTCTTTTTACAGTGTAAAGCAGTAGTTCACATATGTTGACATAAAATGAAAAGAGCTCGTTAAATTGAACAGATTAAAATGTAAAATCCTGATGAAATTTACAGAGCAAGGTTACATATTCCAAAGTGAAACAGCCCTAGGGATGTCATAATAATATCCAGGAAGGGGTTACCGGAATGGCTGCCAGTATATCATGATGCACACGTTCTATGACAAGCCTTTCTTTCCTGTGCCTAAAATTCTTCTGTTAGAGATTTGTGGCAGTGGGTGAACGCATGAATACCTCTGCCCCCTGAATGCAAGTGTCCTTGTTGTGAGAGAGGGAAAAGTATAAAGGGAAAGGGCTCCGGACTTTAAGTTAAAAGTCATAGATTGGAATTTGGGATACACTAACACTTACTTACTAGTTAATATGACTCTGAGTAACTAATTGATCCTACTCAGGCTTTAGTTGATCAGGGTCATTATTTACTCAAGTTTATCTGGCTGATTGTAATATGAGAGAGAAGACATAGATGAATTCAGTAGAAAATACATTTTTAAATCATAATTTGAATATAACTTCTGTGTAGGAGGGGGACACATCTTGCATTTGGGTCAAAACTCAAAGACAATTTTATGATGTCTTACTTTTTTTCTTCTTGCCAAGAGCAAAATCCTTACTTCCCTCAGACCCTCTTTGAATTTTTGGTGTTTTCATTAAGCCCTGAGTATTTGTTCTTATGATCAAATAGTCTTGCAAGCACACTGTACATCTTGATAGGTTCTGCGTCAGCTTCTTAATGGGTATTTGACTATAAGACAAACCTCTCCTTAAAAAAAAGAAGGCACCTGGGTGGCTCAGTTGGTTGAGCATCTGACTCTTGATTTCAGCTCAGGTCATGATCCCACAGTGCGTGAGACTGAGCTCTGTGTCGGGTTCTGTGCTGACAGCGTGGAGTCTGCTTGGGATCCTCTCTCTCTTTCTTTGCCCTTCTCCCACTTGTGCTTTCTCTCTCAAAGTCAATAAACTTTAAAAAAAAAAAAAAAGAAGAATTTGGATCAAAGAAATGGACATCCTTCTTGGAGAGCTAATTAATATTTTAGATTATTTGCATATTTTCTGGAATATTTTAGTATTGTCCTAAAACATGCTTAATTTATAATGAGTGGTGAAATGGTGAAAAAATTTTTTCAAGTGGTTTATATTATTTACTTTATTAAAACTTTATTATAATAGTGACTTTAACAAGGAGTAAAGAAGAGGAAATAGGATCTCTTAGTGAGTTTTCTCTTAAGTTACTTGAAATAATATTTGAAGATGTTATAATAGACATGGATTCCTCTGGGGATGCAGAGATTGTTAGGAGCGTAGGCTGTTTCTGAGTTACAGTCTGCTGTTGCTTACACGCTTATGTGTATTGGCACATGGATTTCACCAATAGCTTTGACAAAGATTCTACACCTTTTTGGTTATTTATCAGTGCCTGTGAGCTGGTTCCAATATATTCTTTATGGAATTTATCTTAGAATATAAAAAGCTCCTAAGATAGGTGGCACACACAGTCTGCATCTGAATATGGTTTAATGAATAAGAAATGGTAGACTGGTATTATTTAATTTTTAATAATTATAGATTCAAAGGAAGTTGCAAACATAGGACAGGGAGGTCTCTTGTGTCCTTCTCTCAGTTCCCTCCTTTGGTTACATCTTCCTTAACTATTGAACTTTATCAAACCTAGGAAATTAACACAGGAATAAAGTGTGAGTATAGTTTTGTGTCATTTTATCACATGTAGATTCATGTAACCACTGCTGTAATCAGGATAAAGAGGTATTCCAGTACCACAAGGAGATCCCTCTCATGCTACTTTACACAGTTATTCCACTTCCTTACCTCCCACCATCTCTGATCTCTCAGAGTGGTATCTTTAAAACGTGAGTGAGATCATATTACTACCTGCTTCAAAGCTACCATAACCGATTGCAATGTCAGAATAAAATTTGAACTTTTGCAGTTACATACAAACCTGCTTATCTCTCTGCCCTCACTAAATAACAATTATGTACTACAGCTACACTTGCCTTCTTTGTGTTCTTCTAACAGAGTGTTTCTCAAGTTTGATCTCTGGGTCAGCAACAAACAGCATCACCTGAGAATTTGTTAGAGATGAAAATTTTTGGATTCCACATCAGACCTACTGAGTCGGGAAGTCAGGGGCTAGGAGTTAGCAATCTTCTATTTTAACAAGTCTCTGAAGGTGATTCTGAAACATGCTAAAGTTTGAGGACCACTGTTCTAGCAAGTCAGATTCCTGCCACATGTTGACTTTTGCAGTGGCTTTACCCTTTGTCTGGAATATCTTTTAACTCACCATCACCTATCTTCCCAGGATTGGCTCATTTTTCCATTTATATCTGTGTCAAAAAGACTTCTATAGAGAGAACTTTACTCAGTGTCTAGTGTAAAATAGCCACTCCTTTATTTTCTGTTCTTTTTTTAATCTTTTGCATATTGCCTATCATCTAATATTTTTCTTATTCATTAGTTTCTTGTTTCCCTTTCATAAGATCTTATAATCTTAGAGAGTAGTACCTTGTTTATTTTGTTCACCTGTTGATGCCCGGGACCTGGAATGGTAGGCACACAATAAAAGTCCCCTGAATAATTGAATGTTTTATGATCTCTCTCTTTTTTTTTTAAGCTGTATTCCTCAAGACTGTAAAAGTTCTATTCCCCACAGCAACTTTTCTATAGGCAGATTATCAATGTATTTTATTATGATTCCAGATAAGAAACATGACAACCTTGGAAGAGAAAAGTTTTCTTATGTGTTCTAGCTTGTATCCTACCTACACTGTTTGACTATTTAATTTTTGCATTTGTATCAGATACCCCTCCCTATTCATTATGAAATCATTCATTATTATACTAGGTTTAAATTAAGATCCCCCAAGTCCTTGATCAGCCAGCTACTGCCAAGGAATGTACAGGCCATGGGACACTTTGGACAGATGTTATCCATTACTAGTTAGGTACTTTTCCTTTTTCCAGTCTGGTATTCTACCCAAATTAGATAACTTGGGCTTTGTCTGAGTCCCGAGGATCCTTTGGCCCCATCCTCCCTCTCCCATCTTATATGCAACCATTATCAGTAGAAGTGCAGGCCATGTGGGCTTCTTGTTCTTGGTGTCTGATAAACCTTTACAGGTAGGAGAAATACTCACATTAGGAGATATTCTTACTCCTGATTATCAGCTACGAAAGAAGAGCTGGCTCCGTTTTAGAGGAGATACTCAGAGAAGCCCCCTTCCTTTTAAAATTCCTTGACTACTACCAGTAAAAACATAATTCTAATACAAAAGACTACTTATGTGTCACAGAAGACTTCATCGTGTCCTTAACCTGTTTTAGAGCTCTTCTTTAGAGGTGGAAAGGAATCTTGAGATTCCTTGTAAACATTACAAAACAGGATTTCTCCCATTTATAATTAAATAACTTTTTAAGTATTATATATTTTAAATGTTTCTGCTTACTTATAAGTGTGATTTCTTAAAAAAAAAAAAAAAGCT
This sequence comes from Panthera pardus, assembly GCF_024362965.1. Lineage (NCBI taxonomy): Eukaryota > Metazoa > Chordata > Mammalia > Carnivora > Felidae > Panthera > Panthera pardus. The sequence goes on from NW_026526991.1 coordinate 24,549,174, forward strand.
CTTTATATTAAAAATCCCAAATTTCGGGTAAATTTCAGAGCCACTGATTTGATCTTTGCTTAAGTACTTCTGTTTTATTCATTAACTAACAAACCTTTTGAATGTCTAGCAAATAGGGATATAAATTCCCTCAGGCCAGGACCATGTATTTTTTACACACACACACACACACGTACATATATATATGTATATATACATATATATGTAGCATTTGTAACCATAAGACATATATGAAGTTAGTAAATGTAGGAGAAGTTGGGAAACAAGCTTGGGATATATTAAAATAAGCAAATGGTTAAAAAAAATCTATGGGCTATAATAGTAGTTCTGTGATTGCTAACCAATTTGGTTACATAAGAAATGGATACTGAAGTTATTCGACCAATTTCAAATAGTAAAGTATTTTCTATAAGTATTTTTCACAGAAATTATTTTAATTTTGGCACTTTGTTTAGATAGCCAAAGAATTCTTAAATGTTACTGATCTCATAAACCTTTTGTTTTCTGTTTTGCTTTCTCAATCCTTCTCATGTGATCCTGAATCTTGGGCTGGTAATGGAATGATTTTGGATACTGTGAACCACAGAGCCTATTGTGAAGAATGGCAGGCCTCCAACCTCTCACAGTATGCATTCCTTCCTCCACCAGTACACAGGATCCTTCAAGAAGCCCCCGTTGCGGAGACCACATAGTGTTATTGGAGGAAGCCTTGGATCCTTCATGGCAATGCCCAGAAATGGAAGCCGACTAGGTAATTTAACGGTCTTTTTTTTTTTTTTTTTCCCTAGAGGTCATGTACATAGCTAGATTATAGTTGTATGGAATCAGCCTTTATTATCTGATTTTTCTTGTAAGATAAAAATCAAGTTGAAAATAACAGAGGTAGCAGGAAGATGGAAGGCTCTAGAGAGGTGATAGCACTGACACTACAGAGCAGTAACATTTGAAAACCTGTCCACCGAAAGAAAACAAAACCCTTAAGAGATGGATGCAAGATTTCAAGGTGAACAGAAGCTTGCTTAATTTAGGGTCATACCATAGTAACTCCAGATTGTCACCATGCAATAGCCCGGTGCGGTAATTAGTATCCATGATTATCCCCTGAGTTCTCATTCTTAGGTCACTGTGTCATTGTAAGTATTCAGGAAAAATACGTATCTACAAGTTTCTTTTTATCTCTCTGGTATTTTTTTTTTTTTTTTAACATTTATTTATTTGAGAGAGAGAGAGAGTGAGCGAGCATGAGCAGGGGAGGGCAGAGAGAGAGGGAGACTCAGAATCCAAAGCAGACTCCAGGCTCTGAGCCGTCAGCACAGAGCCTGATGTGGGGCTTAAACTCACAAACTGTGAGATCGTGACCTGAGCCAAAGTTGGAAGCTTAACCGACTGAGTCACCCAGGCATCCCATCTCTGGTCTCTTTTGATGGCATCTTACTATCATGCTTTGATTTTTTTAAGTAAAATAATTTTATAGTCTCATGGCATAATTATATTAACTGAAGTTTCTGAGGGTTTTATTTTGCTGCTTGCTTTATCTCCTTTGTCATGGTAGATTATTTCTTCATTTGTTTTGTTCATTTTGGGAGTATGAGCTTATCTCTCGTGGGGTTTTATCTAGGGGAGAAATGTATGAAGGTTTTATCCTCATAGGTGTAACCCTACAGAATGGTGTACTGGAGTAGGCTCACACTGGTTCATGAGAGATGATTGTTAAGTTTTCAGGAATTTTGCAAGCTGGTTGTTAAATGTAGCCATTATTAAGATTTAAATTATATAAATCTGTAATTAAGTAAGCTAATTAAAAACAAAGTTAATGAATACTTAAAACTCATTATTTCCTAATTATTTTACTACACTTTACTATTACCTCTGCTTTGGGGGTTATTTCTGTTATATCTGTATAATCAAAATTTTATGTAATGGCATGTACATTTCTTCCCAATTACGTGCTCAGTGATGGTCATATTGTAACTTGAAGTTGGCCGTGGAGGGAGTATTTACCCCACAGAAATTGGAGAACACTTCAGATTAGGATTTGATTTATAGTTTCGCTGTCTAGTCCAGGGATTGGCAAACTTTTCTGTAAAGGGCCAGATTGTAAATTTTTTGGGTTTTATGGGCCACATGTTGTCTCTATTGCATATTCTTTTTCTTTTAAAATAACTCTTTAAAGATGCAGAAAATATTTTTAGTTTAGGAGCCATATAAAAACATGTCACATTTGCTGATCTTTGGTCTGAATTTAAGAAAATGGTATTGAAAATGTTAGTAATGCAGATTAAATTTAAAAGTGTATTGTATCTGTAGCTGTTACAGTTGTAAGTGGCACAAAATTGAGCCATTTATTCTTTTAGTACTTGAAAACCATTACCTAATTCAGCAAAGAAGTGCTCATACACGTGACAAATGAATGAAACTTTGACATAATCCTTAATTATTTCACTTTTGTCTTATTAACGGAAATGAAAATGAACATGATAATCATGTTGGAACTACATTTGTTCATTAATGACATGAGTAATTTCTTGGTTGAGTCAGATGGTACTCAAGTATTTATTCATAGTCTGAGATTAATATGCTCCTTTGTGGTCCTTGTACAGGAGAACAGATTTATTTAAGTCTGTCCTTTACTGAAGATGTACTACTTTGAGAGTCTTGTGCCTTTCTTTGGGAGGCTCTCACTTGCACCTTGGACAGCCAGGGCTTCATCTTTTATCCTAGTGTGGTGGCTAAACCCATGCACCTTCTTACCAAGATCAGCAATCCCTCCTCAAGAGAGTGACAGAGTCCATTACGAGTAACAGCTTTTGGCTCTTACTTCTCTGTCTTCGCTTCCTCAATGTTGTGCCTATATTCTTGTAAACTCAGCTATACATTTTAAAATATTATTGCATTTTAATCAACATTTTCTTGAAGGAGGTAGATGTTCAGATTTTGCTGGAAGTTGAAGGCATGATTAAATCATCTTTAGCATTTTAAAAGTGTGACAAAAGAATACTTGGCCTCAGATGTGTCGGATACCATCAGATTAGGAATCAGTTCCCAGTGCACTGACTTTTATTGCCAAGTTAATTTTTTGTTTAAATCTTAGTATGAAATTTCTCCAGAAATCTTTGTATAATAGAAGTGTGTTCTTAAATTACATATCTATTAAAAATCATTATATTTGTAACTACTTACTAGTGTAAGAATTTTCTCAATAATGTGCTATCAGGACAAAAAACAAAAATACAGGAATTCTGAGACTGATTTGATAAGATCCTTGACTTAAACAGTTCTCATTTTCACAAGTAAATATTCATTAAAAATAAAAATTTACAGCTATAAAATACTATTTTTTTACATGTTGATATTTCATATAATCTTTCATTTGAAAGAAGAGGTGCAGTTATCTAGTCCATTCTTTGATTTTTAGTTAATAATCAATTTTAGATTATTTGTTGACTACTTTTTTATTTTTAATGTTTTTACGTATTTATTTTGAGAGAGAGAGAGAACATGAACAGGGAAGGGGCAGAAAGAGGAGAGAGAGAATCCCAAGCAGGCTCTGGCTATAGCACAGAGCTTGACATGGGGCTTGATCTCACAAACCGTGGGATCATGACCTGAGCCAAAATCAAGAGTTGGAGCCTTAACCAACTGAGCCACCCAGGTGTTCCTGTTAAGCACTTTCTAAATATCAGACACTCTTTTAAGTTGGGGAATACTAAAGTGAATAAGCTAAATCGTGCCTCCAATGATCTCAGAAGTTGGTGTAAAATCCCATGAAACAAAAAAATGCTTTTCAGTGCAATGGGAGCAGTAGGTGTGGGTACAGTAGTCATCTGTGTCTGAGAGTAGAAGAGATTTCACTGAGTAATGACAAATGAGCATAGTTTTGAAGAATGAGCTCATCAAATTGGTAAATTGGGGAAAGCCGTCTCTTATAGATACAACAGTGCGGCGGGGAGTATGTTAAAACACTCTAGCATGAAACAACCTACTTGTGGGGCCAATAACTAATTCTGTAAAGAGAACCAGTGGTAAGAGATCTATTTGGGATCTAGTATATGTTTCTGGTAGGCAACTCTTGCTATATGAATTACAGGATGATTGACAAATGCAAATATAGAGCAAGTATATAAGTATACAAATTTGTTTTCAGTATACCCAGATAGAATTAATCTTCCTCCTCTCTCATTTAACTTTTATCCTTAAAAAAAAAGACAAAAAACCAAAACCATAACCCACTTGTATGGTAATTTAAATATGTTTTTTACTTCAAACAGATTTTTGGTGGTCAAAAACTTATTTCTGCAGTTAAATAGATATTCAATGAATAATTTTTGAATTGTTCTTTTATTTTTTAACACTAGAGAGGGAAAGCTGCATTAGTGGCTTTGAAAACTTTTTTTTTTAAGAATATTCAAAGAAGTTATCATTTGTCTGTAGACCCAATGACACGTTATCTAATGGAAAAGTACTAAACTAAATAAAAGGCAAAAGACTAGGTTTCTATTTTAGCTCTGCCTCTAAGCTGTGTAACCTTTGAAAATCATTTAACCTTTCAAAGTCTCAGTTTCCAGATCTGGAAAATCAGAGAACTAAGAAATCCTCAAGTGTTATTTCCAGCCTATAACTTTATTATTCAGCTCTTGATAATAACTTGAATGTTAATTTTTTCCATAGTTTTTCATAATCTCAGAGTGTGAAAGCATTTCTCACTACTGTTTCAAGACATCTGAATTATATTTTGATCTGTTAGCTATATACCTAGAACACCCAGAATGTAAGACTTCTTATGCTATGATTTTTATGTCTTGGCTGTCTGTATCTTAGTTGTAGTGATAATAAATTATGTGATATATAGTAGGGTATAATACATCTCTCCCACGATAAGTGATGTTTCATTTTCTGATACAGATATTGTTCATGAAAATCTAAAAATGGGATCAGATGGTGAGAGTGACCAAGCTTCTGGGACATCATCTGATGAAGTACAGTCACCTACGGGTGTTTGTCTTAGAAATCGTATACATAGACGGATCTCAATGGAGGTAACCATTTAAAAAAATTAAAATGTACCTGCATATGTGTGTTTGTGTATATAAATACACATATATATCAAACAGAGCAAATGCCCATTTGAAAATTTTCATGAAGGCAAATGACATTGTAAGAAAATTTAGTATGGTCTTGTGAATATTTCCTTTTTTCCAATTATCTACCATGCCAAGGCAAGTATACATTAATTATATTTAACATTCTGCAAAACATGTAAGGGTCTGTTGTAGTGGAAATGTGAATTTTCAAAAATACTGGAAATTCAGAATGATACTTTAGCAAAGTTTTCTTTTTAGAAAATAGGATTTTAATTATATTTTTGAGGTTCATCTGGATACTTAATACTTTATATTTTATTTCAGATTTCAAAATGTATACATAAAATAAGCATCAGCTTTTTTTGTTTTGTTTTTGTTTTTGTTTTTTTTTGCTTTATATTGTAAATATGGTTATCATTTCCTTTATGGCTTATTATACCTACTATTGTAGAACATATAAGTTATTTCCCCATGTAAAAGAATTAATAGTTTATATATAACCTTGAGATTGGAAGTTGATTGTGAATGTTCTTATTTTGGTACATACTATAGATTAAAATAGTTTTGTCCAAAAAAATTGAACATGTTTTGAATTAAGAATATTGGGGTTTTTGGTGCTTTTGAGTTGACATTACAATGCGTAGGGTCTCTGTCCCATTGGTTGATTGCATTTTCATTGATAAAAGGTTGTTTCTAAAGCAGTTAAGTAAAACAGTATCAGTTTTCTAAATGATAAATTAATATTTTTAACTCTTGAGATCACCTTGATGTCTGTTCATATCACTGTATAAATTATATCACAATAATAATGAAAATATTTTCTTCATCATATATATGGTTTTATCATATGTTTAAAGTTTATTTACTATTAAGATCTATCGTCTGGACTTTCTAACTCTTTTATTGAGCTGTGTTTATTCCCCCCCCCCCAAAGGTGACCCACTCTTGATGATATTCTTACTTTCATATATTTTAATAGCTGAAGAAAGACTTCTTTCTTAACATCCTCCACATCTTGCACATCATTATATATTATTATTCAGGATGTTTTTGGATGTTACTTTCTGTGTATTCTTCTATATAAATTTTAAATATATTTTTTTAATGTTTATTTTGAGAGCGAGAACGCATACATGTGCATGGGCAGGAGTGAGGGGCAGAAAGAGAGGGAGAGAGAATCCCAAATAGGCTCCAAACTGTCAGCCCAGAGCCTGATGCGGGGCTTGATCCCACGACTTTGAGATCATGCATGATCTGAGCCAAAATCAAGAGTCAGATGCTTAGTGACTAAGCCACCCAGGGCCCCCTTAAATATCGTGTTCTAATAATAATGTTATTGTGATTTGTTTGGGATTATGGAAAACTAACAAACCATTATCTTTTAATTATTTAGTATTACCGTTTGGTAACATGGTATATATTTCAATACTTGATATCTCTCAGTAAATATTTACATAGTTCTTATACATCTCACTTTTGTTTTTTGGTTTGGTTACTATCATGAATAGTAGAGATTTTTTTACATGTTTGTTTATTATTGAGAGAGAGCAGGGGAGGAGCAGAGAGAGAGGGAGACAGCAGTGGGCTCTGTGCTGAGAGTGGAGAGCCGATGCAGGGCTCGGACTCAAGAGCTGTGAGATCATGACCTGAGCTGAAGTTGGACACTTAACTGGCTGAGCCACCCAAGCACCCCAGGGATTTATTTTTTATAGGATTTATGTTTTTTGGTATGATAATGTAGGAAAGATTCCCTTTTGATTTCTCAGTTCACATTTTGTAATTAAATGGAATAGATGGTGCCTGGGTGGCTCAGTCTGTTAAGTGTCCAACTTTGGCTCAGGTCATGATCTCACGGTTCATGGGTTAAAGCCCTGTGTCGGGCTCTGTGCTGACAGCTGGAGCCTGCTTCAGATTCTGTGTCTCCTCTCTCTCTGCTCCTCACCCACTCAAGCTCTGTCTCTCTCAGAAATAAAAAATAAACATCAAAAAATTAACAACAAAAAAGAAATAGAAGTGCCTTTTTTAAAACCCACCCTTTATCCCACCTAACTGTGGTGAGTTTTACATATATATATATATTGCTACTCTAATCTTTATTATTTCCTGCCTTCTACTAGGTTTGGACATTGTTTTTCTTTTTCTAGCTTCTTTAGGTATATAAAGTTAAGTTGTTTATTTGAGATTTTTCTTGCTTTTTATTTATTTCCATTGACATAGCATTAATAAAAGATTTCAGTTGTCTCCCTGTGCTTGTGCACAAAACTTTATCTACTTGGTTGTTACTTAAACCAGTCACATTTTGTGGTGGTCTTTTCCTCTTCCTACAAAGTATAAATCATGTCTAAGAAAATTCCATGTGAAATTTACCAACAAAAGGACTCAGAAATAACGGAGTTGCAGAGTACCATTTCTGTAGAACTCTGTTGTATACTTCTGCTTACAGTAAATATATTTGCATTCAGATATTATATATAATCAACATGAGTAACTTTGAAACTATAATAAAACTTGACAATTACTTATTAATAAATAGTACAGTAGAGCCTATGAATTCAAAAGTAAAATGCCCTTGTCTCTTCTATTTGTGATTACAAATACCTTTTTTCCCTTTTTTTCTTTTTAAAGGATTTAAATAAACGGTTATCATTGCCTGCAGATATCAGAATACCTGATGGGTATCTTGAAAAGTTGCAGATAAACAGTCCACCATTTGATCAACCAATGAGCCGAAGGTCTCGTAGAGCTTCTTTAGTAAGTTTTCAGTCTCCTATACCTATGCCATCCAGTCTCCTTGTTTGATTTTCTGGGTGTAAATACTTTACATTAATTTTTATATTGCTTTTTGAATAACTAAATTTTATTACATTGCCTTTTGGATTTTATCTTTTTCCAATTCTTTAAGGGTTTAAAGATGCATATTGGAATACAATTTAAGCTATATTCTGTTTTATTTTTAGAAGTTTTTTTGATATATGCTAGATGTACAGAATATGTATTATAGAAATATATATTAATATATACTAGATATACAGAAAAGTACATAAACCATAATTATATAGCTCAATGTATTTTGCAAAGTTAACATACCTATGTAACCAGTACCTAGATCAATAAAATTCCAAAAATCACAGAAACCCTATCCTGCCACTTCTCTGTTCACTTTCTACTCTTACTTCCTCAACTGTAGCCACATCCCTGCCTTCTAATGCCAAAGATTAGGTTTACCCATGTTTCCCCATATTATGCTCATAGTATGTTTTAATATCTCGAAAGACTTTTTTTAAATCCTCATTTATGTACACATTCTTACTTTTAAAATGCTTTTAGTTCTGGTTATTCATATTAAATTATGTTTTATACAAACGTATAAAAATGTATGCAAGTTTACGTATATTTTACAATCCACATGGAAGTATACAGTATGTATTTGTTTTTTGATCGGGCTCTTTTGCTCAATGTTCTCGTGTATTTATCTAGTTTGTTGTGTGCATAGTTCATTTGTTCTTTTTGTTGCACGGCATTCCATTGTATACTATACTTTATCTAGTCTCCTGTTGATAGACATTTAAACATTTGGGTTGTTTTTTAGTTTTAGGTTATTACCAAATAGTGGTTCTGTTATCACTCTTGTACCTGTATTTTGGTTAATACATGTAGTCATTTCTGTTGGGTACATACTTAGGAGTGGAATTTTTGGAACTGATTGTATGCATATGTTTAGCTATTTTTTTTAAAGTTTATTTATTTTTGAGAGAGAACACAAGCAAGGGAGGGCAGAGAGGGGGTGGGGGGAGAGAGAGAATCCCAAGCAGGCTCTGCACTGACAGTGTGGAGCCTAACGCAGGGCTCGATCCCACAAACCTTATAAGGTCACAACCTAAGCTGAAATCAAGAGTTGGATGCTCAACTGACTGAGCCACCCAGGCACCCCTTCAGCTTTCCTAAATACTGTCAAAAGGCTTTCCAAAGTGTTTGTACCAATTTACACTCCCATCAGTATTTGATAGTTTTGTTTGTTCACTTTAGCCAAGTTTTGATACTCTTTTTAAAAAATGTTTACTTTTCTGGTCATTGTGTAGTGTTACCTTCTTGTGATTTTATTTTGCATTTCTCTGATGACTAAGCTGAACACCTTTTTAATGTTTACTGGCCATTTATATATGATATATGCCTTCCTTTGTGATTTGACTGCTGAAGTCTGTCATCTCCTTTCTTTTGGGTTTTCTGCCTTTTTGAAAATTGATTTATATAAATTCTTTATACATTCTTTATCAAGAACCTTTCTGAGTTATATGTCTTGCAAATATCTTCCAGCATGTAGCAGTTGACCCTTGCAATAGCCTTTGCTCATTGACAGTTCAGCTTTCCCTGTTGCAGTGTCACCTTTGCCACAGTTTAGGTGATTGTATATGTAAGGACCTCTTTTGAATAGCTACAGTCCTATAATAGAGGTATGTATAAAGTGCTGTGGGATAAAAAAGAAGAGATAGTAAAATGACTTTGCATATTATAGGCTTAAAAGGAGATCATACTTGAGTGGCTTTAAAAGGATGGATAGGAATTTGTCAGGTTGACTTGGTAGAAGGATATTTTTGTTTTTTTTTTGGGGGGGGGGGGTTGTGTGTTTATTTTGAAAAAAAGACAGTGAGGCGGGGGGAGGGTCAGAGAGAGAGAGAGAATCCCAAGCAGGCTCTGCACCATCAGTGCAGAGCCTGATGCAGGGCTCGATTTCATGTAGTGTGTGTGAGATCATGACCTGAGCTAAAATCAAGAGTCGGATGCTTAACAGCCTGGGCCACCCAAGCACCCCGGTAGAAGGGTGTTTTAAGCAGAGGAAACTTGATGTACTAAAACCCACAAATATGAATGTAGGTATGTTGGGAAGTTATAACTAATATGAAGGGTATATGTGGAATAATATTAAAGAATAGGGCTTGAAAGGATAGGATAAATCCAGACTGTAAAAAGCTTTGGCTATCAGGCCAAATAAGGAGTCTGAACTTCATTCATCTCATGTGATGGACCTCAGTGGTAGTGATTTAAACAAGGACTGACATGATCACATTTTTGTTTCTTAAAGTGGCTTCAGGAAAAGTGTAAACGAAGTGGAAGGAGAGAAAGACTAGAGGCAGGATGATGAATTAGGAATTTATTCAAAATTAAGGATGATGTGGCAGTCCTGTGGAAATGGGAAATAGAACCCAGATCCTAGGGACCACGTAGAGAGATAAAATAGGAGCTCTGGTACTCAGTTGAACTTTGTGTTTGAAGAAGGGGCAATTGAAGATTCCTAGGTACTAGCAGTTCTCCTTTTTATATTTTATATCATGGAATTTTTTTTATATACCAAAAATTTCTCTTTTGGTTACATATTCTAAAGAATAAAATTACTTTAGACTGTATATAATATGAACGTATTGTTATTTGACATTCATTCATCGATGCTTAATAAAAGTATAGTGCCAACTTGATTTTGGTGTAGGTTTATTATAGTTTTGTATCACTGCCTAAGACGTTTTTATTTAAATATCTTTGCCATTTGGTTGCCTAGTTGAAAATGTTCTTTGGCTATCAATTTTTATCAAAGATTAGTACTTAGGATACATTTTGGAGTTATTGAATATTCACATTTAGACTAAAGATATGATTTAATCACAACATAATTCTTAAAGCTATTCTTTAAGAGCTATCTTTTTCAGTATACGTGAAATTAAAGAAAACAGTGCCCTCTAATGAATGTTAAGTGATGGAATTTTTATTATGGTTGAGTGTTCCTACTCATCTTCCTTGGTTTTTGATCTAAAATGGCTTATAGATTTCGGTAAATCATGCCAGCTCTATTTGGTTTCTACTAATGCAGCCTTTTCATTATTCATCTACTTTGCTAAAGCATGATTTCTTTTGAAGTATATTAGAAAATTATTCTTCAGTACCCTAGGTTTATGTATGAAAGGGAAGGGTTAGGGAATGGATGGAAAGGAGATGGGAAAAGAAGCTATTCTTCACATGTGTTAGAGCTCATGTTTCCATGGATAATATACTCGTTAAAAAATATATTTTCAAGATAAAATATAAAATTTTAACCTTGTCTTTCTAAAAGTATAAAACTTTTCTCATATTCAATAGCAATGTATAACAAATAGAGTAGTAAAAATAATATAAACCCTTGTTTGAGTAGGAATTAAGGAGCAAATCACAATTCATTTCTGAAGAAAGACATACAATAGGGCTAATTGGTTTTCTTTAAATTCATGGTCATCAGTCTCAAATGAACCCTCAGTATTGCTTGGCTGCTCTATACTGCCTTTCTCTGGTTTACTCTTCCCGTCACTCTACGCAGATGATTTCAAAGAAGAGAGAAGCTGTTTATCAGAAACCTCCTCATTTTTTGAATAACAAGTGTGCAAATCTGTCTACACCTCTACTCATTCTATTCTTTCCTTCTTTTAATATAGAGGAGTTTTCCTTCGTATCCCATCTGCTTGAGATGCTTTAGAATATTTGTAATTGCTGAGGCCCCTGGGTGGCTCACTTGGTTGAGCATATATATGACTATTGATTTTGGCTCAGGTCGTGATCCCAAGGGTTGTGAGATTGAGCCCTGTGTCGGGCTCTGTGTGGAGCATGGAGTCTGCTTGATATTTTTTCTCAATCTCTCTCTCTCTCTCTCTCTCTCTCTCTCTCTACCTCCCTCTCCCTACCTCCCTCTCCCTACCTCCCTCTCTCCCTCTCTATCTCTCTCTCCCTGCCCTCCCCACTGCTCGTCCTCTCTCCCAAAAAAATAAAATTACCATCTCTATACACACACATATTCAGTCTCCCTCTCTTAACTGCATTCTTTCTATTTTTATTTTAGAGTGGTTTTAGACTTATAGAAAAATTTAAAAGGTAATCTAAAGAGTTCCCATATACCACATACCTAGTTACCACTATTATTAACATTTTACATTACTGTAGTGTGTTTGTCACAACCAAGGAAACCAACATTTGGTACATTACTATTAACTCCACACTTTTTTCATATTTCCCCAGTTTTCAGCTAATGTCCTTTCTTTGTCCCCATTTCCTATCTAGGACACCACATTACATTTAGTTGTCATATCTCATATTAAGGGTATTGGTTATTGGATTGGTGAAGTGTTGCTTAATACTCATTTATGGTTGATTAGAAATGGATGTTCTAACTCAACATTTTGTTAAACATTAGATTAGTGGAAATCCCATATGCCAATAGTCATGATGCATTAGAGCATTGATGTACTTAGAATGATGGCATGCCCAGTGGAAATTTGTGAGACTGTTATGTGCAGTTTTAGTAGATTGAAAGTCTGTATATGAAAATTTGCCTCATTATACTGAAATTGTAGGTTTTACACATTTACAGAATCTGTTCCTAACAATGAGTTGGATTCCTCATTCATGGCTTTAGCAATATGTAGCTTATATAGTCCTTTCTTTTTTATTTCTAATAATAGGTGAGGAAATAGGGTATCAAGTCCTGATGTCTCTCAGAAATAATAAATATATTATGCAGTGTGAAAGTTAGGTTCAAAATCCACTCAAAATTTAACTTACCATTGGCATATTATGTACACAATTAAGATACTATCCATACTGATGGTAACAGCAATTTTTGTAAGAAAACTACCAAATAGAATAGAGGTTCTCAATCCCTTTTCTGCCCCCCATATTTCTGTCAGTAACATCAACTCCGTAATTGTTACAAGGAAGGAAATGGGTGTTTGAAAAAATCTCCCTTTGTCCCCAGTGTTTCTTATATATATGTTCACTTTTAGGATGACATCTATAAAACTTTTGCATATACTTCACTTGTTTTTAAGTTCAGACTATATTGCTAGCATGTTAAGACATCTTAAGGACAGCACTTGTAATGAGTACTAGGTGTTATATGTAAGTGATGAGTCACTGAATTCTACACCTGAAATCAATATTAGTTAACTAACTAAATTTAAATTAAAAATTGAAACTGAAGAAAAAAAGACATCTTTACAACTGTGATACAGTGATTATGTTGGCAGACCCAGAGTAATCCAGAAATTTCCCATAATGCTCAAATACCACTTCCAGGTTACAGTGAATTATAGGAAGGCTTTTGCAACTTATAGTTCATCTTGGATTTACAAAAATTTTTCATGTGCTTATGCTAAGAGTCATCTGAACAGGAATTTGGGGCTGCCAAAAAGCCAGGTATTCCCTTGAAACAATGAAGTAACAGAAAAAAATATCTTTATTTGTTTGGAAAGTAGAATTAAGGAGGTTTTTATATGTTATTAAAATATGAAACTTACTGTTCCATTTCTTTAGCTATTTTTTTTTCTTTACAAAACTTGGAAAATAATCTAATGATGGAACTCAGTCTAGATTGTGAACTCATGAAAGCAGGAATAATTTCTGTCGTCTTCACTATATCCCCAGTACCTAGCATTGTACTTGGTAAATGTTGAATAAATGAGCTTTGTCCTTTGTCCTCTGAATAATTTCTGTAGGAGAGCATGTCAACAAGCTAGTCATTATATCTATTGTTAATCTTGTCATGTTCAGCAGATAAAAATGCAAGCAAAATTTTCTAAAAATTCCATTTAAAGATTCAGTAACTAATATTTAAATGTAATTAGTAAAGCCTGGGTTGGAAATTATTAAAATGGGCAATGAGGTAAAAACACTTTACTCCGGCATATAATTCACTAGTATAACTGTGCCTTTTGTCTGAATTCTCTGCCAGCCTGCATGATGAAATTCAGTAATGCTCTTTATCTTATAGATTGATTATTCAAATTTAAATTCAACTTCATAGCGTAATTATAGTCTAGTATTTACCTCCTTTTTAAAAAGTAGACTTTCAGCATATGTTAATGATCTCACTGAATGTCATTCTCTGACAAATGACTTTGCTTTTATTAATATTTGATCATCTCTTAGTTTATTTCTTATATACTTTATAGGATATAATAATCTCAGTAACATTTTCATTTTTATAGTCTTGAATTTGTAGTCCACTTATATACTTTTTAAAGCAAATGTCCACATTTTTGTCATAGCCACTGGACCATTGGACCAAAGTATGTCTGATGTTTTTAGAGAATGCTAGTATTTTAATATAAAAGAATGAATAAAAAAATTTCCCAACTCCTAATAAGAAAAAGTTTCTGTCTTGCAGTCATATTTTTCTTTGTGGTTCTCATTATTATAGATGGTATTTTTATTTTTCTCAGAGACATTCATTGTTTTATTTTTGCTGTTTTCCATTTATCATCAATATGGTTTTTTCCCCTTCATTAAAGATATGACACAAGACTTAAAATTCATGGCAAAAGTGCAGTAGTTCCTATTTGTGAGTTTAATGAATTCTAGAGATAGGTGTAAGAAAATAAATACATTCCACCATAGTTTATGTGACGCTGGCAGTTAGCATTTTTTCAGAGGTGTTAAGATCATATCTTAAATAGGCTATAAATAAAACATAACATATGCTAAAAGAGTATTCAGGATCAGGTTCACATGTACCAGGTAGTGGGCTCTTTGCCACATTCTCCCTATTAAAGCTAAAAACTGTATTTGTATTCAGAAAGTGTTACAGTTTTACTGTTTTATTCTGCAAGTTATTGATAATAGGAAGCAAGGACTTAATATCTCTGAGTCATATGCAAGACAATACAGGCATGGATGGTGTATGATGGTTCCAGAATCTCATTTTTTAAATAACATTTTTTGAAAATACCACATAAAAAGTCTTAAAGAGTGCAAAAAGAAGTTTTGCAGTCATCCATTAATACCACCTGTGAACAAAGTTTTAATTAGTTTAGCAAAATTGAATTAAGTACTTTGGACATAAAGTTTTTCTAGTCTTTTAACTTTATATAAATCATAACAAAAGGACAAAAACAGTGTTAATGTTTATTGTTTTAAAAACAATAAAATTTTTTAAAAAGATGAAAATCTCTTTGAGGGACCTCTTGCTATTTTTGGCCGTTCAGCTTTGGGCAGTTTACCCCTACTGTTCAGAATGGTAAGTGAGGTTAAGTCAGACCATCAAGTATCATTTTTGCTTTATTCAGCACCTCTGGAGAAATTGCATATTTGAACCTCCAGAATTGGACTAAATATTTCCTTTCACTGGCTACTCATTTAAGGGCATTAACACCATTCTAGGTGAGAAGCAAACCTTTAGATTATTGCCTTTTTCACTAACTAGAAGGGGTACTAGAAAGCAATTTTAAGAAAATTTTTATTCTCTCTTGTTAACTTTTTCTGTTTTTGCTCTGTCAATCCCTGAGTTTTCATCTCTGTATATTTTGCCTTTTTTCTTAAATCTTTTGTTTTGTTTTGTTTTTAGTCTTTAAATATTTAGTTTCCTTTACATATTTGGGTGTATTCCATCTACCTCATTTATTGACTCCGTACAAAAGTGAGGCAAACAAGTTCAGGGTTTAAAAGCGATGGTTTAAAAGAACTCACTTTTAAAGACTTTTGATGGAGTGCAGGGTGTTGGGTTTAGACTTACTGCTTCTGGATTAGTTTCCTGATCTATGACGGAGTGTGACTTGCAGTTTGCCTTTTTCATTACATTTGGTTAGAAAACCTGAAACAAATAGAATTTTGTTGTTTGCAGGCCTTCCTAGGGAACTTGAAGATTGATGAATGAAAATGTGTCAGAAAATTACTTACTTTGCAATTTTGTTTAAAAAAAAATCATGTAGTTGTCTTTTATAAAAATCTTAGTATCTTAAAATGCCTGTGGTATCTTAAAATCTCAGGGTCTTAAAATAAAACAAAACTTTTCACAGCAGAATGTTAACCATCTATATAAAAAGATGGTTTGGCAGTTTTAATTGTGAACTTTGATGTTTTTGAACCTTTGAATATTCCAACATCGGGTATATTTTAAAACTTGACAGATGTTCAACAATTTACTTATAGTCAGATTTTTCTATTTTAAGACACTCTTTAAAGAAGGAAAGTTTCAGAAATTGAGGAAGGGGGCGCCTGCTGTTTCAGTGGTAGAGCATGTGACTCTTGATCTTGGGGTCATGAGTTGAAGCCCCATGTTAGGTGTGGAGCTTACCTTAAAAAATAGAAATAAAAATAAAGTGCACCTCAAAAAAAAGAATAACATTTAAAAAAGATACTTAGGAAGAAATGAATTGAAATTTCAGGAATACTAAATTTATAATTGTTTGCTTTCAGTCAGAAATTGGGTTTGGAAAAATGGAAACCTATATCAAATTGGAAAAACTTGGAGAGGTAAGTACATACTTATCTCAAAAATATAAGACATGTTCATTATCTAAACTCCACAATTAGTCCACAGTTTTTACCAACCTTGAAAAAAAAGATGTAAGCACCGATGTCTAAAAGATTATATGTTGTACTGAAAAGGCAACAGAATGTTAGAAGGAAAAAAACCTTCCATTCTTGAACTTATGCCATCAGTTTGAAAGGAAATGAGTATTTTTTATAGCTTGTAATTTTTTATTGCAGCATAAGATGTTGTGCTCTCTTGGTAACAAAATAGGCATCTATTTGTTTTGCTGTCTGTACTGTGATGTGGGAAAATTGCAGGAGTTCAGACCTGCGAAGAATCAAAATATTATCTCTAAAGATGAAGACACATGTCATTGAAGGTTAAGGAAATTTGGGGCTAATAAGACTTTGATTTTCTTGAATTTGGTACTAGTGTTGACTAAGTTTGAAGTGGTCTTCCTCCCAGGGTGAGAAAGGGCAAGCCAGAAATAATGGAATTAGCTAATCAGGAAGCCTTAAGAGAGTTTGAGGGCTATGATAGAAGAAATCCATAGAATATATTTGTTCTTTAAGGGAGAGTGAATGTATAAAAATTCTGGTAAGTCTGAGAACCAATAAAATTTTTCTAATTTAACAATGTGTTAGTACATTTTCAGTTTTCAGTTAATATGCTGTTAATTGCCTCCAGTCCACATACCATTACACGTAGAGTGCCTTGGATTCTGAAGCTACTGATCCAGTTGTTAATCTATACAAAGTACAAAAAGTAAATTAAATATTCTCTGTATGTTTTCATATTTTGAGGCACTCCATAGGGTTATAAGAATATGGAGGCTCTGCAGATAGTAGTGAAAGTCCTCTTAGCTATAAAAAAACAACCAATACTAATCATTGTAGAGTTTTCCCCACAAAATGGACTTTAACATACGCTTACAAATTAGGAATTTAATTAGGTCTCTTTATTGTATAGATTCTATAGATAGACTCTTACGATATTTTGATGTCTTTCCAAAATATATTTTATAGGGTACATATGCAACAGTATATAAAGGAAGAAGTAAATTGACAGAGAATTTGGTGGCGTTAAAAGAGATCCGGTTGGAACATGAAGAAGGTGCACCCTGCACAGCTATAAGAGAAGGTAAAATTTGATCTTTGTGAACAAAATGTATAAGGGAGTTTACATAGAATTTATATAGGTTTAAAACCAAAGCTGCATACTAAGAGTTCATTTTTTATAAGTAAAAAGAGCTCAGATAACAGAAATAGTAGATGACTGGGAGATATATTTAGACCTTAAAAAAGCTGATATTTAATAAAGGCAAATTATTTAACATAATTATATTATTGTATAGCTTATAGTGAAATACTGTGAAGTCATTAAAAATTATGGTCATAGGTAAATATTTGACATTGGGAAATGTTATATACTATCTATGGGAAAAAGCAACTATAAATTAGTATATACCGAATGTAAATAGTATGATACCATTTTTTTTAAAAAGGTTAATTATCTAGGGGGGCCTGGGTGGGTCGGTTAAGCTTCCAACTCTTGGTTTCAGCTCGGGTCACGATCTCATGGTTTGTGAGGTCGAACCCTGCGTTGGGCTCTGCACTGACAGCATGGAGCCTGCTTGGGATTCTCTCTGCCCCTCCCCTGCTCGTGTGCATGGTCTTGCTCTCACGCTCTCTCTCTCTCAATAAATAAACATTCAAAGAAAAAAAAGTAAAAAAAGTTCTGTATCTTTAAAAAAATAATCCAGAAAATGGCTTGAGGAAACCGATTAGCAATTTGGAAGGAAAACAACTGGTACCTTCAACTATATCTAGATCTTAGAAGTCTCAGTAAGTTAGTATTTGAGAAAAAAACAGTTATGGAGAATATTATTGTAATATGGAGGACAATTTTAAATATTAAAAATATCACACTCAAAACCATAAAAGAAAAGAAAAAACTGAGTTCTATGAAAATTTGTACTACAGGTCCTCTTGGTGAATTATTGTTTTACACTTAAGAGAATCTTAAACTCAATCAGTTCATGTGTTTATACTTCAGGTTTTTATAGTCTGGCTACTGCAGACTGAATAATTGACTTTCTTTTCTGTTTTCCAGTTTCACTATTAAAGGATCTAAAACATGCAAATATAGTAACCTTACATGACATTGTTCACACAGATAAATCTTTGACTCTGGTATTTGAATATCTGGTAAGCATTTAACAAAAATTCAGTATTTACTTTTGCTGTAATAAAACATAGGAAATTGAGTGTTTTAACAGCTCCAGGGCATTATTGTTTAATTATCAGTATTTAATTAAATTATGTGTTGTACATTCAATATCTTTACTCAAAAAAAAAACACTTTTAAAAATTAAATACTATTAAGTAAATCATTCATGCCTTCTGGGAAGTATGTGTCACATAGTAAAGCACTATATTTTTTTAGGATAAAGATCTAAAACAGTACATGGATGACTGTGGAAACATCATGAGTATGCACAATGTAAAGGTATGCTTTAGTGTGTCATTTTAAGTTTTGTTTAAATAGCCCTTCGATTTTCCAAACATAGAAAGTAACAGGAATATATAGAAATCATAATTTTAGAGTTTTCAAAACATAAATATGTAGTGTGTGGAGACTGCTGCTTGGAATTTCTTTGGGCTGTTTTTCCCCTCCTGCATTGACTTATTCTTGATGTTCTAATGCTGTGTTTTCTACCTACAAGTAAACCAAGGGTATATTCTTAGATCCTCTGAACTTGAGACTCTTCTTTGTCAACGCCAGAGAATTGAAGACCTTCTGTGTTCCACATCCTTTTTTCCACCAAAATCTAGGAATTGCTTTTTTCAGACAATCATTCAGAGCTCTACTGTGCTAATTCCCTTTTCTGAATCATAGCAGATTTTGAAGGCTGAGTAGGAGGTGCAGAAAGTAAAGTACCCAGAGGGTGGGTGATAGAAGCTGGTTTAGGTTATTTTTATAGCACGTAATTTGCCAGGGCTATGCAGCACCATTCTCTCTGACACCTCAGAATTTTTATACAACCACCAATTCCATTGCCTTCTTTTAAAGACACTGTCCCAGATCAGGTATTTTTGGTGGATGGGTAGAGGTTGGTTAGTTGTTTTGCCAGAATATCATAATCAACCAATAAGGCTTAGTAGGCCTGTAAGCTTATGAGGATATATTTTATATATATTTTTTATTTTAAATCATTTTCTATAACAAATGGACGATTACTATGGGGACAAAGCTTCATTCCACTTTATTTTTAATATTTATTTTCGTAGAAATTGTCAGACTGGAAAATAGATGCTTCAAATAGAATAATAAATTATAAAATTCAGAAAACTACATAAGGAAAGGCTTTGTACTTAAGGATGCGTTTTTTTTCTTTGACTATTCTAAGCCTGTTTTTTGTTTACCATAGCATGCTTACCAAAGTATATCTTATTATTTGTAAGACTAATTTCTGTTTATTTGTTTCTGTAGCTGTTTTTGTACCAAATTCTACGTGGTTTGGCATATTGCCACAGAAGAAAGGTATTGCACCGAGACTTGAAACCACAGAACCTACTCATTAATGAAAAAGGAGAATTAAAGCTAGCAGATTTTGGTATGGAATATATGAGATATTTATAAATAGTTCTATCTAGGTGGTTAAATTTATAAGAACAACTGTTGACACTGTGTGATTGCTTTTATGTGAGTTTGGAAATTTTCTCTGTAGCCCACGGAATAAGATATTTGACAAAACTTAGGTGGGTGAGTTATGTTCACGAATGCTAAAAGGCCTGGGTTCTCAGGTGTGGACCCATCCTGAGACCCTTCCAGGGCATCTCCAAAAGTATCCATCATCAAAATCATATTGTTACTTGCCTTTTCCACTGTGTCAGTATTTGCAGTGATAATCTAAAAGCAGTAAGGAGTAGAGCTGCTAATGCCTTCGTTTAAATCAAGGCAGTGGCACCTGATTGTACTTACTAGTCATTGTGTTCTTCACCAGTATACGCTTGTAGGAGAAAAGTGTCAATTCTATATAAAAAGGTGTTTGATGAAGCAGTAAAATTTATTAACTTTATTAAATCTCCAACTTTACATGTCTTTGTAGTATTTTATGTGATGAAATGAGAAGTATACATAAAACATGTTTGTTGTATGTGGAAATACTGTATCTCAAGGAATAGTGCTTGTGTGACTATTTGAATGCAAACTGAACTAACCCTTTTTTTCAAGGAACACCATTTTTACTTGAGAAAAATGACTGACAAAGTATGGGCGCTCAGACTTATATATTTGGCAGGTGTTTTCTTTGAAATGAAGTGAGCCTATCGTATTTCTTGCCAATGGGAAGGTTTGAGTTTTAAAGCAAAAATTAGATGTTGGAAATTTGGACCTGCCACATTGAGCTTGATATTTTTCTGATACTTAAAGTCTTTATTGCTGATGAGATCAGTGGTGACATTAAGAAATATTTTTTGATATGCTAAAGAAATATGTAAATATTTGGAATATCTGTATAACTTAGGGAATCAATATATTCCAGATGACTAGTACTTACACGATGTTATAGAATCATGCCTGGGTAAAAAGATCCACTTATAGTGGAAGACAGACCAATGAATTTTAATGTAACAAGAGTATGAGAAGTTTACTAATATGATTTCAGTTACCATCTAATCTTTAAGAAACTAAATCTGATTCAGTATCGAAGAATATGCAGTTTTCAGAAAGGCTATTTAAATGTTCTTCCTCTTCTCAACTTCATTTCTGTGTGAGATCTGGTTGTCTTCATATACTTCAAACAAAGCAACATATCACAACAGATTGAATATAAAAGCAGATGTGAGCATCTAAGAGTCTTCTTTTAAAATAGACTACAGGGGCTCGTGGGTGGCTCAGTTGGTTAAACATCCAACTTCGACTCAGGTCATGATCTCACGGCTCATGGGTTCAAGGCCAGCGTCAGGTTCTGTGCTGACAGCTCAGAGCCTGGAGCCTGCTTTAGATTCTGTGTCTCCCTCTCTCTCTGCCCCTTCCCTACTCTCATTTTGTCTCAAAAATAAACATTTAAAAAGTTTAAAATAGACTACAAAAATATAAAACAAGGCCATTTGTACTAATTTTTACTTTCCTGTAGAAAAAGATCTTTTTCATAAAAATTCATGTTTAATATCTAATGAATGGTGTTTTTAAATGAATACGTTTTAAATTTTCTCAGTTTTTCTAACATGGCAAATACCAATAAATATAATCTATATAAATAAAAGCTCTTTGGGTCTTCAATAATTTTGAATTATAATAAAAAGAGTCCTGAGACTAAAGAGTTTAAATGCCACTTCTGAAAAAGGGTTCTTTAATATGCCTGTCACCATGACTTTGTACTTATTTATCTGCTTATTAACTAATTATTGCTTAAATAATAGCTGTTTATCTCTCTCTGTTTAGCTAATCAGTTTTAATGAAATTACATACGCTTTATGCTTCTAGGAAGTAAACTTTGTTATATTAGAGAAACTTTGTATAGTAGCTTTCTTTTTTTGATTTTTGATTTTTTTTTTTAATATTCTACATTTTGAGAGTTTCAGTACTCTAATAGAATTTGGTTTTAAAAATCCAGTGCAAGGGCGCAGGGGTGGCTCAGTTAGGCATCTGACTTCAGCTCAGGTCATGATCTCACAGTTTGTGAGTTCGAGCCCCATGTGAGGCTCTGTGCTGACAGCTCAGAGCCTGGAGTCTGCTTCAGATTCCTTGTCCCTCTCTCTCTGCCCCTCCCCTGCTTGTGCTCTGTCTCTCTCTCAAAAATAAATAAACATTAAAAAAATTTTAAAAAAAAGTAATAAAAAGCCAATGCAGTTTTCATAATTAGCATTTATCATTTTTCATAAGTGATTATAGATAGTAGTTTTACTTTTGGAGTATTGCATTAAATTTGACAATTTTAAGTCTCTCAAGTATTGCTTTGTTAACAAAAGATTAAAAATTCACTAAGTGGTGAGTTTGTTCAGGAAATTCCTATGCTTTTACTCATTTAACACTTTGTTGTTTGTTTGAAAGTAGATTGGTATTTGTTTTTACTTCCTTAAAAAGGAAATGGGTAGGTCACATGTGTTTAAATAAGAAATTACAAATTATTCGTATATGCTCACATAGATTATATAGTCTCGGGCACAGTTTTGTTGTTGCTTTCCTTATAATTGTTATTTTCTCTCTCTTTCATTCTTTTTTTGGCCAAAGTGCATTTACTGCTCCTTGTTCCTTAATCCCAAAATGAATAGCAGTGATAGAGAAACCCTGCTTGGCTATTATAAATGCAAAAAAAAAAAAAAAAAAATGGCAAAGGCCATCAAAAACTTACTTTTTGGGGAGAGTGCTTTAAATTTTGCTTCTAACAAAGCAGACCAAGTAAATTATATCTTTTCACAGGTCAGTAAGAAATTCTGATTATTCCATGAGGTAGTACAGTCAATTTTGTCTCTGCTTTTAGTTACTTATTTTTTGTTGGTCAAGCAGTAAATATACTTCAGGACTGCAAGTGAGGGAGGGTCATACAACTTTGAGTATTGTTTTGTTTTTGTTTTTTTAATTTATTTAATGTTTATTATTTTTGAGAGAGAGACAGAGTGTGAGTGGAGGAGGGGCAGAGAACGAAAAGGAGACACAGAATCTGAAACAGGCTCCAGGCTCTGAGCTGTCAGCACAGAGCCTGACACAGGGCTTGAACTCAGGAATGGCGACATCATGACCTGAGCCAAAGTCAGATGCTTAGCTGTGACTGAGCCACCCAGGCGCCCCGAGTATTTTTTTGTAAATTGTTTGTGATCTCTATGAAAATTCTATCCCTTTTCCTGTGATGGATGAAATTCAGGTGTAGAAAGTACTAATACAGACAAACATTTCATTAGTAATAGAAAATGGCTTGTATAATTATATCATATCACAGTTAACTTGGTTTGGAAGAGATGATTTCATTTCATGCCACTACTGAAATTCTAATTGTGAACCAGGAGACTATTTGAACAAGCACCCCAGTTCAGAATTCTCTCAGGAGCAGGAGAGTAAGGTATTGAGGAAACTATAACTTGCAGTTGCTTTGATGCTATACATACAGGATATAGAATAAACAAACTTGTAGCCCTGTCCTTGGCCCCTAAATAACCCACTATGAATATCAGGAAGGGAAATTAGAAAGTTGCCCCCATCTTGCTAATTACAAAGTTGGTAGGAAAATTATTTGTTGAACTTACTTTACAAAGCTGGATTGGTAGAATAAGACTGGTAATTAAATAAGATAGTGTCAACATTGTTCCAATTACACCCTTTAGCTGTTGTACTAAACAAAAATAGTATGAGTGCTGCCTAATTATTAAAATTTCTACTTTTATTTGAGTGACTTTATCTAGTTTACTCAAGTGTTGAATTCCTTTTGTTTGAATTCCATTTTTCTTATTTAATGTTTTAATCGAATATATAAAGTTATACATAAATGAGTTGTTTGAAATAAACTATATGTTAGAATGAGTTTATATTTCTTCAGCTATCTTTTAAAGTTGCTTCTTAAAGTTATTAGAATTTGGAGGCTTAGAGAAGTAAAAACAACTCTCATGCCAGTGGCTCAAGGGATAAAGTTGTGAACTCTTGCCTTTGTTTCTCAATAATCAGTGAATTCCACTTTAAATTGGAAAGGAATGACATTTACATTAGTTAATAATCTAATACATTAATAATATCCAAAGGCAGCGTGGTCCATCTTACTTAAAACTGTCCTTATATATAACTTAAGGTACACAGCAGCAGTGTAATTTATTCCAAGAAAACGAAGGTTGGTACAGCAAATGAAAATTGGACTTGGGTTTAAAAAAGTAACAAAAGTCTAAAAGGTAAAACTGTTTATCTCTGTGTCATTGACCTGTTTTGCATTCATTTTAAGTTCAGCTTGGAAATAATTTTGGCATCATGATTCATAGAAGAAAAGTATCTTAAGTTTAGATTAACCCATCAGATTATCAGATGCCTTCACATTCATAAAAGCAAGCATAGGCTCTGATTGTGGAATTGTTATTAATTACAAAAGGATTTGCCGACCCAAGACTATTCACACTCAAGAAAAATTCTTAAAACTGATTTTGTTAAATTTCAAGAAACTACAGAGTAGCAGCTATCTTGGACATCCTTGTGACTGGAGTCATGGTGAGGCTATGGGCTGGGGAATCTGTTACAGCCATTTCTTAATTGTCTTCTTTTCCCTGTGAAGGGCTAGCCAGAGCCAAGTCAGTTCCCACAAAGACCTACTCAAATGAAGTCGTCACACTGTGGTACCGGCCGCCTGATGTGCTTCTTGGTTCCTCAGAGTACTCAACACAGATTGACATGTGGTAAATATATGCACATGTTATTGCCATTTATAATTTTGAAAGAATATAGCCATTGGTACAGGGCATACTGATAGATATCTGACTTATAAGAGGATATTATTTTAAAGAGCCACAATATAAGCAACAATTAAAGAGTTCTAACACATGAGGGGTGCCTGGGTGGCTCAGTCAGTTAAACACCTGACTTTGATTTCGGCTCAGGTCATGATCTCATGGTTTTATCTGTCTCTCAGATAAAAAAACAACAACAAAAAACCCATCTCTGATCATTTGTTTCTCCCTATCTCTGCTACCTGCTACCTAAGACATAATAAGCATTCAGTCACTATTAGCTATTGTTAGTGTTATTCTTCAAGGGACGTGCAGAGGAGAGTTGGACATTTTAAGGGTCATGGAGCAATGGATACAGCAAGATGGAAGTTGAGACAAATAAGATAAATGTTAACAAATCAGTTGGAGCTGAAAAAAATCTGTGCAGGAGGTTTTCCATCAGGCTAATACAAAATTCTCCAGAAAGGCAATCTTAAGGAAAAGATAATTGTGCTTCTTAATATGTAAATGGATTGATTGCTCATTTTTTTATGATATATTTTAAAGGGGTGTTGGTTGCATTTTCTTTGAAATGGCTTCTGGAAGACCTCTATTTCCAGGATCAACTGTGGAAGATGAACTGCACTTAATTTTCCGACTGCTAGGTAATAGAAATATTTTCCCAGTAATTTGTTACCTGCAATTGACTAGCTGGATAAGACTACATATTTTAAAATGTGGTACTGAGACTAACAAATAGCTGTTACAAAAATTATAATTAGTTGGGGTGCCTGGCTGTCTCAGTGTAGGATTTGTGACCCTTGATATCCAGGTAAGGAGTTGGAGCCCCACAATGAGTGTAGAGGTTACTTAAAAGCTTAAGAAAACCACTACTGATTAAAATAAAAAAAGAATTATAATTAGCATAATTATAAAGATAGAGGCTTCTAGGTAACTTCTTTTCATTTACTGAGTTCTGCCTTTGCAATAAAAATTTTGTGGAAGAACAGAGAAAATTATTACTGAAAATTGACCTTTGGCGTATTATTAGGAAATATTTGTAGGTTAGATGTCATTTAGGTGGCATCATTTTTATGGCATCATTGCATAGTCCAAAAAAAGGTCCATATGTGTTTACTGTTTCTGTCATTTTGCTTTCAGATGAAATAGTCAAATCATCTACTAAATATACAGTGTTCTTTAAGACACTTTCTCATTTGTCCTTATTTATATATATTTGCGTATATATACATTTTTATATATTTATAAATACTGTTTTTTTTTAAATTCAGGAACACCATCTCAGGAAACTTGGCCGGGTGTTTCTTCAAATGATGAGTTCAAGAACTACAACTTTCCAAAATACAAACCACAGCCTCTCATTAACCATGCACCCAGGTATTTTTTCTTTTTCTTTTTTCTTTTGTTTTTAGTGTTTATTTGAGAGAGAGAGAGAGAGAGAGAGAGAGAGAGAGAGAGAGAGACCAGGCGTTGAGTAGGGGAGGGGCAAAGAGAGAGGGAGACACAGAATCCAGACCGACTGAGCCACCTAGGCACTCCTCTTTTTCTTTATGTTAAAGGGTGGAAAACCCACATGATTCTTTCCATTCTCTTGAAGCATTAGCCACAGATGGGTTTAGGAAAAAATACATATAATACATACAGTTCTTAAATATTTTAGAATCTAATTTAATTGAATTTCTTCCTCCCTTGTGTCAGATTAATTTTATAATTCAGAGATCAAGATATGTAAATCACAGAATTGAGCTATAAATAAAATGAATATTAAAGCAACTGTATTAGAATTCTAGAGTTTATGTAGGTTATTTCATTTCTCAGAAAGAAGACATTGGTTAATGTCTTTTTCAATACCATGAAGACCATGATGAAACTTCTGTTTTGCTTTGTATGGGATTATTCTATATTTACTTACAAAAATCTAAGGAAGTGTTATAAGTAAAATCTTGACTCGGACACAAGATGACCTGTCAGTATTTGGCCAATGTTAATGACCTAATTTGTATTTGAGGAATGTAAACTCTTTCTGACCCCTCATATCCTAAATGTTGGCCATTTCATTAAAATTTCTTGTCAGATCTATCCCCAGATCCATTTAAAACCCCCATTAAAATGTCAGTCAGAAATTTTTATTTATGGAATTATTAAATTTTCAGTATGTAGCAGAGAATAACCCCTTTGACTATATTTTTTCATCTTTCCTTAGAAAAATCAAAGAGTACACCCAGGTACCAAATAAGGTCAATGTCTATTTTAATCAAAGCCATTCTCATTGCTGACAGTATAACATACTTGCTCTAATTCCATTTGTTCTCAAGCTAGAGAGAGTAGAAAAACAAATTCAGATACCAAAAATATTTTTAAAGTACTTATGTGAATTGATGTTCTTATTGTTACTATAGCAACTAATAACATTCTAAGTAGACTTTCTTAGGAAGAATAATATGTGCGGGGCTTTTTGTGTGTGTCTCTTCCTTCTGAGTAGCATAAATCCTATTTTTGTCACTTATACGTTGCTTCTATTGTAATGTCCAGTGCAGAAAGTTGAAGCTCTTCTTTAAAGCAGGTTCTCCATGACCTTAACCCCTAGTTTGTGCCCAAGGAGCTCTGGATATCTGTCAGAATGGCAAACTACAAAGGATTAGAAGAGTCTGGAGAATGTCTAGGCCATAGCATCCATGGAACCCACTAAGAGCACTTGGGGAAAATATATTGCCAGTGAAAGGCAGTGCAGAATAGAACCTATGGTTTCTGATCAAGAGATTATCCCATTAAGATAGTCCCCAAACCCTCTACTGCTCATTATATGAATATCATCACTATAATTATCTGTCTTTATCGACGGCTTCATTGGTTTTGTAGCTCTAATTTTTTTTTTATTTTTCATTTATTGATTTAAGTTTTTATTTAAATTCCAGTAAAAATATAGGGTAATACTGGTTTCAAGCATAGAATTTAGTGATTAATCATGTACATACAACACCCAGTGCTCATCACAACAGGTTCCCTCCTTAATGGTCCATTCCCCAACTACCTCCCCACCAGCAACCCTCAGTTTGTTCTCTATAGTTAAGAGTCTCTTAGGGTTTGCCTCCCTTAGTTTTTTTTCTCTTCACCTATGTTCACCTGTTTTGTTTCTTAAATTCTACATGTGTAGCTCTAATTTTTAATTAAGTTTTATGATGTTATTAAGGCAGTTGAACTTTATAGGGGTGCCTGGGTGGCTTAGTTGGTTCAGCGTCCCAACTCTGGATTTCAGCTCAGGTCACCATCTCACGATTCTTGAGTTCAAGTCCCACATTGGGCTCTACGCTGACAGAATGGTGCCTGCTTGGGATTCTCTCTCCGTCTCTCCCTGATTCACAGGTGTTTTCTCCCTCGCACTCTGTCTCAAAAAAATAAATTGAACTTCGTAGCTTCTAGTACCTAGTTCTTAGTAGACTGTTGTGTAAAAATATGTCGAATGAGTCATCTGTGTTTATTGTGAACCACAGTGACACATTTTGGGGTCACTTGTTTCTTTTTTCACCTATATAATAAGAAAATGATGCTGTTGTAGCTTGCCTTTCGTAGAACACTATGAAAATGATACACTTTACTTAAGCTTTCCTGATAATAGAGATTACTTTGAGACAGAATAGTGCTTTTTAAAAAAAACTTTAGTAATCTGATTTGTTCTTCATTATGGAAAATTTGAATTGGAACCTAGTTTTTTATATTTTCTTCTTCAACAAGTGGCAAGATAAGTCTTAAGTGTAGCACTTTTGAGTCTTTTGAAAGCAAAAAGAGTGGTTATTGTAGAGCACTTAATGTTTGCAGATTAAAACACTTGGAAAATAGTTTTATTTGAAAAGTTACTGTCAGCTAAGATAAAAGAATAAATTGCCACTTTTTTGTTGTTTTAGGTTAGACTCTGAAGGAATCGAGCTGATAACAAAATTTCTTCAGGTAAGTTACATCTTTGTAATTGTTAAGCCTCAGTTTCTGCATCTGTAGAATGGGATCAGGAATACCTCCCTTAAATATCTGTCATGACCATTAAATAAGATTATTTATGGTAGTATCTGGCATGCTTAAATCATATGCTTAGATATAATAATAATAATAATAATAATAATAATAAAAAATAATGGTTTCACCTTATGTGTCTGGGTCTCTTGTGCCCTAGAATGGTCTGAGGTTGTCACCTTCTGGCATCAAAACTATGTCAAGGGCATGTTGTCTGTAATTTATGTTCTCTTTCTTTTCCTTATACTTACTGCCTTACAGGCTGCTGCACCTACAAATACCATTCATATCTTCTATTCAAAGCAGGAAGAAGAGAGAGGATAAGGGTGTCAGCCATAATAGTCCTCTTGTATCTGGAAAGCAAAGGCTTTTCCAGAAACCCCTGCAAGGCTTCTTCATAAGTCTCGTTGGCCAGAACATTAATTGTAAGAGAGGGTGGGAATTGGGGAGCAAGATTATCATAATTAGCCTAAACTTAGAATAGTCATGGTTCACGTTGATCTGTTGGACTTGGAAGCATGGACACCTTAGACAAATTTAGGTTATCTCATCAAGGAACAAAGGGAAATGGGTATCCAGTAGGTAATTTAATAATATCTGTCATAAAAGTATTGGGCATATTTCCAATGATACTTTGGTGTTCATGAGGAAAAGTAACACCAAAGGTCGGGTATTTTAATTTTTCATCACTTAAGAAAATACGGGAAGTCTAAGTTTTTATAAAAGTGAAGATTTAACTTCATCTTGGAAATTTGGAACTAGATAAATTCATTACTACATAATCGCAGTAGTACTCACATTAGAGTATATCTGATGTAATCCAAGTTGGTTCTTAAAAAACAGTCATTGTATTAAATCATCTTATTAGCTCTACATGCTAATCTACCTCCCCTCATGATGTTTAGAGAAAAAGTTAATGAAGCAGTTCTTTGCTTTTTCACAGTATGAATCTAAGAAAAGGGTTTCAGCAGAAGAGGCCATGAAGCATGTGTACTTTCGAAGTCTGGGACCAAGAATACATACTTTACCTGAAAGTAAGAGAAATTCTAAAGTCCCCATCTCCCATTTTCATTTGTCCAGGGTAGGAGACTGGGTGGTAAATTAGGGGTTTGGGAAGAGATTGTTGGTTTTTAAGCCTAAAATTTTAACTATTTTTGTAAGTACATCAGAATTCCTTGAAGGGAAGTCTATGTCTTCTTTGCCTATGTTTTAATTTATTTCTTTTAACACTGAGCACATTGCCACTGCTTTGTAAGAAATCAATAGTACTTAGACATGGGTTATTAATCTTACTGGACTTAAATTGGAAAATGCCATCTGATGATAGACATTGTCATTAGGCCCAATCTAGATTTCTTCGATTCAGAGTTTCTAAAAATGGATTTCAGGCAAAGAGTAATGGAGCAAAACATACGATTGTTTCCTTGTGAAAGTAGATTTCATTTTCAAGATATAAAGATGATTTTTCTTTGCTGTGGTCACTCTAACTTTACTATCCTCGTGACAGTGGTGAGCATATTGTTAGTCACTAAAAGAGCTGATTTCTCATGCCTGAGGTGACCGCTTCATCTTACTTATAAGATCCTTTTTAAAAATTACCTCAACATTTTGCTTTAAAACTGAGTAAGGTGAATGGAGAATTAGAATATTTAGGAACTGAGATTTGCTGTTTGGAATCAAGAATCCTTAAGACTTTTAACTTAGAGCTTACTGGATATTTTTTAATGAAAGACTACCTCTCTGGCAGAGATCGGAAATGAGAAAGAGATTGGAAAAAGAAAGATTGGAAATGAAAAGAGAATTACAAGTGTTTTTAAGATGATACTTACATTTCATTGTTAATATCAGGCAATTATGGTTGGCAATTTGAGGTAGGCAATTATGGTTATACAAACCTATTTCTTATTTTTCTCTGAAAATCTGAAGATAGTCTGAGGCCCTGGTACCTTCATGCCATCATAAGAAGACAGATAAAGGCAGAGAGAATAAAAACCAAGTAGTGCCTTTTGATTAGGTCTCCTCAACCCCAGTAGGTCCTAGAAATAGACAGTGTATATTCTCTGTATGTACATACTCGAAGAGAAACATACAGTGGAAGTGTGACTCAAAGCAGAATTGTGGGGGAAAAGTTCTGAGGGGAGATTATTTTGTTGGTTTTTTACTCAAAACATTGGGACAAAGGGGAAAAATAGTTCAGCAAGGCTGTAACCTTGTGAATGTAGCATAAATGTTTCATGTTGAATCAGTATACATTTTTAAACAATTCTGTCGATAGCTGGATTATATTTGTTTTAATAATGTCAGACCTTTACCTGATAGTTTTTGTCTGTGCATTTTAGGTGTATCAATATTCAGTTTGAAAGAGATTCAGTTGCAAAAGGACCCGGGTTTTCGAAATTCTTCTTATCCAGAGACAGGTGTGTTTGTCATAAACCATTTCACGTGTCGATCATGAAATTTTGCGTGGAACTAAGTTTTTGGTTTATAAATTGATCAGTAAAATTATTGATGTAAAAACCAATGTACAGTGCATTCCACAACTGTATGTTTAGCATTGCACGTACTCACTTTTCTGTATGATGTGGGCAGCTCAGTAATTCTTCAGAGAGAAATCTGACTCAGTCAAGTCAGGGATCCTGAAAGCTGCAGATGGCACAAAGACCTTTTACAAGTGGCCTGGCTTGATCACTGCACACGCCATTCCTGGTACCTGAGGCAGAAGACACATCTTATGCTTCCCTAGTCATCAGGTTCATCACTTCGAAGCATAGAAGCTGTAGACTGACCCCATCAACAAAAGGGTCATTTCAGACAGTGCTGATCACTCTTACGTGGAAGATTAGTTTTTGCTGGTGGGAACATTAGCTTCCTAGAGTCACCAAATACTGTATGTGGGATAAAACTGAACCTTGAACTGCCTCATAAAATGACTTTATATTTTAGGACATGGGAAGAACAGAAGACAGAGCATGCTCTTTTAAGTCTGATAACATGGTTTCAAGCCCAGCCCCCAGCCTTTCTTATCAATCAAGGACTCAGATCTGAAGGCAATTATTTCTTTTGGTGGACTTGGAATCTCCGTTTGTCTACACTGTCCTCTTCACAGTGGAGTCTTTTTATTTCAGACCTACAGATTGTTTTTATATTTGTTGTCACAGTGTGACAATTTTTTTGTACAGTTGGTTTTAAGGTCTTCTCTGCCATTAGAGCCAGTAGGTTACAGCTATTGATGTAACTGTAGCTGCAATTTTTGTGCAGGACTGAGAAACACAGTGCATTATTTATTGCGGAATCATTGCTGCTAAATAACTACTGTCTGTTTATTTAACACAACAGTTAAATGCCTGAAGAAGTTGCAGTGGCTTTATTAGATGTGAATGCATCTGTTTCTCCCCACGAATTGTTTTACTGCTGCATTTCTTGTTTGTTTTTAGAATTAAACTGCAGTGTTTCCTGGAATGTAAGTTTAGCTTTGCTTAACAGTAAAATAAGTGAGCCATCTTGAACACTCTAAGTTCATGCTGTATAATCTTTCATTGAACATCAGCAAATAGAGTAGCTAAAAAATTGATGAGTACATCATGTTTAGGAAAGCATGTGATGCAGAGGTTGATTCAAGCAAGTGAATACCTGACATGGGGATCTCACATTAGATACCAGTAATTTAAAGCACCAAAATTATTTATTTTTACCTTGCCTCATTTTAGAAATATTTACTGCATATTATTGGATATGTGTATACTAATACACTTACCTATTTTACATTGTGCTTTAATTTAGTTAAAACTAAACCATACAAGTCCAGTGAAATATGTGAGGTCTTGTTTTCATTTTAAATACAGTTCTTTTATTAGAAAGGATGATACTTTTGGGGGGAGCCATTTATTTCATTTGGGGGCTGTCTATATGCGTGTGTTTTAATAACATTCACTTGGAATCAGCTAAAAGCTGTAATATGTCTTTGAAATGAGCCATGATAAATACAAATGATAGAAAGGAGAACTGAGGATTGTTTTAAAGCATTGTAGGTATTAATGTGTTTATCAGAGATAGTAAATATTACAGTTTCAATTATGCATCTCTTTGAACATCATAAACACGCCTTGGTGTTGGTAAGTGTTTTAAGCATTTGTGTTAACTTTTAAGGACTATTTGTTTAGTGCATCTTACAAACTACAAATCTTAATTGGTATATTTTGAAATGGTCATGTAAATTTTTGGCTTATATATCATGAAAATAATCATAACTTAATTTTTTTCCTGATATTCACTGTAAAACATTCAGGGGTCCTACCATTTCTGTTCAGGAAATCTTGTAGTTTATTGTTATTTAACAGTATTAAGTGAATTTTTGTATATTTCATTTTAACTTTATTTGTGAATAGTGATTGTGGCATGTTTGGGTGTTATTTTAATATTTCATGAGACAGAAATTTTAATTTTTAAAAAAAATTTTCTGGAAGAAACAGATTCATGTGTAATGGTGAATATTGGACCACTACTGCTTTTCACATTTGTAAATTGGTTTTATGTTAAACCCTGTAGCCTAACAAACTGCTGTTATTTCTAACTGACAGACATGTATTAATATTGTACTTTGAAGGTTATAAATATTATGTGGAAATTCCTCCATTTTGTTTTGAAATTTATAATAACAAGATCTTCATGTTGTTAAAATGTGGTTTTGTTGAGTCACCGTTCTTTCTGGGGGAAGAAGGCTGTGCAGAACGGGATCATTTTCCTTTATGGGTTTCATTTTTAAGAGAATGAAGTCTCACTGCGTCAGTAATGATATTTAATTTATATTTGTGCTGGCCGTTCATTTAGTAATCTCTACCATAATTTTATAGGATAGCACCCTTCAATTATAAAGTTGTCACATTTTTCATTTTATAGGTTACAAAAATGTTTTGCAAATTTTATGTATTTATCCATAAGTTTGATATTCTTGCAGATAAAACATGAAAAAATATATCCAGTAGTTATATAAAATTCTTCTTCCTAGGAAGTCCTAGGGATGTTTCTTCATTTTATTAAGGAATTTGGTATTTTTTTTTGATACTTGAGCACCACCATTCAGATCCTGAAAACTTTGCAATGAAGAGAATTGAAATGTAGAGATTTTGAACCTTGAACACTTATGATTCATCTTAAACTGACATGGTTTTAAAGGTAAGAGAGGATGCGTTTTTGTTTTCCTTCCAAATGATGCTATTGATGCTATTAACACACATTGAATATGTCACTCTAGGTGTGTAGAAGTCGTTCCATTCTATCTGGTGCTTTATTATATTTGAAAGACTACTTGTTAACATGTTATAATAATTTGTCGTTTGGGCCCAGGACAATTCATGAGGTTGAGGCTGGTTTTTTTTGCTTCTGTTTTTACTATTTTTTTTTTATCTTGCCATTTTTTTTACCCATTGTAAGTATACAATTTGGTGGCATTGATTAGAGTATTGTACAGCATTTACACTGTCTTTTTCCATAATTTTTCATCTCTCCAAATAGAAATTCTATACCCATTAAGAACAACCACCCCATTTCCCCCTCCCCACAGCCCCCCGTAACCTTTAATGTGTAGGCATAACTCATTTTACTGCACTGCACTTTATTGCGCTTTGCAGATACTGTGTTTTTCTTAATGAATTGAAGGTTTGTCGTAACCCTGCATTGAGCAAGTCTGTGGGCGCCCTTTTTCCAACTGCATTTGCTCACTCCATGTCTCTGTGCTACATTTGGTAATTCTTGTAATATTTCAAGTTTTATTATTATATTTATTATGGTGATTTGCGATTAGTGATCCTTGATATTACCATTGTAATTGTTTTGGGGTGTCACAAATCACACCCATGTAAGACAGTGAACTTAATAAATGATAAATGTTGTGTGTTCCGACTGCTCCACCAACAGGCTGTTCCCCCATCTCTCTCCCTCTCCTCAGGCTTCCCTATTCCCTGAGACACAACAGTACAGAAATTAGGACAATTAATTACCCTACAGTGGCCTCTAAGTGTTCAAGTGAAAGAAAAGTCACATTTCTGAGTTTAAATCAAAAGCTTTGAAATGATTTAAGCTTAATCAGGAAGGCATGTCAAAAGCCAGCATAGGCTGAAAGCTAGGCCTCTTGGTCCAGTTAGCCAAGTTGTGAATGCAAAGGAACAGCTCTTGAAGGGCATTAATAGAGCTACTCCAGTGAACGCATAAATGATGAGAAAGTGAAACAGCCTTATTGCTGATGTGGAGAAAGTTTTATTGGTCTGGGTAGAAGATCAAATCAGCCACGGCATTCCCTCAAACCAAAGCTTAATCCAGAAC
Organism: Panthera pardus; assembly: GCF_024362965.1. NCBI lineage: Eukaryota > Metazoa > Chordata > Mammalia > Carnivora > Felidae > Panthera > Panthera pardus. The sequence goes on from NW_026526991.1 coordinate 24,584,267, forward strand.
AAAGTCCTAACTCTCTTCAATTCTGTGAAGGCTGAAAAAGGTGAAGAAGCTGCAGAAGAACAATTTGAAGCTAAGGGAGGTTGGTTCATGAGGTTTAAGAAAAGAAGCTGTCTCCATAACGTAAAAGTGCAAGATGAAGCAGCAGGTGCCGATGTAGAAGCGGCAGCAAGTTATCCAGAAGAACTAGCAAGGTAATTAATGGGGGTGGCTGTGTTAAACAGATTTTCAATGTAGGCACAGCAGCCTTCTCTTGGAAGAAGATGCCATCTAGGACTCTCCTGGCTAGAAAGGACAAGTAGTAGTGCTTGGCTTCAAAGCTTCAAAAGATAGGTTGACTCTCTTATTAGAGACTAATGCAGCTGATGACTTTAAGTTGAAGCCGTGCTCATTGACCATACGGAAAACCATAGGGCCCTTAAGAATTAGGCAAAATCTGTTCTCCCTATGTTCTGTCAGTGGAACAACAGAGCCTGGATGACATCATATCTGTTTACAGCATGATCTGAATATTTTAAGCCTGTTTAGAAAAAAATTTTTCAAGATGTTCTTGTTCATTGAAAATGCACCTGGTCACCCAAGGGCTCTGATGGAGATATACAACCAAGGTAAATCTTGTTTTCTTGCCTCTTAACATCAGTTCTGCAGCCCATGGATCAAGGAGTAATTTGGGCTTTCAGGTCTTACTCCTTAAAAATACATTTTGTAAGTCTATAGCTGCCATAGATAGTGATTCTGATGGATTTGGCCAAAATAAATGGAAAACCTTCTGGAAAAGATTCACCATTCTAGGTGTCATTAAGAACATGTGTGTGATTCATGGGAGGGGTCAAAATATCAACAGGAGTTTGGCAGAAGCTGATTCCAAAACTTCAGTGGAGGAGGCAGCTGCAAATATGGAAATAGCAAGACAACTAGAACTAGAAATGGAGCCTGAAGATGTGACTGAATTGCTGCAGTTTCATGATAAAATTTTAATGATGGGAAGTTACTTCTTGTGGATGAACAAAGGAAGCAATTTCTTGAGATGGAATATACTCCTAGTGAAGATGCTGTGAGGATTGTTGAAATGACACCGAAAGATTTAGAATATCACATAAACTTAGTTGATAAAACAGTATCAGGGTTTAAGATGACTCCAGCTTTGACAGAAGTTCTGTGGGTAAAATTCTATCAAACGACATGAAAGGAAGAGACCCCATCGTTTCAGTAGACTCTGTTGTTGTCTTATTTTAAGAAATCGCCACAGTCTAAAAAAAGGGCAGGGAGGGGGGCACCTGGATGGCACAGTCGGTTAAGTGTCTGACTTCAGCTCAGGTCATGATCTCACAGTCCGTGAGTTCAAGCCCTGCATCGGGCTCTGTGCTGACAGCTCGTAGCCTGGAGCCTGCTTCAGATTCTGTGTCTCCCTCTCTCTCTGCCCCTCCCCTACTCACGGTGTGTCTGTCTCTCTCTCTCAAAAATAAATAAAAATTAAAAAAAAAAAAAAAGTCACCACAGTCTCCCCCCTGCCTTTAGCAACCACCACCCTGATCAATCAGGAGCCATCAACATTCGGGCAGGACCCTCCACTGGTGAAATGACTATGACACACTGAAAGTTCACTCAGATGCTGGTTAGCAGTTTTTTAGCAATAAAGTATTTTTTAACAAAAGTCTATGCACACTTTTTTTAGACATAATGCTATTGTACAACTTAATGGACTACAGTATAGCATAAACATAATTTTTTTTTTAAGTTTATTTTGAGAGAGTGAGATAGCGCACAAGCAGGGGAGGGGGCAGAGAGAGAAGGGGGGAGAGAGAGAGAGAGAGAATCTGCACTGATGATGCAGAGCCCGATGCGGGGTCAAATTCATGAACCATGGGATCATGACCTGAGCCAAAATCAAGAGTCAGAGGCTTAACTGAGCCACCCAGGCGCCCCTATACATAATTTTTATATGCACTGGGAAACCAAAAAATTCACTTGATGCACTTTATTATGGTATTTGCTTTATTACAACAGACTGGAACTGAACTTGCAGTATCTCCAAGGTATGCCTGTACTTTTCTTTTTTATTTATTTACTTAAGTAATCTCTGCACTCAACATGGGGCTCACACAACCCTGAGATCAAGAGTTACATGCCTTTGCACCCATGGTAGGCCTGTACTTTTTGTGTCTGAATTTGCCTTTGTAGATATTTCATATACATTGAGTTATACCACATTCACCCTTTTGTGCCGTATTTCATTCACTTAAGATGATGTTTTCAAGTTTTATCCATGTTGTACCATGTATCAGAATGTTATTTCTCTTCATATCTGAATAATAATCTGTGAATATGCAGCATTTTGTTTAAACATTCATCTGTTGATTTCACACTGACTTTTCCCCATTTTTTGGGCTTTTCTGAATAATGCTGTCCTGAGTATGGGTGTACAAGCATATGTTTGGGTCCTTGTTTTCATTTCTTTGAGCTTAAATACCTAGGAGTGGGAATTGTTGGGTCATGCATAATCTATATTTACCTTTTTGAGGAACCATCAAACAATTTTCCATGATGACTGTACCATTTTACATTCCTAATAGTAATATATAAGAGTTCTAATTGCTCATTTTTACCAACACTTCTGTTCCTTTTTTAAACAAATTATTATATTCATTATAGTACGTATGACTTGGTATCTTATTGTGCTTTTTTGATTTGCATTTCCCGAACGAGTAAGGATGTTGCGCATCTCTTCATGTCCTTATTGGCCATTTGTATATTTGCTTTGGAGAAAACTCTATTCAAGTCTATTACCCATTTTGAAATTGTGTTGTTGATGGTGGTGAGTTGGGTCAGAAAGCTGTGTAGTTCTTTATATATTCTAGATATTAGACTCATTAGAGATATGATTAGCAGTTATTTTCTTCTGTGGGTTTTTTACTTTCTTGAAAGCATCCTTTTGATACACAAGACTTTTTATTTTTTTTAGAGTTCATTTTTGAAAGAGAATGTACTCGCACAAGCACGTGGGGGAGGGGCAGAGAGAGTCCCAAGCAGGCTTCTCGTCAGTGCAGAGCTCGATGCAGGGCTTGAACCCACAAAGCATGAGATCATGACCTGAGCTGAAATCAAGAGTCAGATGCCAAACTGACAGAGCTACCCAGGAATCCCAGGACTTCTCATTTTAAAGAAGTTCAGTGTATCTTTTTTTTTTTTTTTTTTTTTTTTTTTTTCCTGCTCTTGGTGATATATGTAAGACACTACTGCCAAATTTAAGATCATGAATATTTTCCTCTGTTTTAATATTCTTATAGTTTTAATGCTTACATTTAGGGCTTTGAGTTCATTTTTGCATGTAGTGTGAAGTTTGGATCTAACTTCATTCTTTTGCATGTGAATGTCTAGTTTTCCCTGCACTGTTTGTTAAAAAGACTATCCTTTTCCCATTAAATGGTCTTGGCACCCTTGTTAAGTCAGTTGGCCATAAATGTGAGAGTTTATTCTGTTTTACTGGTCTGTATCTCTTTTGGCCAGTACCAGTGTTTTGATTGATTGTAGCTTTGTAAATTTTGAAATCAAGAAGTGAGTCCCCCAACTCTGTTCTTTTTTTTTCAATGTTTTGGCTATTCAGGGTCCCTTGAAATTCCATATAAATTTTAGGATGGGATTTTTCTATTTCTGAGGAAAAACGCCATTGGGATTGTGATAGGAATTGCATTGATTGACTCTGTAGATTAATTTGGGAGTTCTGTGATCTTAATATTAAATCTTTCAGTCCATAAATGCAGGATGTCTTTAATTTCTTTTAGCAATGTTTTGTAGTTTTTCAGTATATAAGTCTTGTGCCTCCTTGATGAATTTTATTCCTAAGTATTGTATTCTTTTTGATGTTATTGTAGACAGAATTATTTTCTTTTCTGAATTTTTCATTTGCTAGTGTGTAGAAATACAAATGATTTTTGTTTTGTTTTGTGTCCTATAATTTTGCTGACGTTATTAACTTTTTTTTGTGGGTTCTTTAAGGTTTTCTACATGTAACACGATGTCTTCTATGAATAGAGATCCTGTATAATTTGGATTTATTTTTCTTGCCTAATTAACTTTGGTTAGGACTTTCGGTACTGTGTTGAAGTAGAATTGGCAACAGAGAGTATCCTTGTTCTTTATGTTAGGGGAAAACACTTTCAGTTACCATTGAGTATGATATTAGTTGCAGCTAAAAGAAATGATCATTTGTTTTTTTCCCTTCCTCATCACCTACCCTATCATTCAGTGTAGAATAATTGGTAAACCTTAAGATTTAAAAGATGAGGGGACCACTTTTCAAACCCTTTCTCCTCCCCAACCCTCACCAATTCAACCTCAATAATTGTTTCATTAAATATCTCTTTGAAGCAGATTATATATACAATAGCATGTTTTGATGTATCATATTTGAGGCTAGAGGCCGGGACTTATTTTTCAGCTCTTACCCATATAGAAAAGCAAAATTTGGATCGTTCCAAGTAAATGGAAGTAAACCAACCCACTTGCCTCCTTGCACCTTTTATCACAAAGTATTTATTGAACAAAAACAATAGTAAAATTGATACATATATGAAAGTGAATGAAGATATGCACTCATAGAAAAGGTGTGTACAAAGAGACCAACGTTTAGGTTATAGTTCTATAAAACCTTAGCTATAGTAGTAGTTTAACACTGATCAAGCAGACAATAAAAAGGAAAAAGTTATTTAATATGTTCTTTGAAATCTATTCTCTAAAATAACTGTTAAAACACACACACACACACACACACACACACAGAATGAGGCAGAGCTATAAGAGTTACATTTCAATACCTCCAATTCTCTATTTGTGTCATAGTTTTCTGATCCATAAAAATTATGGTGTTTTTCCGTTTCTAATAAACAGCTAGAGTCCATAGTATTTCAAGGAAGGAAATATAGGAATTGGGTTTATAGTCATTTGAATATTTCCAATCAGCATATACACTTAAAAATATTTTTGGTTGAAGTTTTTGTACATTGATTAACTTTCTCTGTAAGAATCTTCCATTTGGGGTATGTTCTTCACTTATCCGATGAATTGTTTTTAATGTTCTAACATAGAGCTTGGGGCCAGGAGTGGAAAAGCATAACTGGACTGAGCACCAGTCACTGTTCTATCTTTAATGAGCTGTGTGGCCTCAGGCAGCTCCCAGTTGTTTGTGTAATTGCCTTATGTGGAGACAGTGGTGAGAAGCATTCTCAAAGGCCCCCTCTACCTGTAGCATTTCATGTTGGGTACATCTCAGTTCCCCAGACCAGCTCTTTTATTTTAGTACAGAATTTTCCTCAGCCTATGAGGGAGTGACAGTAGTGTCTGTGGATTTTGGAATTTATATCCAGAGTTGTATATTGGAGATGTACAGAGATGCTTAATTCCAATTGAAAAATCTCAAGATTTTTAGAAAATTGCAGAAATGTGTTTTTACAAGCTTTATTTTTTATGCTTTTTCATAATCCTTGCCACTTAACACCTACTTTGGAGTCAGTTATTTAGCCATATTTCAAATTGGTTACTTATAGTTCAGGATGATAATCTGATCTTGAATCGAAAGTGCCGGACACTTTCCAGTTCTCTCCACATTAGAATTTTCCTACCTCGTGTACAGAACAGTGCCTTAGAGTGGTGCCTGATGTTTCTGTTATCACTGCTCTAAACTGTGCTACACAAGAGAGTTAACTGCTGAGTGCTCCAAATTGTTACTAATTCAGTTCCATAATGATGAGGTTCCTGAAGAGTTTTATATTTCTTGTATCCAGTTTCCTTCATTCTCCCCATAAACTTAGTAATACATAAAGCAATGTATTCTACCTCTCAGTTTCACAGGCAAGGCTATGCCTATACACATGAAGATACTTGGTGTTCTAAAATTGTTGTCTGTGAGCCTCTTCCAAAGCATAGGTGTTTTAAATGTTAATTATGGTTGTAGGGGTTTACCCTAACTCATAATGGTACAGGAAATATATCAGGGGTGTGATTCTCTAGGGAAACTGGGAGAACCACAGCTGATTTTTTGAAATAAGAACATGCTTACATAGATATTTCAAGGCCATGGGTAGAGTGAACTTGATGTAGATTTCCATCTCCGGTTTATGCTTGGGAGGAGTCTAAAAGATTGTAAACAGCTAGGTGGCTAGCCTTTCAAAGTTCATTTTTTAAAAAATGCACTTTAGAACATTTTCTTTTATGAATGTTTATTTTCTAAATATGGCTTAGTTTATTTTATAAAAACATTAACTTGGACATTTACTGAATTTCAGTTCAAAAGAGGTTCTAAGGCAATTCTTATACAATTGAAAGCGAAAAGGAAAAATATGAATATGCTTTCATGTTGCCTACTTGTGGAAAATAATGAAATTCTACTAGAGAGCTGTTTGATACTAATTTTTGTCTTTCAAACATTTTCTCTTAATACTAAAAAATATATAAATCATTTACATAAAACTAAATGCAAAGGAAGGCACAGCTGGTTATAGTGTCTATAAGCATAGTTCAGCATATGCGGAATTAAAGAGAAAAAAAGCTTCACATCCTTATTAGTTATACTGAAAACCATTAAGAAAAGTTCTTCACTGTCAACAGTGTTCAACACTTAAGAGCTAAGAAGATATAAAACAAAAACATTAAAATTCACTTAATGCCAAACAGATCTTCATATATACTTGAATATAAAAAAAAAAGTTTTAAAAATGCTAACATAAATCTAGACCATCCATGTTATGAAAAGTGCAAACCAAATTAACAGAGGGTTTCACAATGTCCTTCTCATGACACAGGTAAACTAGCCCAGGGGGACAAATTTGTCTCATCAGTTAATAAGTCTTTAATTGTGGCCAGATGTCATCAGGATTTCTGAGAGTTCGAAGAAAGCAGTACTGGAGAAGCAGCTCTATCCAGACTGGGGATTGGCACTGGCATGTGGCCATTAAGCAGTGTTGGAAACTGTAGGGAACAAAAGAGTTTTAAAATAATTATTGCAGACCCATTGGGAAGAACCTGAGTTCTTTACATTCCTAGACAGACCACGGTGGATCACCCCTGGGAGACAGGTCGGTTGCAAATTATTTTACAGAATGAGATCACGGTTACACAGAGCAAAGAATAGGGCCCAGAAAATCTCCCTAATTATTAAATACCTAGGCCACTAGAAAAAAAAAAATGTATATATGTTGCTAAAGCATGTTCTAATACTTTTAAAAGGTTCCAAGCTACTCAGAATGCTGATTTGCAAGACAACACACTCAACCTGGTTCTCATGTAAAACTTCTAATAGTATTTTGAAAATGGCCATGGTTTGTCCAGAGTACTGTAAAGATGCTTCTCAGTAACTATTAAAAATAAGTACTTTACCTTAAAAGGCTTAGAAAGCAAGAATATATTTTGGGGCTGAGGAAGTATTCTTTTTAATTACAATGACAAATAATATCCTACTTCACGGTAACAATACTTAAAAAGTTAATTTTTGCATTGTTGGCAACTAAGATGATAAATGGGATAAAGGTAGCTGGCTTTGATAACAACTTTCAGGTCTGAAAGAAATAACCACAACTATACTCCCAACTGAACAAGAATAATTAAAGGCCTCCCTTTAATACATTACTATGCATAACTAGATTTTCATTGTCCAGAATGATAGGTGTCAAAATGATCTCCCGGCTATCTTCTAGTTTAATTGCTATTTCGTCTAGATAAGTTAATACTAAATTTCAATACTGAATATCAAACTGCAAAACCTAGCACAAGGTAGAAGTACTGTACAATAAATACTTATAGATTTGTCCAATTTTCAAACTATTTCAATAATTTATGTCTGGTGCCTTGCAGTTTATCAGTGGTTGTCACTTCAGTTGATATCTAGGATCCTGTAAGGTAAGTTTGGTTATCCCCACAGAGCATGTGGGGGTGCTCTTTAAATACTATTTCAATTTCCTTAATGGTCATTTAACATATTCAAGGATTTGTTTCTTTTCTGACACTTTGGAATTTTAGTTGTTTGTAGAATTTTACCCATTTCAACTGAGTTATCACACCTATTAAACATATAGCTTATACTCTTTTAAAAGATCCATGCTCCTAACTACTATTCTCATTGACTTGATTTTAGCATAGACCCTGGAAGAAGAGCGGGTGTTGAATTTTCATTCCTTTAGCTTATTTGCAGTCTTATCTCATTTTGGTTTGTGACCATTTTACTGGTCAGCTTTTGGTTTTGTTAATCTTCCTGTTTAAATCTAGATATTATTGATTTCTGCCCTCCTCAGTTGTAGTTCCTCTTGCCTGGCTTTTCTGGCATGTTTCATCTTTATTGACTCCCCACGTCCACTCTCTTAAGTTGCAGCATTCCCCCAACTTTACCCTCTGCCTGCCTTTCTCCCATACTGGACTCAACAGTCATTTCCTGCCATCAGTTAGATGTCCCCATCAGTGCGTCTTCCCCAATAGCCTGCAATTCTGTGCTCACTCAAGTCAGTCAGAGTGGTGATAGGAGCATGACCCTAAACTTGAATCCAGGTTTTGCTACTTATTAACATGCGGTCTTGGGTAAACTGAGCAACATCTCTGGGCCTTCGTTTCCTTAGGTTTTCAAAAAGAACTACTGGGAGTACAGCTGACTCTTGAACAACACAGGTTTGCAAATTTTTTCAACAAACAGCATAATACTGTAAACGTCTTTTCCTTACAATTTTCTTTTCCCTAGCTTACTTTTTATAAGAATACATACAGCATGTAATACATGGAACATGCAAAGTATGTGTCAGCTGTTACCAGAAAGGTTTCTGGTCAACATTAGGCTCATGTTTTTGAACAGTCAGAAGTTATACATGGATTTTCAACTGCAAGGGGGGGTGAGCACCCCTAAACCCCACATTGTTCAAGGGTCAACTGTATTAAATGAGAAGCCACGAAAAGCACTCTAAACAATGTCTAACATATAGTAGCCCTCAAAAAATGTGAGCTTCTTATACAAAAGTAATCTTTGTCTCTTCCTAAATTTCACTACTTCTTACTCCTGAAACCCAGCTAAAAGTCTTCCTCTCAATTTTACCCCTGGAATGTCTTCTAAATATATTCCCATTTCCACTATAATCTAAAAAATGATTTTCCCATCAGTGTTTGAAGTAATACAAATTTTTCTCATCTCTTCCTTCCCTCCCTTCAATCCTTTCTCCACATGCTGTCAGCAATATGTTTCTAAAATAGAGATTATATAGGGGCACCTAGGTGGCTCAGTCAGTTAAGTGTCTGACTTCGGTTCGGGTAATGATCTCTTGATTCATGAGTTCGAGCCCCACATCGGGTTCCATGCTGACAGCGTGGAGCCTGCTTGGGATTCCTGCTCTCTTCCTCTCTCTCTGCCCCTCCCCCACTCATGCTCGTTCTCTCAAAATAAACTATAAGAAATATTTAAAATAGAGATTTTTATTACACTATCTCCAGCTAAGAAAGCCTCCCATGGTTACTTAAGAGATTAAGGTGGAAAACTCTGAGCATACTATTCAAGGCCCACAGCTGCTTTTCCAGTCACCCAGTCCCTTCCTGAACAGACTGTGTACTTGCATAGTCAAATCATGCAAATTATCTAGAAGGTGCTTTTCTCTCACCCAAAATCCTGTCCTTTCTTCCCAGCTCAGGTGTCACTTGTTTCCTGGAGCCTCCATCTAGTCCCCAGCTAGAAAATTAGTCCCTGTTGGGTTCCTACAACGTTTTGTTTATATGTCTATTATTCCCATATTGTATATCCTCTACAATCCCTGATAACACAGCACTGCAAATCTCTTCTGGGTTAGATCTGTTGAATTAAAAATTACAGAAAACCTTCTTAATTGAAAACCTTAATTAGCCCTGCCTTGTTTTGAGATATTAACTGTACCTATTCCAAATTTGATCAGTCTGTTTCGAAAGTGGAACAGACATCCTATAGATAAAAGTTCCAAATACCAAACTGTTCAGACCAGAATCACTTTATTTTTAAATATACCTCTTCCAGAAAAACTAGTATCTTCTCTCCCCTTCCTTTAAATTCTTCAGTATCTGCTATAACTTGCCACAATAATTATACCAGTGGACCTTCTGTGCAAAAACTCTTCCACTCTGTCAACTGTTACCCTAAGGATTCTGACTTTTCTAATTATCACAACGGGAAACTTGCCAGCACCATTTAAAGCTTACTGTAGCCCAAGTGTATTTCTTTTATTCCTCCAACACATTTACAGTATATGTGAAAAGTTTGTTATTTTTAAAGAAAATTATTAGTTTGAAAGGAGCACTGTTGATAATCTGAATTTCGAATATTCTTACGTTTTACTTACTGTTTTAAAAACTTCTGGTTCCAACTTCTATCACAACTGGTCTTATCACAGGAAGAGTGATAATATTTTAAAGGGCACAAAGTTGTTTTTCCTTAGTTTTATGGACCCTAATGACAGAGGGCACAAGGCCCTGCCAGCCATCTAAAAATGATTATATTCCTCATCCTGACCTTGTGTTTGTAGTTTGGGTTGTAGTTTTGTTTTGAATGGCTCTGGTGAGAGGAGAGGTACATTTTGTGAAATGAAAATTTTGAAGCAGGTGGTCTTTAAATGCAGCAGTTTCTTCTCCAGAATTCTAATTGTAAATTAGGAACCACCGGTCTGCAGTGGTTCTCAAAGTGGATTCCTAGAGCAGCAGCATCACTGCGATCTCGGAAAGATGTTATTTTCAGGCCCCAACCGAGATGTTCTGAATCAGAAACTCTTGGGTTGGGGCCCAACAAGTTTTTAACACCCCATTTAAGCTGATTCTGTTGCACACTAACTTTGAGAGCTACTGGTTTCTCCATGACCGAAGAGACGAGGATATGTATATCCAACACCCAGAGTTCCTATTATCTTGACAGTGTGTAGAAACACTACGGACATGGGCAGTTGTCACTGTTAGGAGTGATGGGCTGGAAAAGGTTTAGATTCTAAGGCAAGGGATCCTAAAGAACTCCCAACTTGTTAGTTGGATTCTAACTATCCAGTTTTCTATGGATTCCTTAGGAGATCACTAAGCCCTATACCAGTCAGGTGGCAGAATTCCCAGTAAGGAAGGAAGGGAGATTCCATTCGTTATTCCCAAACATCTAGTGAACCCTACGGAGGCCTTGTCAGATGTAGCACTGGAGTAGGACTTCAGTCCCCAGGCCCACAGAGCTCACCGTACACATGCTCCAAACAACTTCTGCTCTAATCAGGAACTCGAATACTAGAAGACTGCTGCTCCAACCTGAATACCAGGAAGTAAGGTCTTTTAACTCTACCAAAAGATTACTAATCTGAAACTTTGCCAGTACTTCACTTGCTCACTGCTTTTTGCTCACTGCTTCTAGTTTTTGTTTCCCTGCCTGAGTTCAGATGGATAAGAATCAACATGTTGGCCGTGTATGACCATAGCTCAATTTCTTGTGATGCGAAGACAGGCCTGAAGAGAAACTTGATTACTCTAGGGATATACAGTCCCTACCTCAACCTTCCTAGGAAACCAGAGAAGCAAGATAGCAATCAAAACCTCTTTAGCTCTACCTTTCTTCCAAGACCCTAAATCCCAGCATGTATAGCCCCTGGCACAGAGAAGGTAAATATTAACTTTGACAAGCAAAATGACCCACTCAGAAAAGCATGGAGACCTGATCTTTTTAACAACATTCTTAGACGATTCTTATTCTTTTCTTTTTAAAATAATCTCTACATTGAACGTGGGGCTCCAACTCACGACTGTGAGATCAAGAGCCACATGCTCTACAGACTGAGCCATCAGGTGCTCCAGTTTCTTGGTGAATTCTTAGACATCCATTCATTTAGTCAGCGATAATTACTAAGCATCATTTGTGTGCCCAGCGATGTGCCCGACACAGGGGGCACGCCGCAGTAAACAAGAAACACGATGCAATTCCAGCCTCCTGAGGGCCCACAGTCTAGTGGAGATTGCCAGGCGAACAGGCAATCATAAATACAGAGTGGTCAGTGCTAGGTGCAAGGGGAGAAAAGAACTACAACTATCTTGGGTGAGCCACTCGGTGGCGGGGGGGGGGGGGGGGGGGGGCAGGCATGGGATTTAGGGTGGATGAGATCAACAGGCTAGAGAGAGGGTGTTTTCACTTCTCCCAGCTTCGCTTCGCTCCTATCCCTAGGACTCTATTCCCTTAGTAATAACATCTTGGTCTGTGAGAAACAGTCTTTGAGTCTTTCAAAGAGGAAATACTGATTACCACACGATAGCAGGCAATGCACTGCATAATTGCAGTGTGTGAATGAATAATAAACGTGCCTACCTAGTAACAGGACTTGTGCAAGATAAAGCAGCTACGATTGTTTTTAACCAAATGCCCTGGATGTTCCTTTCTTATGGAACAGGGAGAACTTGAGGACGATTCACAGAATTCTACAGATCACTTTTCTATTACAGTATGGAAATTCTTCATTATTTTTGTTTTTCAGTTTATTTCAAGTAATGTCAATATGTTGATTAATTTTTTAAAGTATGAGCTACTATAAAATCATTTTAAAGTCCCTTTTCCTGAATAAATTTCCAGTTCTTATAGGCAGTAAAGATATCCAAATACTTCGAGAATTAATTGTTCCATTTGTGGATATCTGACACAAATACGCTATTTCTGCCTCAGTGAAAATGTCTGCCTTTGAAGGCTGGCTCTTATAGCCCATCATCTCCCTTTGGAAACTTCACATTTTAACCAAATGGAGGGTAGTGTTCTGTAACCTATGCAGGATTTACTGGGGAAACACATCCCTTAGAAGTTTAGTGTGTACAAGTTCATTTCTAAATGCTCACCTGGAACAGCGTGTTTGGCCCTTGCAACCGGGCAGGACTCAGAGGAGCAACTGGACTAAGGCTGCTCCAGAAATGTATGCTGGATAGCAGTGGACTCGGGGTCAGAAGCAATCCATTTGGTGTCTGGGAAAAAAGCACACAGATTTTGATAAAGGTATCAGCTGACTCTAGCCGTGATCAGCACTGAGGCTAGGTACACTAGCCTTGAACCAAGAAACAAGCCTCACCATCTTAGGAAAATCTGGAAACCATGTTATTTCTGCAAGGCTGTGCACAGTTGAATTTTCTTCAATGCTAACTGTATTAGCAATTTTATAAAGGAGAAAAGTATGGACAAGTTACCTCCCCTAAACATTCTAGTTGTGAAACAAGTTTATAGCAACTTTTGTCCAGGTGGTCTCTTCAATTTGCCTCCCTTCCCCCATTAAACAAGATTTAGTGTACAAAATGGGACTCCATGAAGGGGCTATATTTTTATCTCTTTTCTTATTTTCCTACAATGGACATCCACTACTTGGGTTACACACACACACACACACACACTTTTTAAAGGGCCTCTCGAGCTTCACTTTCCCAGAAAGCAGCAGCCCTTTCAGATTTTAGGATTTGCTGTTAAAATACCCTGTAGCAGCTTCTTCAAAAGTTCTGAACTAGGTTTTCCAAATTCCACTCCGGATGTGGGGCTGATGAGAATTCATCTCCCTGGCAATGGTTTGGAGGGGGAAAAATTCTTTCTTGTTAGACTGGGTGTAAAGCCAAAACTCTGGGTTTCCCAGGGGAGTGCCAAGGACTGCATCTGCTCGCACACACACAGCAGGAGTCCTGGCCTGCAAGCCAGCTAGAGGGCAGAAGAAACAACTCGCCCAGCTGCTAAGTCTGCATGGCTTTTGTTCTCAGCTGAGGCAACCTCCTGGCCCAGGGTGGTTTTGCACCTTTGGTGACTAGAAGGAGCCCCTCCGCGGTTTTATGATGTCAGTAAGGTGCTTTGCGTAATGAGAACCACAGCAAAGGCTCCAGTGTGCACATTGCATCATGTTGGATGCTAGAGTGTTATTTTTTCCTAGAATTGGCTTCAGCAGCTTTGTTAATTATCGGGAACATGTGGCATAAACCTAAGTTGAAAGGTCTGCTGTGTTCAGCGGAAAGGAGACAAACCTCCAAAGGTTCTCAAACTGTGAAGCTACTGAAAGGTGAACTAATTTATACCAAGTCATTTGAATCTTTGATTCCACAGCATTGCCTACACGTGGAATGACCAGTGAGGTTATTAGGATAAATACGTGTTCTGGAGGTGCTTCCCAGTTCTAATGCAAGGCCGTTTCACAAATGCACCAGGCCATCTGGTCTGACGATTAAGACTTTTTTAGCATGCGCTCTGCCAGTGTTCCAACCTCAGAACCACTACTTACTACTAAGGTCATCTCTCTCTGCCTTGGTCTCCTCATCTGTAAAATGGGGAGGAAAAAAATGCCTACATTACAGGATTGCTAGGAAGATGAAATAAGATGGTCTATAAAACTCTATACATGTGCCTGGCACACAGCAAACGCTCAAGAAGTGTTCATAAAAAGTGAACCTGACGTATTCTATGAATTTCATCTGTTCATGGGAGAAATTCTCAATGTATATATAACCGTACTCAATGTCCTGAAACCAGGCACCTGCCGGTACCTTCAAGGCTCCTCTCGGCCATATTAGGCTCAAGTGCACAAGCTCAAGTGATCGGAGAACTAATATTTGCACGTTGCACTGGAACCAAATTCCAACCACAATATGCCACATTAACAGTGTGTTCAGGGCCTCCTAGCTTACTTACCAATGAAGCTCCCCAAGCTCGAAAGAGACAATAAGCCTAGACTACAAAACCCAGCTAGCTAGCTTTCTCTTATTCATGGCCATAAGTATAAATCCACTCCTTTGTGATCTTTTGAGCAATACATGAAGTGTAGAATTTGTATTTTAGTCTAAAATGCATGCACGCTTGTTTCTCAGGGATGCAGGATGTACTCAGAATACAGCAGCCATCAATTTCACATGTCTGAAATATCTTCTATTAATATATGCAAATAAATATTTTTGAAATAACTTCATTCACTCTTCTCCCTCCCATCCCCATTCTCCCTGAAGATCTGGCTATAAAGAAAAAACTATTTGGGTTGCTCTTTCAAGGGACGGTCCTCTTAACGCTCACCCTGGCTAATCTCCAGTACAGTGAGTTTTCAGAGCCTCTTTCCACAAGCTCTTGGAGTCAGGCAAGGTGGTATGGGCTGGGCCCGAGGGCTAGAGGCTAAAGAAAGAAGCCACAGGCAAAATGCATGCTTCCTCTTCCTTCACCAAAGGATATTTTAGTAAATGGGCCCTTTGGGATGGCAGACAGGGAGTTCTTGATCCCATCAGCTGTAGGGAAGGAGAGGCCCGAGGACCCAAGGCAAAGGGTATTGATGTTCAAGGGGAAAGACCTTCCTATCGGGATCTCGTTTTCATCTCCCCCACCCCAACGCAGTTCTTCTTCTGCATAATACAGGGTCTCCTAAAAAGCCTGCACATTTGAGCTAAACCTGGTGAGCTGGCATTGCCCAGACATACCCCATTTGAGTGCCCTGGTTCAAGGCCCTCTGCCTGGACCGTGCCCTCAGACCTCCTCCTCCACCCTACCCCTGCTTCCCTCTGCCCATCAAAACACCACCCCTTCAAAGGAGACTTTACTGCTTTTCCCTCAATCTTTCCTCTTTTTCCTGAATCTGTATAACAGTCTATAACCACTTTTTCCTTAACATTTTCTACCTCATTATGTTAATTTGCATATTCTTATTATGCCTCTTTCTGTAACGTTTAAGGCATCTTGATCATCTTTATTCCTCCTGTGGTACCCAGTTTCTAAATACTTGATGAGCTGAAGTGATCTGTAACTCCAGGTGCATCCCCTCACATATCTGTCACCTGTTGGACATGTCAACTTGGAATGCCCCGCCTGTTCAAACCGGCCTTCCTCACCTTCTTTCCAAACCTAGTGTTTCTTAGGACTCCCCGTGTCTATCAATACCACCACTGATCTATCCACGCAAGAAATACTGAGCACATGGTATGTATCAGGTGCCAAGGATACAATGATAGGACAAGACACGATCCCCGGACTTACAGCCCTGTCTACAACCCAGCATCCTAGTCACTGAGATGCAAAATGCCTCCCACTTGCTACAACCTCTGGGCACGGCCTGTGGATCCTTCTTTGAAGTGACTCTCTTATTTATTTCCCCCATTTCCATTTCTGCTGCATTCAAGGCCTATCACCTTACCAAATGGCATTCAACAAAGGCCACCTAAACCAGTCCACCTCTGGCCTCTCTTCCAATGTAGTCTTCATTTTATTTTATTAAGTGCATTTATTTTGAGAGAGAGATAGAAAGCAGGGGAGGGGCAGAGAGAGAATCCCAAGCAGGCTCTGCATTGTCTGCACAGAGCCCGATGTAGGGCTTCAACTCCCAAACTGTGAGATCATGACCTGAGCCAAAACCAAGAGTGGGACACTTAACCAGCTGAGCCACCCAGGTGCCCCTCTTCCAATCTATTCTGAGCACCGCTACCAAATCAGTCACCCTAACATACTGTCTTCCTTTCAAATTCATTGTTTCAGGGGGAAAAAATTCATTAGCCACAATTCTAGGTTGCCCCATGACCTGGTTTCATATGCTCCCTAATTTCCTTATATGAACCTTCCTACTTTGCTTCATGTGTCCTGAACACTATAGAATTCCAGCCTACCAGTCCTTTAGCACTTGTTCCAGAACCTTCCCTGACCACCCAGACCTTATTTCCCTGGGGTACCCTGTTTCCATGATTTTAGGCACCCCTTACATGTTGGTGACTCCCTAACTTTATCTTCAGTCCCAAACTCCTTAGCTCCAGCTGGAACTGGATGTTCTATGTCATACAGGTTCCTCACACTCTTGATGGCCCAAAATGGACATGTAACCTTTCACTGCAAGCTTATTCCTATCCTATGCTCCTCATACTCAACTTCTGGCGCTCCCCTAACACCTTCACACCTGTGGATGGCATTCCCTATGTCTCTCTCACATCTGTCCCCTTTGGCCCCACCCAACTGTCACAGCCTTAGATCCCCCTTGTCTTTCATCTGGAATATAATAGTATCCTAACTGGTTCCGGCTTCACCCCTCCCCAATCCACGTCATCAAGATGAGTTCTAAAACACAACTATGTCACTCATGCCCCATCTCCCAACCACGGGCTTCACCTTTGCAATTTGTCCCCACTCCCTACTGAACCACTGTACTGCCCCTCATTCACTAAGCTGTTTCATATCTTTATGGCTTGGTTCAAGCTGTTCCTCTGCCTACAATGCCCCCCTCACCTTATGTGCCAGATGGTCGCTACCCTGCCCAAGTGTGCTCATGCCTTCCAGGAAGCCCTGTCAACACCCTTCCCCATCCCCAGCAAAATTAATACCTTCTTAATATTTCTTCTGTACTGATCTGGGATAGTGTATCAAAGAATTTAAGGCAAGTTATGAGCTCCTAATGATCAGGGACTAATTCATGTTTGTATCCCCAGCTCCAAGCACTGCATCTTACATGTAATAGGTGCTCACTTCCTATATGTTGAATTGGACTGAATGATCTTTCCCCTCTTCTGTTCCTATGGTGCTTCTCTGCACTGTGTATTTGACCCTTGCCACATGCTGTGTGTGTGTGTGTGTGTGTGTGCGCGCGTGCGTGCCTTATTTTGGCTAGGTCCTAAGGTCATAAAAATAGGCACTGTACATACTCCTGGTATCCTTTCAGTGATTCGCAAATAATGCTCAATAATTATTTGTTGATAGATTCTAAAGGGAATTTGTTTCTCTTTAAAAATCCCAGCAAGCTGTTAATTTCTTACCAAAACGAGTCTGAATTCCTCATCCAGTTTTCAGCGTCCCCTATAATTTCACATCACCCTAAGTTATATTACCCCATATTCTTTACCTAATGGACAGCAAGCTTATGAGAGCAGGAACGGTCTACCTTGTTCACCTCTGTATACCTCAATCACTAGCAAAGAGTAGGTGTTGAACAGTTATCTCCTAGATGAATTAATTAACATAGTAACTGTTCATTACTGACCAAATAGGATGTGCATGAGCCACTCAACAACAAGTATATGTGGATTATTTGACTTGGGAATATGAGATACTGGTAAGTCTTGGAGGCTCTAGAAAATAAAGGAGAGGAGATCAGGATGTCCGCTTAACATTCTGTTGTACCAACATCACAAATCTTAGTCTCTCAGTCTCCATGACTTAGTCTTAGTCTACAAACATCACAAATCTTAGTCTCCATGACAATGCCATTCTGGGGTTAAAAACAAATCCTCAAATAAATGTCAACTATTTCTGGCAGACTCCTGGAGTTGCCCAAATTCAAGTAAAAACAACGATTTTAAAGACTTTAAGAGAGAAGTTAAATCACACAAAAGTTTGTGTAGCACTCAATGTGCTGATCTTAATGAAAGGGTTCCATGAGAGTTCCAACAGAACTCCATGCGAGTCTACAGGAGATGTAGCAAGTGGCAGGAGGGGGAAAGGAGTTAAGAGCAGAATTGGGAGGAGGCAGTGGAACCAAGAAGGCAAAGGAGGGAGATGAGACAGGCCCGGAGGTGGAGAGAGGGAGGGCATTATCACAATTTGTTTATCCTGGGCAGCCCAGAGCCCAGGGAAGGAAGAACCTTCAGCTGGAGTGCCAAGTCACGCAAAACTCTACCAGCAACATCTTCCACTGCCGAGAGCTTCTAGAAGGACCACCTGTCCCCTATAGGGTCAGTATAGAGAAAGCTTTAGGCTAAGCTGGAAAAGTGTTGTGGACAGTGGGATGAAGGGGAAAATCGTTTTTGCTTTTGTGATAATGGCAAAGGAGACAGTAGGATGAGAAACCAGTCCAGAGATGGGACACGAGGCAATATATCCTCAGTGCTCCTCATCAGACACATCCATTTTTACTCCACAAATTCCCACCTCATGATTTTGGCCCAAAGCTGTTACCTCCACCAGCACGTGAAGAAAGGAGGTTTTCACATTTCAGTCCTCTGCAGGTTTTCTCCACTCAATTAATGCCAATCAAGGCCGCTGCTAATAAAACAGCCTGGGGCGTGCATGCTCAGACTCTGACGAGGAGTTCATGCCCCGATGCCCGCGCATATCTGAGTTCAGCATCTTAAACATCACACGTGAGATTAACAGAGGCCTTGGCATAAATGAAGGGAAAAGCAACGGGGCAGCCTCCGGTTCTGAACTAACTGCACATTGAGAACAGGTGAGGAGGGAGACACCGAACAGAAGAGACAAACGGAAGGAAGAGTGACAGACAATACCACGGTGCAGAGGACGCACGGAACCAGCCAGCTGGCACTCTTCCGGTCTCTATGGCGCCTGGCTAGGAACCAAGAGGGTTTCACATCTTGGCTCCTCCCTCATCTCAACTTCTGTAGTTCATGCCATGAGAGAGAACATCCTTGCTCTTCTACCAACCGTCCAGTGTGACCTCAGTGGCTGAGCTCCAACTACATCACTGCTGGGTACGCAGCTGGCTTTTGTACGCTCTGTCCTCAGTTCCTCATATCCACCCTTGAGGGGTGTTTGGGTGATCATCACGTCCGTCTATATTCATAATCTTGGTTCCCAAGAGTAACCACGACTGGGCAGTACGGGTCCCAGCGGATGCGCCACACGTAGTTCGGAAGGGCACGGAGGCTATGGTTTGGGGCATAATACACATTTTTTCATGCGCATCATACCCTAGGTGTTTCAAATCTGAATTTGGGCCTGTGCAAGGTAGGTGGTTGAAGATGATCCCCGGAGGGAACTGTAACGACATGACCCTGCTCGTGCCAAGATGCTCTTAATCCTACCATTCCTCCTGCCATATTTCTGGCTGAAAGTAACTGGGAATTATTCTTGGGATGAGTAAAAAATAAATAAACGGTTCTTGGGATAAATAAACTAAATTCTTGGGAATTTCATTTTCAGGGTATCAAGTTATTACAGCACACCTTTCATTTCTTCTTTAAAGACAAGGGTAAAGAAAGGTTGATAGGAGGTTCCCACTGGTAACAATGTTAACGTACAAAGGTGTCACTGCACACAGCACAGCCCACAGAGGAAAGTAATTTCTGTGATAGAAAGTGCGAAGGTAGGAGGGAAACCAATGAGCTGCAGGAATGAGACATCACTGCTGCCCGTGGGGGCAAAGGCCCAAGTCTCCTTCAGGCGAGGAAACCCCTGGAGTTGACCTGGAAGCAAAGGGAAGGTTTTCACTCCCACCCCCTGGGAGGATTTCGGGGAAATGGGCTCACCCCTCGGGATGAGGCCAGCCGCTGAGAGAGCTGACCTTGCCTCTGACTGTGCACTGAGGGAGAACCGTGCTCCAGGGTTAGTTTCTGAGGCACCCAAAGCAGTTCCTGGGGGAGGGAATCTCTGAGAATCCAAATCCTACACTGACTCCAAGCCTGCCCTAAACACCTGGAGGACTGTCAAGCCGAGACAGGTGTGACCGTCCCGTCCGATCTCGGAGAAACGACTTGGATGAACACCTGACCCGAGTCCTGCCCTTGCTCTGGCCTCCCTCCGGTTTCTTCCTCCCTGTCAGCCACCGTTGGCTGCACTGGGTGCAGAACTGACGCTGCTGGAAGGTGAGGGAATTCAAGTCCTGAGATTCCACCATCCCCCAAAGGCAACCCTTAACTCCTCTGAATCCATTCAGAGCACTACCCAGTGGCCACCCCCTGACCCCTCGGCTTGGTCCAGAGGCACTCTCAGCCCCAGGCCAGACCCTGCCCTTGGCCTCTCTCCCTTTGGAAGCCCCGATCCCATTTCTTGGGCTTCCTGACACCAACTCACAATCAACATCCTACCCTCGCCACTTGGCTGAGGACCACTCACTCTCATCTGCCCAAGGCACAGGTGGTTTATGAAAGCATCTGGCTTTCCTCTGGTTTCCCCTCCCTGGCTTTAGGCTGTTCTAGTGGGTCGTGTCTCCCAGTCCCGAGTTTAGCATTCACTTGTTCATGTCCACGCACTATCCCTTCTCATGTCAAGGTTCCTCCTCCCCTCAGCCCAGCCATACCATCCGTCCTCAGTCCCACTGAGCAGAGCCACCCTAGACCCACCGTGTCCAGTCCAAAACCACAGGGCTAGCCTGAGCTGCGTTCCTGAGACAGCTACGGGACTGGCATCTGTTCAGAGACGGTGACACAGGCTCACAGAGAAAGCAGATACGGAAATCAGAGTTGGCCTTGGCCTTGCTCAAGACCTCTCTAAACCTTACAGTTGTAAACACAAAGGAGGCCAGGGGAGATCATCCTCAGATTGTCCACCCTGGCAGTTACTTCTTGGAGCTACTCCAGGAACCGGTTTCTGAGCCATTTTACTCAGCAGTTCTCGGCCCCTGGACAGTTGTGTTTGATTAGAAGACGCCTGATTGAAAGCACACGTGCTCATTCTGACCATAGCTGAGCCCTTCGCCCTCCCTCCGCACAAGGGCAGCATGCTCATTCTGACCGGCTCACAAGCTTGAGCAGACACAAAATCCCGGTGACACAATCAATTTGGGAGAAGCCATGGAGAGGAAAATGGCCAAGAGTGGCTTTCAGTGGCTTTGGCAGACTCCACAGACTGTTACGATCAGGGACAACTGGGTGTTTTCCCAGTGGGCATGCCAAGAACATTTTACCGAAGAGGATGGATTCTGGAGCAGACTGACAGGGTTCACGTTTGCTTCTCCCACCTGTTACTGTGACCTTGGATGAGTTACTTGACTTCACGTGCCTCATTTACCTCAGCTGGAAAGACGGGACCTAACGGCATCTACTTCACGGGCCTGCCATGCAGAAGAACTGAAGTGGTGCATGGCAAGCGTTTAGAACAGTAGCCGGCAGACATGAAAATCCATGGCGCTGCCTCCCCCCGTGATGGTTACAGCAAGGACGTCTACGGCCACGAGTGCAGAGGCCAGAGATGGCGCTCCCACCTGCCTCCGAGTTCCAGGATCATACCTGCCAGCTGTAGCTAGCTCTCTTAGCGTGCCCATTATCCCGTTCGATCCACACAACAACCCATTTCACAGATGTGCAAACAGGCTCAGGGAGCGAGCGCCCACCGTCACACTGCCACCAAGCAGCGTAGCCAGGAACGGAATCCGGTCTGTGACCCCAAAGCCAATATGTCTAACCTCGGCCACCAAAGTGTGCCCCGCTTTCCAGAGGAAGCAGAGATGGGTTTACCAGCACCTGCTCTGCCTTTGCCCTACAACTGCCAGCTGGACAAGAAAGGGCATCTGTGTATCGTATTTGAAGGAAAAGTCCGGGGGCGCCCGGCTGGCTCAGTTGGTAAAGCATGTGACTCTTGGTCTCAAGGTCATGAGTTCGAGCTCTACGTCAGGCGTAGAGATTACTTAAAAAACAAAACAAAACAAAACACAAAACAAAACAACCAGCGGAAAACAGCCTTAGCGGAAAAGGCTGCCTTCTTGCGGGAGTTAATAACACGGAAGACTTTCTTACTCCATAAGTTTGCTTTCCTCCCCCTCGTGATGTGGACCCGTGAAACTGGGTTTTCTCAGAGGAGCACTGCTTTTATTGAAGAATCTCTTTCTCACCACTGGGTGTGGCCCTTACATTTCTTGTCAGAGAATACAGGACAAGGCACATCCACCCTGATGACTGCAGTGGCAGTACCGGTTAAATCTATCTTCTCATTAACGGAAAACAAACAGCTACTTCGTCAGGTGCCCCGAGAGAGGACTCTGTCATACAAATTTCACAAAGCCCAAATGCCTTCTGAAACGTCACTCGGCCTGCTTAACTTTCCCTAGGAAATGACTGTTTGGATCTCCTTTGACGGCCAGGGCACATGCTCCATATTATGATCACTTTCAGCCACTTACAGCAAGAAACCAATCGAGCGTCACACTGCAGTCGATATCCCAAACCTTTTCTCTTTGAACACCTTGGTCTGGGGATGGAAGAGTAACTTCCCTTCCCATCTACACCGTGACTTTGGTCTACGGGCCCTAAGGTGATCTTTCGAAGGGCAGAAGGAAGTTGCTTTGGTTGCTCTTTCTTCCGTTCTGCTCTGCCACTGAGTCTGCGTGCAGCCCGGATGACAGGGACGGCTCTTACCTGTGCGGTGAAGAAGGCTGGGGTGAGGGATCCCGAGGGGAGAGCTGGGCTGTTGAGGGCGATGGAGCCGATGTCAGTGCCAGAGAGCACCAGCGGGGGCGCAGAGATTTCCAAGCCTTTGGGTTTTTTGGCCTTTGGGGGAAGAGATGGAGACCTGGTCTTGGAGCCCGATGACAGGTTCAAGGGCTCTAGGGAATCGGAGTCATGGCAGGCGGCCTCCAGGAAGAGGCTTCTGTGTTCAGAAGGGAGGGGCGAGCTGGGGGACAGGGACGGGGACCGAGACGAGGAGGGTGAAGCGGACGAAATGCTGGCGGCATTTGGCAACATTAAAGAGGAGACCTTGGCTGAGGCGGACGAGGCCAGGAAGGCCTCAGAGGTGGAGGGCAGGGGCACCACGGGCCTGCTGGTGTGCTTGTCGGTTTTATTGGTCACAAACCTGATGACAGTCCTGACTTCTTCCACGGGAGGGCTGTCTTCTGGCTGCTCCTCCAGCTTCTCTGTCTTGATTGCCTTGAAGGATTCTGGTGGGTTCTGCAGGGAATTAATGGTGAAGGACGAGTACAGGCCTGAGTGGATGTATTCGTTGCGGCTTGCGCTTTTGAGGGCTGACAAGCCGTGTCTGTGTGCCTCGCGGCCCTCGGGAGGCACCTTGCAGTCGCTGTCCTGCAGCAAAAGGCTCTCCCGGCTGATCTCCACCGCGTGAGGGTCCATTTTCAGTATCTCCGGGAAAGAGACAAACTTGTACACAAACTTCTGCCCAATCACCTTTTTGATGATGTTCTGTGAATACAAAAGGAGACATTGAAAAGATCAATGCACCAGAGATACGGAGTACGACGTGCGTGGTCACGGGGAGTTTTGCCGGCAGAAGCACTATAATATTCCTCCTGATTCACGCTTCTTGGCTAAGGTGTAGTGGAAAGAGGACTCAAGTTGGAGGCAGCAGAACTGGATTCGCGATTTGCTTCCTGTTCTGACTACTAATGGTGTGATCTTTAGCAAACTGACCGTCTAAATTTTTAGTTTCCTCATCTGTGAAGTAAGGACTATCACACCTAATGTCATAAGTCACCATTTATTAAGCACTTACTAGGGGGCTGGCAGTGTCCACGCATCGTCTCATATAACCTGTACAGCGATCCTAAAAGGAAGGTATGAGTAACTAAAAACTAAATTATTAAACTCTCGTTTTAAAACTTCAGGAAATAAGCTTGCAGTGCTTAAATAACCCACATAAACCACACGGTAGGTAAGTGGTAGAAGCAGCATTTCCTCAACCGTGATGCAGTATTGTCTTACCCACCTCTGGGAGGTAATTCACTTACGAGAATTCAATGAAATAATAATAGGAAAGCATTCTGCAAGCTGGAAAGCATTACAGAGATGTAAGCTATTATCACCAAACACCACAATGTTTTCTTAAATCGTGTAGCCATTTTTTCCTTTTTAATTTTCTGCCAAGAAAGCCACTGGAGGAAAAACAAAGTGTCTACTTTGATATTTACATCACTCCCACAGAATTTCCAGTTGCTAGTATCTACTTCCGGTTCTTCAGTTTATGGCTCCAGCCCTCACACATTAAGATGTAAATGAAAACCAATAATCACTGCAAAAGTTTTCACATCCCTTTGGGAGAAGGGACCTCATATGAAAGGCTTTACACCGTTCTTGAGGTTTATTAAATTGGAACATCAGCAAATATCTATCAAATGTCTGTGGGGTCCAAGGTGCTCCAGGAGACAAAGATGGTCTTCCCTCAAGCACAAAGAGTCAGCAGCGCCATCCTGTGGGAAAAAGATTCAGAGTGGTTCCTTACAAACTGTTCCTCCTAAAACTTCGGCATGAGTGAGGGTAAAAAAAAAAAAAAAAAAAAAAAAAAAAAAAAAAAAAAAAAAAAAATATATATATATATATATATATATATATATATATATATATATATATATATAATTTTGGGGAGAAGTACTTTAGAAGTAGTAGCTCCTAGTGAGCACCTACCGTGTACTGGGTGTTGCACACAAGCTCTTATCTGCTTTCACACTCACCCTCCTGCAGGGTGGAACGTGTCATCTTATGACGCAAGCTCAGAGATGGGGACTCATCTGCCCAAGAACCACCAAGATCTACTCATTCTGAAGCCTAAGCTTTTTCACATTTCCACAATAATTTGAGTGGAGAGAAGCAAAGAATCCCTTAGTAGAGGTAAAATTTTCATTTTTTTTTAAGTTTTATTTATTCATTTTGAGAGAGAAAGAGAGAGAGAGAGACAGCATGAGCAGGGGAGGGGCAGAGAGAGAGGGAGAGAGAACACCAAGCAGGCCTCCACACTCAGTACAACGACGTGGGGCTCGATCTCATGAACCTTGAGATCATGACCTGAGCCAAAATCAAGAGGTGGACGCTTAACTGACTGAGCCATCCAGATGCTCCCAGAGGTGAAATTTTCAAAATGGAGATGTAATTGACATGTAATATTGTTAGTTTCAGATGTACCAGTAATGACTTGACATTTGCATATATTGTTAAAGGACCACCACCATAAGTCTAATTAACATTACCAGACAGTTTAAATTTTTTTTTTTTCTGGGGTGCCTGGGTGGCTCAGTCAGTTAAACACCTGACTTCGGCTTAGGTCATGATCTCACAGTTTGTGGGTTTGAGCCCCATGTTGGGCTTTGTGCTGACAGCTCAGAGCCTGGTCCCTGCTTCAGATTGTGTCTCCTTCTCTTTCTCTCTCTCTCTCTCTCTCTCTCTCTCTCTCTGTGCCCCTCTTTCACTCATGCTCTCTTTCTCTCAAAAACAAACAAACATTTTAAAAAATTAAAAATTTTTTTCTTGTGATGAGGGCTTTTAGGACCTACTCTCTTAGCAACTTCCAAATATACCATAGAGACAAAATTTAATTAAATGCTGATGTTCCTTTTGCAATCATTGTTGGGTTTGTAATTATGTTCTTGCCTTCCCTCTTGTTACATCACAGCATTCTGATTTGCAGTTTTCCTCCTTAGACAGATCATCAAATCCCAGAAGTGAATTGATCTAGCAGTCAGGACGGGAGGGCATATTTACTATGCCACTGAGATTTTTGAGCAGGAATCCCTCAGGGCAGGTATCTAAGGGAGGGACACACAATGTCCCCATTCAGCACCAGAAATCCCAGTAACGCAAATCTTGGTGAATCTTTGCTCAGCACCAGCATACAGGAGGCTCCCACCCCTGGGCACGTCAGATTCAAAGCTGAACAATTCTAGTGCCTGGCATCCTGGCGCTGGGGACCGCGATTTAACTCACGGAATGCCACTTATACCCCCATCTGATCTCACTTGCACACTCAACACTAGCAAAGCTGAAAAGTCACAAACCTTCAGAGAAATTTGCAAAACTTTCAAGTCCCACCTGGGCCTGCTTGGCATTATCTCAGCGGCGCTCCAGCACCTAGGAGAAATCCGCTCCCAGGAGGACAGGGTTAAAGAAGGGTGTCACTGGAGCCACCTGACTCAGAGTGGGCTCTCAGCGAACAGAAAGCATGCTCGCCTGGTGTCTACCGCTGCTAAAGTATGTTTGGTTTTCACGAACATTCTTCTCCCTAGGGTTGGAAAACTTTCTTTGTCCTCAGCCAGTCTGAACATCCCTCTGAACTGCCTGAATTATTAGAGCCTAAATAATTACACAGAAGAAAAGAGAAACTGTATCGTCTGAATAGTTTCTTCAGGCACGTCTTGTAAACTTTCTCTTTAAAACCTTTAATTTTATTATGGGTATTCAAAACATAACATCTGAGCAGGGATTATAGTCGTAAGGAAACCAAGGAGTAATTTGGGGCTGTGATAAAAATAACAAAAAGGCCTCGCCTCCTGATTAAATGGTTGGGAACTGAAAGGCAGTCTCAAAGAGTGGGGCTTTGATGTGTTCCAAAGAACATAAGGAACAACTCACATGACCGTCAACTGACAAATGGATAACCAAGATGTGGAATATTCCTACAACAGATTATCCAGCCACAATCAGGCATGAAGTATGGACGTCACTGTGGATGCACCTTGAATGCATTATGCTGAGTGAAAGAAGCCAGCCCCAAAGGCCACATATGTGATAGATTCTATTTCTATAAAATGTCCACAAGAGACAAACCTATAGAGACAAAAAGTAGACTAGTCATTTCCTAGGATTTGGGAGGGGGATGTAGAAGAATTGTGGGGTGACACTAAAAAGTAAGGGTTTGGGAGGGGTAGTGAAAATGTCCTAAAGTTTATTGTGCTTTTGGATACACAATCAATATACTCAAAACCATTTCGTGTACACCTTCAATGGGTCAATTGGATGGTATGTGAATTATACTTCAATGAAACTGTTTCTTTAAAACAGAACACGAGAGATCTTCTCTGTCCAGCTTTACTGAGATATAATTCACATATAACATTGTGAAGTTTAAGACATACAATATGAAGATTTGATGCACGTACACATTGCAAAATGTTTACCACAATAAGGATGGTTAACACACCTATCACCTCACATAATTACCATTTTGTGGTGATGGTGGTGATAACACTTAAGATCTACTCTCTTAGCAACTTACAAGTATACAGTAGGGTATTGTTAACTATAGTCACCATCTATAACTTAGATCTCCAGAACTTATTCATTTATGGCTAGAAGTTTTTGCCCTTTGACCAACACTTCCCCATTTCTACTCCCCTCAGCCCCTGGTAACCGCCACTCTATTCTCTAAGACTTCTGCTCTTTTAGATTCCACATGTAAGTGATTATACAGTATTCGTCTTTTTCTTATTTCATTTAACATAATGCCCTCAAGGTCCATCCAAACCACTTACATGTTTAAATGGCAGACGGTGGGAGCCTTCTATGGCTGGATGGTGACTGCCTTGACCCTACTCTGAATATAAAAAAGGAGCCTCCGCAAAGGTTACTGAACTCAACCACAGAAAAAGGGCCCTTCAGTAGCTGCTGCCTCTGTGGGGAGAACTGCCAGGACACCACCAGAGCTTTTTAGGAAAAGGTTATAGTGATAGGGATGGAGATGATTTAAGGAGCTGACCAAAAGGAGGAAGAAAGAACCAGGGAGGGGCTTGTTGGTCTATTCCATCAGAAAAGATGGATGGGGCGCCTGGGTGACTTAGTCGGTTAAGCATCTGACTCTCGATTTCAGTTCAGGTCATGATCTCATGGTTTATGAGTTCGAGCCCCACATCGGGCTCTGTGCTGACTGTGGAACTTGCTTGGGATTCTCTCTCTCCCTCTCCCTGCCACTCGCCTGCTCGCGCTCTCTCTCAAAATAAATAAATAGACTTTAAAAAAAAAAAGAAAAGGGGCGCCTGGGTGGCTCAGTCGGTTGGGCGTCCAACTTCGGCTCAGGTCATGATCTCACGGTCCGTGAGTTCGAGCCCCGCATCGGGCTCTGGGCTGACAGCTCAGAGCCTGGAGCCTGTTTCGGATTCTGTGTCTCCCTCTCTCTCTGACCCTCACCTGCTCATGCTCTGTGTCTCTATCTGTCTCAAAAATAAATAAATGTTAAAAAAATTAAAAAAAAAAAAAAGAAAAGAAAAAGAAAAAAGATGGAGTCGATCTGGCTACCTAGATAATCTAGAACCTCTGGAAATGAGGTTGGGCAAGAAGGTGTGTGGAGGGTGCAGGAGGGAGGTCAGAGGCACTGTGTAGCCCCACTGTTTGAGAGCCTAACACATCACAGGAAAATCTGCTCAGGAGGGGAGCTGGTAAGGAAAGCCCCTCAACCAGGATGCCCATGGCCCGAGACCTAGGTAGTAGGTAGACTCGGAGGAGGTATGTGCCTGGAAGCTGACGTCACAGCCCCTTAGCTTCCAGGACAGACCCTGGGAGCGCATCAGTGGCATGTATGTTCGGAGATCTCTCTGTGGTCTCCGAAGGGAGATTTCCTTTCAAGAGTTTGCCCCAGGAGAAGTTTGCTGAGAACAATCATAGTATAGGGGAATAATAGGTAGTAGTTGGTGAGCACATATCATCTATCAGGCTGCGTACTAAGAATTTGACCGCGTGAATTCATGTAATCCTCCGAGTGACTAGAACTATTATGATCCCCATCTTAGAGATGGGCAAACTGAGGCTCAGAGAGTATACATTACCTCCGGTCACAAGCTAGTAGGCGGGCAGTCTGATTCCAGAGTGCTTGGCCACAATGGAAGGTGACATAAGACTCAGGCTGAGACTACTCAGGACAGAGGAGCACTTGGGGACAGGCTCTTATTATGAAAAGTGATGACAGTATTTACAGAAAGTCCGTTTTTTTTCACCCCTTCCTCCCAGACCCGCAAGTATGTGTTGCTTATAGTTGCCTGGTAACCTGACCAATGCTGTCTGTGTCCAGTTGAGCTAAGTGACTTTCTCCAACATGGTTTTAGACCAACAGTTGCACACATCTGCTGCCCTTTACACATGTGAGATCAGCCTCCCTGTTGGTCATTTCCCATTAAGTATATATTCACAACCAGGGTGGACTCTTGACCCCGCATTCCGTGTGAGATCACAGGCAGCCAGGAAGAGACGGACTTGAGGAGGGGAAAAGAACGTCCACCTGACGCACGCTAAGTGGGAGCTCCAGGGGACAGTGGGAAGCTGCTCCCACCATTGCCACTCCCCAGTTGGTGTTCTGAGATTGCAGGAGCCTAAGGGCAAGCAGCCTGTTGGGGGTAGGACTGTGGCTGGCCATCCTGTGCAAAGGAATCCTTCCTGACCCACCAGCCACCTCTGGCAACTGAGGGGCCAGTGAGTCTCCCTTAGTTATTTCATGCTAACAGGATGGAAAACACAGAGAGCAAGTCAAATTTCCATTTCCCCCGGTGCTGTCTGTTGCCCTGACAGGGTCCAGGCTTACTGATAAAAATAGAGGTGTCCGTAAGTGTGGTTTAAACATGTACACACATACTCAACTCTACTTTCTCCTCCCACTGAA
This sequence comes from Panthera pardus, assembly GCF_024362965.1. NCBI lineage: Eukaryota > Metazoa > Chordata > Mammalia > Carnivora > Felidae > Panthera > Panthera pardus. Next base: position 24,614,211 of record NW_026526991.1, read on the forward strand.
GAGAAAGAAAGAGCCTGTGTAAATAATGCCATAGAGCGGATAAACTAGAAATGCATCTATTAAGTATTGTGACCTTTTTAAAAAAATGGTAGGCAGTGCTAGGTAATGAAGAGATGCTTGAGGAATTCAATTTAGCCTCTGAATTTTGATGTTATTAAGGATAATATTAAGTTAACTACGTGTTTGTTGAATGAATGACTCTCACTGTAAAGAGAACTGACCCGGGCAGGAAACCAGAGGCTTCACCCCATGAGAGATGCAATTTTCCGTGGCTAATCCCCAGGCTGGTTCAGGCTGCATGTGAATGTGTCCCACATGTATAACTACATGTGCTTTCTTGCTAGCATTTTCAAACGGAAAACTCCCAGACACCGAGGGCCATATGCGAAACACTACAACCCCACGCCCCCTAAGAGAGTTTAATACACTTTAATTTCACTTATCCATGGACTCGGCACATATGTGCTTCATGCATTGGCTCTGCCCTGGCACCCCAGTTGTGATCTAAGGTCATGCATCAGGCTTTCCGGTGTTCAGACTTCTTATCCCAGTGCTCCCCTGCCCTCCCCACTGCCGTTCCTGGACCAAGGAGGAGCCAGACTAGTTATGGGTTCTCCACAGGTATGGCTACAGCTCCCTTGATTTTCCACCATTTGAGGGCTTCCAGGAACGGCAGGACTCCTACCCTCTGATTCTGCAATTCACCTGTCTTGTTCTCAAAACTGGAAAATGTCAGCGGCTCACTAACACGGCAGGAAAGGCCATGCAGGAGATTCTTCCTAAGAGCCCAACCTTCTCCTAATCCAACAGCAGCAGCAACAGGGCTGAGAAGACAGAGTGATGGATCCTTCCGCACACGCCCACTTGACTGTGTCACAAAGGGATTATAAGGGATTATAATGGGATTATAAGGAGTGGCTCTAGAGTCACTGTCTGAATTCAACTACTGCTCCTGTCTCTTACCAGCCACGTGTCTCAGTTTCCCCATCTATAAAATGGGGACTGATCTACCACCTGCCTCATGAAATTGAATGAAATAATCCATTTAAAGCTTATAGCAGAACACCTGATATAGCCACACACGATAAGCCCACAATACACAGTACCTCTTAGTATTATTATTTTTACATTCCCATTTAAGCGAAAGCAAAACAAAACATAAAATCCACTCTCTATCCACCCCAGTGACAAATACATCATCAAAATTAAACCTATAGAAGGCTGCGTGTATTCCTCTTACTTTAGCCACAGTTCTGGGTACTGAGCTGGGTCATATGGAAGACAGAATTACATCTGGTTTATATATCTCGACCAACAGAGGAAACACGATGTTTTATTTAGTTGGGTTCAGACAAAAAATAGACGCAAGGCTTACAGCAGATCATACCTAGCATGGCCAGCACTCAACATGCACTGTGAAAAAAACCTCACACACTCCAACGAATTCAGGGGTGGGGTGGAGGGGGCTGGCCCTCAGGGCAGCAGATGTGGAATCCAAGTGTCCCGCTCAGGAGGAAGAGAGGCAGCCCGTCTAGCCCGGCAAGTGGTACAGACACTAACCAGACACTGCAGCCGATCTCCGCTGTTCTCCATTGCCTCTCAGAGCAGGAAACGCACTGCCCAGACAGGAGGGAGCAGCCCCGCTCTGCGGTGTCTGCTGGGGCTGGGTCCCAGGGGAGGGCAGTGCGGGCTGCTGGCCCTACACGCCTGTCACCAAGATTCCTGGGCAGGGGAAGCAGGATGGATTTATTTTGAGGACATTCATCTCACCATGGTAGAATACCCTACATGAAAGGAACCCGGGGCCAGAAAGAGCAAAGGCAAGAAGCAAGCATTTACGAGAGCCTACCACATGCCATACTCGCACAGCCACAGCCTAGCACTGGGATCCCATTTTAAAGATGAAGAAGTCAAGGCTATTGATGGGAAGGGAGGTTATACCCAACTTCCTGTCCCACAGGAGTGGGTTAAATACTGGGAGGGCTCTACAGTGGAATATCATGTGACTATTTTACTTTAAGAATTTTTTTAATGTTTGTTTATATTTGATAAACACACACACACACACACACACACACACACACACAGAATCTGAAGCAGGGACCAGGCTCGGAGCTGTCAGCACAGAGCCGGACATGGGGCTTGAACTCACAAGTCGTGAGACCATGACCTGAGCTGAAGTTGGACGCTTAACTGACTGAACCACCCAGGTGCTCCCCACATGGCTATTGAAGACGACAGTGCATTGTGAACATTTCCTATGCCTTTAAATAAATGTACAGTAAGTGAAGGGGCGCCTGGGTAGCTCAGTTGGTTAAACGTCAGACTCTTGGTTTTGGCTCAGGTCGTGATCTCAAGATTTGGTGAGTTCGAGCCCTGCATCGGGCTCTACGCTGACAGCACAGAACTTGCTTGTGATCCTCTCTCTCCCTCTCTTTCTGCCCCTCCCTCACTCACATTGTCTCTCTCTCAAAATAGATAAGTAAACTCAAAAAAATAAAAATAAACGTACATTAAGTGAAAAAAGCAGCACGCATGGGATGCTTCCATTATTTTAACGAAATAACTATATAAAAGAAAAGAAAAAAATCTCAAAAGATGTGTAATAAAACTTAACAGTGGTAGGATTGCCAGTGACTTGTAATATTTCTTTTTGCTTCTCTGCATTTTCACATTAAATAACATATGTTTCATATGCACTAGTTGTCAAATCAAGCCCTTTGTTTTTCTTTTCAAGAATGAAGCAGGCTCTGAAAGAAACACTTACCAGCCCAAGACCAGCAGCTTTGCAAAGAGTGGAGATAAAGCTTAAACCAATCCTGTCCCTGCCACGCCCTCCCCCAGAAAGCAGCCACTGTTGGCTCAGAGGCTGCTGCTCAAGTCAGCAGGCTGGGACCCTAGGGCTCTGCATTCCAGAGTAACGGGGTGGGGGGTACCTGCAGAGAGCCTGGGAAAACCAGCTTTGCTAAGGAAGCAAGGTCCTTACTCAGGAAAGGTCATTTCTGGCTCCTCGTGAGGAAGACCAGCTTTCGCTAAAGTCTATTCCTTAGCTGGAAATACAACTGCCTCTGCCCACCCACAGAGGAGAGGAGGGGCCTGCTCTGACAGGTCACCCTGCGAGAGGCACCAGGGACCCGGCAGCTCCACTGCAGCAGACCGGACCTCAGAAGCCCACCTCAAAGCGGGTGACAGCCAAGAGATACGGTTGACCGAAGAAGAGCAGGAAGCTGGCATCCACACCCACAGCCTGGTCGTGGCCCCCACTAAGCAGCAGAAGTGCTCACAGGTAAGCATGGGGAGCACGGACCAGCACCTCTGAGCGTCCACAGGCCTGAGCCCGGGTGGGCCAGATGTTAAGGAACCAGCACTGGGGGAACGGTCCTGGCTGCAAATCCCAGTTTCTCTACTTCCTCTGACCTTGGGAAAGGTATTGAACTTCCGTAGGCCTCCATTTGCTCACCTCTAAAGGCAGAACAAAAATACTGCACAGGGTATTGATTTTTTTCTAAAAAATCAATATATATCAGTGCCCCACTCAGAGGTCCTCAACACAGGACCTCTCATCCAGTGCAATTCTGCTTAGCAAGCAATGATCTAATTGTATAGCATCCCCATTGTATCGCAGTGTCTTTTCATCGGATTCTGCCTTCAAATAACCTAAATTCTTTTTTTCTTTAAGATTTTATTTTTAAGTCATCTCTACACTCAACATGGGGCTTGAACTTACAATCCTAAAATCAAGAGTGGCACATTCTACCGACTGAGCCAGCCAGGCGCCCCTCAAATAATCTGAATTCCCTATTTGGGCACCTCACTTTATAGTTTACTGAAGGCTTACGCATAATCTCACATAATCCTTACAACATGCTGATACCCATTTTACAGATGAGGGACGTGAGGCGCCAAGCTTAGTTCACAAACTGGTAGCGGAGACGTGTCTCTGGGCCACCAGTTCCCAGCCAACACCCTTCCTTCAGCTCCTCATTTTGGGTTCCCATCCAGACCACTGGCTGACTCACTCTTTCCTGACACAAAACCTGACTGTCCTCTCTCCAAAGTTAGAACAAGTACTCACTGTAGGAGTCAGGCTCAAAGTTCCTCCTCTCTAACAAGCAAGCATTCTTTCAACAACATTTCAGACGCTTTCATATGGAAGGCTCCTTGGTAGGCCCTGAGGAACAGAAAAGGAAGTGAATCCGGCCTCTGTCCCTGAAGCATCTGACGGCTGCTTGCATCTGGCCCCTCTTACTCACTGCCATCTGAACCCAAAGGCACACAGAGCAGTCGGAGGGCCATACGGAGCTCCGCTGCGAATCTGTCGTGGGCGGGCTCACCTCACACCTGCCATCCTAAGGAACAGCTGTGTGAGGACTCCGACCCACCAACTTAAGCTGCCTCTCCCTGGGGCAGTCTTTCCTTTCCCTAGTGAGTTGAACAGTGCCTCCCCCAAATTCATTTCCACGCAGCACCTCACAATGTGACTTTATTTAGAAACAACATCTTTGCAAATGTCCTCGGTTAAGGACATTGGGCTGGAATCATCGGGGAGAGAGTGGGCACTAAATTCAACACGTACAGTCCTTACAACAAGAGGAAAGGCACAGGGAGACACACAGGGAAGAAGGCACAGAAGAAGGAGAGGGACAGACACAGAGGCTGAAGCCACACAGTCACAGCCGAGAAACGCCGAGGGCTGCCGGGGCTACTGGAAGCTGGAAAAGGCAAGGAAGGATTCTCCCCTAGAGCCTTCAAAGGGAGCTTGTCCCAGCTGACACCTTGATTCTGGACTTCCGGCTTCTGGGATGTTGAGAGAATAAATTTCTATTGTTTTGAGCCACCAAAACATAACCACCCTCCCTTCTTAAAGGCTCTGTCCAGCAGGGCAGGGAGGCATGGCCCTTCCTGAGAGCTTGGCCTGCCTGTACACGGCCAGGCTACCGAAGGCACCGAGACAGATGACGCCAGGGCTGTCCTCTGTCTAAAGCTTGAGCTTGGAGCACACACACTAGCACATGCACACACACACATCCGCCTTCCAACTTCTAAGAATAATGTGCTGCCAATAAAGGGCTCCAACTCTGTCTTCGAATTGGCGGACTCCCGGCGGAGGTTTCTTTGTGGTTTGGGTTGAGATTTCTTTATTCTCTGGCACCGCTAAACTGCCGTGTGAACCGTCTCTCCAAATTCGGCCAGCCTGACATTGGAGGGCTCCTCACCCTCGCCGCCCGAGTTACTGTGCTATCCTGGGGGCCTGTGAACAAGAGGAGCCTGGCCGGATGCCCAACCTGCAAGTGGACATTCAGAGCATTTTTCCATCCCCTCCGGGCTTGTGGCTGCTTCCCCTGGAACTGAGAGTCTTGTCTCCCTGCTGGCTCTCTTTCAACACTCAAGGGTATTTTTATTAAAGGCCTCTGGAGTGTTAATAAAACCAAATGTAAAACCGTTCCCCCAGCACATGCTTTCCCGTTTGCCCTGCGGGGCAGGGAGTTGCCAACAATGACTTTGAGCAGCCACCTCCAGCGCTGGGGCCGGGAGCCACAGGTGGTCTGGGAGCGTGTTCTCACCCTGCCTTTGCCACGGATTTTCAGATTCACCTCCTCCTCACTTGCTGGAGGGCGGGCAGGCAAGCAGGGCAGGTTTCTTAGGTCCTTGGCAGTGCTGACATTCCAAGATGACAGACTTCTTTCTACGCTACAGAGAATCAGGTTTGCTTCAGGCTTGTCCATCCCGTGTCCGTCCTACGTTCCTTTGGCACCCACTGCGTGCCAGGCGATGCACAGACACGAGGAATGGTAAGGAAGACCAGCACCCGATCAGCGAGGCAGGCACAAGGGCGGGGGAACACAGCGGAGAAGACAACGCCAAGTGCAGGCATCGGGTGGAGGAGAAGCAGAGAGGCATCCGAGGATGAGCTATAGTGGGCCAGGCAGGAAAAGCGGAGGGAGAGCCCGGGGAAGGATGAGGTCGGAGTAGGTGCCATGACGGGGTGGCAGGCTGGGGTGGTGCGGGACAGGCAGTCTGGCTGGGGCCAGATGGTGAGGGAGTTTGGAGTCTTTCCAAGAGGCTGTAGGATGCTGGGCAGGTGCACAGGCAGGGGGGTGCTCTGCCCGGCTCTGGCTTCTTTAGGAAGCGTCACTGGACATGTGGGAAGCGGGTGGGGGGAGGGTCCAGGGCTGCCAAACCTCACATTTTCGGCTGGCTCCGAGAACTCAGCCAGCAGTTCTTCCACTGTCATTTTGAACAAACAGGGGTTGGTCTCCTTTCTCTGCCTACCCCGGGGTAATAACCAGCGATATTAGGAATGCGGGATTCAAGTTTGGGCCCGTGGCTCTGTAGCTGTGCGATCCTCCAGCCTCACAATCCTCAGCATGAACGGGGGGGTCAAGCCTCCTAGACGGAAGGTTCTGCTGCTTTACCAGCTGCTCTGTCTTGAGTCTCTTACTTAACCTCTCCGAGACTCAGTATCCCACCACTAAAATGGGCCCGTTGCCAACTGTGACGGTAGGCCTTTCACATGTTAGAAAATGAGTCAATAAATGTAAAAACATCTAACACAGGGCTGGCTTAAGACAAATCCTCCACACAAGCGAGCTTCCGCTCCTTATGTCACAAACAGGGGGTAGGAGCCGGGGTAAACTGTTGTCAGAGCACAGGCAGGAGGTGGGGAGGAGGCCTGCCCAGAGGAGCAGCTGGGCTGGTGGGTGGGTGGTGGGCGGTATGATGGGAACGTTAAGGGTTCTGTCAGCGTGTCTACACAACCACTGAATTTTCCTGCAGCGAGAAGCCGCCCAGAAGCAGGAACACTCTCGCCGGCAAACCAGTGTGGGCTTGGGCAACTGCCTGACGTAAGTGGATCTGGCCAGGCTGCCGGGGAGCACTGGCAGCTGAACACGGTCCACAGCAGCCCCGTCAACACAGTGTTGAAGGTCCTCAAGACTCCGGGTGTTTCCTAGCAACGGCCCTATTTGGGGGGACGCTGAGTGCCACCACGAAGCTAGCTTGGAAGCATGTGCAGAACAGACAGCACCCCCCACCGACGTGCGGTGCCCCCCTACAGCCCAGCCCCCTCTGCCGGCTGCTCACGCCTGGGGCAGTGTGACCAGGCTGGAAGACCTTCCTGAGGCAACCAGCTCATTCCCCGCCCCGCCCCGCCCCGCGCCGGTCTCTAGGCAGCTTCCAGGACCAAAAGCTTCCAGAAAGTCCCTAGTTTTCCCCTCGGCCCCCAAGCAAAGTGTAGTTACCATCTGTGGTACTTCAAACCATCTGAGCAGCTTGATGTGACGGGAAGGGAAAAAAAAATACCCAACAGAAACACCAGACCCTTAACACTCAGATCCAGGGCTGGGCACAGGGGGGCACAACTTGGATGTACAAAACACTCCTGAACACAGCCCAGGATACATGGGGCTTCTGTGGAATTTCACAACCAACAAGAGTGTTCTAGAAAGTTCCAGGATGCAAATGCTTGCTGGACTTTTGTTCCTGCTCCACTCTGACAGACAATACATCGTTTTATCTTTGTAAAATTTATTTTGGGGAATTAAAGAACTCTGCCAGGGCCAGGCTTCTTGGCACAGGCAGGCGGTCCCCGATATGTATTATTAACACGAACATTTTCCTGTCGTGATTGCACACCCAATTTAAAATGAATTATCCAATTAAGTTAAGAAGGTGACGCGTTCTACTTCCAGGAATACGCTGCCAATGACTCTGTCTTGACTGTTCTCCCCTGAACTTCTTCCAATTAAGCAAAGACCGTTGGGTACATTGTGAGGATAAGCCGGGATGTTGCTGTGGAGACAGGAGGATTTTTCATCATATCGCCATTTCAATCTCCTGATGAGAAGGGAGCTGGCAAAGCCTCCAGCCTCCCCCTGGGATGAATGCTCACCGCCAACAACAACAAGGACAAGAGCTCTGCTGGACGAAAAAGGACAGGGATTGCGTAAGCCTCCAGGTCTCCCGCAGCCAGCTCAGGGAGTCTGCGGTTGGGGCTTCTTCCACGGAAGTCAGCTGCTGCGTGTGCAAGGGTGAGCAAGCGGCAGCCCCACTGGGCTCCTTCTCCCCCTGGGAGGGGGGTGCACACCCCGACCTGAAGGCGGGATAGAGCCCACTCAGCCAGCCCAGAGAGATCCGTATGTGGTAACTGGCCAAAAAGATCAGCGGGATGGGCGGGGGGGGGGAGGTGCGGACTGGGACAGCATCAACACCAAGAAGAGCAAGAGGAGACAAAGATTTTTATTTCTAAAATGCAAATCTGGCCACGGCACTCTCTCGCTTTCAGCCCTCGCCATGAAGTTCCAACTCTTCAGCATTAACACGCTCCATGCTCTATTCCCCACTCATTCTTCCCTCCCCCTCCTCCCCTTAATTCCCTGGAAAAGCCTGGGAATTCCCCTGGGAAACCAAAAGTCAAACTCTCTCACGCCTCCCTGCTTTTGCACATGCTGTTCCTTTTCTCAGTATATCCTTTCCCAACTTGGTTCAGCCTGCAACCCATTCTCCTTGCTCCACACTGGGGCAGGTGTCTTGCCCTCCGGGGGCTTTCTCTCTGCCTTTACTTCCCTCCCCTGTCCTGGCAGATGCTGGTGTCACAGCCAGGCTAACGCTCTATTATAACTGCCTGGCAGATGTGTCTCCCTGACCAGCCCTGGAGCCATTCAAGGGCAGGGGGTATGTTTTCAAAGGAAAGGCTGAGCCAGGGAAGAAAAAAGGCAGGGGTGAAAGAAAGGGTGAAAGAACGAGATGGACATGTGACTGAAAACCACCCAGAAGCTACTCAAGAAGTGGACAGATGCTGTAAATCATGGCAGTGCCTCACGTGCCTCGAGCTTGGGCCCTTGGGTGTGGCTAGTTCACGGGGCCACTTATGGGTGTGCTCTGGGCTTTGACCCCCCTCGCTTCTCCACCCCAAGATGATAGATTTAAAAACCAAGTCTGTCTGATGTTAAAGAGTGAAAAAGAGTTGTTAAATTCGTTAACAAAGAAAATCTCTGAAAGAGATCCTTACTATCGCATCGGATTGTAAAAGGACCTTCCGGAAGATTCAGTTCAGAAGACTCTAAGAAAGGTAAAAAACAAACCCTCCCCCCAAAATCCAACCATCAGAACAACGATGAACAAAGCCATGTCCTAGGACGTACAGGGAGACCGCAGGAAACACACGGTTTGGGGAGAGTGATTTTGAACTGCCCAAGCACAAAGGAGCTCTGCTTTCTGTGCTCGCGGGCTCAGACACAGGGTCCTCCCTTGACCTGCATGTTTCCAAGCTGACCAGGGGCCTTCAGTCCAGGCCCGAGACACAAAACATGCTGCATCCCAGCCTGGGCATTGCTCCTTTCCTGGGATTCTACGTGGGTTTGCCCAGCAGCCTCTTCAAACGTTGTACATGGGGCAGCAGGTTCTCGGCAGTGCTCAGTAGCAGATCCTGACCGTCCAGCCTTCCCTAACACACGTGTGATGGGCAATCCACAGAAATGCAGGGCCTCATGCCACAGGCACTGCGAAGCCAGGATTGGAGCTATTAGGGTAGTCTTTGTTTTCCCCCCTTAAGTTCACTTCACGCCCAGCGCAGGGCTTGAACTCACGACCCTGAGATCAAGACCTGAGCTGAGACCAAGAGTCAGACGCTTAACCTACGGAGCCCCCCAGGCGCCCCCAGGGTGGTCTCTTCTTCCCATCCAAGTCCTCCATTAGAACTGTTGGCTCTCGCAGAGCAGGAAGGTGCTGAATTCCCAACGACCCTGACTCCTTCCAAGGCCAGACTCATCTTCATCTTTGCTTCCACCCTGGGAACCCAGCACAGTGCCACTGCCATGATGTGCCTGGCACACAATCTAGCTTCACAGCTGCTGTTGGGTCTAGCCACTGTGCATGTCACGGGACGCAGTTTTCCTTCAGAGGGTGTTGCATCAAACCATCATCTCCAAGGCTCCCCCTTTGTAATTTTGTAAATCTAAAAGAGCCTAGTAGGGTCTGAAATACATGTATACATTACAGATTGAAGTATGTCCCCGAAACGAAAATGTGGAAGTCCTGACCCCTGGTACCTGTGAATGTGACCTCACTTGGAAATAGGGTTTTGCAGATGTATTTAAGAGGAGGTCCTCAGGGTGGTCCCTAATCCCGTAGAACTCGTGTCCTTGGAAGAGGGAAATTTGGACACAGAGACACACAGGGATAACATCACGTGACAAGACAGGCAGAGACTGGAGAGATGCAGCTAAAAGCCAAGAACACCAAGGACCAACAGCCACTTCCAGACGTTAGGAAGAAGCAAGGAAGGATTTACCTAGGGTCTCAGAGGGAACACGGCCCTGCTGTCACATTGATTTCGGACTTCTGGTCTCCACAATTGCAAGACGATAGACTTCTGTTGTCCCGACCCCACACTTTGTGGCTACGACAGCCCTAGGACACTAACACTCTGTTTGTGAGTTGAGCGTGTACTTAATGTCACCTTTCATTACATAAGTGATCTGTATCTGGGTAGCGTCCGCTTCATTACGTTATCCAATCGCTCTTTCGTTTCACATTTACCGAGCAACTCTTATGTGCCAGACCATATACAAGGTGCCAGGACAACAAAAGTGGGTAAGCCGGGAGACCACAGTGAAGATGGTTTTGTGAGGAACACAGCTCTATAACCAGGCGACTGTCACACAATGCAGTACGTTTCATAAGCACAGATCAGAGACATGACAAGCATATATCGAATGTCTACCTAACAGGTACCTGACGCTGTGCTGAGCACCTTGTACACGTGGTCACATTTAATCCTCACACTATCCAATGAGGGAAGGCACTACGGTGATGCTTCCTCTCCCATGGGTGAACTGAGACTCGGAGGCAGAGGGATTGCTGGACTCCAGCCCGGAGAGTGGAGTGTAACACCCCTGCTGGCTGCTCAGGGAGCACAGGGAAGATGGAGACCGGCTCCAACTGGGGGTGCACGGAGAGGCGTGCACTTTGATTCAGAGGGGCAAGGAAGCATCATTTAAATATTAAAGCATCTTGGGGGCGCCTTGGGGTGCCTCAGTCAATTCAGCATCCGACTCTCGATTTCAGATCAGGTCACGATCTCATGGTTCCTGAGTTCAAGCCCCGTGTCAGGCTCTATGTTGACAGCACAGAGTCGGCTTGGGATTCTCTCTCTCCCTCTCTCTGCCTTTCCCCCGGTCATCCTCCCTCCCTCCCTCAAAAGTAAACATTAAATAAATAAATAGACAAATAAATAACTATTAAAGCGTCTTAGTCGCTGAATTTCAGAACAGCACAAATAAATAAAGACAGGCAGTTGGGTAAACAAACCGTGGTCATCCATCTTTAGCCACCGAAAAGCATGACGACAAAGCAGTCGTGGTAGCTCATATGCGACAGGAGCTGTTAACCCCCAGACCTCGTGTGCTCGTGCGGGAAGGAGGTACACAGGTCCTAATTTTCTTCTGCGCACCTGTCTCAAGCTTTCAAGTTACAAGGAAAATATCATCTGAATCATTACTCTGGCTAATACTTTGTAGCACCTAATGTATTTTGAGCACTGTTCTCTGAACTGACCATGTGTGAACTCAGCTAACCCCCAGCACCACCCCGTGGCTGCCCCATGGTGCAGGCTCTACTGTTTTACCCATTTTAGGAAGGAAGCCAAGGATGCACAGGACGGAAGGACGGAGGAGGGGGCTGAGGAAGACACCAAAGGGCAGCAGGGACTCTGAGAGCCAGGTCACTGTGAGGAATGCCAGCAGTGAGGGAGGGACACCTCTATGAGTGTCCATGGGGCCAGGAGCTTCACAGTCACAAAGACCCTCCTCAATTCTGTCTCTCAGGTTAGAACCCAAACCATGTGACCCTGCCATTTTTGTGGGTCAAAAATAGTCAGACACCAGCAATTTCTTAGTTCAACACATAGATATAGTCACAGAGTAACTCCGGCAAAGTCGAAAGAAGTGTTCACTGTGAAATGTAAAACCTACTAAAATTGTTGTGACAGTTGCCATCTCTCTTCCTCCTCTCCTCTCCCTCCCCTCTTTTTTTCCTCCCCACTCCAGGCCCTCTCCACTCCCCCCTTCCCCTTCATCCTCTGCCCCCTTTCTTGCCTCCTTTCTTGCATTTTAAACTGTATCAGGAGCCTAATGATCATACTTACTCATCGCTTGAGAACATTTCATGAAAGATTCAAATGCCCATGTGCACACATGTGTATTGTGTACATGCCCATGTATATTGTGTACACACGTGTACTGTGCACGCATGCATGTATATTGCATATACTCACATGTGTACTGTGTACCTTTGGATGTGTGTTGTGTATACATGCATGCATACATGCATGCTTACTGTGTACATGCACACATATACAGCATGCACACACACGTATATTGGGTATACACATAGTTGTGCATACACATATACTGCGTATGCATATATGCATGTATTTTGCACACGCATTGTGTGCATGAATGCATACTGCATACATGTACATGTATATCACATATATGCACATGCACGCTGTGTACACACACATGTACATTGCACACACGTGTGTATAGTGTGTGCACACAAATACGGCGTGTGTGTATATTACGCTGTGTGCATGCATATCATGTGTATACATATGTATGTTGCGTACACAGACACGTACATGGCATACAAGCGTGTATAATGTGCACCCAAGTATAGTGAGTCCGTGCATGTGTATTACATACACACGTGTATATTGTGCACGCACATGTATAGTGTGTCCATGACACATGTGTTGTGTACACGTGTGTATTGTGTACACACATAGGTATTGAGCACAGATGTGGAAGGAAGGACATAAAGCATCTTGCCCTGGTGGCCAAGCCTGCGTGACACACTGGACAAGAGCTGCTCCTGCTCTGTTAGCACCAGCTGGCTGCTCAAAGGTCACGTGGCCAAACCTCAAGCTCGGCCCCCGTGGGAGAGGAAGAGGACAACAGGGTGAGTAGACCACACCGGCCATTGGGACCCAGGGCCATGGGCTCAACCTGAGGCACGGCGCACGCCAGGATTCTTCAGTATTTGATAATAAACAGAAATATAACTTTTGTGCTACCTGACTGCCTACCTGGAACTCAAATATTCAGGAGGCAAAGGAAACAAACGGCCCAGAGGGTAGGGCATATGCCTTTTGGCCAGGAATGTGGGCAGACAAGCAGGGTTCAAACCCTGGCTCTACTACTGTCTCCTGGGGACAGGAGCGCGGGCAGGTTTCTCCTCAAAGCCCTCCTGTGTTGTGTGTAACAGGAGAGGCCGTCAGGTCCATCTCAGGAGGCTGCTGTAGTTTAAATGAGTCAAGGGCAGCAGCACGGTGCCTTAGACACAGAAGGTACCAAAACATACCCGGTGACGGGAGGCCCTGAAATTACTTTCCCTAGACATTTAAGGTCTTCCGAGGGAGATCAAGTATAGTCTAAATAGCAATGGTTCTGCTAGTCTTTTGAGGAGTCACTTCCAGCCCATGACCTTCCTTCATGCTGAAGACACATGATCCTCGGCCCCAGTGCCCAAGCCACAAGAAGAGAGAGAACGAGTCACAGATACTGAGGCAGGACTCCATACCTTTGACACCTTAGTTTAAAACAATACGTTTTTTTAGTCTCAAATCCATGCTTTCAGGCCCCCTGCCAAAAGGTATGATGACTGTTTTCCTTCAGAGGGCCCCAATTCCCATTGTGCAACTTAGAACCTGGGGGGAAATGCAAAACAATAAACCCTCTGCAAGTCTTTCAGACCAGGCAATTTGCAAGAAGCGCTTTCACATCATAGAAGGACTCTGCATTAGGCCAGAACTAATTAATTGCTACATTAAAGGAAAGCACCTTTAACATTTCAATGACATAATCATATGTAATTACGATCATATAAAGGAACACTTTATAATTAATGATGCCTCCACTTCCTGAGATGTGTAATCCTTCTGTCTTGAATTCCAAAGAGGTTGGCAAAAGGCAGGCACTAAATATAGATCAGGAACTAATATTTAAATCAGCTTTTAATTCACCTTTCAATATGAACAGTAAAACCAGAACAAAAGCTTACCCTTAATAGGACTCTAAGTCTTTACGTCTATGGGGCTAAATATACAGCAACAACAGATCCACGCAGAAATGGCCAAAATTACAGGCCTGAAATGATTACCCCTAAATAGCAATAATTTTGCCCCAGCAGGTTCATTAACTGCTTTTCCAGAAATGCAGTAAAACTCACCCCAACTGTCCCTGCTTTGGCAACTATGCTGTGTTATCGCTTAACAAAGCACTCTGACTCATCTCTGAGACTTAAAAAGGAAAACGGTTTTTCTTTCAATGAGAGAAATTTCCCACGAAAGGTGCAAACCCCAGATTGGTAGCACACATTCTAAGTGCTGTACATGTTTAGTCTTCGTAACAATCCCAAGATGGAACTACTAGGATCAACCATTTTATAAATGAGGACACTGAGGCACTAGATTGTTAATGAACTTGCCCAAGCTACCAAATTCCCAGGAAAAGACCCAGGATAAACAGACTTTCTAGATTTTAACATTCATCCTGTCACTCAAGCAACTAACGATGGGGAGGCCCATCCCCAATCTCTGTTGTTAGCAAAGGTCTGCAGCAATCGCAGGCGAAAACGCAGAGGGAACACAATCTGACCCACAGGAACACCCAAAGGGCTTCCAGAAAACAAATCCCCAGAGCACAGCTCTCCCCTCCACCAGCCGCCACCCCCCTGCATTAATTGCCTCCATCTGATTTTTCTAATTTGCTTCATGGCCCGTGATTACCTGCTTTCATCAATGAAATAGGCAGGTAGCGCTCTGCCACCCACGGCCGTCTCCCGGTCTCCCGTAAGGTCGAGGGCTTACCTTGTCGTAGTAGTATCGAAGGGCTCTGCTCAGCTTATCATAGTTCATGTTTGTTTTGTTCTTGCGGAGTCCCCACAGTTTGGCCACTTCTTCCGCTTTGAGGAGCTTGAATTCGCCATCGCTGGAGGTCCAGCAGATCAGATGTTCATGCTTCTGGTCTAACAGCAACTGCAACAGGAACTGCCACAGCGTGATCGCGCTCTCCATACCTGGGGGAAGGAGGCTGGGTGAGAACCTGTCCTCATAGGTGCGGCTCAGGGCGCTAGGGAGGGGGTCTCGGGGCGAGCGCCTCAGCTCCTACCGTTCCTCCCCCAGTGAACCTATAACAAAAAAGTCGCTCTCACAGGCCACTTGGACTCAGGTGCCTTCTGAATTCATTTTCGTAAATGGCCGCGATTCAGAAACACAGGGAAGCCCGGTGATCCTTGTGGTCACAGCACACATCCCCTTGGGCAGCAGGGTGGCACTGGGAGTAACTTGAGAGATTCATGAACCGCCCACTTGCAGAATGAGTCCCCAGTCAAGCGATTCCCACTTAAGGCTATCGTCTGCTCCCACCCGTCCCATCTACGCCATTGGTGGTCAGCCACCAGTCCTTGGTTTGCTGTGAAATGCTGGATTCCATGATGAGTGCTTTTAGGCAGGGGACTGGGGTCTATCAGTCACTGTAACTACAGGACACGCTGCCTCCGGAACTGATAAAAACTTGTGGAACTGAAGAATCACCAAGGCCACTCGAAGAGCCCTTGGCTTCCCCACGACATGTTGGGGACATGTTGATCACGTTGCAGATCAAACCCACTGCCACACACGCCGAGATGGGAAAAGCATTTCTTCCCTGCTTATAAAATACTCTCTGGTGTGGACTTTGTAAGTGTTCTTCCTTCTGTCCAAAATGCTGCTCCCTAGCCCTGGAGCCTGATAAAGTCCTACTTATCTGTGATGACCCAGTAATAATGAAACCTTCTCAAAGAAATTCTTCCCCAACTCCCCCAGGCAGTTTCATATCTTCAGACACTTAAGAGCTTTCATGGCAATGTGTACTGATTCTACTACTAATAATAATCCACTTATGTTGGCAACATTCATTAAATTAGTAGGTGATGGGGATGAAGGAGGTCACTTATGATGAGCACTGACGGATGCATGGAATTGTTGAAACCCTATATTGTACACCTGAAACTAATATAACACTGCATGTTAGCTATACTGGAATTAAAAAATAAAAACAATAAATTCTCTCAACTAAAGGGCGGGGGAGCCATTTGTTATATTAGGAAAGAATAGTTCGTTGGGCTGGCCTCCAAAGCTTCACCTCAGACCACCTGTCATGGTTGGACACATGAAGCGTCCTGGCTTTTAGTCTGGGCAGGATAGGGGCGACATTCCAGTACCAGGATGAGGAAGCCAGGGATGACCAGACGGGGGGAAATTGGCTTCTGGCCCGAGAGAAGCTTCAAAGGCAAGCTGTGAGGTGGGGGACAGAATAGAGAGAAAGAGGGCTCATCTGCTATGAGAGCAACAAGGAGACGCTGAAGCCGGGGTGCCCAGAACAAGGAAGCGGTGAGGAGGTGCCTAACTCCAGGAGACCCGGAAGCCAGAATAACCTCCTGCGGCGACTTCTCTGTACCAATTTTTGAAACGAAATAGGCAGGTAGCGCTCTGCCACCCACGGCCATCTCCCAGTCTCCCATAAGGTCGACTCACATCTTTCGTGCGTTTGTTTTAAAGGGGCAGCTTTCAGACTGACAAGCTACTTTCCTCCCACTCGGGAATGGACGTGGAAGTACCTAGCCACCCGAGAAGTAGTCACTTACTTCTTCCTTTTCACATGTTTAGCTGAAAAAACACATTTTATTATTTCCCTAAGCCACCGTGGGGCTTTCCAGGTAAAAGAACGCAGATTAGGAATGTTCTCCGAAAACCCATAAGGCATTTTATTTACAGCTCTTTAAAGGAGATATCCTTTACAGAAATCAATCTTCACCACAATGGCCGCTCAGTCTGTAAGACAGTAAATCATTTCCTTGTTGGATCAAAACCGCCCCCCTGCATCTCACGCACGAGTCTTGCTAAGCACAACTGCTGGGATACGCAGCCTGCTGGCTCCAGTTCCTAATATGAACCACCCTCCCGACTATTTGTGGAAGCCACAAACTTGTTTCTCATCACTGGCACTAAGAATTGCTAACAGTCGTCTCAAATTTTGGGGTGTTTTTTTGGCCAAACGCTTCAGACAGTAAGCTTTAAAATATCTCTGAAACTTCAAGCACATGCTCAGAGGAACCTGCTCCAAAGGGCAGAAGGCTGCCGTGGGTCTGGAGGTCTGGATGGCAGGGTTGGCTGGGCCTGTGGCTCACGTGCCAGGTAGGAAGGCGGTCAGCGGTCCGCACTAAGGGACTCGAACCATCGTGTTCCAGATGGGACAACAGAAACTTATTCGTGTATTTGAATGTATTTTACGGTTATTGTTTCTACCAAACAGGACTCCCTGCAGTTTATGTTTCCTGGAATCCCGGTCCATGGCCTTCCAGCCCCAGGTATCAGAACCATGTTCTCAGGGCATGACTTAGGGGGATAGATGTTCTCAATCTTTCACCCCTTCCCCCATTCACCAGACGGTGCAGCACTGTGCTCAAGTGGGTGGAGTACTCTTTTCCCACCCACTCCAATTTGGGCTTGACCATGTGATTCAATTTGGCCAATGCAATGTTCAGTAGACAGGATAACCATGCTGATTCCAGGTCTAAGAAGGTTCACATGTTTGCACTTTTCCTCTTGTGCTCCTGTCACTGCTGTGAAGCTGCTGCCCCTAAATGAGACACGTGGAGCCAACCTGAACTCCACCCAAAGCCTGGAGCTAAGTTCCACAGCCCACAGTCTGAGGCAGCATCCCTGAAGCTCATCGCGAGAAACACAAATGCCGTGGTAAGCCAGTGACTCTAGGGGCTGCCTGTTATGTGGCACCATTGCAGCAAAAGTTGACTATGACATTGTCTAACATCTTTTTTTTTTTTAATTTACCATTTTAACCATTTTTTAAAATGTTTATTTACTTATTTTGAGAGCAAGATAGAGAGAGAATGCAAGTGGGGGAAGGGCAGAGAGAAAGGGAGAGAGAATCCTAAGCAGGCTCTGGGCCGTCAGCACAGGGCCTGATGTGGGGCTAGATACCATGAACCCTGAGATTATGACCTCAGCCAAGATCAAGAGTCAGACACTTAACCAACTGAGCCACCTGGGAGCCCCCAAGTGATTTTTTTTCTAAATTTTTTATTCTTTAACGCCTAGAATCGTTAATGAAGTACTAGGTCTTAAAATGCAGGTACAATAGGGGCGCCTGGGTGGCTCAGCCAGGCATCCAGCTTCGGCTCAGGTCATGATCTCACAGCTTGTGGGTTCAAGCCCCATATCGGGCGTTGTGCTGATAGCCCAGAGCCTGAAGCCTGCTTTGGATTCTGTGTCTCCCTCTCTCTCTGTCCCTCCCCTGCTCTCACTCTGTCACTGTGTCTCTCAAAAATAAATAAACATTAAAAAAAAATTTTTTTTTAATGCAGGTACAATAAAGGCCAATTTACCTGGCTGCCATTATAAGGAATGTGGGTAATTCAGAGAGCATACTGTGGATCTTTAAGTAAAATGTTCAAGAAACTGTTGATACTTGAGATTTAAGTTTCATACATTAAAAAAAATTTTTTTAATGTTTATTTTTGAGAGAGAGAGACAGAGTGGGGGGGGGGGAAGGGGGGAAGGGAGGAGGGTGCAGAGAGATAGAGGGAGACACAGGCTCCAGGCTCTAAGCTGCCAGCACAGAGCCCAATGCTGGCTGGAACTCACAAACTGTGAAATCATGACCTGAGGCAAAGTCAGATGCTTAACCGAC
The DNA here is from genome assembly GCF_024362965.1 of Panthera pardus. Taxonomy (NCBI): domain Eukaryota; kingdom Metazoa; phylum Chordata; class Mammalia; order Carnivora; family Felidae; genus Panthera; species Panthera pardus. The sequence goes on from NW_026526991.1 coordinate 24,632,963, forward strand.
TGAGCCACCCGGGCACCCTAGGTTTGATATGTTATTATGCAAACAGAGACCTGCTTCAGTTAAAATACTTCATCAGCCTAAGCTCCTGTACTGATTCCCCACAACTCTCTGCCTAAAATACAATGAGCACATGAAATTTCTAGAAATCTTTTAAAAATATTCCCTGAACTTTTTGCTAATTAGAAAATTCTTCTCTTTCTCGTTCCCCTGCCCAGACTTTATTTTGGACGTACACATTTTATCCAGTATTGTAATGCCATTCTTTATGCAATATCAAATTCTGCACTTTTTATATTTAGGAGGAAAAGTCCACTTTTGAAGGCACCATTGCTCTTACAGGAAGAACGGCTTTTCAGCAGTAAACACTTTGTCTTCCGTTGGCCCCCCTCAATCTTGCCCCTGACAGTAGATGTTTCCCACCCTCTCTCCTGGAGCTAACCAGAGACAACAGCCTCTCCAGAGAACAAAGCCACCTGCTCTTTGTCCCAGCCCTCCTTTTTCTTTGTAATTTACAGCCTAGATCTACCCACAGTGGAGTTTAGTTATTTAAAACCATTTGTCCAATTTGAATAAGATGCATGCTTCCTTTTAAAGGGAAAAAAATAGGTTCCCCATATTGACAAATTATTTTCATTAAAATTTTTGTCATATTCTCCCTTCAGTATAAAGAAAACTGGATCTAAGCTCAAGGCTTACGATTCTTATATGATAAAATGAAGTTTACAAATTAAATAGCTTCCTCCCCTGTCCCACTCAAATTAACAATTTTACAGATGACAGATGATGTTTAGTTGAAAGACGTCCCACACTCACAAAAAGGTTATGGCAATGACCGAGCCAATGTAAGCTCTTTTGAGTAAGATGTGTTTATACCACTATTCCCTATAAAGATTCAATTCTCTCCTCACTGCTTTCAAAAAAATTTTTTTGAGCATCCACTTTATGCCAAGACACCATCAGGGTATTTGGGAGACATCCACGAGCAGAACAGACGAAGACCTCTTTCCTCATGGAGCTCCCCCTTCCAGTGGGAGAAGACAGGCCACAAACAGCAAATGTGAGCGTCAGAACAGCGCTACGTAGAACAGTGCTATGGCCAGAGCAGGTTAAGGGGCTGGGGGCCTGGGGGCGCATGAGCAGAAGGTGACGGAAGGCCTCAGTGAGAAGCTTTAGGTCGAGAAATTCCTTTGTCATAAAATAATTTTCCAAGTGGGTAAAATCATTCTTCTCATGCAGACATAAAAATGAAGGATTTTATTTTACTTACTGACCAACTAGGAGGGAAGTAGGCAGACCTTATAACAAGTTAAAAAATACCTGAATAAGAGAAGCATTTATAGATTAGAAATATTGAAATGAATGCACAAACGGGGCAAAACCGAGGGTGGGAGAGAAGTCCACTGAACACTGCAGGACAGAACAGGATTTGCATGTCTCTAGACAATCACTACTTTGCTGTCACTTATCTATAATTAACAAAGTTGTCAAACAGCTTCCCTAAAATCAGAATCACATCGCCCAGAGGGGTTTTCTCCTGAATTCTAGACAATGCAGTTTTTCACCAAAGCACAAGTATTCCCTACAAATTGCAGCAGGTGAGGGAGTGAGCCACTTTGTCTATTTAGAAGTCTACACGGTGGGTCAGAGCAGGTTCGAAAGCCAGCCTCCCTGGGTTCCAATTCAAGTACTGGTCCTGTTTGGCTGTGGGACTTTGGGTAAGTTGCTTAGCGTTTCTGTGCCTCATTATCCTCATAAGTAAACTGGGGATGATGGCAGTACTGGGCTGCTCGAAGGATTGCTTGAATTACTAACTAGGCACTTGAACTATACCTGCTACATAGTGTTACTCAAATGTTCACTATTATTTTTCAAGCAACAAGGAAACCTCTTCATCGAGCATGCTGCTTTCACCTGGCACGAAGGCATCACTTAGACACTGTATCAGCTTGGTTGTTTGTTCATTAGGCAAGGACCCCAATACAGTCACTGGAATCCAGGGAGGATCTTCAGCTATTCAGTGACTGCTGTTTATAAAGTGACTCAAAACATGCTTATATTTTTTTAGACTACCATCAAAAAGGAAAGGACAATTTTTTTTTTTTTTTAATTCTGAGAAAACTCAGATCCCTGGGCACATATTTGCAGACTCCAGCTTAAGAACCACTGGTTCAAAATGCTTAGCCTGGGGCCTCCAAGCTGCTGTGAGCCCCTGGGTGCCCACACCTCCCTTAGGGCTAGTTTTGCTCCATCTCTCTTGTGTTCCTGGAGGGTATGGGCAGGGAGTCACATAGATGAAAGCTGTTTGGTCAGGAAAAGAGAAGTGCTCTAAAGTGACAACCGAAGGGACATCTGTGACGACATGTTTATGACCACTGGTGATGGAGCCCACACAGGTACGTTCCCCGTGGCCGGTCAGGGCAACAGATGCGGAATGCAGAGGGGTGGGGCTCGCCACGCCAGTAGACAGTAAAGGGCTTGTCTACTGGCACAGACTGGGAGAGAAACCGAGGCAGACTGTTACTTTCCACCCCCAGTCTGCGTCTCCAACTCTGTTATTTTTAAAGAATGCAAATACTACCCTTGATTCAGTCTTTAATCTGGATGGAGCCGCACAGAGAAGGATCCTATAGACTGAACGCAGCGATCACTCTCATTATCCCTGGTGCCCTCCTCTGCCCGCTTGAGAGCCCCCAGGCCACGTGTCACTATCACACCTGCAGCATCTCAATGTCTCTTCCTCAAGTCAAGGGCACTAGCCACCAATCCCACCCTAGCACACTAACACCAGGCACACTTCCTCTGGCTCCTGGGGGTCTAATGAATACCCTGCACAAAGAAGTGGAAGCTGCTCCCTCCACAGGACCAGGAAAGACCAACACTCATGAAACAGGGGGAGAGCACTTTCCTGTATTATCTCAATTTGTGTTACACCCCTATGGGTCAAATATATTTATCATTCCCACTTTGTAGATGAGAAAATTGAGGACCAATTGTGGAAGAGCAGGTGCCCCCTAGAACCATCTATGCAGTAAGTGTTCAACACACCAGTGCTAACTGTTGGTCACCAGTCCAAGATAAGAGGAGGATAAAAACCCAGAATAAGTATATAGAGATTTCTACTGCAATTTGTCATTATCACTACATCCGAGTGTGTGTCAGTATAGGCTCATCTTACTGCCACAAGCTATGCACAAGTCAGAATCACGAAGTAGGACCATGCTAAAATGTGTGATATTCAAGGTTTTTCAACTGTAACCCAAGAGTATACAAAAAAATCTAGAATTCATTGATTAAAAGATTTAAATATAATTATAACTTTATAGGGAAAGTTGTGGGAACTGGCAACCAATGGATGGAAGATGGAATTTTAAAATGCAGCCATACTTGCTTTGTTTTAGGTTATTAATACTTGCTTAATTTTAGGGGCGCCTGGGTGGCTCAGTCGGTTGAGCGTCCGACTTCGGCTCAGGTCATGATCTCGCGGTCCGTGAGTTCGAGCCCCGTATTGGGCTCTGTGCTGACAGCTCGGAGCCTGGAGTCTGCCTTGGATTCAGTGTCTCCCTCTCTCTCTGCCCCTCCACCCCTCCCCTCTCAAAAATAAACATTAAAATTTTTTTAAATACTTGATTTTAGATGGAAGTTAAAAAAATTAATATGCCAAGTTTGTGGAAATGGGTTTCAAAATCTCCTTTCTAGTGCTGTCAACATACCTCTATCAGACTGGCTTCTCTTCAGTGTAATTGAAACAAAACACAGAAATAGTTTACATACATCATCTCCTACAAGTAGCAGTGTGGTATCCAACCTAGATTAAATTCATTAGTTAGCAAGAAGCAAACTCTTTCTACACTAAACGTGAAGTATTGATGAATGTGGTGTTTGTTTAAAGTGTACTTACAGGCATTTAATACAGGGAATCACCAGTTCACTTAGAACCTTTTTTGTTTGGTTAAAATTACTGGATGGCAAAAAGTTACCAGTATTAATAATGAACTTCTATATTATTTGCCTTTGTATGCATTTTCAATGAATATTTAGTTTTTGTAATTGTTTTTCTTATTACATTTATTCCAATTGTATATGTTGAAATGTCATTTCATGCCCATAAAATCGCTAATTAAAAATCGGGCTTATGTTTTGGTATCTTTGGTCATTATTTTCCTAGTAACCTAATTTTTCTTGCATTTCACAAAATTATCAGTCCACCGTATGTTGGAAATTCTAAAAACTGGTCCTTTTCCCCTGCTGGCTTGAGAAGCACTGTTCCCGGATGCCGATGTGGTGAGTACCAACCTTTGTTTTGCTTGTCGACGTGTCCCCAGCTTAGATCAGTGACAGGTCACACTACACACCCAAGAGACATTTGTCACATGAATGGATGAATAAATAAAACTGAGGTTAGCACACACCACAACGTGTACTCTTACCTGCTCTGTAATACCGCAAAGGAACACGCATGAGAATTTGGAGTAGGCTCCTTTGGAGAAGGCCTTCCAGAGGAGCGAGCGTGAGCACTCATCCTTTAAACTAAAGGGTGTGTACAATTTTAAAGGGGTGACTGGAGAGAGGCAGATGTCTTCCACAGGAAGAGGAACAAGAGCAAAGGCCAAAGCAAGAATTGGGATGGGGGTCTGGAACAAAATGCACCTGCAATTTACCCAGAGGCAACCTCCCCCACTTGAGCCTGAAGAAGTCACCAAGTAGCAGGCGTGATGTGCTCCCTCCAATTCCACCAAACCTCCAGCAGCTGCTGGGCTGATGGGAGAGTCAGTTCCCCCACGACTGCCAGCCCTGCTTTCGCACCTGGAACCTGAGCTCCGAGACTAACTCACAGTGACATTAATAGTGTAAGTTAACGCTTCAGGAACCACCTCATTGCTAGGGGTCCTAGTAATTCTTCATTTCTAATTTGGAGGGAGTGGTACAAAGAGGTACCAAGAGGGTCTCTCCAAACTGCTTAAGCTTCAAGCCCCACAAAACGTGGGCCTGCCCCTGTAGAGCCTCTTTAAGCTGCCTCCTTACTCAAAGAAGCTGCTTTTCCTCTTCTGGGAAGTGGGCATTCTCTCTGTCGGCCACAAGGTGGCGCCAGACATCTTAATGGGAGATGGGGCTGCGCAGAACCGCTTTATGCAAAGCATGAGGTTTTTGCTTCCATTCTTAGAAGTTGAAATACCAACGTATTTGTTCTTCTTTCTATTGATGGCAACCTATCACTTCTCTTTGCATGTTCCTGGTTTCATTTTTAAAGTTACACTAAGGTGGGAGTTGAGGGGACAGTACTATTTGATTTTCTAAAGCTTACATATTGTGCCAACTAAAGCAATTAGCCAACTTAAAAATTTTTTTTTTCAGTCAGAAATTAGAGAGCTCAAGGAAAGAAGAAAAGTGCCTATGTAAGACCCAAACAGAGCAGGCAGATGCTCAATAAGTACATGTCTTCCTGCTTGCTAAAACCTGAATGGTTAGAGAAAGGAGGTTGAATGTTAACACTTTGTACTGAAAATTCTCTTACCTTCCACTCCTCTGTCCAGAGTAGCATCTAGTAAGCATTTGTATACCATTAAATCATCAAGGTCCAAGAGGAAGGGCAGAAACCATTTCATTATATGAAACAAACCCTATACTTATCAAGAATTGGAAAACAACACTTTGTATTATTTGAGATGGCCGTAACAGTACAGAACACCTTTAAGGCATTAAGTAAATGAGGATAACATTTGGTAACTATGCCCAGACGTGAAGTCTTTTTCATTATTTTTATAAGGTGGGACAAGGATTATTTAAATTTATTTTCAAACGGCATTTTAATTATCGTCAACCCCTGCATTAAAAAAAAATGCCATCTGTGAGGCCAAGTTCAAGTCCCTCAAAGCTCTTTTTTACTTAGTAGCAAATGTGTGTATTCTCATTCATTCTGGGGACACATACAGAGTGTTCATTTTTTTAAAGAGCAAGGTGAACAGGAGGGAGAGGAGCCATTGCTCAGTCTACTTATTCACCCTTTATAATAAGTTCGCAATGTTTTCGCAAATACAATTTTTCAAATAACTCTTCCATCTGAGGAAAGAGAGGAGGAAGGCACTGTACTAGAAACAGTCACTGTACTAGAAACTTTGGAAACTGTATTGTCTCTGGGTAAATTAGAAGCAACTTGATTGGTTCACTGGATGACTTTTTATAAGTGAATTTCCTTTGGACAAGTAAATGGATGACTACGTTAACTTGAGCTGGGAAATCACGTTTGAGCCATTCTACTTCCTCCTTCATCTGTATATGCATGCCATTTCCCATCCCACCCCACTATTGCACAACCCTGCCCATCTCATCCCGTATTTTCAGACAGACCTGCACTGAGATGGAAAATGGCCTATTTTCCCACTATGCTGCCTCACATGGGCACTTCTATGATCCTTAATTTGGCAACATCCCCAAATTTCCTAATGTTTCTGGTACAGAGTTTGTTCTTTTCTGTGCTTGAAGAAGCAGCAGGGAGCAATCAAGCCAGAGGATTAATAAATAATTGGCTGCCCCAGAAGCACACACCTATTTCTCTGTACCTCAAACAGGCAAGTCCATTTGAGGGGGACGGTGATGGGGAAAGCTCAGCACGCTGCCCTATCCATTACGAGCCTTCCACAAGGCTTACTGTTGCCTCCACATATGCCTTCTATGGAGCCTTCAACAAGGCTTCCACAGGGGGAGCTACTCGATGTTGGCCATCATTTCATTAGTGTCATCAGCAATTCCAACATGGCACCTGGCGAGCAGGTATTTTCTAAACAGGTGTGTAGGGAATCTAAATTTCTTTGGGTCTCAATTTCTTTTTAAATGTTTATTTATTTTTGAGAAAGAGAGCACAAGCAGGGGAAGGGCAGAGACAGAGAGGGAGACACAGCATCTGAAGCAGGCTCCAGGCTCTGAGCTGTCAGAGCCCGACGTGGGGCTCAAATCCACAAACCGTGAGATCATGACCTGAGCTGAAGTCGGACGCTTAACTGAGCCACCTAGGCACCCTTCGATCTCAATTTCTTTACCCCTAAGGAGGGGATTGTAATATCTGACTTCAGAGGCTCTTCTTTAATGTGCTAATGAGTCCAAACAGAGAATAATTTTATTCATCTCTTTTTTATCTCAGGAGAAAGATGGACTTACTCACTTCTCCAGTATCTTCTGACTGCATGAGCCCTGCATGCCCTGCATCTCCCCACTTGGCTCGTCAGGTAGCCACACAAACAGAGTGTGCGTTCTGCAGCCTTAAACACACACATCTCCATTTAATCTCTTCTTTGAAAACATCACACAAAATTTTATTGGGCAGTTAAAGGAACACAAGCCTGCTAGATCAAAGCAGCCAACTGGTCACCCAGCCTTCCCAAAGTGAGGCTATAGTTCATTATAGCCACTCGGTTAACCACATCCACCTCCCTCATATATCAACATGCCCAGGAAACAGATTTAGAAATCCTGGGCACTGCAGGGGAAATGTTTTCAGGTAACCAACTGTATTTAAAAAGCAGACCACGTCTTGACAGATGAGTAGGACTGCAAAAAGAGGTACCTACAACCGGGGACAGTCCCCAGGTCTCTCTCCCCCCACCCCCACCCCCCCATAGAATCTCACAGAGAAGCACAGGCTCTACTGACAAACGTCTTTTCTTTAAACAGACGGGTTGTTCCTTCCCAGACAGTTTTGGACTAAAACCCAAACGTTCACTTTCTTTGCAATTGTTTTTGTTGCCCGTGTGTTTTGAGCACATCTTAATTCTGGCCTGAAGCACGTCGTCCCCCTTTAGTTCTCATACTCGGTAACACTCAGCTTCCTCTTCTGCAGGTTGCAGGCAGGAAACTGGAAAATGGGCCACAGGAAACCTGGCCTCCTACATCTGTCCCACTTTGTAATTGCAGCTCTGGTTTCATTTTGCTTTGTGTGTCAGCTCTGTTTTAACCCTCAATACGACGGCCAAACTCTGCTTTCTGGAAGAACACAGCTATTCTGGTTGCCCAAGAAAACTCACTGAGACTGTTTTTCCCTCCTCAGAGTAATTAGCCCTATGAATTCAATAGGGAATAAATACTAAGCAAATTCTTTTTCAACAGTAGCCGTTTGGATCAAAAGTGCATGGAACTAGAAAAATGATTCATTAGATGTCGTAAAGCTACCAATAAACCCCTGGGGAAAATCAAGTCTATTTTAGAGTACTGTACACAGAAGTTATTGTAGAGAAATAGGATTACCAGTGGTCCAAGGCTCCCTGACAAAGTTTGACTTGTGAGGCTCTGGTAAATAACGTATGAAAATAAGCTATACTCATACCTCATTATAGTCTCTTTCATTATGACACTGTCTCAAATTACATTACTTAACAATTACCACCATTAGGTTGAACTAAATGAAATTGTTGTTTTTATGGCTCAAAAACCAGTCAAATATCCACAATCTCATATAGGCAACTTAAAGCATATAATCATATACATAGAACACACACACACACACACACACACACACAGAGTCACATCTCCAGAACAGTATCTTCTTCCTGTGTTTGGGTCCATGGATCCCTTTGAGAATCTAAAAGTCTCCGGGGTGGGGGGGGGGGGGGAGGTAAACTCCTACAAAATACACATAATGTCAACGTGATTCATAAAACACTAAAGATAATTTATAAAGTTCCAAGAGCCCCATTCTAAAGGAAAGGTTAGGTATATCCTCCCTGACCAGCAATACTGAGAGTCCACGGAATAATCAAGAAAGGGCTCGTACCAAAATAAAAACCTGTTCCTTCTCTAAATAGGAGCTTTTCTTTTTTAACACTTAACATTTTGATGAGCATGTATCATGTACCAGGCATTGTGCTCAGCACTTCATACACATCTCAATTTAATCCTCCACGAGGAAGTCATGACTTTAAAAGGTGAAATAAGATGCTCACGGCCACAGGATTGACATGGACAGAGACTCCTACCCAGAGGGATCTGGCTCCAATGTCCAGCTTCTCACCATTGTTCCTCCAGCAGGGGCTTCATTTCTTGCATGCACATCTCACTGCTGCTAAGCGAGAAGTCTCATTTTAACTCAGTGGGACATGTAACATTCCCATTGTGAATCAAATCAGGAAATTTCCTTGTTCATTTCTGGCTTTGCCTCCTCTGTGACTCCAGTTATTCTGATTGGTTCTGTTTTAAGAAAGAGACTTTGAACCCATGCTACCATCGTTTTTTAAACTCATTTCCCTTTTAAAAAGATCTGCATGTTGGGATGCCTGGGTGGCTCAGACCATCAAGCATCTGGCTCAGGTCATGATCTTGCAGCTCGTGAGTTTGAGCCCCGCATCAGGCTCTCTGCAGTCCTCGCGGAGCCCACTTTGGATCCTCTGTCTCCCTCTCTTTCTGCCCCCCTCCCACTAGCGCTCTCTCCCCCCAAAAAATTAACTTTTTTTTTCTTAACAAAAGACATGTATGTTGGTTTAGACCCACTCCAGGTTCATTCAACACTAAATAATCAAGGTTGGCTCTTGATAATAAAGACAAGATGTGGGAAGCTGCACCTTCTGTAACTCAGCTCCTCCTCAGCAGGAGAAGTCTTCCTCTCGCTTGGGGTGTATACACAAGCCAGTGGAACAAGAGGATGCGAGTCAAGAATAGAAATTCTATGGACCGAGCCTGGCTCCAGAGATGGGGTCTAAAACCTGCCCGCATTCCTCCAAACAATAAAAGGAATCGTGGGTGTCACTTCACCTGAGAATAGGGACAGACTGGGAGCCCCTCTGAAACCACATGATAGGACCTAGAGTGGCACCCAGCAGAAGCTCACATTTGTTCCTTTAAAAACAAACACCTCTGGGGAAGCCCTGTTTCAAGTTCTAAGAGAGCAATATTTGGGATTTCGTGGAGGATCATAACAAGGACATGAAAACAAAATGCTGCCTTGGGTTCAGTACAACTTACTTAAAATCTTGCCAACCATCCTTAAATGTGAGCTTCCACTGAGTGGAGCTTCCTAATTTCCAGTGGGCATTTTCTCTCCCATACTACCCTTGATTCTTACATTTCATAGGCCTTTGAAAGGAAAATCTTTTACCTAAACTTTGTCCTATTCCTATATTTGAAACTTGATCCTGTGTGTAAGGGGAAAAGTTGGAAATCAGAACATAAATTCTCATGACAGCCACGGCCTTAAAGAGTTGCATGATCTCCGGCAGGGACGTCAACTTCTCTGTGTTTCAACTTTTTTTTATCTGTAAAACAAGGATAAGGCCAGCCCTATCCCCTTCCATACATGAGTGCTATCAAATTGAAAGACTTTATATGTTTATTTTGAAAATAAAAATCCAAGTTATCCTTTTGGCCAATACACTGTACAAATTATCTTTAAAATAGGAATGGAACAATGCCTTCAGCTTCAAATAAAACCTTAACAGAGATATTTTTTAAATCTGTGGTTGTCTTAACATCAGGAAATGTTTGTTTGCTTACTTTTTGTTATGATAGTTTTACAAAAGTCAAAAATAAAGGAAATCTTACATACTGCTTTCACTAGGATGAAACCGTAATCTCTCAGATAAACTTGAAAGCTTTTCTGTGCTAAATAATAAGTTGGTAACCGCCAAAAGAATATATACCCAGCATAGTAAGAAAACTTCTGCATGATACAAAATGATGGTGAATTTTCCACATCCAGAAACTAAAACATTTCCTGCCAGAGCATCCTCCAAACCCTTCTATTGTGTTGAAACTGTAAAATCTTTCTAAATCAGGACTTCCTCCTATTATGCTTTAGAGGCGTCTTTCTGGGAAGGGTAGATCCAAGGCAAAAGGTAGGAACTCCCGCAGCACCACCCAGTGGAAACGTTAGAAAAAAAATACACACACACACACACACACACACACACACACACACAAGATAAAATACATTTAGTCAAAGAAAATGCAAGCCTTAGCTCTTCTAACTAAAAACCTGGACACCGCTTCTTTTTCCAACAATGGCAAGCAGCGATATGTTTTGCCTAATAACAGTGCTCTTCTTCCTGGAACTGTTCCTCAAATGCCACCCAGCCAAAGGATCACCAACATCATCTTCCCCATCTCTCTCACACGTGTCCACACACACTGAGCGGACACCGGGGTGGGGGAGGAAGGAGGCCCCGGTGGGGTCAGGTGTGGGCTGCTACACCATCTCTTCCTCTCTGGAGGAGTCCCAAGGGACCCTGGGGACGGGGAAATGTGCACAGCTGTGCTCAGCATCCCAGACCTGCTGCAGCTCTGGACATTTCCTGACAGAAAGGTAACCCTGTGTGCGCCTTCCTCTTCCCTTGGCCGGGCTGCACCCGGTCTGGGCCACCTCCAACATCTGCACGGCAATTCTCCCTCCCTAGCTCCACCCAGGGAAAGGTACAGAGCCTTTCCTCTTGGCCCATCTCTCCCGTGCCTCCAAATCTCTCCCCAGTATGACCACTGTTTCTGCTCCCTGTCCTGCCAAAGCCGCCATGGGTCCCACACCCTCTCCAGGAGTGGTTCAGTCTCTGCTTCATTTACTAGCATTAGAACACGTCTCTCTTCACCAGTGGCTGCTTCTCACGCATGCATGACACATCAGGCTACTAATCTTAGGAACCCTTGACCTTCTCCTTCCAGCTTTCCTTCACGGCCCTAGTAGCAGCCTGGAGAGGGAGAGAAGCCGTGGTCTTCCCAGAGCAACTTTTCTGGTCTTTTCTATAGAACTTAAAGTAATAAAGTATCATTTCTTCTATCATTTCTGGATAGCTAAGTCACTGGGTGGCTCAGTCAGTTAATCAGCGGACTTTGCCTCAGGTCATGATCTCACAGTTAGTGGGTTCAGCCCCATGTCAGCAGAGCCTGGAACCTGCTTCGGATTCTGTATCTCCTTCTCTCTCTGTTCCTCCTTCTCTCTGTCTCTGTCTCTGTCTCTGTCTCTCTCTCTCTCTCTCTCTCTTTCTCTCTCTGGGTTCGAGCCCCATGTCAGCAGAGCCTGGAACCTGCTTCGGATTCTGTATCTCCTTCTCTCTCGGTTCCTCCTTCTCTCTGTCTCTCTCTCTCTCTCTCTCTCTCTCTCTCTTTCTCTCTCTGGGTTCGAGCCCCATGTCAGCAGAGCCTGGAACCTGCTTCGGATTCTGTATCTCCTTCTCTCTCTGTTCCTCCTTCTCTCTCTCTTTCTCTCCCCCCAAAATAAACATTAAAAACAAAACAAAAAAAAAAGACACTGTCCCCAACATCTGCACTCCTGGCAAAGTTATCTTTCCCTCTTCCTGGAGTAAATCTACAGAAACCATTTTATAGGTCTTTTTTTTTAAACAGTATATCTAGAAAATGATACTAGTTAATGGATCTTGATATTCTTCAGAAGTATATGATCAGTGTTAAAACTTTATAATCTAGCATACTTGCACTGATAATTTACAAATGGCTAATATTATAAACATTCTTCCTTTCCGTTTCTGAAATTTAACATAGGCCAAAATGTGATGGCTCCTGGAAATGCCGCGATTTAGCTGGATAATACGGGCATCAGCTTGTGTCTGGGTCCTGCTGTTTACAGTACTGGTGCAAATATAGTTACGAGTTACCGGTATTTGTGACATCTTTAGAGACTGCTGAGAAGCACAAGGCGCTGCCTTACACGGATGGTTAGCTAAGCAAGGAAATGGCCCCTCCGGCTTCTAGATTCTGTGGTCACTTCAGCTGCTCAGCTCTCGTTGGGTGCTCTTCTCAGCAAAACTCTTTCATGGTTTAGGAAATGCAAATTCTAGGCATCACCAGTTTTACATAATCTGTTGGGATAATATATTCACTTTGCAAGGGATCTATAAAAACCGGTGACTCTGCAGTCTTCAAAATGTCATCACCTGCTCATGTGGTGGACACCTGTGGGGGATTTTAGCTGCATCTCAAGCCGTGAAGGTAGACTATCCCTTTTATGCTTTTACGGGCTCCACATGCACGTTTCTCTCACATTTTTGTACATTTTGCTACATATGGTGATTATGGTACCAAACGCAGAGTTTCATCTAAACTTAAATAACTTCTAATCAAGTTCTTTTTAACACAAAGCAAAAATATGATGGCATTAAGATAAAGTGGCACACAAAACGCATCTCATTTTCCACTGAACGTCTATTTAAAATCGAGCCCGACTGGTCGAGAAGCTACAGTAAGTGGAGCACATTTAAAATATCTTCATGTGGAGTACAGTTATTTCTAAGAAAACTGTCGCAAAAATAGACAAAGAGTGATTTCAAAACTAATCTTTGCCCAATGCCATGTTATTTTAAACCTATTTATCAACCCCCCAAATGTACTGAATAAATGAACAAAAAAACCATTAGAACTGTCATCTAGTGAAGACCGATGATTTATTCATTTGTGTCTGGTTAATGCAGACATATTAACCTTCAAGAGCTCTGTAAAAACATCTGATGGAAGAGAATGGCTGTTGGTGGCATCAGAAACACACATCAGATACATACCCCAAAGTGTCTTGATGGCCCTTTCCTCCCATTCAGAAAGCTGCCATCCACTAACCTGGCTTGGCCCTTTCCTGGAATGTCACACACAACTTGATACTCTACTCTTCCAATAATTGTTCCACAAGAGTATACTAACTGTAAAAAATAAAATAAAATAACAGCCAGATCTTGCTGTAGATGATCTTCTCCCTCTTGCTAAAGAAAGTCACCCTTCCTACATTTTAATCAGCTGGAGCATATATGATCTCCTATGTCAAGGTCTTAAAGTTTCTACTTTTCCAAAGTCAAATTAGTAGGTCTTAATATTTAGGTTAAGAAAAAAAAAAAAGCAAAGGATGTGGCCAAGGCTGGAAGAGGATGCTGTGCTTGTGGTTCGGCTCTGATTTAAATCAGAGCAGGGCAATGCCCTTATTTAAGAGCAAACACTCTAAGCTCTGGAGAACCTCCATGTACGTGGGTCATTTGTTTGATTCAAGGCATCTTCTAATAGCCCATACCTTTGTAATGAAAGTAATTCACTTTAAGAAAATGTTATCACCACTCAAAATTGCTCAATTTATCCAAGTATCCTAAATGCCAAACTGAGAATTAGCACTAAAGCACCCAAAGAAGTGAATGAAGCGAAGTCAGGGAATGTCGAGGGCCGAGTGGTATTTTTGCCTTGACTCTCAAAGATGAATTTAGCCCTCTGCTACAGGCTCAGCATGGATGGGACAACCTAGGTCTGCTTGGGGCTTAATCAGTTCCCGACCTGCACTCAGAATGTCACCTGTAGAATTTGGAGATATTCGTTCTAAAATACTTTTAAAAAGAAAAAATGAAATAGAAGTAAAAAGTAATTCTCTACCACCCAACACCTTCTGGTCTAAGTGATCAGTATCTTGGATCAGGGCTTGGATTAGCAGAAATAACTTCCCTACTAACGCTCATGGATTCTAGATTCCAGAAGATTTAAAAATGCAAAACCTGCATCCATATATGGTGTTCCAAAGACTACTGAAGGGTTTGGTCTCTTCTTGTATGTTCTTAATGGGACCTGCTGAAATTATCAGGAATATTCACTTTCTCCTCTCCTATGCATTATATTTTTTAAAAATCCAAGTTTTCTCTGGGTTCTCACAGTGAAATAATGGTGCTTTTGGATGAGAACTTTAGCAAATGTTCCCTTATGCTCCCGTCCTCTGTACAGAATTAGGGCTCAGATCCTACAGGAGAACAGTGGCTCTGGATGTAGAAGGAGCACAAACTGAGATTATACAGTACCATGTTCTCTTAGATGCCTGCATCCCTCTTATTGCCAACATATGTGGAGGCATACCCACACAGACAGACACACACACACACACACACACACACACACACACACACTCCTGTCAATGCTTATCTTTTTCACTTTCAAGTGAACTCCAATCACCAAGGCTTATATTTTAGCCTTTAAAGGAAAAATTTCCAAACTCCAATAAGGAGATAGTGGGGAGACTATATTTCCAGTTCACTGAGTATTAACCAGAGAAGCGCTCTTCTTAACTCTAAGTGTTCAGAAACTGGATGACCGTCTACCCCTTTTCTTGCTTAATCGAGCATTCTGACCTTTCCGGGCCTTGGTATCATCTTACTGAGGATGAAGAGAACTTGCAGGTGCAGATAGTGTAGGAGAATCCTGGCAATTAATTCCTACAGAGAATTCCTGAAGTTACCCAGGAGCACATCCTGGAATAAATTCTGGGGCTTATTCTGCTGTTGTTGTTTTGATCCTTCTCTTCTGACAGTTAACTGCAGAAAGAGAAATCTGCTTAATCATACGTTCCGGTTAATCAAGGTTTGACTATCAACAAACTGCTATTTGGCAAAACCAGCTGAAATTCAGCAGAGCTAGCCTTCCTCCACTAAAAGCAATGTAGATATTAGTCATTCATCCCTTCAAATACACAGGCAGAGTCTTTTGTTATTTTAAAAATTAATCAGCAACATCATCCGTTAATTACAAAAAGTTACAAACAAAAGCTACACACGCGGGTTTTAGTATAAGTGAAGGACTTGGAACTGTAAATATTATGGAATTCAGCCTAAAGAACTATGAAAACTTGGTCAATTGAAGTCTTGATAAAGACTAATGATGATTGCTATACAATGATCAATTTTAACATGGAAAGAATTTTACATCAAGATCCTTCCAAGTTGTACTGACCTATGCCAACCATTCCAGGAATAACACCGATATCAGCAACAGGGCTGAGGTTTGTCCTCTCAGATATTAACAAACTTGTTTTCTGTACCGTTCATATAAGTCTGGATAAAAACTCTGGAAAATGACATATCCTCTATAGAGTTTCTTCCTGGCTGGCTTTATGATTTAACCAAGAAATATGCCTCTTATTAATCCCAAATAATTCACTGTCCGGGAGAGGGTTGGATTTATGCATAGCAATAAAGTGCTTTATCAAGTCCAGTGGCAAGTTTTTTCCCCTTCAGATTGTTTCTAATTCAATGAATGCCAGGTATTGGACAACGTGCTGGATGAATACAAGGATGAGAAAAACAGAACAGGCCCAAAAGGAGCTTCCAGACTTCACAGACGTGAAACACATCATGGCGCTTTCATGCGCGGGTACCCCTCACTCTCCGAATCTAATGGATTCAAGGGTTTGGCAGAGACTTCGGGTAACAAGGGAGGCTGTGCCATCAAATCTACTTGGCTCCTGAGTTCGGAATAATGAGTATCAATGAATAATCAGGGACACCAGACCCATCTCCAGAAATATAGATCACAAAGTGTTCACTACCTACGTTTGGATAGTAAGAATTTGGAGAGGGAGAATTCAGGTCAATGAGAAAACCTGTAAATAAAGGTGGCAGGGGTTCCAGAGGCCGGGGCTGATGACCAAATGACAGTGGGAGCTGAGCCTTGAAGGATGGCTACAAACTGGCAACAGAGTGAGAACAATCTATGCAAGTGGGGGCAGGGAAGGGAATTCCCAGGAGAGAGAACAGCATTTGGAAAGGCCCAGTGGCCAAAGAGCTCACGACTGGTCTGAGGAATGGATGAAAAGCTAGCGTGGCTGGCCCAAATCACAGCTTACATTAAGGATTTGGGTCTTTACCCTGGCAGAAACCACTGGGAGATTTTAAGCAAAGGCGTGAGGCAGTCAGACCTGTGTATAAAGGATCACTCCAGCTTGTGGGTAGACAAGGGACTAGAGAAGGCAAGAAGGAACAGGGGACCCCCTCAGACACAGCAGTGGAGGATGGACAGCATTTTCAAAGACTATAGGAAGGAAGGAGCAGGGACTAAACCTTGTGATCAAAATCCTATCTGGGCCTACTCAGCATATGACCCACACACAGTCACTGGTGTCTCCAAGAATGACCAACCGTAAGCCATTTAGATATTGTGATGCTGGTCACAAACCTTAAAAAAAGAAGGAAATGAAGCACAGCAGCTAATACCAACCTTTCCTTGAGTGTTCCTCACTCAGCAAGGGGCCAGAATGGGATTGAAGGGGAAATTTATGGGGAACCCCTTTTCCAACCACAGAATACTTCACTTAAATCGCTGTGTTATGTCTGAAAGTTGGCTGTTTGCAGAGGACAGCAAAAATTTTCACATTTTCACAACTTTTAGAAGAATTCAAGTTCCTTACTCCAAAAAAATAGTACAACACAACTTTTGGCTTGAAAGGGATTACCCCAGTCTCTCTACCTGGATCACTTCACCATCCAGCTGGAAAACTGAGTTCCAGGAAGATGGAGGGATAGTGTCTCAACCCAACTTTTTTTTTATTATGATTATTTTTAATGTTTATTTATTTTTGAGAGACAGAGAGAGATGGCATGAATGGGAGAGGGGAGAGAGAGAGAGAGAGAGAGAGAGAGACCCAGAATCTGAAGCAGGCTCCAGGCTCTGAGCTGTCAGCACAGAGCCTGACACAGGGCTCGAACTCATGAGCTGTGAGATCATGATCTGAGCTGAAGTCGGACGCTCAGCCAACTGAGCCACCCAGGCACCCCTCAACCCAACTGGTTTTAAAGGAATCTACTTTTTTCCTGCAGCACACAGATTACTTTAGGTTAGCTTAAGTGGTATTAAATAATGTAGAAGGGACTTTTCCTCCTATCCTATTGCTGAGGAAATCTACACATTTTAGTGATTTATGTTTAACCAAGCAGATTAAATAAAAATACTGCAGTATTTTATGAAGGTGTTCTGGGGTTTAATAACCTACATGGTGGAATCATGAAATTGTCAGAACAAAAAGAAATAGCTAGGGCATGTTTTGGGGTGGTAGAAATATTCTATATTTGAAGGTAAGGGGTATAGATCTCCTGGATATATACAAAAACACTGAAGATCTGTCCATTTCCATGTATGAAATTATACCCCAATTAAAAAAAAAAAAAAAAAAGGACACCTACGATCTCAGATTCCTTGTTCTACTGCTTGGAGTAAAGGACTCCTGACCCCAGTCTAAGAGAAGGCATTAGGTAAGTGTGTTTTATATCTACCCCATCATTCCCATATTTATATGTGGAAAATTAGGAATTATTATTAGATATGGTATCTTTAAAGATACTTACGATACCATGTGCTTTAGAGCCTTTTTTAGAGCAGATATGTGAGTAAATTAATTTTAGTCCAATTCAAATTAGAATGTTAGTATAACCATCATCTTAATTTCTTTAAAAATATACAAATAAGTCTTACGAATTATAAAATAACCCCACTTAATTCTTAGAATTGAATAACTACCTTCCAGGAAATGCAAATTGAAACATATCATCGATGAGTTACTAATTTCTAGTGGCAATTCACACCAAATTACAATTTATTGAAATGACCAATTCAAGGTTTATTTTTAAACTGCTGACACATATGTTAAGTTTCAGGTAATGGATGAAAGGCCATTTTTATTTTGGTTATAGGCAGGAGTCATAAGGAGTCAAATTTCTGCCCAGACTAGTTACTTAAACTGAATGATCTACCATTGTTGAAGGTTAGGATTCGTTAACAGATGGTTTTATACACACACACACACACACACACACACACACTCACACACGCTGATAACTCAATTTCCTGGGGCTGCACTTTTGGTGGTAAAGACAGTTGTCATAGTCTCACTGCTGCAGTTTCAACCAAAAAGTTGGATGATCTTAATTCAAACTGGCCATGAGCAATAGTAATCTTGAGATACGAATCCATTTAAAACACCAATTTCAAAGTTTGGAAACTCTCTGGATATAAAATGAAACACTAATAACTAAGAATTGTCTCAGTGTGCAAGAGACCTCTTCCTCCCTCTTTAAAGCTCAAGGTATATTTTCGGTTTAACCTAGCTTCTCTTTTTTCATCATCTAACATTCTATTTTGATGTGTAGGGCCCTGGACTTCCTGTTACTACATCTTGATATTCTACTGCAAATTATGACTCATTCTTAAATCATAGAGAAACTCATCAAAATCCCAAATTTCACAGCACATATGAATTCAGTCTTTTAAGAGGTCAGCATTCTTAGGACATTACTTGGAGCCGCAGAGACAAAAACACTGAACAAGTCCATGTAGAAATTATGTCAATCCACTGTTGAGTCAACACATTTATTAGATCAATAAATATATGCTCTATGTGTAGTAATTTTAGTCTTGGTACTAGTTATGAAAATCTGTTACATGATATGTTAAGTAAAAATAAGTTATAAAACAGCAAGTATAGTGTGACTCCAATGAAAAGTTTTATGTATGTGTGCATGTACGTGGGTGTGTGTCCATACACACACACACATTGTAGAAGACTGAAAAAATATACACCAAAATGTCAACGGTGGGATTATGGGAGATGTTTATATTTTTCTTCGTGGTTTTCTGACTCTTCCTAACGTAATTCACATTAACTATTTTTTTTTAATTTTTTTTTAACGTTTTATTTATTTTTGAGACAGAGAGAGACAGAGCATGAAGGGGGGAGGGGCAGAGAGAGAGGAAGACACAGAATCGGAAGCAGGCTCCAGGCTCTGAGCCATCAGCCCAGAGCCCAACGCGGGGCTCGAACTCACGGACCGCGAGATCGTGACCTGAGCTGAAGTTGGACGTTTAACCAACTGAGCCACCCAGGCGCCCCTCACATTAACTATTTTTTAAAACAGAAGTAAAACCTCCTGACTTTTAGAAAATATTGTTATGCTAGTGTGATCTCAAATATACTTATAAATCAATCTACAAAGGGGGAATTATGGATAACCAGGACATAAAAAGCTCTTGCCGGAAACATACAGAAAAATCTGACAGGAGTGGGGTCCTTCATTCAAATGACCCGTGTTGCTCCCGTGTGTGTGTGTGTGTGTGTGTGTGTGTGTGTGTGTGTGTGTGTGTGTGTGTATGTGTAGGTGCAGGCCCTCATGAAGGGGCAGAAGCCAGCTGCCTGCAGCCAGGGCACAGCCAGAATAGAGAACCCATTTCTTTTAAAGTTTAATGAGGAACCCCAGGTCTGGAGAACATGGAGATGGCTGAATCATTCCCTAGGACTGGAAAGGAGCAAAGCAGTATTAATTCATAGGCAGTAATTCACCATCACCAAAAAAAAAAAAAGAAAAAAGAAAAAAGAAAAAGGACTCTACTCCGGGAAGTCACATCCTTGGACAATTTTCTGTTAGTGTTTTGGGTTTGTCAGTAGGTAATGTTCTATAACCATATTGGTTTTTTGAATTGGATAGGTATATAAAAATAATTGGGTAGCACAGAACACACAAAACCCAGTATCTGACAGCTAAGAAAGGAATATTTTAATTTATATGCACTGACTGGAAGGACTTTAAAACCGATTTCAGGAAAAGATTCAAGTTCCAAAAAGTTATTACAAATATAAATTTCAATATATGATCTCAGACTTACATTTACTGTATATTACAGTTTTGAATTATTAATTTTTTTAAATAAGAAAAAGAGATCTTTAATAAATGTTTTAGGAAACTCCAAAATTCAAACAGGGCTGAAAAATCACTACTTTCCCTATCTGGGCTATTGCCGTTCTGGTCCAAAAAGCATTAGTATCAAGTGAGCGAGGTTCAGAGATGGTCTAATTCAGCTCACAAAGGTAAACCATCACAATTCATCACTTAAATGTCCTTCTATTATGTATTACTGACCAAAAAAGAAAGGGAGAGAAAATTCACGCACACTGTATTACATATGTGGCAGAAAAGTACAACTTATAACTTGTAAATGTCCTGTCCATTGAATGGCTGCCTATAAAAGACTTATCATCGTTAATGTAAATAAAGCTTCTCAATCTGGCCACTACTGACATTTGGAGCTGGAAAATTACTTTGGGGGGCTGTTCTGTACTTTGCCAGATGTGTACCAGCATTCCTAATTCTTTACCCCACTAGATGCCAACAGCACCCCCTCTGGTTAAGACAACCAAAATGTCTCCAGATATTGCCAAATGTCATCTGGGGGAGAAAATTACTCCAGAAAGTCTGTTTATCCAGACTGGTTTGTAGTTTGCTCAAAGGGGCCTTTCTTGAGCCTTTGGAAAGCTTTTTTTCCCTTATCTATTTATTGTAAGTTCTGTTATCCTACTCACAGATTTCAATGCAACAATTTATTGAGCATCTACTCTGTGCCAGGCACCATGTTAGGGACATCTGTACTTGTGTCCACTGACTCACACCCTAGTTGAGCTGTTTTCAGGACATGCTTTGTGACCATAAGAGAAACACCAACACTTCAAAAACCCTCAAGAGTATGTCCCCAGCAACAGGTTCTTGTCAATAAAGCAACCCCACAGTTCCAATCAGGTTCCTTAAAATTCTTTACCCTTTTTAGCAACTCTACACATTTCCAACATTTAAAGGTTTAAAAAGGAAAAAAAAAAAAAAAAAAGGCCAGAAGGCCTTTGCTATTTTGCTATATTTGGCACAGAAAGACCATCAGGGGGTTTTGCAGGCAGGATCATTACTGGAAACTCTAAAAACACTTATGGACAGTCTTCTTAACTGTCTGACCCACATGCCCTCCTAACACAATTTGTAATTTTATAATCCCCATAAAGTGAAACCCATAACTGACCTATCCCAAATAAATGTGTGTCACAGACAGAGAAAAAGGGAGAGAGATCAGAGGGTATTTTGTTTGGCAATAAAGCAATAAGGCTCAGAAATCGATTTGAGTTCATTAATATATGCCTGGAACATGCTTAGTTTCTCATCTCCTCTGGCTCCCCACCTTCCACACCCCCTCCAACAAAGACATAAGCACAGAAGAGAGAGGATGGGTGTGTTTAAGCTGCTTGGGCAATAGAAATTTTACACACACACACACACACACACACACACCCTACACACAACTGGGAAAGAAAAACCTGTAAGTCTGAAATCCAAAATGGCCAAAGTGACTTCAAAGTTTCAAGATAGTGCCCTGAAAAGGTTGTTGGCCAGCTGCACCTCTAAGTAAATAAAGCCGTAACTTGTCTCCCTCTGCAGCACAGGGCTCCCTGGGCTGACAGTGGCTGCACAAAACCCCTCCTGTGCCGAGCAGCGGAAACTCCTAATGAGATTAGTTGGTGTGTGTGCAGACATTACTTAGCAATGACTAAAGGGGCTCTCTCTTCCTGCAGCAGCCAGTGGAAAATTCAGGGAACTTTTTCCCCCTGCAGCAGCAGAATCCCTTTAACCCTCTCCCCAGCCAACTTCCAAAAACAACTCAGCCTCCCCCAGCCCCCGTCGGGCTGGGGTGCTGGGGGTAGTTAAAGACCGGCCAGGGGCTTCCAAAAGCGGGAGGGTAGGAGGGGGCCGGCGGGGAAGGGGCGGGGGACCCCTCGAACACTACAAAGGAAACTGTAAAAGGCACAAATACATAAACCTGAGAAGGAGCAAACCAGTTTCTTTGTGAGCTCCTCTAGTGAGTCATTTTCAAGATGCTGTCTGCTGCCAGTTTCAAAGCGGAAGCGCATGGCAATTAGTCTTGCCGTTTCCAGACAAGCCAGAAACTCTCCCGACACTCGTTTTTTTTTTTTTTTCTAAAAAGCCCCTTTTGCAGTTTCTGAAATAACATTTCTTACTCCCACCCCCACCCGCCACCTAAATGCAGCTTGTCCTCACGAAGGTTCGGTTCAGAAAATATAACAAAACCGAGACCTCTTATTTTTCTTTAACTCTCCAAAATTTTAATTCCTCCTCCCGAAAGTTAAGTAGCATTACAGGCCAACATTCAGTTGCAAGCTGAAGAGCCCCTTCCTAAAGAGCTGGGGGCTCCAAGACCGTCTCCTGCCCCGATCCTCTGCCCAAACCGTGTCCAGTAAAGACTCCACTGGCTTTTAAAGGTCCACCTGGGCGTGCACCTGGGGCGGTGACCCGGGCGGGGGTCACCTGCCGAACGAGAATGGAAGCGACCCCCAGCCCCACGTCTTCGTTCCCCACGCCCTCCGCTTCCCCCTCCACCCCTGTCCTCTCCCCGAATCGGAGCGTCGGTGCCCACTGCCACCCCAGGAGAATGCCAGCCCCGGTTGGAAGGTCGGCGGTGGCCCAAATCCAGGCACGCAGCCCGTCCCGCCGCCGTTCCTCCCAGGGACCCCAAGTCTCCACGTCCCCTCCTCCCCCCCACCCCCCGCGCGCCCCCTCCTCCGAGCTGCAGCGCAGCCCCAGGGCAGGGTGCCGCCGGCGCGGGGTCGGACGCGGCGCAGAGCTCCCGCCGGGCGGGCGGCGCGGGCGCAGGAGCATCCCCCTCGGCGCCCCCTTCCCAGGCCCGCAGCCCACCCCGCGGCGCCCACCAGCCCCACCCCCACCAAGCCAAAGAAAAGAAAGAAAAAGCACCCCCGACGAAACTTTGCAACTGTCCGAGCAACAGGCAGAAACCCCTGCTACCTACCCAGATGTGGGGGAGCTTTCAAGATCCTTCTTCGGGGGAATTTCTAGGAGGAACCGGGCGAAAGCCCCCGACTTTCCATGCTGACAGGCGTCTGCAGACGGTCTGTTGCTCTTGTAATGAGATCCTGATTTTTCCCCCTTTTTTTTTCTTTCTCTCGCTCCTCTTTTTTTTTTTTTTTTTTTCCTCTGGTGTGTGTGTGAGAGCAGGAAGTTGGAGCAGTCAGGCCGAGCCGGCTCACTTCCTTTACTGCATTATTCCCCAGGCGGTGTGCAGTCTGTGTAAACAGGCTTTTCCGCCCCGCGCCGCGCGCCCCGGCCGCGGCTGTGCGCCGGGGCTGGCCGCCGAGGCCCGCGCATACTCCGCCGCCTGCGCCCCGCGCGCTCGCCCCGCACCGCGCCGCGCCCCCGCCCGCCGCGCGCCCCGCTTCCTGCTCGGCCACCCCAGGGGAGGAGCCTCCGGACCCTCTGTGACTCCGGGCGGCCGCAGCCCCTCCCCAAGGCCGGGGACTGCTTGGCCAGAAACCCAGAGAAGCGGCCCCCCGGCGCGCGGGTGGGGACCCCCGGCTGCGGTGGACCCGAGGATCCCTCCTTTCCCCTGAGCGGGGAGGAGGGGGGGGTGGGTCTCTGCGCTGAGCACTGCAGTGGGGTCGTGTCTTGCCCAGTTGGCCTGGGCTGGAAGGCCCAAAGCGAGGAGGCCGCTAGACTTGGCTGTTTTCTGTTAGCTGGGATGGCTGAGTTGTGGGGCAGTGGGGCACGGGGAGTGGGGTGCAGAGTTGGGTGGCTTTGGGCAAAGGGCTGCTTTTATCGTCGGTGGGGACGTGATTGCTTAGGAGGAGATGTTTTGATGTCCAGAAAAGGAGGCACGGTTTCTGTCTAGGGATGGACACAGTTTCTGTCTAGAGTTTAAAAAAAAAAAAAAAAGCCAGAGCTCAGAGTAGGGGGCCCACTTTGGGGAAAAGAATAAGGAGCCATAAATTGGAAGCCAGGATTTGTCAGGAAGAGACCTTTCTGGCCGTTTACTATGGCCTACCGCAGGCCCAACCTTCCCTGCCCTGCAAAGGAGCTCCGGAGGGAAAGGAGCAGCCACCAAGGGGGCCCGAGTGACTGAGGCTTCAGAAGGAGGCTCTGTGGTCGCCAGACAGGACTATACGCCACAGGATCTCTCAAGGACGGCCCACCCAGAGGACTCAGGCCAGGCTGTCACTGGAGAATTTGTCCATTGCCCTGAGACTGCTCTTAGGAGGAGGGGGTCTGTGAAAGGGTCCCTCACCCCCAGCACTGTGCTCCACCCCAACTGCTCACCTTCCAGAAGCCCTCCATTTCTGTGCCTCCACCCCTTAGCAGGACAGCCGGATGGTTCTCAAACTTGAGTGTGTACCAGCATCCCATGGGGGGCTGGGGCTGATAGACTACAGGTCACCTGGGTCTCACCTGCCAGAATTCCTGACTCAGCCCAAGCTTCCTGTGAGAATCACCTGGGGAGTAGTTTGAAAAACTACTGGTCTCTATACACAACCAAAACCAATCAAGTCAGATTCCCTAGGGACAGGGCGTGAGTCCTTTCAAAAGGAACACATGCTAAGAGTTCCTCCACTTGGTTTCTTATTTTTGCAGTCTTTTCTAACGACTATTTGTTTGTGAATCTCTCACTTCTGTCTACTAACTGTGGGCTTCTAAAGGGCAGGCATTGTATTTTACTCAAGTGGGTACCAGCTCTCAACCCCTAAGTGCCTGTCAGAGCACCTGAGTCCATTCCAAAGCATTTGCTTCCTGGCTGGTATGGATAGTTCAGAGAGGTGAGACATGGCCCACCAGGTCTCTGAGAAGGGTGGGAAAACATGAGGTGAGGGCAAGCTAAGAGGGCGCAAAAGCAGGAGAAGGAATGGGGAGGAGAGCTGTTTATCAGCCCCTGATTTTCTACAGCTAATTTTCCACCTTAGGGATTATTATAATTCCTAGTTGGCTTCTCTTGTCACTCAGGAGAGTTCACTCCATGTCCCCGTGTGATCCAGCAATCTGTAGACTTGGAGAATGTAAACTTATTTTATTATACTTCTCAGGGAGGAAAAAAATCACTCACACACAATTGAGAACACCACCATCGCTTTATTTTAAAAAGTGTAAGCCAAAGCCAAACATAAGTATATTCAAAGCCGGTAGCTTTCATGATTTTTATTGTATTTTTTTTTTTCACAGTAAATCTTTGGAGAATCCTAGTATGTATGAGAGAAAAGGTGTACATGCTTTCATCAGGCAGTTTGATTGTTCCGAAGAAATGCTTCCCTGTTTCAAGTACACATGAAACATGGACGGCCCTAGGGTTTCTCAGGCCAAATGAAGACCTCTGAAGTTTTTCTGGTGTTTTAGATTGTCCACACCACTACTCCCAGCTCTCCATATGAATGAGTAATTCAGAGCTGACTCTGCTCTTCCTCAAAGCACAGGGAATAACTTTTACTTTTATGTGTTTCCAGGTTCTGTCCTTGGCGTTCTAAGGGAAAACTGCTGTTACTTGGATGCTATCACAAATGCCATAGACTGGGTGACTTAAGTGATGGACATTTATTTCTCATCGTTCTGGTGGGTGGGAAGTCCAAGATCAAGGTGCCAGCAGATGTGGTCCTTGGTGAGAACGCTCTGCCGAGCATGGACCCCATATAGCCTTTTCTCAGTAGACACGTGGGGAGAGAGAGAGGAGGGAAACTCTCTGGTGTCTCTTTTCATGAGGACACTGAGGGAGCTCCACCCTCATGACTTCATCTCAAGCGAATTACTTCCCAAAGCCCCCACCTCCTAATACCACCACATTGGGGGTTAGGGCTTCGATGTTAATTTTTGGGAGATACAAACTTTAAGTCCAAAACAAGTGCTATTTGTTTTCCATGCTTCCTGCCCACTATCAAAAAGTAGCCAAGAAGTGTGGCATTTAGTGTTGTATGATCCACACTCTTCTTTCTATGCTTTTCTTGCAAAACAAACAGGAGTTAACTATTAATTTCTGCTGGCCAAGAAAGTGTTAGTCTCTCTCAGCTTTGATGAGAAGAGCTGAGATCTCAACAGAGATGGAAGTTAGTCAGCATAATGTGATGGAGGGTGCTGAGGCTGGATGGAGGAGGGTCAGCCCAACGAAACCCTATGGATAAAAAGTGGAGGAGGGCTGGGTTTCCAGAAGAAAATAAAAACCCTCATTCCAAAAGAAGGGATGTATTAGTCAGCTTTTGCTGGACAGTGTTTGTTACAGTGTAACAAAAAAACTCCAACCCTCAGTGAGCTGGGTATGGTTAGCTGGGTTCTGGTCTGCTTCACCTATCTTTTCCTTTTGGGACCTAGGCTGAAGGAATATGTTCGACTTGAGACATATGGTTCCCTAGGAAGCCAGGAGGTCAAGAGAGATGAGTAGAGACACATGAGGTCTCTTAAAACCTCTGCTTAGGACTCTCACACCCTCACTTTCACTCACAATCCATTGGGGAAAGCAAGTCATATGGCCAAGTCTAAAGTCAATGGGACTAGGGGAAGGACAAGGAGGGAAGGGAGAATTCTAAACAAGTAATACAATCTACCACAAGAAAAAAATGGATGCTGGATATACAAAAATAGCAAATCTGTCAGGTCCTTCATAATTTAACATTTCACAATGTATAACAGAATGGGATGCTATGAAAAGTAAAAAAAAAAAAATACAGATGGATGAGGAAGCATAATTAGATAGGGCAAGAGATGAAAATGAGTTTTAGAATATATCAACTAAAATATTCTAGAATGTAGCAGAACAAATCATATATAAAACTTATGAATTGATGGTATTAAACATGAATTAATAAATTTTGGAAGAGACTCAAAAGTGGGTTGCCATCACTACTTTGAAGACTGCGTCTATAATGGAGGGATATTTAGGGGCTGGGAATGGAGAACCAAAGCCTGATGGAAAGGCAGCCTATTTGGGTGGAAAGTATACATTTGGAATCAGGAGTTTTGGGATCCAGTCCCATACCTGACTTGTCCTAGCTATGGGACTTGACTAAGTCACTCACCGTCTTTGAGCCTGCATGAGCGTCAGTTTTTACTGATTTTTACAGTGAATGCCAATTTTACATTAAAACAACATGTGTTATAGACTAGGATTCAAAGACATTCATGAACTTCATTTGAAAGAGTACTTAAAAGAATTTTATAGACTTGTAGGCAGACCCCTGTGGGAGTCTGCTTTCCTCCTTTTGTGTTGTTAGAGGTCTTTCAATGGGGACATTTGAGAAGCATTGATTCAGACCATCTTTTTTGCCCTCGGACTGGCCACCCATTGGCAAGAGTTTGGCAAATTACAGCCAACAGGGCCTGCTGCCTGTTTCTGTATGACTTTCAAGTGAAGAAGAATTGACTTCTTTTAAGAGTTTTTAATTGTGGCAAAAAAAACAACATAAAATGTGCCATTTTTTTTTTTCTCTTCTGAAATGGTACATGCCACTTCCACTAATATTTCATTGGTCAAAGAAAGTCATCTGGCCAAGCTTAACATCAATGATGTGGGAACTGTAATGCTCCTACAGGGAAAGCCTGGTAAGGAGCAGCTAGTAGGAAACAATGATGAATGTTTTCACATTAATATAATCTATCCAAGAATTAGTCAATGCTACAAGTTTTTATTCAGTCACTCTTGCATGCTCACACTTATTTAATTCTTCCTACACTCCTTCAAAACTCCAAAACTTCCTATCCCATCCTACTCCCTGTTGATGACCTTGCAATCCCATTTCACTGGAAAAAAAAATCAAAACAATCAGAAGAGAAATCCCACATGATCTCCCTACCTGTCTACCTGCTTTTGTAGCCATATATGCTACCTTCCCTTGGATTCACTTTCCATGTTCCTACTTAGGGTTGACCCTTCATTTGTCTACTCCATCAGATTGCCTCCATCTACTCAAACTCATTGCCCCAGCTACTCTTTAATCACTTCCACATTGTCAGTTTCTACTCTGTACTGGACTATTCCCAACAGCATGCCAGCATGTTGTAATTTTTCCAATCTTAAAAAAAAATACACAACACCTTGACCACATTCCCTCTCATGATACGCCTCTATTTTTAGTTCTCATCTTTGAAAGGGTGGTTTATGCATGCGGTCACTATGTTCCCCCTTCTAATTCTTTCCTGAACCCACTACTCTATCAATGCCTCAGTGACCTCAGTGTCGTTAAGCCAATAGTCAGTTTTCAGTCCTCATCTTCCTTGACCCATCAGCAACCTGGAAATTTCTCTGCGTGCCATTTATAAATGTACACATACCTGGTTTTCATTCCCTCTGACCACTGCTTCTCAGTGTTTTTTGTGTTCTCCTTGCCATTTCCCTGATTCCTCCATGGCGGAGAACTTCAGGAAGCAATAATGGATTTTCTTTTCTCTGTCTCATACTCTCTCCCTTGGTAAGTTCATCCAGTCTTATGATCTTAAGCACATTCTACTCATTGTTCTCTCTCAAATTTATAACTTATGCTTGGACCCCTCCCATTAATTCCATACTTGTAAATCCCATGCCTATTTTACATCATCAAGTGGATTTCTGATAAGCATTTTTAATGTAATATGTCCTAAAATCATCTCAAACCTCCCCCAAACCGCTCCTCTTATAGACTTTCTCATCTTAGTAAGTGGCACTTCTATTCGTCCGTGTGTCCCAGCCAAAAACCTGGCACCTATTCATAATTCTCCTCTTTCTTTCCTTTAGAATACCTGTCTGACCCACCCACAAATTCTGCTAGCTCTACCCTCAACATATATTGTAAAAAATCGATCACTTCTTTCAAGTACACAGTGCAATTCAGTGTGTTCCCGTTGTTATGCAACCAATTTCTAAAACTTTTTCATCTTGCAAAACTGAAGCCGTAGATCGATTGAACACAGCTTCCCACTCTCCCTTACCCCACCCCCTGGCAACCATTGTTCTACTTTTCTATTTCTATGAATTTGACTACTTTAGATATCTCATGTAAATGGAGTCATACAGTGTTTATTTCTTCATGACTGGCTGATTTCACATGGCACAATGTCCTCAATAGTCAGCCATTTGTATCACGTGACAGGACTTCTTTCCTTTTCAAGGCTGAATAATATTCCATTGCATGTCGATACCACTTTTTTTGTAAAAAACCGTGCATCTGTTGATTGATATTTGGTTGCTTCCACCACTTGGCTGTCATGAATAATAAGAATTCACCTTTTTAAACTGTTGAAAACAAATCAAAGGAAGAATAATATGTTATAGCGTGTAAAATTATATGAAATTCACATTTCAGTGTCTATAAACAGAGTTTTATTGGAACATAGCCATGCTCATTCACTTACATGTTGTTTAATGCTGCTTTTGCACTGCAATGGCATAGTTGAATAGTTGTGACAGAGACTGTGTGGTCTATCAAGCTGAAAATATTTACTTTCTGACTCCTTACCAGAAGAGTTTGTCAACCCCTGGCATAGGGCATCTGAGACAAATGAGATTCTGCTGTTTTGGTTTTTGGTTTGGTTTTAACTGCATTTTCTTCCATGTTCCAGAGAAAGCCCTTCCTTGGCACACTGGGTAAAAATCTTAGTGCCTTTAACACACTTCACATCCAGGAAGTTCATCTTCAGAGGAAACCAAGTTGCTGCGCTTCATTTAATTCCTCTTATTTGGTCTTCTGACAAGGTGGAAAATACGGTCCCAGCATCTGAGACAGCCTTTCAGGCCCTTCTCTCGTCTCTGACCAGATCTACGCCTTTGTTCCTGATGATTCCCAGCCCTGGTTATACATCAGAACCAACGTACCAGGGCCTCAGCCCTGAGAGTCTGAGGTTGAGCCTAGGAATCTGTGTTTCTCTGCCCAGACAACCTCTTTCCTCATGAAACCTTTATAAATGTCTTCTTCATCCTTTGGAGTCAGCTCAGACCCCATTTCCTCTGAGAAGTCTTCCAAGATCCACCAGATGAAGTACAAGGCCATTTCTCCTGAACCCCCAGAGCATAGTGTTTGAACTTTATGACTTAGCATTATTTATAGAACTTGTTACTCTGTGCCCCCCCCCATTCCATCTCTGTATCACCAATGCCTGCCCCAAAATGCTAATTTGTTGCTGTGGAATCAATCAATTCATCAATAACACTTTTTTGGTTGGATTGTTCAGCGTATTGTTAATACAAGGAATGATATACCACAAAAGATTGTGAGTGATGTTGGACAGTACTGACTGAGATGTGAACAGTCACCGGGAGGAAGACAACTGGCGACTCTCACAGGGCATTAAAACTGATTCCCAGCCTCAGATCTTTTAATTTCAAAACTCATTGAAATTCATTAACACTGCAACCTCCATATCCACCCCAAGTTTACGTTGCATCAGTAGAGGGGAAGGGAGAATAAAATACAGTGTTAGGGTGTCACGACTCCACAAACTGTGAGTCACTGCTGTAATTTCCAGGATGAGGGAAGCGGAGACACTGTGCTGAGCTGCTGGTCAAAATCACTTCCTTCATTGTAGAGATGTGGCGTCCAGAAAGATGCAAATGGTCTTGGGCCTTTTCTCTTTCAGTGATGCCCAGAGTTCCGGTATAAACAACTGCTTTGGATTTTAAATGTGTAGATCGAGAAAAAAGGTATTTCAATCTCTTGTTTTGATCCCACGGGTTGCATACGACTTTGTAGGAAACTGCAATCCTTCTTTTTCAGGCAGCATCAGACAGAGGAAGCCCAGGAGATACCTGGTGGGTAGGTAGGACGTCATGCTGTGCATTAATGGCAAAGATGGGTAAGCGGCTATTTAGGGGGTTTCAAAACTAACTCCTTAATGGTAGAAAAAGCTAAGGGACTGGAGGTTGATTATCACCTTTTAAAAATCCCTGAAATTCAAAAGAGAATAGTAATTTGAGAGCAGGAAAGGAAGGCCAGGGGCCACAACTAGGCTTGCCAGAGATAATAGTAGAGTAGGAGTCTTCAGAGCAAGTAAAACTCCAGGGCCAACCACAATGATTCAATCCCTTCTCAAGGGTCTATTTGCATGGGTTGATAGGCTTTGTCTGAGGAGGCTGGAGCCAAGTGAGAGATCTGACACAAAATCAGAATAAATGAAGTTGTTTCACCTGAAATTTCAGGATATTCTGAAACCAAGTACTTCTTCCCCTTGTGGCCCAGCACACAGATGGGGAGAGGGTGTTTCCCCCACATTGGCCCTGAACCTCGTACTCCTTGCAATCAAGAGGAAGCCCCCAAACAAGGAAGTCAGATAACTCATGCCCCTAAGACATAGGGGGACACCTTTATTCCCTCATGTTTCTGTCTGGGAGAATCTCTAGTAGGAAAGAGAGAGAGAAGGTCTCTGACTAGCAAGTGTAGGAGAAGAAACTTCAGTGTTTGGCCCAGCTCCTTCCTTCTTCCTCTTTGGATCCAGCTTGTCTGGAGAAGATACAGTCTCTGTTCTCCACGCCGGGGGATGCTTACAGTTTTCCAGCTTGGCCCAGGTAGGTAAGTTTAATCTGGGAATGAAACTACATCTAGCCAACTGTGCTCATCGATGGAAGGTTCATCCTTCACTTTAGCTTTTGTAGTAAGACTATCATTTGGATCTCCATCCATCTGGCTCCTGTGCCTCTATCAGTTGGTTCTGAGATGGGACAGGAAAGAGAGGTGTTATTTATTGGGCTGGGGGTCTACCCAGCCAGCTCATGCTAGACACCACTCTTGGAATTCCAAGCAATAACTCGAGAATACTGTGTTTGCAGGGGAGAGGGGCACAGTATTGAGTTCCCACAGGAACAGGCAGAGGTTAGACAATGTCACAAATGAGGCATCCCTGGTCACAGGGCCTCATGTGTACCCACAAGTTGATGAGGCTATGAAGTAACCCAGAGATGGAAGAGAAGAAAAACACTATTCTGCAGGCTGCTGTCAGGAACCAGGCACCGTGGTTTGTAGGTAAGGGAAGCCGGGTGATGTTGTGCTATTGAATTAGCTTTAAACTAACTTCTGTAGGGCTCTGTGAGCGCTCTAAGGACAGACGCTAGGGTGAAATGAAGGGGAGTAGCATCTTCTCCCTGGAAAATGTCAGTAAAAACTCTTACAAAGGGGTGAGACTTGATAATATTACATTCAGCCTCCTTCATCTCCATAGCAATGTATATTTGTTGAATAAATACCATGGATACTCAAGGAGGAAAAATTATTATTAGAAAATGTATATAATGCCTCAGTCCAAAAAGTGCCATTGAGAAGATGAACTCAGTCGGCCCTAATAGCATGAATCCTGTTTTATATTTGATACAACCTGAGGAGTAGAGATATTAAGTGATTAATGAGTTCAAGGTCACATAGTGAACGACAGACTGCAATTAAAATCCAGGTTTTCTGACCAAAATATAAATCCTTTCCACTAATCTTTGCTGTGTGACAACAGAGGACCACGGGACCTAAAGAAAAAAAGGCCAAGAAGGAGAGGTGGGGAAACCACTGGCAGGTCAGGTCCTACCACTAACAAGTCTTCCTGCATTTCTTAGTTTCAGCCTCTGCGCCTGGAAAACGGTGAGCCAAGGGCATTGGACCAGAAAGTGTCTGAGACTCTGACATGCTGTGAAGGTCCTGGATGGTTCTCCGCATTAGCTCACCTATCTCAGTAATTCAAAGCAATTCTGACTTAGGAAGCCGGTGCCCAGAATCTGCTCAGTGGAAGGTGGGGCATTCAGTCTGTTACCTAGAGCAGCAGATTGAAAACTTTAACCAACCTACAGCAGGAAATTAAGTTTACGTCTAAACCCAATGCACATGTACATGGACTTGAAACAGGTTTCAGAAAACAGTTTTTCTTCTTAACTTCTTTTTTTAACATTTACCCTATGATACCTTATGACATTTTCTATCCTATTTATTTGTTTAGAAGATGTTGGTTAAAGCCCACCGATCTGATTTTATGACCCATGAATGGTATGAGACACACAGATTGGGAAGCTGAAAACTGAGAGGTGGGACAGAGCATGGGAAGACAGGATCACAGAAGCCAGAGAGAGCAACTAAGAGAATTGGCTATCATGCCAAGGGAGAGTACGTGGCTGTGTGCGTATGAGCCGGCGTCCTGCTAAACATCCCTTCATGCTCTCACATTGTCAACTATCACACCAAGCGCTTTCCCACCTCTGCAGAGAAGGTATCTTCCCCAAATGCAATATTTAAAGGGTACTTTTGAGCGTCCTAGCTTGGTTTATCCCTGGCTTGACTTATCAGCTGGTCAGTCAACAAGTTTCTTGAGGAGCACTTCACCTGTGTACACAGCAGGCTGCTATACTTACCATGGAGGGAATGTGATATTTTAAGGGGGTGGCGCATGACATGGTCAGGGGGTTGCCAGGTAAAGGCTGATTTAGGTAGTGGTCTATGGATGGCATCACCTTGGATGGTGTGAGCCTCCACCAAACCACGCTGCTTCCTGTTTATCTGTTTAGGACGGATTTCTTGGTTTAGAAAGTGAGCCTAAACTTCTGCACGTGGTCCTTTAGTCTTGGTCTTCACCACACAAGTCCTCATAGTTAGCTCTGATATTATCACCAAATGATCTTATTTATGCAGTTACAGAGATAGCCTGACAGACTCCATACAAGGCATTCATTGCACATCTTTAAATTTCCATCCTGTTCTCCAAATACCCTGCTTAAAGTGCACTAATATTTTTGTGGGTCCCTAATTTATATGCTGCTAGCACAGTAATAGAATAGTATATTGTGTTTTCTATGTAAAAAGCCACAGTTGGTTCAAGGCAAACAATGAAAATACACCACAAGTTTTATAACTGTCTTTTAGCATTTGTTCAGTTTGCAATATACTGAGAACCTCAAAAAATGGTCATGGTCTATGCCTTTCTCAACTGTGAGAGGCCCACCCCCAAAATTTGGTGACACAATTTTCTTGAAACATTTGCAAGTGAATTCACTTATAAGAGAGAACATTTCTTTCTCAGAGTGGCTGATATGCTTACCTCTCCTGCCCAGAGGATCCTCCTAGGTAACGAGAAAGCCAAGTTAACATTTGAGAATTTGTTGCTTGGTGATCGATAATTAAAGTACCATGAAACGAATATCTTATCATAGAGGGTACTCTCTGGAAACCAGAAAATGCCCATTCCCCATATACATTGTCCCCAACTCTACATTCTGTTAGACAGTAAAGCCAAAGATGGCCTTTCTCTTTGTGCTCCATTCTTATTTCTAAGTTTATGTATTTATTTATTTATTTATTTATTTATTTAAGAGAGAGAGAGAGAGAGAGAGAGACAGCACGTGTCAGTGCATGCATAGACACATAAGTGGGAAAGGGGCAGAGAGAGAGGGAGAGAGAGAGAACCCCAAGCAAGCTCTGCACTCACAGTGCTAACCATGAGCTCATGACCTGAGCTGAAACCAACAGTTGGATGCTCAACCAACTGAGCCACCCCAGTGCCCCATCTTTGTGCTCCATGTGCTTTCTTCAGACATTAAACTTCAGTCAAATAGCTGTTCCAGGAGACCATGAAGATATCTGTTTTCTTCCCATCACATGTAGATTTAATTTGTTTAGTTTAATTTTCCAAGAGAAAACTTACTGCCAAGCCTCAGGTTCAACCTCCCTGTAGGTACCACACACTCCCAATATGACACGGTACAAAAAAAAATAGACACCATACCTGACCTTGAGGATTTGCCATGCTAAAATGGTAGGTTAAACCAAGAAATCTGTCCTAAACAGATAAACTGGAAGCAGCGTGGTTTGGTGGAGGGACACATGGATTCAACAGCCTAGGCTTTCTTCCCAGCCCTGTCTTGTGATTTTGGGGAAGACAGCCTCCCATCTTGAAAATGGTGGGCCTGAAGTGGGGGTGGTTCAGGAAACCTCTCATGACTGGAACCCATTCATTCATTCATCAGATATATATTAGAGCTTCCCATGTACCAGGGTGTGCCACAACTAAATGGCAAGATGAGTAAGATATGATTCCTGCCTTCAAGGGACTTCCAATCTACAGCCTCTAGCTCTAAAATTTCACACTTCAAAATACAATGATAATCAGAGAAATTTATTTGCACAGGGGCAGGTTGACCAGCTTAGTAAGGCCATGTGCTACATGGGAAGGGCTCCCATGGGATCAAATTTGGTCAAATTTGAGAAAGTGCCTTTATCCCTTGCAGTCTCCATTTTCTCTTCTACAGAATGGGCATAATAAGATCTACTTTGGAGCATTGGGAGGATTAGAGCTAAGATATAGAAGGTGACCCACACATGGTAAGCATTCCACACACCCCCTCTCCCAATTTCACTCTTGAACTTCAATGTCCATTCTCCATCCAAGCAGTCAGAATGATATTTTGATTGATCTTAAAAATATAAATTGTGTCATATCACTTAGAACACTCCCATGTGCCCACCCGGATGTGTAGGCTCCTGGCTCCACATATGGCAGCCTACAAAGATCCTGCATGATCTGGGAAAACAAGATCACCACTTTCCCCTCATCACTCCCACCAGGAGACCACAAGCCTCCCCTCTGCTTTCTCAAAAAGATGAGTGTGCCTCAGGGCCTTTGCTCTTTTCATTTCCTGAAGAATTACTGGTTCTTCACCAATCAGATTTCAGCTCAAAGGTCAAAGAGGCCTTTTGTGGCCACACACCCCTCAGCCCAGTCACTTCTATCACATATTCCTGTTTAGTTTTTGTAACATCGGCCCCAAATTCTCTTATTTGCTTCCTTGTGTATTGTCTGCCCTACCTCCCTCAAGAATATAAATTCCCCAGAGGTAGATTCCTTGTTTTATTCACTATATCCCCAAAACAGAGGCAATGCCTGGCACATAACAGGTGCTCAATAAGTATTTTTTGAATTTATGTTGCTGTTTTAATGATTATCATTACCATTGATGGCTGCAATTTATTTGAGTAAAGATTTCTCAGATAATGTCTGAACCTTGAGTCAGAAGAAGAAACTAATTTTATGCCTGAAACACAAAGCTGAGGAGGACTAGTGGGAAAGTCAGGAACTGGAAGGAAGGAGAATGTGGGCCTAAAGGGGGCCTTTCAATGTAATAGAAAGAGTTCTGGATTTTAAGCTGAAAGGTCTAAATACTAGGCCTAATTTAATCACAAGTAACCTCAACCCTCAACTCCTCACGCCTTAGTTTCCTCATATGTATAATAAAGGAAAGGTTGAACTAACTGGCCTTAAAATTTCCCCAGCTCTGTGCCTTGAGGAGAGGGCCACTTCTGTGGAAGCCCAGAAAAGCATTTGCATGAGATGCTACAGGAAAGCGGCCAAGAAGGCGGTGATGTGTGGGAGGCCCCTGCTGCACGCCCACTCAGACATACTCAGCCCTTCCCAGGGCTTGCTTCCCGGACAGGGCCTGGCACAGGGCAGCTGCTCACAAGGTATTGACTGAGCGAACGAGTGGAACCACAGAGGGGGGAACTGACAGTTCAGTGACTCAGAAGGAAGGACCACTGAGTCACCGAGCCACTTCCTGTCTTGCTCAGTGCCTCCACGCCAAGCCCTAACAGGGTGGGAAAGCGGCAAAGGGTTTCAGCTCTAGTGGGTCCACGTGCAACAGTGCCACGTGGAGAAAGCCCTCAGGGTTAAGGGTGTGGGGTGCAGGGGAGGAAATAAAATAGTCACCTAAACTTTGTTTGAGTTCTGGGCAGCAGACCCTAACATACAACTAAAGTCATACAGCCTGATTCCTTTTTCAGAGCAATAAAGTCAGTTTCTAGAACGTCAGCTATAAAAGGGGCTGTATCAGCTATCTAGTCTTGTGTAACAAAGCACCACTTAGTTGATGAAAGCAATAGCCGTTTTATTTGCTCACGGTTCTGTGGGTCAGTGATTTTGGCTGGGCTCAGCGGAGCGGTTCCGCCGGGCTCTTGCAGGGGTTTGCTCACCTGACCGTGTTCATCTGGTGACTTAACTGGGGACGGATGGTCCAACATAGCTTCACTCAGTGTCTTCTGGTTGGTGTTGGCTTCTGGCTGAGCCTTTCTCTCCATGTGGTCTCATCCTCAAGGAGGCTAGCCTGGGCTTGTTCACGTGGCTGCAGCATCTTATCAAGAGGTTGGTAGCAGAAGCCGTAAGGCCTCTTACTGCTTAGACTCAAACATAATGTCACTTGTTCTCCATTTTATGAACGAGAGAAAGTCACAGGGCTAGCCCGGATTCAAGGGAAGGGGAAAAAGATGCTATCTCCTGTTAGGGGAATGATTACGTTGCAAAGGAGAAAAACATATAGGGATGCAAGAAACCGTGGCCATCTCTGTCAACAACCTACTACAGAGGCCTCAAGGCTCATGCAGGGCTCTCATCATACACACATAGGTTAAGTGACTTGGTCAAGTCCGGAGAGTTAGCGGCACATGCGGAATGGGAACCCGCACTTCAGTCCCAAGTTCCACACGTTGAAAGACCTCTTCCATCCACAGCCTTATCTTCTTTACCCAAACCTTCTGACAGAGCCAGTCTTTGGAAGCACCGCACTTCTCAGTCTTCCTGCTTTGGATTTGCTGACCAATCCAGTGACAGATTTAGGGACAGAGTCCTGTTTCTAAGGCTACAGCTGTATTGGTTTCGTGGGCCTCCTTAATAGAAAAGGAGATCCCAGTCCATCTTCTGGTCCTTTGGGAGCCTATCAGCCTCCCAAGCCACAGGTAGATTTGGCAGCAAAATCCCATTTCACTGGGCTCTGTTATACTCATTTAATAAAATAGCACTTTGTAGTTATAGTTTTTAAAGCAATATGCCCCTAGAATATATTGGAAAGGTAGTAAAGCAATCTTTTAGACACAACATGACTACCAAGAATTAGTTCACCAGAACAGCTTCTGAAAGTGAAGGCTGAGGGAATAATCATCATCATCTAATATTTATTGAGTTTTAACTACATCCAGGCACTGGCTCAGTATTTACATGTACCAGCTCATTAATTCTCATAACTACCACATGACATAGGTATTATTGCTATCCCTGTTCATAAAACTGCTCTTAAATGTCACCTTTGTGTCCAGTTGCCAAATCCAAGGTCTTATTTACAGCTTTTAGCCTTTTCAACTCTGCATAATTTGAAAATACTTATTCATTCATTCATCCACACAGTCATTCTACTGGGTGACAAGACCTGGTCTAAGTGTAGGTGGTAATTGCAGTAAACAAGTCAAAAACACTTCTTGTACTCAGGGACCTTCCCGTCTAGTGAGGTGGATAGACATTGAATAAGCAGCAGCCTGCAGGATGCGTGTTGTAAAGAGGGAGCTGGGGAAGCCCTCTCAAAGGTGAATCTTACTTCCCTTGGTTTCTAGGAGTTGAGACTCCAGATTCTACTTCCTTATTTCTCTGACCACTCCTTTGCTGGTTCCTTTTTCTCCATTCGTCCTTTAAACCTTGGCATTCTCCAGAGATTTGTCCTCATAACTCTTTCTTCTCTAACCATTGATGAACTCACCAGTCCTGCTTCAGCCATCACCCCTGCTCCACCCAGGGTTTGGATCTCACCTTCTTCCCTTCTGGTCCATATGCTTTCCCCTGGAGCTCATCTGCACTCTGTGGCTTCAACACCTGCTGAGGATTCCCAAACTTGATCTCCAGTCCCCTCATATTTCCATCTCACTACAGGATGTTGTAATCCATACATCCAGAATCATGCCTTGGCCATTTATACCCCCTTGCTGATATTTTTAGTTCTGCCTTCAGCTACCCTTGCCTTTTCAGCCAGCTATAAACACCGTTCACCTTCAGGGCACAGGGAACAGCCAGCTCCTCCAGGAAGTCTGCCCCACCCTCTTCAGATGGAACCAGTCATTTCTTCCTCTGACCTCTTTTCTTTCCCTACCCCGCCCCCCTCCCCTACCTATCACCACCTTACAGAACGATTAGCTTTGTCTGGGTCGGCCTCTGCCACACCGAGTGCCCCCTGAAGACATGGACCATGTCTTGTTCATCAATACATGTCCCTATGTTTCACCACCCAGTAAACATCCAAATACCATTTGTTGAGCTATTGAACTCAGTTTGGATCTAGAAAACTTTTACAATTCCCCAGTCGAAAGCCATGCCTTTTAACGAGACCACAAGGTGTCTTAGCATTTCTGTTAGGGTTAGCTCAGTGTGCCTGTGTCAGTCACAAGACCGTGGGCAAACTATCTATTTGCAGGCAACCCCCCCCCCCATTTTGTCTTTTATCCATGAACACCCTCCAGTACCAAACATGTAATGAAAATGTTTGTGGCCCAGAGTCATTTCACTACCTTTGTCCATCCTTGGTCAAAGGTTCATTCATTACTTAACAAGTACTAATTGAGTGTTTTCTTTGTGCCAGGTATTCAAGGCACAAAGAAATTTAAATTCTAGTGAAGGCACATAGACAATAAACAAGCAAATAAATAAACAAGATAATATCAGATTGATAAGTGCTGCAAAAGGAATAAATGGGGTGATAAGATACAGTGTAAGAGGGTGGGGGCCATTTTAGCAGGCATGATAGAAGGAATCAGGCACAAAGTTCCAGGAGGCGAACAGGAAGGGTAACAATCCCAACGCAGGAAAGAAAAAAAAAAAGGGGGGCATCTCTGAGAAGTTGAAAGGAATGTAGATGTGCATTGGGTGGAATGAACATGAGGAACAAGATGACATTGGAGAGGCAAGCAGAAGCCAGGTCAGGTGGAGTCCTGCAGGCATGGAGGGACTTCTGATTTTATTAAAAGCAAAATAAGGAGTTATTAAAGGATTTTATACACAGAGGAGACACAATCTGATTTATTTTGTAAAAATAGCTCTCTGAAAAGAAAGTACAGAGGGTGGAGTGAGAACAGAAAGACCAGTTCCAGGATTGTTTTAATGGTCCAGGCAAGTTCACTGGGGGCTTCGAGCAGGTGCTGGCTTCGGAAAGGGAGATGACGGCTCCCATGAGCACCTGCCAAATTCTGTCTGCTCTCACTACCATTCTGAACCATCAGCCCAGCCAGGGGAGTGTCGCCACTGCATGCCCAGGGCCCAGGAGAAACCCATGTGTGGTGGGCAAGAAATACCCAGAGCTGGCTGGCCGCCCACATCCTCTCATCTCTCACTGTCTCCTCGGCCCCTTTCCTTCTGGCTCAGCCCCACAAGAAGGAAAACTCTGCCTCTGTGCCAGCCCTTCAGAGGTCTGGAGAGACTGGCAGGGCACAGGAATGCCTGAAAGCTGAGGCGACTGCAGGATCCAGCAGGTGTGGGCAGCAGTCACAGTGGTCTCAGGTCCTACCAGCTGCCTTACTATAGATCCCCATTCCATTTACCTGGGGCTGCTGTCCCTATCTTGATTTACCCTCAGACTATCCAAACGCTTCATTGTTGCCCTGACTGCTAAAACACAGTTCATGTTTTCCCCTGCAAAACAGAGAAGTGTTTTAAATTCATTAAACTGAGTTGAAGCGAACTAGCCAACTGTTAGGAGGAGCTCCAGTGTGCCCAGGGGCACTGGACCCAGCCCACGTCTTCACCTGCTACCTCTCACCCCTGAGCGTGCACACTCCTGCAGTGTACCAGCCTCCTTCTCCCCTCCTGGGACCTGGTGCTCTCCCCTGCTTACCTAACTTCTCCTTCAGGTCTCGGCTCTAATATCACTTCCTTCTTTCTAGAGGCTGTCCCTGAGGGCTGCCTGCCGGTCTGCGTTAGATGCCCTGATTAAATGCATTCAAAGCACTAGGCACTTTTTCTTCATAGGATTCACAGTAATTATAATGCATACTTACCCAGCAGAGTGGAAACATATGCACCACGGCTCAGGCGTTTTTTTTCAATGCTTAGCTTAAATTTTTATTTATTTATTTAATATATTTATTTGAAAGAGAGAGAGCAAGAGAGAGAGAGAGAGCAGAGGAGGAGCCAAGAGAGGAAGGGAGAAAGAGAGAACCTTTAGCAGACTCCATACTCAGCATGGAGCCTGATGCGGGCCTGGATCTTATGACCCTGAGAGTGAGACCTGAGCCGAAATCAAGAGTCAGGCGCCTAACCGACTGAGCCACCCAGACGCCCCATAAGTATTTTATTTCTATAAATGGTCTCATTTGCTCCCACTCATGCTGATGGTGGTAGTGGGGGTAGGGGGAAATCTTCAACTTGCTAGTGAAAAGTAACAGCCTCTCCCAGTTTAAAATAATCTGTTTTCCCCAGTCAATTAATTCAAGGTTGCAAGTTGCTGGCCTTGGGCACTATCAAGACGCCTTGGGCTACCATTGCCTCCATGTCTGCAATCTGAGGGTCAGCTCCACCCTCCAGCCTTTGACCACAAGGCCACCTCTTAGTTTGCTGTGGCCGGCTCACAAGCTAGCATTCTCAGACGTCTTGGGAGTGTGTCTTGAGGAACTTCTACATCCCCTACGTGCCACACACAGGACAGGAGGAAGTGGGGCGCAATCTCAGGCCCCCTTTCCACGGAAACACATCCGCCACTGTGTCGACTCCACTGTGGCTTCCCCATGGTTTGTGGGGTGCCCAGAGAGAGAATTTTCTCTCATATCCAAGCGGAAGGCAGAGCCCAGTCTCCTGTGGTCTGACTCCCCTTCTGCTACCTGGACTATTCTGTATCCCTGCCGTGTGCTCAGGATGGAGAGACACAAGTCTTTCTCTTCCTCCGTTCTCCTGCCAGTGGAGTTGGGTCTTCCCTTTTCTTCCAGTCTTGTGGGACCCTGTGATCTGTGATGTGGTCTCTGAACAGATTATGTATGGCGGACGGACGCCGAATGAAGCCCACGATGCAGGTTTGCCTCTTCATATGTAAAGGCAAGTTTTGGGAATTAACCACCACCTTCCCCCTGCCCGCCATGCCCCTTACACTTTTCCTTTCTCCCACAGAGTTTGCCTTTTAGGATTACTTTCTTGCAGATTTAAAAAATCAAGTTTGACTCCCTAAAGCTGAGGAGTGACCTCTTTCTCCTACCTTGCTTCCAACCTCACAAAATCCATCCATTCCTGGGCGGGGGCCACACGGTTTTCAGGAAACCAAAAGCACCCCGGCTTAATGTTTTGTTTTGTTTTGTTTTAACTTCTTATTATAGTAATTTGTGTGAGTCTTTGCTGAAGGTGTATCGCTATAATCTCTTTTGCTCAGCGCTGTTTTCTTTGTGACGAACACACATACATGTGATTAACATACACTTTGTCGCATGACTTACGCCAAGGATTAAACTTTGTAATAATGACAAAATGTCAAAATTGTCAGGGACCATAGAGATCATTTAGTCCAATCCTTTTATTTCAGGAGAAGAAACCTAGGCCAGAGTGATTAAACATACTATTCAAAGTCACATCAATAATGGCAGGTGTGGATTTGAACCTCTAATTCTTCTGCCCCCCAATTTATTACTGTTTCCCATTTCAGACAACCGCCTTTGCATGGGATTTCATTTGCCTATTTTGCCTAAACCCAAACTATGTAGTTTCATCGAGAACC
The DNA here is from genome assembly GCF_024362965.1 of Panthera pardus. Taxonomy (NCBI): domain Eukaryota; kingdom Metazoa; phylum Chordata; class Mammalia; order Carnivora; family Felidae; genus Panthera; species Panthera pardus. The sequence goes on from NW_026526991.1 coordinate 24,675,752, forward strand.
AGTTGCCTTCATAGATTTGGTTATGGAGACAGAAATTGTCTCCTTCTCATTTTTTTCATCTAGCCTATATAGATATGTCATTTTCAGAATGGAAATAGTTTGCTTTTTCATGATTACCAAAATCATACCTTCTCACTGTAATAAAAAAAAACTAAAGAAATCTTTACTTCGTGTTTCTAGCATTTAACATAGTGTTGGTAAGTGCTGAATTGATGTTGAATGAATATTAATGAAATAAAAAGTCATGCATAGTTGTGCTACCCAGAAATAATTATTCAGTGTATGTGCTCGCTATTTGTACACGTATAATAAAAACAGAATTAGATATTTATTTTTCTGTTACCAGGTTCCTTCAAAAGAACACATTGAAACATACTCAAATAACTTGTAGCCCATTCAAGGAGGTCACCTGGGGAGGTGATATTCTTATTTCAATAATGTTATTGTGCTAATACACTTATGGAGTTATCTTCCAAGGTTGTTGCTAATTATTTTATTCTCAGTATGAACAAATATTAATCCTTCGATGGATTTTATTTGGAACAGGAATGGCACTTGAATAATGGTGGAAAAGGTGGGTGTTACTGTTTTGGATAAAAAGCAAGACATGAATATCAAAGAATGAGATTGACATTTGCTGGATGCATGCTTAGAAACTGCTTTGGAGATTGGCCCCCATAAGGAGTTCCAAAATGTTTCTTGCAGGGGCATCATAGGAAAAGATGCATATCTCCCAAGGAAACAACTTAGAAGGTAATGGTTTGCATCTGAATGTAAATATTCCAGTGAATGGGTTTTAAAGACAATTATATTGGTTTATGGTAATATTTTGTACAATTTCAAACTCAGAAAACTGAAAAGTGTAATTGTAGCAAATTTTAAATTTAGCTTAATGAGATTTTTTTTTTAATGTTTATTTATTTTTGAGAGACAGAGACAAAGCATGAGTGGGAGAGGGGCAGAGAGAGAGGGAGACACAGAATCCCAAGCAGGCTGCAGGCTCTGTGCTGACAGCTCAGAGACCCAATGTGGGACTCAAACCCACGAACTGTGAGATCATGACCTGAGCTAAAGTTGGATGTTTAACCAACTGAGCCACACAGCAGCCCTGATTTATTTTTTTAATTTTATTTTTTTTTTATTTTAGAGAGAGAGAGAGAGAATGCATGAGTGGAGGAGAGGGGCAAAGCGGCAGAGAGAGAGAGAGAGGGAGGGAGGGAGAGAGAGAGAGAGAGAGAGAGAGAGAGAAAATCTCAAGTAGGCTCCACACACAACTCGGAGCCTGACACAGGGCTCAATCTCACAACCCTGGGATCATGACCTGAGCTGAAGTCAAGAGTCTGGTGCTCAACTGACTTAAGCACCCAGGGGTCCCTGTTTTGTTTTTAAGCAGACATTTTTAGGTCTTCCATGATCTTGGCTGAAGGGTGATCAAGGAGTTTCTTACCAATTGCAACAAGCTTTCTCTTGTAGCTGCTTTGAATTTGTTCCTTACTGCTTTGCTTTTCTTCTCAATGTCCACCTTTAATTTTATGATACTTCGTAACAATGCACAAGAGAAGTGAGCCTCTCATATACTTCTGCACTTCCTAAGTTATAACATGTTATTAGGGCAAAAATGTACCCCATTTTCACTTCAGGGGGCACAAGTGTCTACAGGAGCCAGGCAGGTCATATACAAGTATGAACAGAGTGTCCGTAGGATAACAGTGCCAACCTGATGACAAAGGTGAATAACTGGCGGCCTCGGTGTTGGAAGGCAATAGGAAATGGTGGGGGACTGGGAAAGTCAAAGAACACTTCCGCATGCAAAGGAGACCAACTTTTACCACAGGGGAGTGAACTCAAGGTTATTAGACCTCCTGATCTTTCGTTTTGACAAGGTGGAAGTCTAGGTTTTAATCTTATTTCTCTTGATTTTTAAATGTCGACAAATAGTTCAAACACGTCAGAGGGGCAGAGGAGCATAATGGTCAACAACTTGCATTATGCAGCCAGACTGCTTGGGTTCAACTTCCACCTCTGCAATTTTTTAATTAACTGTGCCACTTTAGGCAAGTTACTTAACCTCTCTGTGCCTTAGTTTCCTCATCTGTAAAATGAGGACAGTCATATAGTACCGATCTTGTAGGTTTGAGGTGCAGATAAAGTGAGTTTATATATGTAAAATGTATATATGCCTGGCCTATAGTTAGTGCTACAGAAATGTTAGCTTTTTATTATTTAAAATGAGAAGCCATTGTGTGGGCTAAATAAAACACATCTGCAGGCTGAATTCAGCCCATAGATTTCCAATTTGGGCACTGTGGTCTAGAAACAGGAAAGAAAGCTTTTGGTAATCTAAGGCAGTTTGTATAAAATTATAGTCACTATCTCAGCATACTCCAAAGTACACTAAGAGTTTAAAATAGGCTAGAAAAGTCAATCTGACCCTTGGTAACTCTCCAATTTCCTGATAAACACAGTGGTCACTCAGCTGATCTACAGGAGGGGGGGGGGTTCCATTTCACCTGTGCAGGGCTCTATAGGTATGGCAGGCTGAGTGGTTAACATATTGAAATAAATGAACAAATGAAATAAAAATCCATAAACAGATGCTCTCCTAGCTGACCCCATCCATGACTTGGCCAATCCAACTACCCCAGCTTCTGCCCCAGTGACTCCTTTCGGCCCTGCTTCTGTTCCACGGCATCTGTTCTGGTTGGTTAGTGTTCTCTCCATACCGGTCGTTATTTTGTTTGTCACCTCTGCACTTAGGTGCAGCAATGCCAAATAAATTGCAGATTCAACCATTAAAAGGTTTGTCTTCCTACAACCTGTTATTTAACTCTCTTTGAGCCTTAGCTTCCTTATCTGTAAAATGGGGATAACACTAGTAACTATCTCTTATTATGATAAATGAGAGAATCCATGTAAAGTGTTTTGCACAGTGCCTGAAATATGTCAACCCTCTCCATAAATACTAGCTATCATTGGTATTAATTTGCATACCGTATCACCAGGTGAAGGTCATGTCTTGAATCTCTTAGAGCCTCAGGAAGGCTTAATCTAGTTCAGATGGGCTTGCTATTCAAGGCCTATAGATTTATAATTATATATAACTATATACAAAATTATATTTTATTTATTATTGTAGATTATTACAGAAGCATATAAACACATTAAAATAATTTGGACAATAAGAAAATGGGGGGAAATTTAACAACTCACCAGTCTAGAACATTAGCTTCTAAATAGCATATTTAAATAGGATTATGTAAGAAGAAATTTTCAAGTGAATCAAATACAATATGACACCTCTCTGTCATTTGGCCAGACTAATAGCCCCCTGAGGGCAGGGTCATGTCCATCTTGGTTACTGCTACATCCCTGGCACCCGCAGAGTGCATGGCCATGATTGGCACTTAATTTTTTATTGAATGAATGGGTGGCTCAGTCGATTGAGCATCTGACTCTTGATTTCTGCTCAGGTCATGGTCTTACGGTTTGTAGGATCCAGCCCTGCCTCGGGCAGTGTGCTGACAGTGCAGAGCCTGCTTGGGATTCTCTCTCTCCCTCTTTCTCTCTGTCAAAATAAATAAATAAACATAAAAAAATAATTATTTATCAAATTAATGCACAAATGTTGAATGAATGAATGAATGAATGAATGAAAACGGGGGAGAAAGCAGGCACAGAACATTAGAGCACAGGGGAGCCCCAGGCTGGGTATTTGTTAACCAGGAGTTGACTGGCAGGTATCATGGATCAGAATTCAGTTTCTGGGAAGGTAGAGTGGGGAAGAAAGTGGGGAGTCCAGATCTAGGAGTATACACGGGGAAAGAACAAAACAGGATCTCAATGTTCAATGAGAAGCCCCAGCAATGAGGTGGAAGCTTGGAGCTGTGTGGTCCTGCTCAGCTGGTTGTTTTAGAGACCCCTAGCCCCACCCCTGCTCAGGCATCTGCTGGTCTTGGAGTGTGATAGGTCCTATTCCATAGGCAGCTGCACCCCTACTGGGCCAGGTGGGAAACAAAGCACCCATAGATAGCTGGTAGTCCCTCCCCAGGTTCATCATCCTTAACGTAATTCCCCTGTTTGTTTTAGCTCCGTCTCATACCCAGCCTTTCCTCACTCCTGCCACTACCCTTCAGTGGGAATTAACGCTCCTTCAGTGGAGCCTATGGAGGACTTTAGGCTCAGGTCAGCTTGAGACTAAAAGATCCTTGTAATATGTCTCTCTGTGAGCTGATCCTAACTTACAGAAACCGGCCCTGCGTTGTTGACTTCTAGAGATGGGGAACTGTGTTTAGTATGTCACCTTGTTCGGTGATATAACAGCTGGCATGCAGGGGCACGGCTGTGGTGGTTACTAAACCATTGAAATAAACTCAGCAACTGGAGGGTTAATACTGGGCACAGAGAGAAGGCCCTCCAATAGAATGTCCAGCAAGTTCTCCAAGGGCTAATGCCTTGTTATGAAATGTATTGAAAATCACTGCTGACTGTTCTTAAAATGTAACCCAATCCTTGGCATATTATTATATAAATGAATGAATGAATGAACGAACGAATGAATGAAGGCAACAGTTGTTCCATAAATTTGTGTTGCATGAATGAGTTTTCTCTGTCAACTGTTTTTTGAAAAGGCATGTATCTCTCACATGCAGCAGAATGTCCTGAATACATCTTAATCGGCGTTTGAAACTAGTCTCAGAAGTCAAGGTCACCCTCTTACTTGTAACTGGGCTTTTATATAACACACTTCAATCACCCAACTGGGGCGACTGTCAGAAAAGCTTTCTATGGTAAGTAACACATCCAGAGCACAAGTCGTATTTTGCTTTACATACTTAAGTGAAGAATTGGTCCCTGGCTGAACATAATGGAAGTCATTTGTTCTGGAAAAAGCAATTCAGAAAAAGATATCACCTAAAAAGCTAGAGTAGTCTACTCAAAACTCTCTCCTCTGATGGGCTGTGAAAGATACTTGGGCTTAAGCGCTATTTTTCGAGGGGTAAGGAGTGTTTTAATTTCCCATAATGGCATCGTCTAGGAAGTCAGTTTATTCACGGTAACCATTTGCCCCTGCAATGTGTGATTGGCCCCATCTGAGAAGTAACGGATGCTCCTTTTAGTGCCTGGCAGTTAAAGCAGTTTGGAAGTGATTTCCACAATTCCTAGCCAAAGTTGAAGGGGTTTCAATCAGTGGGAAAAGTGGAAAGAAACTCCTTGCATTTCAGAGGTTGTCCTTGAGAAGACTCTCTCAAGCCTCCAATCAGGGATCTGGTAACATTTTTTCTATCATTCATCGTCACCCATCTCTGCAACGAGAGGAGCCCAATTTTGGTTTCCTATATAAGGACCAGCAATAAGGGGAGGGGAGTCCCTCAAAGCCACTCTCTCTCTCTCTCTCTCTCTCTCTCTCTTTTATTTTAGCCCCTTTCTTTCAGATTTAACCATGGGATTACTTCTCCCTGTTAGAACTGTAGTTTTCGTAACTCAGCCCTGATGCCAGAGTGCCATGTGGCCTCAGAATGGACAGCACACATCCTTGTAGCAACTTCCTCGGAACCCTGGAGGGTGGAGGAGAGAAGAGGGGTGGGGAGGGAAAATGCGAGCCCTCCCTGGAGTGGGGGTACAACTCTTCTCACATCCCTTATGAGTGAGCTTCTCCAGGCACATCTCTGGCCAAAACGGGGGAGCCGAACCCAAACCCTTGCCTTGTGGGAAGTGGAGATTTGGTCCCTTTCAGCTTTTGTTCAAAGTCTCCTATAAAAGGGAGCCGCCCTGTCCCACCCGGGACTTCAGGGAAGCTGTGCCCTCCCCAGAAATGACAAATGGAAAAGACAGAACGGACTCCAGCCAGGCCAGGATACAGTCTCTGGAAAGAGGTTGTTTTTGTCTCCAGTGCCATAGAAAACACATCCTCTTAACTTATTAAGTAGGGAAACAGCACGATCACACACGCTGGAGGTTACCAAGGTGAACAGAGTCCAAGATTAAAATCTGCCAGCCCAGTGGTGCATGGAAGCATGGAAGGCCCAAAGAGGAAATCTAGTTCACTGTTGGTAAATTTTTTTGGATGCTGTTTATGTTTGAACTTTTCTCTGTTTTCCTGTAGAAACTTCCGTACCCTCTTCCTGTGTCCCTACAAAAGGCCTGGACAATGCAGTCCCAGCACCGCTGTAGGACATGGGCAGGGCCCCACCTTCCTCCTTCCTGCAGGGATATCCTTTCCTATAGAAGAGGTAAGAATGTAAGGTTCATGTGAAAATGTTATTATATTCCTTATCTCAGTCATTTCGTGATTTGCTGTTTGGCGACAATAAGTCAGCCTGGCCACATTCACAATAGAGGTGGCCCCAGTTCCTAGTTTTGGCTCGTGCTGTTTTCTCAGCTGAAGAGGGCAAACGGCTGTTAAAAATGCTGCTTGTTTTCCAGGATCTTATCAAGAGTTCACGTCTAAGGCCAGAAAGAGAAGGGAGGGCTCCATTTTTTTTTCTCTCTCCTCATTGTTTCCAACTGATTTGGCAGGAAATGGGAGTCCTCTACCTGTCCCTCCTGGGAGTAAAATTGATTTGATTTCATTTTTCAGATGTATCCGTTACCACCAGGAGTTGGGGACATTTCTGCTCTCCCCAAAGCAAATGTGCCCTGCATTTACACAAATGACATCTTTCAAAATTGGAAACGAGTCAAATTTAAATGGGGTGCTTTGGGATTGGTGATTGCCATAAATTGCCTCAGAGAATCTCAGCTTTGTTTTATCTTCTAATTCACCCCTTTGTAAAGTGCCTTTTGGGGCTGTGGACTTTGGCTGACTTCAGCAAGTTTGTGTGTGTGTGTGTGTGTGTGTGTGTGTGTGTGTGTGTTGTATAGCATCATTGGCATAGACACTCAGAGAATCGAAATCCTTCACACAGGGTTTCACATAAATTAGGGCAGTTCACATTAACAGCTGCCTAGGAGCATATGTTACAGATGGGCAATGCAGAACTCAGGAGAAGGTGAGTCAGTTTCTCAAGAATCATAGTGTATCTGTGGTTGACCCAGTATTTTCCATTTAACCGAGTTCAGCCAATTCAGTCAATTGGGACAAGAATCAAGGTCCACCTAGGTGCTTCATCTCATATAAAATCAACCTCAGATGATTACATTTTGAAGGGCTGGGTTGTTTTAGTATCTCTAGATAAAGTTTAAATATAGGAATTATATAAACCACAGTTTTCCATAAACAGAAGGATCTTTCCTTTCAATGTCAACACTTCACCTTAAAGCTAAGACACAGAACCTGGACAGTTACTAGATGGAATCATAAAACAATCCATCCTTAACTACCCTCAAGACTACAAGAACTGGAAAAAGCGACTTTATTCTGCTCTAGTGGGATCTTGGTTTTCCCGGGCTACATCATCCTCAATCCAGGACCCTGCCTCTGATCCAAGAATCTCTATCCCCACCCAGTCTCGTTATGGAATTTCAGCTCCTCACGTGCACTGCTCATGCTGGCGGTCGTTTGTGGCTCTTCTGCTGTGTGAGGATGTTTGCAGTCAGGGAGAAACCCTCCAGACTCTCTCCTACCACATGTGGGTCCTAGGTGGCCCATGGAGTGGCTGCTGCTCCCACACCTGCCTGCTCCCCCACCTCCTTGGCTGTGTTTGATCAGAGCCATACTTACCCTCTGTGTTCATCCTGGGGTACCCAACTGCTGCTTCACATACAGATGTCTGATAGATCTGCCAAGAGCCACCCCAGATAGTTTTTCCACCCAAGCGAGACAACCAACTTTAGACCAGCCTCTAAGGGATTACATTTGTGGGAGAAAAATATTTGACATCCTTGTATTGTATTAACCAATGCTTTCCCTCAATCCCAACATTTCCTTTCTCTCCTTGGTGCTTCCCCCATGCCCCTAACTCTCTTTGAAGCAGTTGGGCAATTCTGTGCTGACTGCCTCAGAGAAAGGATGTTACAATGGAAAACAGCCGGGAAAAGACTCTTCCTGACTTTTGAGTTTCAAAAGCTTAGGCCATTAGGGAAATGGAAAAGACCCACAGAAAGGACAAAACATTTGGCAGCAATGTCATGAGTGAGAACAATCCCTCACTAGCCCCACTCCCTGAGCTTCAAGAGTTGGAGAGAGCCAGAGGGGAGAGAAAAGAATTGGTGAAGTCTGGGACAAGAGGGCCAGATCTGAAGGGGCCATTTGCTCATGAACAGAAACATCATCCACAGTATACCCATAATCTACTCAGAACTCTCTGCATCACTCATGCCCACGGGCTATACCAGTTGACATCCGGTGAGGATTTCTCACTGACTGTTTAGCAGGAATAACAGCCGTCTGTGCTCCCAGCTTGGCTATGATGTCACAGTTGGACTTACCCCATGTGATCAACCCAGCAAACAATATCTTAGGGCACCAGTAGGCCCCCAACAAGAATGGTGGGGCCCTTGGGCACCTGGCAAGTTATTGCAGTAGGAGGAAAAGTCCCTGTGTCTACAATTAAAAGCTGAATGAAATCAGCTCAAGATTTTCTCAGACCAAAAATCATGGTTAAGTCTCACCTCTATCCAAGCTCTCCTAATTATATGATTCCTCTAATCTTCTTAAGGGAACTACATTGCTCTTGTATGCTGAAGATCTTTGAACTGTTTCCCACAGAGGTGGTCCAGTGATCTATTTGAGTGATTCTACCTTGTGTTGCAATTCTAGCCTCTGACAAACACTTGACCTTGATTTTGACTGTAAGTAATTGCCTGGCTTTCCAGGTTCTCATGCTTGTCTTCATAGAACCCTGCTCTCCTCAGCTCCCAGGACAAGAGGGTTTGTGCAGCTTTAATGTCTCCAACTTCACTAGAGTGTCAGTCTCAACACACCAGCCACCCTCCTTCTCATGGGCTCATCGGTCACATCAATCACACACCTAGGCATTCTCTAACTCTGAAGACAATCAACCTCTGTCCCATCTTCTCTAAGATTGAGTGAGTTACAGATAAAATGGAGTCTTCAGAGCCACGCCATAAGTACCAGAAGGTGGAGGTTGTGCCTGGGATGAGTCAATGTATGAGATCAATGGAACTAGGTTGAGTGTGTGGCTGGTCTGGATCACTTCTCATCAACATGGGGTCCCTTCTTCACTCTCTTTTCTCCCATGTGACTGGTACCTTTAGACCATCCTGAGGACAGTCCCATTCTCTTCCTCACTCAGGGAAGGGTAGTAGGGTTGCTCCAGACCCTAAGGAAAGGCTTCTCTTTTAGTCTAGAGGTAAGTTCCTGAGGGTCACAAAGTGGGCCCGAGAGCCAAGTGCCAGCAGTTGAAGTTTTAAACTAGAGAAGGAAGGGTATAGGGACACCGGGTGAGTCCTCAATGCTAAAGTTCTCTGATGTTGTCTACACTGAAAGATGACAATGGAAAACGTAGAATAGAAGTGTCACTTCTGATTTATGGCACATACTTAGCACATTATTTATTTTCATCTTTGCTTTTTCCTTTGCCCACCCTGCTTCACAGAGGTGTTGTGAGGCCTAATGTTAATAAAGTGTTGTACAGGTCTCAGATACAAGTTATAAAGAAATACAGGAATGAGCACCATCACTGTCCCTAATTAGCCTGAAGCCAAGGGAGTATTAACTAGATTTAAAGGTTAAAGGTATAGAAATATTAGTGGGTGTTTCAAAAGCTATCACATCGGGGGAGGGGGGATGTACCATAAAAGGTGATTTTTTTCATGGTGAATTTATAAAAGCATTCAGAGGGAAAAAAATGGAGAGGAGCAAACATCAGGGATTATTAGGAGTGACCATGAAAGCAGACTAGTTAGTAAAAACAAAGCAGGTCCTCAACCAAGGTGACAGCATGACTGATTTTAATGTTAAGATTTTCACATCAGGTCTATTAAAGGAACTGTTGGCTCCATGAGTGTTTATTGGATTGAATACTAGCTGAATTAATGGGGCATTGGGTGGGGGGGGGGGGGTGTGAAAATTTTTTATTAAAATACAGAGGTTTTGTGGTAAATTATGGTAGCTATGGGTTTGCAGTTGGGAGTGGGGGATGCTTAAGAATATTCCTTCTACCAATTGCCCTAGCAATCATATCCATCCTAGGAGGTTCACTGCCTCACTTCTGATTTTTGGTGACCTTGGGGCAAGTTATTTAAGCCTTTTGTGTCTTGGTTTCCTCATTTGTAACAAGGAAATACTGAATAAATACCCTTATAGTGTCACTCTGAAGAAACATCAGTTAACATATGGAAAGCACTGGCACATGGAAAGTTACACTAAAGGGCTTACTATCCTTGTGATGATTTTCATCATTATAACTTAACTCTTGTCCTTGGAAACATCTTGAACAGGGAATCAGTTGGAAACCGAATGTGCCCATATAAGCCCCAGAGAAGGTCTAAGGACCTAGGGAAGAGAAAATTGAGAAGACAAGACACCAAGTGGAAGGAGAGTGGATCTGCCATGATGATTTTCTTGAACAGGTTTTCACACATTCTAAACGCTTTTACAGGCTGTTCTACCTCATCCAAAGCCATTCTCAAAATAATATTTGGCCTCATAGAACCAGACTGTTCCAGGCATATTCAAGGCTTGTCTTTAGCCCAATATTTTGAAGCAATGTTAGATACCACAGTATCATTCGGTCCTTCTCTCTCCATTGTCATGGTATTTTCTGAGAAGTATATTTTAGATAATGGAAAGGAGATGGTTAGTGGTGATGATTTGTCAATTATTTTAGCTCTCCTCCTGCAGGGCGTGTGATGGGATGGGATTATAGTTCTGGGCCCTTTGGGGCATTGGATAGGGTCAGGTGGCTACTTCTGGCCAGTGAGTTGAGAAAGGCAGTGAAATGGGTCACTTCCAGGCTGAAGCATTCAGCAGCAATGTAAGACTTACCAATCATCTCCTTCCCTCTGGCTTGGAAGTCAGCAATGCTGGAGATGGTGACTGTCCATCTGCCTGCATCCCTCAATGGCTCTGATAAATGACAGACAGAACCAACTCATTGCCACCCCACTTCCAACCAGTCCCCAGGGGACAGGGAGCATGAATGAGAAATCAAATTCTATTGTCAAAAGCCGCCATTTATGGGGTTATATGTTATGGCAGCATAACCCAATCTCTTGTGACTGATGCGGGTATCTTTAGTGTAAAAATCTACTTGCACACTAAACAGTGAACTACAATAGTGATAGTCTATTCTGACTATGGTCCCCAGGTAAACCTTTGAAAAACGCATCTTGTGTTATGAGATTCATCCTTTGGCCTGGTTTAAAATCCCAGCTCCTTGGCTCTGCTCCTCTAATCTGACATTCTTTTCCACGGCTTTAGTTAACGAAACCTTCTTCTCAAATCAGACCACACTTCTCACCATGGACCCTCAACAAGCCGTATTTATTCCTACCTCCCAGAGTACTCACACTATTTACTTCACAAGAACAGCTACTGGTCTCTGCCTTCTTAAATCCTATTCTTTGATTGTAATTGTCACTATCTTTCCAGATAGCAAGGGAGAAATTACTGTGAAACTCTGGAACATGATTATTGCGTTATTATTAGCAAACATAGATCAACACATAAAATACAAGAGGGCCATGGGAGGACCAATGACAATGAGATGGACCAAGGATTATGATGTGCAACTGAGGTCCTTGCATGTCAGTACGGATATTATCTAGTCACCAAAGCATCATACCCAGGACTCTATCTTGCAGCTGTACTATCACAAGTGTACAAAGTTGCACTTCTTTTTTTAAATTTATTTTTAATTTTTTAAAGTTTATTTATTTTTGAGAGGGAGAGAGAGTGTACACAGGGAAGAGGCAGAGAGAGGGGGAGAAAGAGAGAATCCCAAGTAGGCTCTGCACCACCAGCATGGATCCCAGGGTGGGGCTCAAACTCATGAACCATGAGATGATGGCCTGAGCTCAAGTCAGATGCTTAACCGACTGAGCCACCCAGATGTCCCCAACATTGCACTTCTGAGATATTTGCTGCACGGTATTTATCCTGGTGAGAAGCTGGGAAAGCCTCAGTGGCCACCAATATGACACAGACTAATTATCGCAGATCTGTAAAGGGATATGCTGGGCAAGTGTTAAAAGGAGTGAAGTAAAAGACTATGTATTGACATAGACGGATAAGCATGATATACGGTTATGTAGAAAAAGCACCTTGGAGAATAGTACGCGTGGTATGATTTGGTTTATGTTGTTAAATATATTTTATATTCATAAAACCTCTGGAAGGATATTCACTAAACCAATAGCAGGGGCTGTGTCTGTGAGGTAAGGCTGCTGGTGTGGAGTGAGGAACTCTACTTTTTACTGTATTCCTGGAATTCTTATAAGAAGCATATATTACTTTCATGATAAACATTGTAATACTATTGTTCATTGAGCACTTACTATATGTCAGGTTGCCACTAAGTTCATGTGATAATCCTCAGGATAAAACATCATGAAGAAGTACTTTTATTATCCTTACCCCATAGACAAGAAAACTGAAGGACAGGGAAGTCAAGCAATTTGCCCAGAGTTGGTAAGTGTGAAAATTGAAATCTGAATGCGGGTGGCTTAGCTACGCGAAGTGTACTCTTCATCACTGCCCTATAATCAGAATAAATGATAACAATTTTTTAAGGCCCATTCTCCTTTCAGGACACAGTTCAATTCTCATTTCTGTGATGCCACCTCCGATCACATTAGGCAATTCATTCATTCAACACACATTTAGTAAACATATGTCAAGGGGCCTGTTTGGGATCCTGCAAAGAATACAAGTCAAATTGGTCACAATCCTTGCCATCCAAGAGCTTATGAGGAAGATAAAGAGAGCTTTAAAACTGGAATGGGGGTGCTATAAGACAGCGACAAGGTCCTATGAGTTCAAAGAAGAGGGAACCAGAGTCAAGCCTGAAGGCAAGAAGGGCTTGAAGGAAAGCCACTCGTCTGTTTGGCTGAAGTGAAGGCAGTAATAGACAAGGCTGCCCAGATGGGAGAGAGACAACCTGCTGCGGGGTGTGGCTTCCGTTTGGTAGGAAATGAGATCCTGTGAGAAAAATTTTATTAGGCCAGTGATAGGCTCACCAGAGCAACCTAATGATACCAGTAAACGTTTATTAAGTGCTGGACAGGATGCTAAGTACTTTTGCATATACTACCTCATTTCATCTTCAAAACAAGCTTAGAGGAAGATATGGATACTTTCCCAATTTTACAAGGAGCTGAACCAACTGGCTATTTAGGCAGCGCAGCTGGGAAATAAGCCCAAGCAGTCTGGGTATGAGGTCTGTATCTCTAACCATTTTATCACACTACTTTTTTGGAGAAATATCTGTGGTGCTACCACACAGGGTGGCTCGGGGAGGAGAGAAACTTAAAGGGCAGGAACGTTGATTAGGAGGCTGTCGCAAAACTCCAGTCCACCCTCCCCAAATCTGACAGCATTTGTTTCCAAAGTACCACTTGGCCCTTCATCCTATTATGAGCTTTACACAGGCGTGTTAATATTCTCAAGCGTGTAGGAAACATCAAGAAGCGTATTGTTGCTATCATGCGTGTAACATATAAACAGACCTGCACACGCGTATCATGTACAAGGGTTTGAATGAATAGTTTCTAATATTCTGTCATTTTCTGATTCCATAGGGAGATCTTGATAGTAGAGTAACAAACTACAGTGCATGGCACTTGATGGTTTTACACTTTCCCACAGAGAGCCGTTCTAGTTCTGACCTTTATTTATTTTTTATTTATTTATTTATTTTTTTAGTTCTGACCTTTAGAACAAACCTCTGAGGCAGGTAGAACAAGTACTACTATTTAGAGAGGAGTAAGCAGATTAGGTGAGCTTAAGTGCCCAAAGTCACAGAGCTCCTAAGCACCAGCATTTGGGCTCAAATCTAAGTATTCAATTTCAAGTCTGGTGGGTTTTTTTGTGATGTTTTTTTTTACAGTTAAAGAAAATCCCATGATTCCCTATGACAGTGCTCTCTTAAAAGTGCAACCTAACCTTCACATTAAACTCTGTTTCCAGGGGTGCCTGGGTGGCTCAGTGGGTTAAGCAGCCAACATCAGCTCAGGTCATGATCTCGCGGTCCGTGAGTTCGAGCCCCGCGTCGGGCTCTGTGCTGACAGCTCAGAGCCTGGAGCCTGTTTCAGATTCTGTGTCTCCCTCTCTCTGACCCTCCCCCATTCATGCTCTGTCTCTCTCTGTCTCAAAAAATAAATAAACGTTTAAAAAAAACAAAACAAAACAAAACTGTTTCCAAAATTTAACAGAAGTCCATGGGGGAGGGGAAGGAAAGAAAAAGAGGTTATAGAGGGAGAGAGCCAAAGCATAAGAGACTCTTAAAAACTGAGAACAAACTGAGGGTTGATGGCGGGGGGGGAGGGGGGGTGATGGGTATTGAGGAGGGCACCTTTTGGGATGAGCACTGGGTGTTGTATGGAAACCAATTTGACAATAAATTTCATATTAAACAAATAAACTGTTTCCAAGAATCTCAAAGTTTCAGAAATTGCCATCATCTTTTCACATTGAAAGGGGTGCTTTCTGGGTGGGTACAATGTATTGGGGCACAATGTATGGGTGCATCGAGCCGGAGCGATCAGGAGCGGGAGTGCAGACCCTGGTGGGGAGCTCCCACTGCCCACAGTATTATTTTAGGCTGCAGCTTCCTGCACCTTCATTGCAAGGTCGCATTAAGTTTGCTGCCCTTGCGTTCATCCATAAACACTTTGATGTGGATGGACTTGGGTATGAAGTCACACTCTCTGACTCACTTCTACTTCAAAGCAACCAATTATGAATGAACTCACCAAGTATGTCAAAAAACTGGAAATAATTGACAATTCCCTGCTAACTTTTGCAAGAAACCCTTCTGGATGTGATTACATGAAATACTGTTTGTGGAAGTGTCCAGCACAGGGCCAGGCCCACACGAGTCTTTCAGTAACCAATCATTTCTGAGCACAGTGGCCAGATACAGTGGCCAGAGAAGGTCTCAATGACAAGATGTCTTTCGTTTAAGGGCCAGCCTTCCAAGTTGCTACAGGAATTTGGGCAGCAGCACCCATGGGCATAGCCTGTGAGGGACTGAACGAAGGTAATGTGGCTGGAATGTGGTTAAGAGGGAGAGGGCTAAGATGGAATTCTAGAAAGGAGGTGGCAGCCAGATCATGGAAGGTTATTACAGGTTGGGGAAAAGAGAGTGGGTTATATTCAAGTGTGTATAGGGTGGTTAAGGCAGAATGGCTTGAACTATCATACTGGTATGAGCTAACTCTAGCTGTTGGGTGGAAAATGGAGTATTAGGGGGACATGTCTTGGCTCAGGCTGCTAGCACAAAATACCATAGACTGGGTATCTTAACAGACGTTTATTCTTTCAATAAGCCTCTTCCAGAGGCTGGGAAGTCCAAGATAAAGGTGACAGCAGATTCAGTTCTTGGTGGCCCACTTCCTAGCTAACAGACCTGGCTTGTCATGCCCTCACATGACAACACAGAGAGTGAGCTCCAGACTGTCTTCCTCTTCTTATAAGGACACTAATTCTATCTCAAGGGCTCCACCCCCGTGATCTCATCTAACCCTAATCACCTCCCAAAAGTCCCATCTCCAAACACCATCACGCCTTCAAGGTCAGGGCTTCAAGGTGTGCCTTTTGGGGAGACAAACATTCAGCCCATAACAGGCAGGTGGAAATGAGAGGCACCTGCTACAGAGGTCTGGGTGAGAGGTGGGGAGCCTAGACCAGGATGGGTGAAACTAGGTGGCAATATTAGATCCAACTTGTCCTTTGGAGCTGGAGCTGATGGGGCAGCCCTGGATAAATGTTTCCACACAGGGCTACTTTTCCTTTCCTCCCTTCCTCCCTTGAAACCTCCCCATTTCATTTCATTTGTTGAGCTTTGGCATAAGGTATTTCTTAGGTAATTTACATCTTTTTTTTTTTAGTGCACAGATGATAATTGTATCCAAAGACAAGTCAATTCAAGTCGATCTAACAAAACTTTGTTGAGTGTGAAAAACATACAACCTCTTCACATCAGATGCTCTTTCTACTCATTTCAATTCAACAGTGGGTTGTGATCAGTGGTGATGAGCTGTATCTATGATCGGTTCTGGAAGTTCAGATGAAAAAGACACAGATGTAGCCCTCAATAGTCTCACAGTTCAATAACGGAGAAATATGGGCAAGGAAATAAAATACAATACAGGAGACAAGTGAAACACAGAAGTATGTAAGATACAGGACACTGAAACTGTGCAGGGGGAGAGAGCAACCATCTGAAGGAGGACTAGGAGAAAGCTTTCTGGAGCAGGTGACTGCTGGCCTGAGTATCAAGGAAGGACAGTCCCCTGGTGGACAAGGAGGGTGTCCTGGGTCTGGGAACAGCACAGGCAGATGTATGCAGGAGCGAAACAGTAGGGTTTATTTGGGGGAACCGCAGGCTGCTCAGTATTGCTGAAGCAAACATAACAACAGAAGGACACAGGCTGTCAACACAAGTCGGACCCAGATCACCGAGGGCCTCATTTATTATGAGCCCCGTACTATTTTCTGTTAGTGATGCAGAGTCAGAGAAACATCTCACACCAGGAGAGACCATCAGATTTCATTCAACTCTATGCATTCGCCAAGTGTATCTTTAAAACACACACAGACACATCATTTGAGAATATTTGCAAAGGTGTGTGAATGAGACTTTAAAAACATGTGGCTTCAAGGAAATTATATAATTTGGAAAGGGCAGAGAATGAGGAGAGGAAAAATTCCAGCGGCTCAAGGAGAGATTCTCGGCCCCTTTCCAGCCCCTGGGAAAAGTCCGACGCGGGAAAAGCAGCCCGTCTGTTATGTCTGCAGGCGTCTGAGGCGAGCCCTGCTTCTCCACAGAACGGGGCGATTCATGCAGAATGTAAAGATGAGAAGTGCCCATTTTCCAGGGGCTGAAGTGCCAATTCCAGTTGCAGTAAGAAAGTGACAGGAGCCGGGAGGCCCAGTTGTGCCAAGGTACACATTTTCAGTGGGCACACCATTAAGGCATCTAGTAAAAAATCCTAATTGTGCTCAGAGGACTTCATAGGCCTTGGCAACCTGGGCACGGGTATGGAATGTGTAGCTTCCAGGCCTGGCTGAGTGGTGCCGCGCAGCATCTCAGAGGGTCTCGAGGGGTGGCATAAAAGTCTGCACCAGTGCACGAAATCAAAATTAACTCGAATTCCTTTGGTATCTTTTTTTAAGATGCCACATAAAACTTGGGGAAGGTAGTGCTGCAGACTGCAGACTCAGAGGACAACATCACTCTGCCGTTCCCACTGTGCGGAACCAACTGGGAATGTCAACGTTTCGATGCGGAAAAATCCCCCTGAGGCTTCCAAATGTTGTTGGCTTTTTGGCTTGCTTATAGAAACCATAGGGGTGCAGCCTGGTCTTTGTAGTGGGTAGAGAAGTAAAACTGGGCTCAGGCAATGGCTAGGAAATGAAATGGGAATTGTTATGTTATTTGGAATGAAAATACTTGAACATTCTCGATCGTCGGCTGCTACAAAAATCTTATAATTCTGATTGCCCAGTAGGATAGCAGCTAGCTCCGTTGCTATTTGAACTTAAAGTTGGGTTACCCACATTTCAAGTGCTCAAGAGCCATATGTAGCTAATGACTACCAAACTGTGCAGATTGAGAACACTTCCATTGTGGCAGAAAGTTCTATCGGACAATGCTGTCAGATACCAGCTTCAGGGTGCTTTTTCCTCAGGCCACAGACTCTAAGTGCTGCTTCATATATGGTAGTTGTGATAAGAATGATAATTACATTAATAATAATAATGACGGTTCACATTGTTGAGCTCTCATTCTATGGGGCGCTGTGCTAGAGTCTTTCCATGTCTGCCAGGTTAATCCATTAAGAGGATTTTTTTTCCTCATTGCTTTTTCCCCCTCCCTATCCCAAAATTCGGGAGAAAAGTGGCCATTGGTCTCTTGCATAAGAAGAGATTGGTGTTGCAGAGCCAAAAGCCAAAATCAGCTAAAGACAACGTATCTGCTTCTTTTGCAAGAAAGCTAAGTAAGTGTGTGGAGGAGATTGTGCTAGGTCTCCTGGGAGGGGAGAAGAGAGAAGGGAGGAAAAGGGGAGAATGGGGCAAATCCCCCAGACTGAAAAGAGGATAAAGGTCAGAAAGTCTTTTTGGTGGTGAAAACAAAGCCCCACTCCCTGGAGCTAAGCTACCTATAAGATTCCCAGAGGGGAATGGCCATCTGTGTCTCTACAGAGGCTGGTCCCAGGCTCTAAGTTCCCAGCCCTTACCAAAGCCTCTGTGTCACAAGCATGACACACAGACCCTGGAATCACTGAGCTTTAAGGGACCTCCAGCTGGACCACAACTAGTCCATTTGGTGCCTTTGTGCTTACTAGAAAAAGATACTCTCTAGGGGCACCTGGCTAGCTCAGTAGATTAAGTGTTCAACTTCCGCTCAGGTCATGATCTCACAGTTACTGAGTTGGAGCCCCACGTCAGGCTCTGTGCTGACAGCTCAGAGCCTGGAGCCTCCTTCGAATTCTGTCTCCCTCTCTCTCTGCCCCTCCTCCACTCGTGCTCTGTTTCTGTCTCTCTCAAAAACAAATATTGGAAAAGTTAAAAAAAGAAGAGAAAAAGGCACTCTCTCCTTCATATAAAATAAGTTATCGTGAGGTTAGTATGGTACTGATATGGGCTGAATTGTTCCCTCCTACCCTCTGGCTGTTGAAGCCCTAACCTCTAGTACCTTAGAATGTCTGCATCTGGAGACAGAGCCTTCAAAGAGGTGATTAAGTTAAAATGAGGCCGTAAGTGGGACCTCATCCAGTCTGACTGATGTCCTTATAAGAAGAGGAAATTCAGACTCACAGAAAGACAACAGGAATCCACGTGCACAGAAAGACCTTGAGACAGGGCAGCAAGGCGGAGGCCATGTGCAAGGCAAGGAGTGAGACCCCAGAGGAAACCGACACCGCCAGACCTTGATCTTGGACTTCCAGCCTCCAGAACAGTGAGAGAATACATTTCTGATGTTTGAGCCACCCACCCTGTTATGTACCTTGTGATGGCGGCCCCAGAAGACCAAGACAAGTACGATGCGATCTGAACAGCTCTCCCTGGTTAGGCTGCAGCCCAGACTCATGCTCACACACCAAGACTCTTCTGTACACGTCCACGGTGTACATCTGGACACGGGCTGCTGGTCGGTGAAGAGAGCCTGTCAGGTTTAGGGGGAGGGACGCCTAGGACACGCAGCCCTCGGAGGGCCTCCAAGGACTGTGGGTGGGGAAAAGGAGCAACTTCTAGAATGAGGTGGGGCAGGGCATGGCCCCGCATGCCAGCAAGCACGTGTGCACCTGAGCTACCGTGCGCGTCCATCACCACGTGGGCCTTACTGCTTCAGGACTTGGCAGGGAGGCTGGAATCTTCCTGTCCACCCACCCACTCCCCTAAACCTTAGTCCCTGCTGTGAGTGGCACTCTTAGATGAGACGCTGTGGTGTGGTGCACCGCCTGACCTGCAGATGGGATCGGACCATGACGAAATCTCAGCAACAGCAGGGAGAGGCTGGAGGCCAAAGACTGCAGTCCCATGTTCTCACGAGACCCTAGAACAGAGAATTGCCACAGTATTTCCTACCAACCCAACGGGAGGGGAGCTTGGAGGCAAAGTTGATTTCCTTCAACAAAAATAGATTACCTGGCCATTCTTCAACACTTAACTTTGTGAAATAAGGTTCATGCTTTATGTATGATTCAGAAACAGGGTTCCAGCAAGAAATTGGTGGCATGCTCAAATGGAGTAACTACAGAGGGATGAATGGGATGATTTGCAAAGATGAGGCACGGTTAGGAGAAACCAGGAAGAGACGATGAGGCAACTTGGAGCTAGCCATAAGCTGGAGTGGTTACTCCTAACACCTGATGGGTGTGCAGAGGAAGCAGTTTCTGGAAGGGCTGAAGCTCATGGAGGGAGTCACATGGCAGGAGCTGTGGCCATTGGTGGAGCTGAGCAGCCATTGTCCACCAGAAGCCCAGCAAGCAAAGAGATGTGTCAGGGGAATAAGTCCCCCAACCCTATTTTCCCACCCTCCGATCTCTACCATAAGAGTCCTCACAGCAGAGCCCAGCCAGAAGCCCAGAACAGGGTGAGAAGGATGGAGAGAGAAACTAGGAGAACAAATAAGATAAGGCAACACAGCTTCTAAACATGCATCATTTAATCTAGCCCTCCAGTGACCCCCTGGTTAGACCCAATTATTATCCCTACTTATAGATATAAAAGTTTAGGCTTAGGGAAGAGGTTCAGAGGTCTTGTCTCACTAGATCTAGAACATAAGCTCCATAGAGGCAGTGTCCATATTTGTCTTATATCCAGTTATATTCCCAGTGCCTAGAAAAGTGCCTGGACTATAGTAGGTGCTGGCTGCATGTTTGATGAATGGCCAAATGAGTGAACTTCTTCAAGAGCACACAAGTACCATGTGGTGGTGCAGGATTTGAACCCACACTATCTGATGGCAAGGCTCACAGACCTAAGGATCACATCAGTGTTCCTAAACCAAGGTCTGTAGATCCTTATAAGTCTAAGAGTTTGCCAAGATAATTCTAAAATTTTGTGATTTTGTATATTCATTTCAACGACAGCTTTAAGAAGTATATATTAGCATATCCTGGATCACCTGGATGATCACCTATCCTATAAACAGACACTGTTGTGAGATTTCAGTGCCCAGGTCTGTGTTCGCATTCACTGTCATATTGGCACAAAGTGGCACCATTGTAATGATCTTGGGCTAATGAGAAAGGGACATGGGTGAACTTAATTCCTAAGTGATTCAGAAGTAATGGCTGTGAAAGCTGAATGACATTATGGAATACCGTACAAACAAGAAAAAGAGGGGCAGGGTGCACACTAAAGAATTGGCACCAGGGGCCAGAGCTACTATATCTTCATGGTCAATGATTTAGGTTAATGCAAACATCATCTCTCACACTAATGTTGTTACTCTGAATTGTACTGCTTATGCAGCAGTTTGGTTTTTAAAAATTCAGCTTGTTTTATAGTTGCATAGGAGTTTAAATATAATTTTACACTTATTTATTTGGGGCAAAATAGAATTTAAATTAGCTCTTAGGTGTTTTGTTTTTCCCTTAAAATATACCCAGGCATTAGACAAGTACAGGAAATGCTCGTGCTGTAGGCTACAAACCATGGCATGAATTGCTTTCAGCAGGAACCTAACAGAGGCACCCCAGACTAATTAGGGATGTCCGGGAAAAGGGAAAAATCTTGATGTTCACCCCAGAGTTGGAAATACTTAGTATTTATTGAGAACCTCTTAGTCACTACACTGAGTTTTTTACATGTGCTGCAGACTGAATTGTGTCTCCCCAAAATCATATGTTGAAGACCTAATACGATGGCATTTGGAGATCGGGACTCTGAGAGGTAATTAGGTTTGGATGAGGTCAGGAGTGTGGCCCCTCATGATGAAATTAATGCCCTTATAGGAAAAAAGACCAGAGAGCTTGCTCCTTTGGCCCCCTCCCTCTTAACCTCTCTTTGTATGTGCGGATACGGCAAGAAGGAAGTTGTCTGCAATCCAGGAAGAGAATCCTCACTGGCACCTTGATCTTGGACTTACCAACCTCCAGAACTGTGAGGAATTTAAGGCACCCAGTCTATGGCATTTTGTTACAACAACCTGAGCTAGTACAAGTATCATCTCAAATCCTCCTAACAATTTTGCAATGTAAATATTATGTCCCCATTTCACAGATGAGGAAGCTGAGGGTCAGGGGGATGTGTAACTTGCCCAAAGAACACGACTAGAAAGAGAACAAGGATTCGTTTATAAAGGTTTGTGAATAAAGGTTTATGGATGTTTTTGAAAAGCTCTCTGTCTTCTAAGCCCACGTTAATAGGTGACAAGTGTTAGTCCTACCATCTATGATGAATGTCATACTCTTCATACTGACAGAAGTACTTCCTAGTCCTACATGGAGACTACCTAAAAATATCCTCAACTTTGTACTGATAGATATGTGGACCATTTGTTACTAATGTGGGTATCAACTAGGGTGAACCTGACAGTTCGGCTTTAATTATTTTAAAATTTTGAGTGTATTTGAACCTAACTTCTCTTCCTATTGAAAAGCATTCGCGCATGAACAGAAAGTGTTGTCTAGTCACACGGAGAAAACTTGGAAGAAGAAAGGCTATAGGAGCTCTTGCCATTGCTATTCTAACCCCTAGTGATTCTCCAAATGCCCGCGGCTCATCCAGGCTGACAGACAGCATAATGGGTCAACTTCACAGACAGAAGCAATTAATGAAACAATCCCTTGCAGGTATATAGTGCTTCAGAGTCTGCAAAGAAAATTCACACATGTCAACTCATATAAATGGAGTCTCAACATTTTAAATAGTTTGTGGAGGGTTTGAGCCCAGATCTTCAGAGTGATTCAAAATCTGGTGCTCATTGTTGCTATTGGTTTCCCCACTTCGGTGGAGCATGGACCGCTCAGAAGCCATCATGTGCTTGCAAAGGAATCTATACCAGCATATGCTTGAACTACTAGGAATATAAATTCCATGAGGGCAGGGCTTCTCCAGGTGGCTAAAAGCCAGGGCTCTGACTGCTACATTCAAATCCCAGCTCTTCTGTTAGCTAGCTGCGTGACTTGGTGCAAGCACCTATCTGTGCTCATTTCCTCATTTAAAATAATGTATAATATATGGTATGCAATAATTTATGATAAATTAATAGTATCTACATTATAGTGTTTTAGGAGTAAATTAATGAATACATACAAACTTTTAACGTAATGCTTAAAGCAATGAGAACATAGAAAGTACTCGGTATATGCTAACTATAACTATTATTATTCACCACTGAGTTAGTCGGCACCCAGGTTAGTGCCTGATAAACAGTGTACCCTTTAAACACTTATTGGATGAATTAAATACATATTTCAACCGAGGATTCCCAAAATAGCATGGAGAGGGAATTCTTAAGACAGTTTGTTTTAAAAAGTAAAAAGAAAATACCTCCCTGTGACAGTGACATCTATCCTTGAATCGACAACATTTCTAGGTGACTTCAAATATCCAGAAGAAAATTAGTTTCAAATCACTTTGGCTTTTAGAAAATAATTTCACATCGGTGGTTAGCACAACAGGATGACATCCAGGAGACACTTATGAAATATTTGTTGTTGATGATAAATACATTATTTGGGGTCTGTTTGGGGCAGGAACAAAGGAGAAAAGAGGATCAGTTTCTAGAAGATAATTTCTGCAGAGACTTGGCAAAAGGAACACAGAGGGCTGATCTCAACATAACTGATACCGCATGAACGTTTCTTGTTGAGCATCAGTCCTCATATTAGCAAAGGTAAGCTCTATCCTGAGAACGGAATTTCAAGAGACTTTCTTTGTCCTTTCCCAGATCCAGGACCACTGTTTTTCTGCAGTAACTTGAGAACCAGGAGATTGGAAGTAGAGGTGTGTTTTCACCCAGGCGAGCGGCACAGGCTGGGCACACAGTGTGTCTGCACAGCACTGTATGATAGTTTACCCAGAAAGCCCTCAAGCTGCACCTTTCATGATTCAGAAGAGACCATAACTCTGGCCAGCCAGTGATCATGGGTGCAAGCTGCCAACCAGCAGGCTGATGGTATGTGAGTAACTCTTCTAATATCAAGAAATATTGCAGCTCGGGGAGTTTTTGTTTTCTGGAATGCTATTTCCCTCTTTGTGATCAACTTTGCTCCGCTGTTCTTATTAGATCTTTTTGACTTTTATAAATTTACTTAGAAAATTACATTCTCAGAGCAATTGGAGCTCCTTCTTCCAGGATGGATTTGACCCTCCTGCCTTCCCCCACTGGGAATTTTCCCTGAGACAGGTTTGCAAAAAAAGCACTTGGGGTCTTTTCAACATACGGTGACTGTTCACAAGGCACAATTGTTTGTCTTCAACTTGGAATTCATCTCCACTGAGCCAGGAACAAAATCAAGGCGACAGAGGCTTTAAAATTCAGACAGGAAGTTCTGCCCTTTTGACCTGGGAAACCAAGAGGAAAGTGAGGAGGAAGACGATAAAGAAAAACACCAGGAGGAGGTCTGATAGCTGCACCTCTTATAGACCTTCTATGTTTTCCCCACAAAATTGTTTAAGGTAGACGTGGTCTTTTAAATGATTATTGATGAGCATCAAGTGAGCCACGAGACGCCCCCACCCGCTCCCATCCAGGCAGGCTCTTGGTTTTAAAACCCCTTTGCACAGATATAACTAAGGCAAGTAGTTCCAAGAACTGGGGAAAAAAAAAACTCAGAAAAGAGCTGGGTCCTGTAGCCCTTCCAACACAGAAGTAATTCCACACTTCAGGCTCCCATTTCCCACCTTTTCCCTCTCCCTCCGCACATTCGCAACTTCTCCCTTCCGGTGTGGCCACTCTTGCCATGTATCTATTCCTTGCTGGCTTGAGCCTGCCCCCTCCTGCAATTCTTGTCCTTCCTCCTTCCTCTGCTCTATCCCAGCCATCTCCTCCAAATCAACTGAGCTTTATTTAAACCATTTTTTAAAAATGTTTATTCATTTCTGAGAGAGACACACAGAGCGCGAGCAGGGGAGAGGCAGAGGGAGAGGGAGACATAGAGTCAGAAGCAGGTTCCAGGCTCTGAGCTGTCAGCACAGAGCCTGATGTGGGGCTCAAACTCACAAACCATGAGATCGTGAACCTGAGCTGAAGTCGGACACTTAACTGACTGGGCCACCCAGGCGCCCCTATTTAAACCATTTTTGTTCCACTTCTTTCATTTCTACCATTTGTCCTCAGTGGGATTTTGAGAAACAACATGTCCTCCCTGTGTGTAGCATCAGAGGCTACTTTACAAGTTGTGGTTTGGTAGGCTCACCAGTCACACATCTAGGGAAATATGCCATTGACGCCTGGGATAAACTAGGCTAAAATGAAACCCATTGCCTCCCCACCTACTTCTTTTCGACCCACCTCTATGGCTGGTCTGGCCCTCTTTCTCCTCACCTGCCTGGGTGCCCCCAAACCAGATCTCTCTCCCGCTTCCTCTAAGGCCTATTGATATCACTGCAATACCTTTTAAATGTTATTCTTCCTTTCTGTTCTCATTGCTCTGCTTCAAGACCTGATCATCTCTCACCCAAACTGTTTTCATACCTCCTAATCCTGCTCCAGTACCTTTAGCTCCTTCCTGTCCCCACCAGACTCAACTCTGCAAAACACAGATCTTATGACACCACTTCCCTTGTTCAAAAATCTTCAGGGGTGCCCTGTTCCTAAGGGCAAGTCCGTATTCTACAGCCAGACATTCAAGGCTCCTCAGCATCTGACTCAAACCTACTTTTCTAGTCCCATCTCCCAGCACATGCCAGGTCCTTGGTCACCATGCATTGAATAAAAAATGTTTTATCTTAAGAAGTTTTGTCCCATGATTGTATCAGCTGGGGTTCACAACCGGGGCTCCAAACTGAAAATACATAGGCTCCTGACTGCCCTTAGTGTTAATCTGGGTCATTGCCAGGTCCCTAACACTAACTAGCTGTGTGACCTTCAGCCAGCTCTCACTTCTTCAGACCTAGGTTCCTTCAATAATACCATGAGGCCCAGATGACTTCCAAATTTACTACTTCCAATATTAAAGATGATGGATAAGATGTGCAGACCCTCTAGGCCAGATTTCATGGGCTGTGGTACCCTGCTGCATTGTTCAGGTACTAACTCTGGTCTCTCAGTTCTTTCTGTCTGAAACCATTATCCCATTCAGGGATGAGATCAGACCCTGGAAGAACTGACTCATACCACAGCCTCAGACAAGTCAGATTTGTACCATAAAGCTCCTTCATGAATATGCAGTTGTAAGAAAACTTCCATATGCCCTTCAGAACACCTTCTCCCTAGATTAATGGTACATGCATATTAATTATCACCTAGATGTTTTTCCCTTGGTAAGTAAAATTAGTTACCCAGAGATTGGTTGGGCATACGGATTCAGAATAAGAAAGGCTCGTAGTCTAGAGTCTAGTGTTTGCAGGTTGTGATAGGGCCTGATGAATTCCTTTTGTTTCAAGTGTCTGCTAGGAGCATTTGATTGCAAGCAACAGAAGCTGACCTTGGTTGCAAAGAGCAAGAAAGAGGATAATTGGGATGATCCTGAGTAGCTAAGGGGGGTCTTCCCTGACCATGCAGTCTGAAGCAGCCTCCCCAGCTGGTCTCCATCACATCATCCTACTTCTTTCTTTCATTACTTGTCCAGTGTGCAATTATCTTGTTTACTTGTTTGTCCTTGGCCTTCCTCATGAGACTGCTTGATCCATGAGGGCAGGGACATTGTTATTGTTCGTAGGTCTAGCTCCAGAACCTAGGACAGTGCCCAGCATACATGGTATGCGTGGAAAGATTGTGGGATGAATAAATGAGTAGAAAGTGCTAAAAAATAAAGCCCTAGGAATGGCTGGAGATGGGACGCCCAGTAGCAGGAAACTCTGAACTTTTTTTGTAGGTATTACCATGAATGACTTAATTCCAACTGCATCTGTCTCTCTGTGTTTCTGCTCCAGGTTCACTGCCTAGAATAGAGAATTCAGTTGGCCAAACTAGGACCACATGCCCACCCTAAAGGCCATGATGTTGGAGTCCTGGGATTGTCTGCAGAGCAGAGCCTCACATGGAAGACAGAAGAGCAGATCCTGAAAGAAATGGTTACCAGGCAGACATCCATTGCATTAGACCACAGTGATCCTTTTTCTTAGAGACCTGTCAGTTGACATGGCAATTCTGCTCCCTAAAGATACCTCCATAACAGCTTATCTGCCAAGTGATAACTTTCCTTGTCTCCATGGGCTCCACTTAGGTAGGTCTTACCCACTCAAAAGACTCATGTGCCCAGAGGAGACAGACACACTCACTCTGTTAAAGTGATCTAGGTACTCTCTGCGTAGCATATCCCAGAACATCTTTTTGTACATTTGTTTCTTATTGTTTAGTTCATGAATAAAACATGCATCTAGTTTACATTTAAAAATGTATGCTTTCACTTAACCCAAAGTCCTTGTTTTATGTAAACCCACATTTGGATTACTTTGTTGTGGCTAATACTGTTGGTTGTCTACCCAACAGCCACTTAGGGCTGCAATTCACCCAGTCCTGGGGATGAATCATGATGGAAGCCCCCTACGTCTTTGCCCATAATTGGACATGTAAACCTAAATCTGGGCCGTAAGAAATAATGCAAATTCTACGGAGGACTTCTGGAAAGATATTCCTCCCTGAGAGGGTCACATGGAGAAAAAGCGTTTCTTGTACCTTATAGCTTTTCCTCATTCTTCCTTCTTCATTTTTTTTTTCTTAAATAACAAACACTTTCTTCTTGATGAGGATGCTTTTAGGTAGAGATATGACATTTGGAGCTGTGGCAGCCATCTTGCAAATATGAAGTGATGAATGTAAGAACAACATACGGAAAATGGTTCAGTAGAAGAAAGGAAAGGCCTGAGTCCTTGATTTCATTGTTGAAGCATTGAAATCAACCCTGGATTACTTAAGTAAATAATATGGGTGAAACCACTCTCTGTTGGGCCCACTGTACCTTGCCGTTGAAAGCATTCCTACCTGATAGACCTGTGGCAAATAGCTAACTTCTTGATCTTAATGCTAACTCCTTGGCTTTCTCACACTAGAGATGCTTCTGTTGCATAGTAGTGGGGGTTTTACTGAGCATTAGCCCAAGAGTAAGTCTGAGAAAGAGCCTAAAAGTTCATTGTGTTTTGATACAAACGCTCCTCACGATTTATATCCACTTCCTATAAAGCGATCATTATGAATATCTACCTGAAAGAATACTATGACTATTCATATATATATCTCAAATGTAAAATATGTTATCTAAATTTTTTGTCACTTTCACATTACAATTTAGTAGACTCCGATCTGCTATGATTTCAGAACTTCTAGACAGAAGGGACTTAAGAGTGGCAATTAAATGGGAAGTGGGAGATGGCGTCTGGAAAGTGCATTTGCACTGTGACTATCCATATCATGAAACGGATGGAGCTAAGGCAGCCTCACAACACCCCCATCTGCACCTTGTTGCGAGTATACCTTCCGTCTGTAAAGCCAACTGCTTAAGGATTTTGACTTCCCTCCTAGAAGTCGAGGTATCAGTTTTGAAGGTTTTATAGCATAGACCTTCAAGAGTGGAAACCTGATGGGGGCACCTGGGTGGCTCAGTTGATGGGGCATCTGACTTCAGCTCAGGTCATGATCTCGAGGTTCACGAGTTCAAGTCCCATATTGGGCTCTGTGCTGGCAGCTCAGAGCCTGGAGCTTGTTTCAGATCCTTTGTCTCCCTCTCTCTTTGCCTCTCCCCTGCTTGCACTCTGTCTCTCTCGCTCTCAAAAATAAATAAACGTTTTAAAAATTTTCTTAGGTCTTAAAAAATAGATTGGAAACTTGATGGAATAATATGACTTTACGTCTGCATTGCCACTGGGTTATCACTAGCATTTCCCATAAAAAGAGATTCAGGCACACAGGGTTTAAATGGCTCTCAAAACACACAGCTAGCCAGCAAAACCAGTTCTACAACTTTGGTGTCCTGATCATTATTCTTCCCATTCCATCAAGTGGTTCTCAATTTAGGGATGCAGTCTTTATAATCTAAAACAGTGTGGCTAAAAAGAAATGTTCCTGGCCCATTAAAAGGAGCCTTTAGAAGAACATACCTTTTCCTACCAGAGAAGAGGAACAGAAAACCAGAGGGCTTGGGGGAAAGGCGGGGCCGTCCAATCCCTCAATGGATCTGGAAGGCTACTGATTAAATACCCACCTCTATGTTATCTCCATGTTTTCCTCCAGAATATTAACTGCCTTCTGTCCCGTGTTTGTCTAAATGATACAGACCAGTCTTAACTAGAACAGGTACACCAGGAGGAACTTTAGATCTTTGAGCAGAAAGGAGAAAGAGCGTGTATGCCGTGCATGTCTCTTTGGACAAGTGGTTTGGAGGAGACTGTTTCTAATTCCTCCATACAAGTGTGATCTGAGAGGAGGGTTCTGTGTCCCAGAGAAAGGGAAGATAGTCTTCAGGAGCTGGTTTACAGACCCAGTGAGCACAGGGCTTCAAGTCAAAGTCAACCCTGGGTTTTCCAAACCCAAAGTGAAACTGAGCTCCAGAAGAGACATAGGAAGTTAGGACAGGGCCAGAATGGGAGCAAAAGGAAAACTCATGTTGACAGACTGACTGACTGACTGAAAAGTTTTATACAGAAATGTGAGGAGAAGGAGATTCTGAGTTCTCAGCTCAGGAGCAGGGCCATGATGTAATCAGCCTAAGTGAGACATAGTGGCCTGGCGAACATGCCAAGAATGTGGGCTGAAGGGACCTGGGTTATTCCAGGTTGTCATGGTTTTTAGCCAAAAGTAATAGAGCCAGGCAGGGGAAGCAGGCGGCCTTATGCCTCAAGGATGTTCACACACACTCTGAGGTGCAGGACAAAGGAGTCTTGTTCATTCCCTTACTATGTTGAACCATGAGTAGAGCTAGCAGTAGAGTGTGGCCTTTAAAAGCATAAAATTTGGAATCAGACGGACTGGAGTTCGAATCCTGGCTCCTCCATTTACTTGCTACGTGGATTTGGCAAAGTGACTTAACCTCTCTGTGCCTCAAAATCTTGATCTGTAGGCTAATCGGAGTACCTCATTGATAAGTGGTATGAGAATGAAATAAAATGTGTTTTTTTAAGTTTTTTTTTTAAGTTTATTTATTTTGAGAGAGAGAGAGAGTGTGTGTGTGAGCAGTGGAGGGGCAGAGAGAGAGGGAGAGAGAGAATCCCAAGCAGGCTCTGGGCTGACAGTGCAGGGCTTGAACTTGCAAAGCGTAAGATCGTGACCTGAGCCGAAATCAAGAGTCTGACATTTAACTGACTGAGCTTACAGGAGCCCCAGTAAGATGTATTTTGAAATGTGCTTAGGCTAGTACCTAAAGCAAGAACTCAATTTAACTACTTTTTTTCAAAATAAAGTATATATTGAGGTAAACAGCAAAAGAATGAAAGCAGGAGAGTGGTAAGCACTGATTTTATATACATAATAAAATGCACCCGGGTCGCCTGGGTGGCTCAGTCAGTTAAGAGTCTGACTTCAGCTCAGGTCATGATCTCCCAGCTCATGGGTTCAAGCCCCACGTCAGGCTCTGTGCAGACAGCTCAGAGCCTGGAGCCTGCTTTAAGATGCTGTGTCTCCCTCTCTCTCTGCCCCTCCCTTGCTCACTCTCTGTCTTTCTCTCTCTTCAAGAATAAATAAAACATTAACAAAAATAAAAATAAAATAAATAAAATGCGCCCAATAAACGAATGGGAAAGAAGCAAAGACCAAGAACAGGTTCTGGACGGTCAGTGACCGAGAAGAAAGCAGATGTACTTGTCTTAGGTATGTCCACTGAGGAAACCTTTGGTTTATATCAGACTCAGAAATTTTGAACCTCCTAACTACCACCTGGGAGGAAAAAAAAACCAAAAAACAAAAAACCTATGACACAGATTTTCAAGTAAGGGCTCTGGTGTGCAGATAATTTCTTTCTTTATAAAAACAACATTGTAACATTTTGAAGACCGCTGCAGAAAGGGCTGCCCCACTTCCTGCATGACCCAGGGCCAGTTATTAAACTGCCTTGTACCTTCCTTTCCTCATCGACAGTAAAGTAGGGGACAATAAGAGTACCAACTGCACAGGGTTATAGTGAGGACCTTATAGTTAACACGCGTAAGGTTCTTGGGAAAAAAGCAGGCGCAGAGTCTTAGCCTGTTTATACCACGCCACAAAAGCCATCCCCGGAGTGGGCAAACATTACCAACGCACCCACTGTCCTATTATCTAAAAGCAGCCACGTTTAATATTTTGTGTGTCGTTTTTCTCCTGCCATTTTTCCACGCACACAGTCGTGTAAGTGTTCTTTTGTTTCTCACAAAAGGCATCGTTCTGTAACAGTTTCTTGTGATCTGCTTTTCCACCTAGCAACATATGGTGAAGGTCTTTCCGTGCATCAGCCTCCACTGACTTCAGGAACCACCATCGTGGTCGCCTCTGGGGAGGTAGCGTGGTTCTCTGCTTCTCCCTCCCCGCGCCTCCTGGCTCTCCCAGCTCAGCCTCTGCTCGCTCGCCTGCCACACTCACTGTCTTGCGGGTTCTCCAGGCCCGCTGGCCCTTTCACGTAGCACAGCTCTCCCAAAGGAGGGCTGGGTCAGGGAAGTTTTGACTCCCTTTTGCTGCCCACTGCTCAATTCCTACAATGGTACCAACCAAGGCCGTGCGCGATTAGCAGACTTTTCAGAAGGGTTAAAAACAAGAAATAAAACATTGAGAGGAAAAACAAAACTTAAAGTTTCCTGTTAACTCTGTTTCTGGGGTCCGAGGCGGGTGGGGCAGAAATATACCCTTCATGGGAAATTCATTCTCTGGCACACCCCATCTCCACTCTTGCCCCCCGGTTTCCGGGCTGGAAAGCAAGCTTCCTCCTTGTTCCCCTCTGCCATGTCCACAGCATCACCCAGGCACACTGGCAAGCCTGATCCAAAATTCAACCATCCGAGGTGGTTTGGCCAAAAAGGTGCTGAAAATTTTCTTTTGAATGAGGTGTTACCATTTGAAAGCCAGGAGATTTTACATGTGAACCTAGATCTCTGGCTTCTCTTAAATGATGAAAAAGCCTGGCAACACTGAGCCCACGTGCCTGTGCGGCAACAATTTTGCAGGGGCATACTCTTGCCTCCACAGAGATGGAACATGTGTCTGCCAGGTGGCCTTGGGCTCCGTTAGTTTCTATCATATGACACTGGGTGCCATCACTTGTTTATTTACTTGCCTGTCTCCTGTAGGAATTTAAGTTCAAGCAGGGGGAAAATATATGCTATCAGCTGCCCACATTCACTGAGAACCTGCCTTAGAATCTTCCTCTCCACCCAGATGGCTGCCATTGTCTGGGTGGTTTCAATATCCGGGAGGCTTACCCACATCCCACTTCAGGTCAAGGCCAGTGGGGTGAAAGCAACCTGCACTGGGATGGTGTCGAAGAAGGAGGGCCCTTGGGGAGAGGGTTACCCGAGGGAATCTGAATGTCAGGATGGAAAGGCGGGATCACTGTTGGGAATGGTCACAGCCATTTGTGGAAATGGAGGAAAACACACGCAAGATATCTGAGGAGAGAGCCAAAGGTGAAGCTGGCAAAATTGATGCCTGGGAGGGTCAGTGGAGACAGGAAGGAAGGCATGGCTCAGGTCGTGCAGGACTCATTCCTGGGACTGGGCTAGGAAAGTTTTTCCCCGTTTATGTGACATCAGCCAGGCCACGGGAGCAGAGCGCATTCACACGGTTGTGTGGGGTGACCCTCACTGCACTGTCCTTGGGCAGCCAACCCGTATCCCTGCCTGAGCCTTGTCATCACCTCGAAGTGTTCTCTGTCAGAAATCTGAAATTCTAACCTGCAGGTTTCAGGCCACAAATGTCTAGCCTTTCATCTCCCTTGCTGAGGACTCAGACCGGGTCCACGAACCCTCTTTGCTCTACTTCCTTCTTGCCAAGTCTGGAGGCTACCAGTTATCACGTTGAACGTGGGTGCTCTGCTCCTTCACAGCTTTTTCTTCCAACACCTGCCCTCCAAACCACTAACCTCACTGCCCCGACAATCCTTCTCCACCCTACATTGGGTCACTGAGCACTGCTGGGCCAGTCAAGGCCTCGCCCAACACCCAACTTCACTAAGCCTCCTACTGCACAAGATGAAGA
The DNA here is from genome assembly GCF_024362965.1 of Panthera pardus. Lineage (NCBI taxonomy): Eukaryota > Metazoa > Chordata > Mammalia > Carnivora > Felidae > Panthera > Panthera pardus. The sequence goes on from NW_026526991.1 coordinate 24,708,589, forward strand.
CCTTGAAATGTTCCCCTTACCCTGCCTTCAACTTGTCCACACATCCACCCATCTTACTGGTGTCCCTCCTAACTCGGCCCTTGCTCCTATTCTTGGGACTCCATCCTCTCTTATCCCCTCCGTGACTTGTTCTTTCAACACGGCTCTCTGACTCCTATACCTTCAACTTTTCCCTCACTCCTGAGTCTTGCTCAGACCCTAAACATATCCACACTTCTCCCATCTTTGAAGAGAATGCCCGGGAACTTTGGTGGAAATGACTACAAAATGATAACATTCAGGGTTCTACGGAAGGAAGGAGAGAAATCAGCGAGATAAAGAAAACAGGCTGCAGGAAGGTGCAGTTCTTCGAGCTCAGGGTTTTGGCAAGAAAAAGCCAATGGGAACGAAATGTGAGGGACAAAGGGTCTGAGCCAACAGGATGCCCTTTTCACATCATATACTAAATTCGTCATAATACCCTTCTTGTGTATAGGACCGCATAGCTCACATACAGTGTTTTGTCCAGTTCTCACCTCAGCCCAGTGAGATAGGCATGGGGGAGACCGAGTGGTGAGGAGTGGCTAGGGGCCTCCAGGAGATGCTGGCACTGAGCTGGGGCCTGGCCGGATATGCGCCACCAGAAAGAAGGGGAAGGAAATCTCTAGTGGCTGTGAAAGTGGGGTGAACCCAGGGAGGTGCTGGATCTGCGGGGCTGGCGAGATCATTCACACGGATGCAGCCCGAACAGGTTTCCTGAGACGTGGGAGTGACTGTGTAAATAAATGAATTCACCTTTAAGGAGAACCATGGGAGACTACTGAAGGAAGAAAATGATGCCATTATTAAAGGTTTGTGTGACAACCAAGTGGAAAACCAGCCCTAAGTCTATGAGATTAAAGAGGGAGGGGACACCGGGTGGCTCAGTTGGTTAAGCGTCCAACTTCGGCTGAGGTCATGATCTAACATGAGTTCGAGACCCACATCAGACTCTGCTGACAGCACACAGATCCTCTGTCTCCCTCTCTCTCTGCCTCTCTCAAAAATAAATAAACGTTAACAAAAAGGGGGGGAGGAGAGGACCCAGGGAACCAGCCCTCTGGGAGAAATGTTGAAACAAAATAACAGTGTGTATCAGTACAAAAGCACAGACTATAAAAAGAATACCACTGCTATCTAACCAAAACAGACACCCCCTTGTGTAAGTTCTGGAGGTGAGGCCAGGAGGCTTACCCCTACTTACAGGCCTGCCCAAGCCATTTACCCACTGGGGGAATCATCAGGCCTCTCAGTCCCCCTGAACCAAACGTGACAGCACATCACCAGGTGCTTTGGGAATGACAGGGTCTTGTGCCAAGGGAAGCCAGCCAATATGCTGAAAGAGGTGAAAACTGATAAAGAGTCAAACGAGCCACTGCACTCTGAGAGACAGGGCCACGTGGGTCAGAGTAGCTACCAAGGCTTCTTTATTTAAAGAAGGCTCTAGAGTTCTTGCAAGAGGAAATCTTCATCTTATGCAAAGGGAAAGGATGGGCTCTGGGGAACTGTCAATGGTCCACCCATCTGGAGGGGTGGTGTTAGATGATAAAAAGAGCAGAGGATTTGGAACCTGGCTGATGTGGGTTCAAATAAGCCTCTTGGTGGCTATGTGCTACTCATGCCCGGCTCAACCACTCTATATCTATGCAATGGGGTGATAATCTCGACCTCAGAGGATGAAATTAGTACAGAAAAGCTCCTCTACATTGTGATGAGTACTCAGTCCAGCAGTTCCTGGGATGCTGGGTCGTGGATAATGAGGTTTTGTTGGGAGCAAATATCCTTGAACCAATTTGCTTTCTGTCTGGAAAGGGAAGTCAAACATCTGGAACCGTGGTTCTCAACTTGGGGTGGATTTTGCACCCCCCCCCCCCCACTAGGGGACATCTGGCAATGTCTGGAGACATTTTCAACTGTCATAATTGAGCAGGGGATTGCTACTGGCATCTAGTGGGTGGAGTCCACGGATGCTGCTAAGCATCCTACAGTGCACAGGACAGCTTCCCAGAATAAAGAATTCTCTGGCTCCAAATATCAATAGTGCCAACATCGAGAAACCCTGGTCTGGCCCAAAGCCGGGTCTTTCCTTGTTCTTTCCACAGTATCCAGTAGTCAATAAGCCAAGTGAACCCAACTGCATTTGTGGAGTTGTTCATGCCCTGAAGCAGCCAGTGGAGCGAAGTATTTATTGGTGACTCCAATGTGCTAGTTTAGGGCTGTTAACAATCTTTGTCTGAAGCTGGAGTAATTCATTTAGAATGTGTTTATTAGTCACAGAGGACATCAAGTTTGGTGGCTATATTAACATTTTGGAGGAGGGAAATCATGCCCTAAGTCACCGTGGCAAACAAGAGGAGTAGTTTTCTAAAAGCAGAATGGAATCCTTATTGGGGAAAAATTAGTGAGGCTTACAGGTCATGGAAATGACCTGAAGGCCACTGAGGACTACCATTTAAACATGGCCTGTGGTCAGGACTGTGCGATACTGAGATTGAGACCATCCTTCAGCGTTCCTCAGACTGAGCAAGGCTATTTTAAACCACTCAGTGTAGGGTTTTGCATTTTAAAAGAGATTTGGAGAAATCCATAGGAAAGATAGGAAAGCCACAACAATACCTGGAAAATAAGAGTGGTCTGAAAACAGGCAAAGGAGTCTGGGTTTGTTAACATGGAAAAGAGAGACCTGAGTATGTGTAGTTTTGAACACGAAAGATTATCACAAGGGGGGAAAATGGCCAGCTGTTTTCCATCTCCATGGAGGAGCAAATTATAGGAAATGGGTTAAGATTGCAGCACAATGGTGGCTGTGAATATGAAAGCATTTCCTAATTGGACCCTGGAACAGACTTCAGAGGAAGACAGTTCAATTCTCATTACTCAAGTTTGCTAAAAATAGGTTAAGTATTGACCTGACCCCAGACGGGGGGACTTTGTGTGATGACTTCTTGAGCCCCCTGGTTCCATCATTCTTTTTTGCCTGTGTCTTCACAAGGCCCAGCTAATTCGCTGATGGGTGAAAATTTCAGTTCTTTCATTATGTGGCCTATATAGGCTGGTTTCCTAAACTACACATTTGATGGCTTTTGATTGATTATATGGTTAAATTCACTGGTGGTTTGGGAGTAATTTTGACATAACTTGTAATGTCATAACATTTGTTTTACTCATTGAGCTTGGACATGAATGCATAAATTATATTATGCTTGTGGGTCATCAAGTCAGCCTTGCATTGATCATGATGTTTAGAGCTCAGTTCTGAGTCGCTGGCTTCTTTAACACTGATACCAATGCACACTTTGGCATAACCTGAACCAGCCATTCAGACCAGAGTAAACAAGGTGAGGAAATGGTTCCAAGCTTACAATTTGCTCCAAGGGTGTGCTCTTTGTATTCAGAATGTATCACTGTATTAATGTTGAAGCCAACATCTGAGTTTGAATGGGGAGGTGGTGGGGGGGTTGGAAAAGAAGATGTGATCTTGCTGTTTCTAGCATTGTACAGAAATGAATCCATTCCATTTTCAAGTGAATTTACTGAATTGCTGATAGAGAAGGATTCAACCCATTTAAAGCCTCATGCAGTGTACCACGGGAGCGTCCCGTTAGTTTGTTTCTTTGGGCTCTATTATGCAGATACTTAACTCTTTTTATGCTTACACCTAAGTGGGAGCAGGAATATAGATTGAGTTGGTTATTCACTGAGTTTTTAGCTTCTCTGCTAAAAAACGTAACTCTGCATATGTTTACATTAGAGGCACCAGTAACCAGTAGTTCCCTTGTGGTCTTAAAAGGTACAGAAAACTAACAACATCATTGATGTGGATACAAAATGGTGCATTCAGTTGATCTGGTTTTTTCCCTGTGGCAACATTGCTGGCCGTCCCCAGCGGCCAATCCTCCCTACGTCCTTTGAGAATATAGCCTCTGAGTTTTGGTCAGACACATGACTATTTCACTAAAGACTACATTTTCCAACATCTCTTGCACCTAAATGAGATAAAGAATAATTTTCAACTCATGGAATGTGGGCAGAAGAGATTTGGGCAGATATGATGTATGCTGGTCCATGATCTGAAATGGAAAGGATAACATCACCTCCCACATCTTCTTTCTACCTTTCTGTAGGCTGGGTTGCAGATATGATGGCAGAACCTGGAGCAGCCATATTCAACTACAAGATAGAAGTCCTCTGTTGAGGATAAAGGAGAATCATAGTGGAAGAAACTTGAATTTTAATTACCATGGAGCCACCACATCAGCCTTAGACCATTTATACTTTGATTGTTATAGGACAGAAAAACAAACTTCTATTTGTTTAAGCTACTATTATTTTGACTTTTGTAATAGTAGCCAAATTGGTATCCTAACCCTAAGATAAATTTTATCTGGGTTCTTTTTGCTGTGGACAAGGCTATAATTATCCTCCTGTCCAGTGGCCACAGCTGTCTCTACTGTTGACAACTGGGGCTTGGAGAGGCAGATTTACTGAGAAATGAATGGAGTTTAAGCTTCATTTGGTTGAGCCCCTTTCTAAGTCTCCAAGGGCTCCCCTATAAGATTGCAGGAGCCCAATATAAGAGGCACAGAGTTGATCCCAGACGAAATGTCACCCCCTTGCCCTAATATGGTGCTGGGATTTCAGGTAGGGTTAGCTGGCTGCTTGAACCATATTCACATCCACCCAGCACCCAAATCCCATGTGGCCCCAGTGGGCCTCATGGAGCATTCCAATCCTATCTTTGATCATTAGAAGAAAGGTCTGAACTAGATGCTGCTCCGCTTTCTGCTCAGAAGCTGTTGTGACTAGGTTTCATGGCTGCCCCAGGACTTGGAGGAGCATGGGCATGTCAAGGACCTGGCCAAGTTGGACCAGCTGCTGGTGGCAGCTTCTATCAAAGACACTGCTAAAACAAGAGACTGTGAGAGTACATGCAGGAGGAGCATTGCCAACAAAAGATTCTGAAATGCAAAGGAACTTTTCCAAACCATGGACATTAAAGAAAAAAAATAACCATGCAAAAGGAAAGACAGGATTATCTTCCTATTCTCTATTCATAACAACCATTTTACAACACTGTTTTCTTATGGAGAGGTTAAAAGAGTATGCAATCAAAACTGTTGGGGGAAAAGTATTACCAAGGTATTCCAGGTGGTCAATTAATAAATGAAATATTGTTATTCTAATGGATTTTGTGGTGTTTGTGGTATGTGTCAACATTTAACATTTTTTCAATACTCATTTCATACCTAAATTTGTACTTGCAATTCTGTACTCTTCCTTAAAGAGGGTCTCCAAAAGCTGTAGGGCCCATAACACCTGAATTTTCCTTCCAGGAGTTTATACCACTTTGGTAAGAAGAGAACTTCTTGATTGGTGTTTTAGAAGAAGATGGGCTAACCATGTCACATGACACCTTCTGGGTAATGTCATTTATCAGCCCCCAGAAGCAGGAACTTGGGAATCCTTGGAAGACTAGTTGATGCTCAGGTTGGGGTGTGTTATATGAGGGTTAGTGATTAACCTCCAAGAGGTGATAAGAGTGAGCTGTGTATTTCTTTTTGATCCTTTGCAGTTTCCTAAACATCATGAATGTGTGCCCCTACTTCCTGTGTAACTGTAACTCAAAAATCAAGAATATCTTCTTTTATTTTTGGCCTTTCTATCCTCAAAACCCCAGTTGGGCACATTCTTTTGCTTTGAGCATGGTGACCATGAACTCCTTTCTGACAGTGTCTGGGAAAAGTCACGATCTCATTGTCCACATGCCCTTCTATTGTTCTCCTACTCCATAAAGAATTGTTCAATGGACTAGAATAGTCCTATTTCTAAACCAAGTATAGTGAATAGGCTGAAGATCTGGTGATGGTGTTTGCTTATTTTACCACGTTCCCTTTCCTTGGAAAAGAAGCTGGAGGGGGTATAGGAGGAAGTGAGGATGGGCCAGAGGCAGAGAGAAGGATGAAGATTATTTGTTGTAAATGATGGAATCAGTCATGAAAGCGTGTCATTACCCATTACTGTGACCCAGTACATAGCACAGAACCTTTCACTTGAGTTCCTCATGTCCAGGCTTGCCACCCCACCCCAAGCATAATCTCTACACAAGAGCCAGAGTTATTTTTTATAATCAGATCATATCACCCTTTTGCTTAAAACCCTCGAATGCCTGCCCATTGCAATTAATATAAAAGCCAAACTCTACTGTGGCCTATAGGACTTTCCACAATGTGATGACTTCTTCTGTTTCTATTACTAACTACTGTCTGCCATGATGACCTCACCCCCAGCAACCCCACCCCCATGACTTTCCATGGTTTAGCCTTATTTCCTTCTTTCTTCCTTCCCTCCTTTCCTTTCTTCTCTCCCTCTTCTCTCTCCTTTCTCTTTATTTCTATAGGACAGCTTTATTTAGATATAATTCACTTACCATTGCAATTGAATGGTTTTTAGTATACTCACAGAGTTGAACAACAGTATCACAATCAATTTTGAAACATTATTCATCACTGTGAAAAGAAACTGTACCCATTAGCAGTCACTCTCTATTTGCCCCACAGCCCTAGGCAACCACTAATCTACGTTCTATCTTATAGATTTGCTTACTCTGGGAATTTCATATAAAGGGAATTATATAGCAGCTGGCCTTTTAGGTCTACCTTCTCTCACTTAGTATGATGTTTTCAAGGTTCGTTCATGCTGTAGCATCTGTTGGTACTTTATTCCTTTTTATAGCTGAATAATATTCTATTATATGGATATATTATACTATTATATGGATGTTATATGGATGTACATTCTGTTTATCCTTTCATCAATTCATAGGTATTTTGATTGTTTCTACTTTTTGGCTATTATGAGTAATGTTGCTATGAACATTTGTGTATACTTTTTCATGTGGACATAGGTCTTTAATTTTCTTGGATGAACACCTAGGATTACAATTTCTGGACTGTATGATAACTCTAGGTTTAGCATTTTCAGAAACTGCCAGACTCCTTTCCAAAGTGGTTGCATTTTATATTCCCACCAGCAACAAATATATGAGGGTTGTGATTTCTCTACATCCTCACCAACACTTATATCTATTGTTGTTTGCTGTTGTTGTTTTTGTTACTATTATTATTATTCTAGTAATCATAGTTGGTGTGAAACCATCAAGGTTTCAATATTTGAGTTTCCATGATGGCTAACAAGGTTATACATCTTTTGGCCATTTGTATAACTTTTTTTGGAGAAAAGTTTATTTAGATCTATTTTGTAATTGGGTTGTTTGTTGTTGTTCAGTTGTGAGAGTTTTTTATATATTGTAGATACTAGATTCATATCAGGTATATAATTTGCAATTATTTTCTGTCATTCTGTGGATTGCCTTTTCATCCAATCATCAGTGATTAGATAGAAATACCATATGATCCAGCAATCCACTTCTAGGTATATATCCAAAAGAAATAAAATCACTATGTTGAGGATATATTTGCATTCCCATGTCCATCACAGTATTATCCACAATAGCCAAGATATGGAAACAACTTAAGCATCCATCAACAGATGAATGGATAACAAAAATGTGGTGTATATACACAATGGAGTACTACGTGGCAATGAGAAAGAATGAAATCTGGGCTTTTGTAGCAATGTGGATGGAACTGGAGAGTGTTATGCTAAGTGAAATAAGTCATACAGAGAAAGACAGATACCATATGTTTTCACTCCTATGTGGATCCTGAGAAACTTAACAGAAGACCATGGGGGAGGGGAAGGAAAAAAAAAAGGTTAGAGAGGGAGGGAGCCAAAACATAAGAGACTCTTAAAAACTGAGAACAAACTGAGGGTTGATGGGGGGTGGGACAGAGGGGAGGGTGGATGAGGGGTATTGAGGAGGGCACCTGTTGGGATGAGCACTGGGTGTTGTATGGAAACCCATTCGACAATAAGTTTCATATTTTAAAAAATGTGGTGTATATATACACATATATACATACATATAGCTTTGATCATGAAGTTGATCAGCCTATTATTCAGCCTGAAAAAGAAAGAAATACTTTCATTTATAACAACATGAATGACATTGAAGGACATTATGCTAATTAAGCCAGACACCAAAAGACAAATACTGCACCATGCCACTTATATGTGAGTATTAAAAAAAGAAAGGAAAGAAAGAAAAAAGAGAAAAAGAAAAGAAAAAGTTGAACTCATAGTAATAAAGAGTAGAAAGGGGACTTGGGGGTTGAGGGGAGCAGAAATGTTGATCAAAGGGCACACATTTTCAGTTATATGAAGAATGAATAAGTTCTGGAGGCCCAGTATACAGAATGGTGACTACAGTTAATACTAATGTATTAAATGCTTGAAAACTGCTGAGAGAGGAGATCAAATGCTCTTACCACAGGCACACAAATGGTAAAAATGTGAGGTGATATATATGTTAATTAGCCTGATTATGATAATCATTTCATAATGCATATGTATATTAAAACATCAAGTTGTACACTCTAAATATATACAATTTTTATTTGTCATCATACCTCAGTAAAGCTAGGAAAAAAAGAAAATCATTATTATTTAGAAATGGTCATAGTTACTGATTCAGAAAGAAGCATCAGTTGGATTCTAAAATTAGTCAGTAAAAGTTTAATAAGGAAGTTTCTGCCACAAATTACCTATTAATTACAAAGAGAAAAATAGTTATTTTACAATAGAGAAACCTGGCAGACACCAACTTCATGATCAAAGCTAATATTGCGAAGAATGGAACAAACAGACATGATGTGTCTCATGATATGATGCCGTGAGAAGAAACAGTAGCACTTCTGAGGCATTCTTGCCAAAAATACATTACCTGAGTTAATTGTGAGGAAATCTCAGACTAACCCAAACTGATGAACATTCTACAAAGTGACTGGTCACTACCCTTAAAAAATGTCAAGGCCATGACACAGAATCTGAGGATTACACTTACAGATTAAAGGACACTAAAGAAACATGATAACTAAGTATGACTTGTAACCCTGGATTGGATCCTGGACCAGAAAAATAAACTATTTTTTCTACAAAGGAAATTATTGGGACAATTGATGAAATGTGAGTAAGAACTGTACATTAGAAAATAATATGGTATCAGTTTCAACTTCTAAATATGAAAACTGTACTGTAAGATAATGTCTTCATTCTTTGGAAATACACACTGAAATATTTAGGAGTAAAGGAGCATTATGTCTGAACTTACTCTCTGGCAGTTCAGAAAAAATAGTACACACACACACAAACACACACACACGAACACACACACGCGAACACACACAATGTTAGAATGACAAAAAACAATTAGGTAATTGTTAACAGTTGGGAAATCTGGGGGAAGAGCATACAGGATCTTTGTATTCTTCCTGCAACTTTTCTGTAAGTTTGAAATCCTATCAAAACAAAAATTTCCAAAACTTTAAGAAAATGAGTATCTCATGTCTCCCAAACCCCGTACAGGAATCTCTACTTTGGTGTCTTCCACAGTGGGTGGAAGATGTATGACTTGGTAAAAATGGATTGAAGATTGATTAATTGGCAATCAGAGTGTTTTACTCATTATCTTATGAGTCTTATGGAGTTCTTTAAAAAACAGCTACAATATAATTTTTAATATATAAATTAGATCCTGGGATAAACAAAGATTGTCCAGGGATAACAAGGAAGCAAAAATTTGTCAATAGCTGACTATAGCCTGGAACTGAAAAGTCCCCAGACCACCCCTTGTTCTAGTAGAGTTTATTACACCTGTGTAAAATGGAGTCACAGCCCAGAGGCTGCGTCTCCAAAGGCACCTCGAGAACATGAATCAGCACGAGACTGTTACACTGTTCATAATTCTGTTAGAGACTCTGGATGAGGTTAACACCAAAGTGAATAGGTGCTATTTTGCATAAAAAAACATTTAAAAAATATTTATTTGCAATATAAACAAAGCCCCATTGCTGGTTCGGGGTGTGTGTGTGTGTGTGTGTATTTTATTTTATATATTTTTTATTATATATATATATATATATATATATATATATATATATATATACACACACACACACATATGTATATGTCATATATGTACAGATATGTACAGATATGTATATGTGTGTGTATGTGTACATATGTGTGTGTATACATAGGGTCATGAATTTTCCTTCATGAGATCATAAAGTCAAACTGCCCACTCTCTTGGCATACCCTCATTTATACAAATTTGTGTTTTTCTGCATCCTTCTGGGTTTTTCTTTTTAAATGTAAGAAAGAGAAAAAAAGAGATAATGTACAGTATGGAAGCTTTCAGTCAATCTCTCAACTGCAGCCAGCTTGTAATCTGCGGCCTTAAAGAATCCCTGAAGACAGCCCCTGTGAGGTAAGGTGCAGTGGGACAGCATTGATTACTTTCCTATTACTTTTACTTAAAATATTTAAATTATAGGAGAAATTTTGAAAGATTGTTATATAAAACACCTTTTCCACATACTTTCAGTTGCCTCCACTTAACTTTTTTTTAAAAAAAATCAATACTCTCTGATATCAGTTTTGAATTGAGGCTTATATATATGTAAACCTGGAAATTGTATTTCTATTTCCTTTTCACATGGAACTTGTAATTATAGAATTATTTTTTCTCATGGCTGGACCCGGAAGACATTAAGTAGGTGTTAGAGAAAGACAAATATCCTATGATCTCACTTATTCGTGAATCTAAAAAACACAAACACCAAACTCAACAAAAGAAGTCAGACTCATGATGACCAGAGGCAGGGGTGGGAGGAGGAGGAATCGGAGGAAAGTGGCCAGAAGGTACAAACTTCCAGTTACAAGATAAAGAAGGACTAGGGATGTAATGTACAACAGGATGAGTATATAGAATGTTCTATGACATATAGAAAAGTGGTTAAGAGTCTAGATTCCACCAGTTTTCATCATGAGGGGAAATTTTTCTTTCTTTTCATTTTATTGTATCTATATGAGATCATGAATGGTCACTAAACCTACCAGGCTAATCATTTCACGATACACATAAAGCAAACCATCATGCTATGTACCTTAAACGTATACAGTGATGCAGGTCAATTATTTCTCAATAAAACTGGAAAAAATACTTTTTTCCAATGTGTCCAAACAAAATCAAAGAGCTGTTCTATTGCCCATGGCTGGCCTTTCCATACACAATGGAATGAGAGTTTTAACTGGTTCCCTTTGTCTCAAAGTTGTAATGCTACAGTTATAGCCTCTATTTCAAATCAAGTTCTAAAACTGTCCAAGGCTCTCACTGCCCTGACCCACTCGGTGGTCTGGATCCCTCAGAAACTCCTGTCGTTGAATCAGACTTTATTCTTCGGTTTAGACCCAAACTCTTCTTCATGAGGCCACAGCTCAAAGAGCCCCTGAGAGCGCTAGGAGGCAGCCATTCCCTTTCCCTGAAATGCTGGTGACAGTCACTCTTTTTCATCAGGAAGTTGTGAATTCCTGTTGATTTTGTAGCACCTGGGAGTTGAGGGGAAGTGGGTGAGTGAGGGGGAGAGCACGTCTGGCCCGTGTTATTCTATCTGCTGAGCTCCTCACCACCAAGGCACAAAAGAGCACGTTCAGAGGGCTTTTACTTGGGGGTCAGGGGGAAGATAGTGATGACAGAAACTAGGAACACAACCCAACTGTGGAAATTTTGTTTTTAAGATTCTTGAGAGACAGTTTGACTTTTCGTTCTTGCTCTCACAGAATAATTCCTTGGAGGAGGTTTTTAAAATCACAGGGTCATGAAATCACTGTAGTGGGCTACAACTGTCAATTTTTTTATATCATAGATTATATTAGAATAGACGATATCAAAGTGTAGTTAACCACGGACTTGAGCCAGATTGTTGAATTTGAATCCCTACTGTGTGACCACTAATTAGCTATGTGGCCTGGGGCAAATTACTTAACTTGCCCAGGCCTCAGTTTCTTCATCTGAATATTAATGATGTGTACTTCATATAGTTATTATAAGGATTAACTGTATTAATATGCATAAAGCACTCGCTCACTTACCTATGCATCAGTTGAGGATTGGCAAACTGAGTGGGGCTTAGCTGGGCAGCTTCGCTTCAAGCTGCAGGTTCCCCTAAGCTTGGCTCCTCACCATAGGGCCCCAGGGCTGCTCCACAGAAGCTTTCAAATCCCAGGGGGCAACCAATAGATGCCAGGGCTCTTAGGAAATTAGCTCGGCCTTTGTGAGATTTCGAATGCCCCAGAAGACAACTTTGTCATCCAAGTAATGTACTTGGGGACTACTTTGTCCCCAAGTGTACTTTGGGACTACTTATATTTTTAAGCCATATTTGATTTATTAGAGTAACAAGCTTAGAATCCCTCTTCTTCCTTCAAGCTCCCAAGTGACTTCTACAAATCTTATTATGCGATTTCCAAGGGAAATCTTAACAACTTGTTTTATGGGAGGGTTTGATTAAGGGTTTGTTCCACTTAGACTTAGTTCACTAAACAACTTTTTAAAGGTTTTTAACTGCATTTATAAATTTAATATATTTTATTTGCTTTTCACTGACAGCTAACACAGCCCTTACCATGTCCAGAAACTATCGTAAACAATTTACATCATTAACTCTAATTCTCATAGAAATTCCAGCAGATAACTCATATTATTATCATTCCTGTTATAAATACAGGAAAACTGAGGTACAGAGGGCAATTCTCACAAGGTCATCTAGCTACTAATAACTGAACTGTTTTGTGAACCATAAAGTCTGGCTCCAGAATCCAGATTTTGGCTCTTACCCTCTATGTTAATTCACTAACTATGAATTAGGTGACTAAAAAAAAATCCTGACTATTTCAGTCATTCTTGTAAAACCAAAAAAATTAAGCTTATAAATAAAGTGTAACTGGTTCAAAATTCTTTGATTACAAAATTAGTTTTGTTAAGTCTCTTACAGAAGTCTTTGAATATAGCATCTTGTCTTCTGATACACCAAATTCATTTAAACATTACGAGTCTTAAAATATCAAATACACAGATATTCCCAAATTTAACATAAAACAACTTAATACTGATTTACTTCACCTCTGCAATTAAATTCTAAATGTTCCCTGCATGGAAGACATTTTCACTGCTAAGGAAACAATCAAGCTCTCCCAGGCTGTCAGGAATGTGTCAAGAAGGACTGTGCCCCACAGGGTGGATGCTGCTGAATGTCTCAAATGGAGGTCATGGTGACCTTGAAAAGAGTAGGTTTTGCTGGTTTGATGGGATGAAAGCATAAATAAAAAGGTTCAGGACAGACAAGTTGCAGAGAATGAAGATGAGAAGGCAAACCTTTTTTTTTTTTTTTTGGCTGGTAAATGGAGCTGAAACTGGGACAACTGCTAGGGAGATGTAGGATCAAGGAAGATTTTTTTAAGAATATGGAATATATTGTACATAAACTGATAGAAATAATGCAGGGGTGGGAAAGTACAAATTCAGGAGAAAGGAGGCAAATGATGTCCAGGAGGCAGAGGGGAGGAGCCTAGAGCTGGACCATGGTGACTGGGGAGGAAGAAAAGCAAAAGGACACGGATGCTGGTAGATGGGGTGGAATCTGTAGAAGTTTTTTCTGATTGCTTCTGTTTTCTAAACAGGAAATGAGGTCAACCATGTAGAGTGATGGGGCAGGGATGGTGGAGGTTTGAGGAGAAGGAAGACGTGAAATGGTCCTTCAGGGAAGGAGGACAATGCAGTGGGGTTGCCTGTGAGCATCAGGAGCCACTGGCATATGGAGAGGATTAATGTCTTGGGACTGGATGAGGACACTAGGGAATGAGGACACAAGGTCAAGGACCAAGCTTGGTGGGCAGAACTTAACTATGAAGAGGGCTGAGACCAGCTGATGTGTGAGAGACATTATGGACCCAGAGAACCACTGGGATCAGTCTCTACTCCTCCAAATGCAGTTAATAATCAACCACATTCTTACTAAGAGGATCAAGTTCAAGGACTGACCACCTGGATATAAAATGCTTTAGGTGCTACATAGTCCCCCACCAAAATGTATGTCTGGTACCTGCTCCCTTCCAAGACTATTACCTATGTTTCTAAAGTCAAAGCCACAAGGGCCTTCAAAATAAAGCTGAACACAGCTGTAGGTACTCACGCTGGGAGCATTTCAGAAGCCATGAATACATCAGGTTTCACAGGACATTTAACAAGTGGAGGCTTCCAGTGGTTACGTTTTTGGTAGACTAATTATCATTAGGGGCTATATACTGAACTTCTATTACTTCCAGAGGGAAGCTAGTTAAAAATAGGCAAATTGCATTTGCTCATAAGTAGTGTATTAAAATTTCTGGGGGTGCCTGGGTGGCTCTGTCGGTTGAGCGTCCAACTTCGGCCCAGGTCATGATCTCACGGTTCGTGATTTGGAGCCCCACCTCAGGCTCTGTGCTGACAGCTCAGAGCCTGCCTCAGATCCTCTCTCCAGCCCCACTCACCACCTCGCTGCCCCTCCCCACTCATGCTCTCTTTCTCAACAATAAAAATAGGCATTATTAAAAAAATTTCTGGTCTTCTTTCTAATGCCAAATGCTTCTCAGAACATTTGCTTCCAGTGGACCTTTTCCTCAGGTCAGTCATCCTGCCCCATCCCTATCCTATCCACACAGATAGTGACTCAGTTCACCCCACTTTCCTTTCTCTCTCAGAGGCTTCAGCACTGCTGGCATTTTTAACTAGATGATTTCTTGTTGTGGGGGCTGTCCCATGCATTGTAGGGTGTTTACAGCATCCCTGCCCCACCCCTGCCACTAAATGCCAGTGGCACATTATCTTCCAACCCTACCCAAGTTGTGACAACCAGAAATGTCTCTAGACATTTGTACAGGCCCCCTGTGGAGCAAATTGCTCCCTGGCTGAAAACTATTGGTCTATTAGGATTGGGGAGAATGGGACCCACAAGTAACTCAAATCAGAGCTTCATATGGACTATCCCATGATAACCCAGACAGCATAAATTAAGTTTCTGGGAGAACGGGACGGGATCTGACAACCTCAGAGATGAGAAATTAGATACTTTCCCTTCTGTACGGAATGTACAATTAGCTGCCTAATCTTGCTTTAAAAAGAAAAAAAAAAAGAAAAGAACATGTCAGATTTCCAATCTTTTCACCAGGTTGATGAGAAGATTCCTAGGATTAGGAATCAACTACAAGAAAGATGCAATGCACCGAGTTTTAGAATTGGTAAAATGCAGGAAGAGAAAGTAAGAGAGCAGGAAGGGAGAAGAGAGGACAGGAGGGAGGGGGCAGGAGAGAGGAAAGACACAGAACCCAAATGCATGGTCGAGTTCAACTTCACACCAAGCTCAACTTTGTACCTCTGAACTTTGTAGGGGTTCAATTAAATGCCAAGTCTTAATCTAGGATAGCAAAATAATGTGTGTGTTAAAATTGAAATCATCCAGCTCCCCATTACCTACAGGATGAAGTTCAAACACCCTAGCTTGGCAATAAAGACCCTAAACAATGTGGCCCCAAAAGTTTTAAGCTGTTCCCACTACTTATAGGAATGTTTCACTTGATTCCATCTGGTCCACTTGCTTTTCTACAAAGGTACCTTGCTAATTCCCCCTCCTGGGCTTTGTGTATGCACTTGCCCCATCTGGCTCTCAAATGTTTAAACTTCAAGTTCCATCACCCCCACCCCATCTCTTTTGTTTGCTGCTCACTCTAGCATACCTAGGAGCTGGGCCAGGATAGAGAATAAAAGCTTACAGCCCTACAGCATGTACCAGAGACCAGACACTGTTCTAAGCAATCTTCGCTTTGGATGCCGAAGAGGAATTCCTACTTCCAGGACTACCCACTGTACTACCCTCATGAAACAGAAGCAGAACTCTGGGGCCAGCTAGGGTCTGCCAGTGTGATAGTGGCATTTGGTTCCCTTCATCTTGGAGAGCAGAAGTGCAAAGAGAGAGCCCAGCCAGGAGAGCGATAGGGGTAAAGAGCAACCTCGCAGATTCAGCTGAGGGCCACTGTGAGGGCAGGGGTGGGGTAAGGGTAGCTGAACTCAGTCGCAGGGTGTGGGGGAAGGGCTTGTCAGCCCACAGTGACCTTCAGGGCTGGAGAGAGAGGGGAAGAGGAAGCACATTTTAGCTGCTCCTCGCTCACGGCTTCCTGAAGGCGGGGCTCCCGTTCCCTGGTGCACGTCAAGCTTTCCTCTGGGCTCACAAGGAGCCACGCACTCACATACCCACATGTGGCCGAGGTCCAAGGCATGCAGCACTGAAACTGCTAGGGACTCCGTCCCCCAAATCCTTCTGGATGCTGAAAAGGAGGCTTTGATTCATATGTTGAGACTCTGGCTTCGTAGTAACCTCATTTCCCCAGCTTGGAACCAAATTCTCTGAAGAGCTGGCCAAAAACCTTGGCCCGTGTGAACCTCTCTAGAGTTTCTGGCTTCAATAGCAGATTCATTTTGAATCTAAAATTGTTTGTTGAATACAGAACCGGCTCTCTTTAGCTTCCTTTCCTCTCTCTTCATTTCCTGTTTCCTCTTCTCCCTGTCTCCTTAGCGTCTGCTCAGTTATCAAAGAACTGCAGTGCTATTTTCAGGAATGTTCTCAGGCCAAGCCCGTGGAATGAGCCCCAGGCTTGAGTGTTCTGGGGCACCCGCAGCCAGGTCGCAGTTCTCTTTCCAAACCGAACACCATAATCCTTAACCAACCTCCCTGGTGAAATTAATATTCTTTATGGACCCAGTTTCTGATTATATCCATCATCACCCCCCCCCCCCCTTCTCCAGATCTAATCACAGTGGTATTAGAATAGAGTGCCTGAAAAAGATTTTGGAATCAGACAGTCCTGTGCTTAACTCTCAACGTTATCATTTGGGCTTGTTACTGAGTTTTCCCATCTGTAAAATGGGGACAATGGCAGCTATTCTGGAGGCTTGCTAGGAGAATCAAATAAGAGGATATATGTGTAAAGAGAACACTTTATTCATCGGAATTCCTCTTAGGAAGGTAGAGCTGTGTTTGTGGAGAAAATACTTTGCTAAGCGCTAGAAGTAGAAACTGAGATCCTTAGGGCCGGAGGTGGGTGGGACCCTCCCAGCAAGACAAAGGGAGGATTTTGTTTGCAGCTCCAGAAAGGAAGTGGGGGGCCAGGAGAGGGCGGAAGCCCTGGGCTCCTGAAGTGATCCCTCCCCGTGTTTACACCCTCCCTCCACCAAAATCTTGAGTCAGGTTTACCAAATTCATGGAGTACGTGAAATAACGAAGGAAAACAGAGAAGGGGCTGAGTCTTGTCTCCAGGGAGCTGTGGGGCAAAACTATGGTAGCATTTCAGGAACAGGGAGGTGGGGGCAGAGAACACCTAAGGACAGAAAACTCAGGGACCCTCCTGGAAAGAGTATTGGAACTTCAAAGGCCATGAATCTCAGAACCAGATTTCTCAGGGGTAGGAGGCACCAACAGACAACCAGGCTAACCAGTCAAGACACTGTACCTTAATATTATTATTCCCTATGTGGTGCTTTCCTGGGTCTTTCCTTCTTGATCTACAGTCTCACTTAGACTTTACTCCCTCCAAGAAGCCTTTTCTGATTTCTCCAATGTGGGTTAGAACCTTCAACTCTGAGCTTCTCCCATGAGTTCTTATCATAGGAGTGTTCACCCTGAGTTATAATTGCCTATTTGAATATCTGATCTCCTATGAGACTATACTCCATTTGGTCAGAGCTAAATCTCTGATACCACTGTGTTCCCAGATGTGTCACCGTCTCGGACACATCATAGGTTCTTGTTATGTGTTCAGTGCACTAGGATAAAGTAGAAAAAGCAGTCTTTGGTATCCTATAAAAACCAGATTCAGCTTCTGATTTTAATATTTAAAAGCTGTGCAACTCTGGGCATGTTACCTAACCTCTCTGAGGCTCAGTCATCTCCTCTGTAATTAGGATGGAAGGTGCTGGGTCAGTGTAAGGATGGAATCAGCAGATGTTTATTCCTCAACTTACTCTCTTATATTTGGCCCATCCCTTCCATCCACACATCCCTACCAAGTCAAAGCCCCCAGCACCTTACAAACTCCTACTTTTTCCTCTTTACTTCACACTGTGTCTCTTGGATTTATGAAGCTCTTCTTCTGTACCAGACAATATTCCAAACTAAGCGTCTTCAAACTACAGCCCATGGGCCATATATATATAGCTTGGCACCTGTTCTCATACTATTCATGAGCTAAGAAAAGTTTTTACATTTTTAAATGGTTGGGGGAAATATAAAGAAGAATATTTCTGGGGCTCCTGGGTGGCTCAGTCGGTTAAGCGTCCAACTTTGGCTCAGGTCATGGTCTCACACAGTTCATGGGTTTGAGCCCTGCATTAGACTCCGTGCTGGCAGCTCAGAGCCTGAAGCCTGTTTCAGATTCTGCGTCTCCCCCTCTCTTTGCCTCTGTCTCCCTCCCTTTCTCTAAAAATAAATAAACATTAAAAATTTAAGAAAAGAAAAATATTTCATGACACATGAAAATGATTTGAAATTCGCATTTCAGTGTCCATAAAAAACTGTCTATTGGCCCAGAGGCACACTCATTCCTTTCCCTATTGTCTATGGCTGCTTTTGCACTGCAGTGGCAGAGTTGAGTAGCTGTGACAGAGACTGTATGACCACAAAGCTGAAAATATTTCCCACCTGACACCTTATAGAAAAAGCTTGCAAATCCACATTCTAAGCAGTTCCCATGTCGATGGTTATGAAGTTCTCCTTAGTGCGGTATGAAGTCAGTATCATTATTGCCCTCATTTTACAGTTGAGGAGCCTGAGTGGAGAAGTTAAGCAATATAGCCAGGGTTTCACAGCTTGTAAATCAAGTTGGGATCAAACTCTTGCTGCTCTGAAGTGGCAAGAGGACTGGAGACAATTGCAGATAGCCTCTGCACCACGCTGGGGAGTCTGGCTGTGAAGGTTCTTGATCAGGGAGTCATGTGATGACACAAAATCTTAAAGTGATCACTGCGGCCACTGAATCAGAGGAGAGAGCATGACAGAAGTAACAAAGAGTAGGCACGGATGAATTTGAACACTGGAGCTCAGCTTCCCGGGTTTGATTGCAGACGGCCACTTATCTGTGTGACCTTGGACAAGTTATTCAACCTCTCCCTGCCTAATTTCCTTAGCTCTCCAATGGGGAGAATAATAGAATCTAGACTTTCTCTTATGGGGTTGTTGTAAAGACTGGAATGGAAACTTTTGTCTTATTAGTCTGTCTTGAGGCACAGAGCCGCCTCTAGACATTTGCCGTGGTCATGCCTGTTATTCAACCTGACACGAAGCCACTGCTCCCTCTGTCCCAGGCACCATTCCAAGCAATCAAGATACAAAGAGAAAGAAAGACAAAATCACCAGACCTGCTTCCTGCACGTAAGTAGCACACGGTCCACTGACTGGCGCAGGAGAGAAAGTCAGCACCTGGAAGCAGTGTCACAGGCGCTATGATGGGCCATCACAGGAAGCAGAGACAGGAAGACCTCATTCTGGCTCTCCCTTCTACGGCTCAGGCTCTCACTCCTTCCAGAACACACCAGGCATCCTGCTGGGTTTGTCCCATGTGCTCGTGCAGGCCTAAATGGGGAAAAATACAAGCACAGGCAGTTGTCCAACGCCCTGGCATGGAGCTATGTCTGTAAGACTATAAAGCACAAATCAGCCCAGGGTACAAGACCCCTGGGAGAACCTGGGCCACAGAATTATTTGGCCACTTCCACCTGCCAAATCACAAAACAACAAATTCACAGGAAGGGCTGTTGATGCTGAAAAAGCCTAGCAGGTTCCAACCTGGAAACTTGTATTTGTCCTTACTAATGTGCCTTTGAGGTACAGCAAAATCCAGGGCAATTAGGAATTTCACCGTATAATAGGCCAGCATCACCTGCTTGCTTTTCTTTTTTACTATTCTTTATTAGTTTCTGATTTGTTATTTAGAAGTGTATATTTGTGTGTGCACATGAAGCTATGCATAGAAGATTGGAAAAATACACCAGTGGCTTCCAACTAGGAGGGGGGTGGAGCCATTGGCATGTGAAAGAAGAAAGAGGTGGTTTACTAGTATCACCTAACTTTTTTCCCCCAAATACTCATATGCTTGCCTTCTCCCTCAGTTATAATATCTTAAGCATAGGCATATTTTAAAAGCTCCCCAAATAATCCCCATGTATGCCTTTTTCTTCCACTCCCATCCCCTGCCTGATGTATAACCATTAACCTACACCAAATGTTAACAGTAGTTATATCTGAGTATTGGCATTATACTTTTCCTAAAAATTCATCTTTTTTCTTTACTGGTGTTATTAAAATTCTACCACGAACATGTAGGCTAGCACAGTAATTATATGTGTTGGTTCTGGAGTCAAACTGTTGAAAGTTCAAACCTAATCATGGCAGGTCACTGTGCCTCTGTGATCTCATCTGTAAGAGGAGAAAAATAACAGTAGCTATCAAACTGGGTTCTTGTGAGAAGTAAATGCCTTTGCACACAAAAAGTTCTTAAAGCAGTGCCTGGCATGTAGGCTATTCAATAGGAGTTACCAGCACTATTAACACATAAGAAAAAATTAGCAATCCATTTTTAAACTGTAGAACATTTTGAAAATAAAAAACATAAAGAAGGGAAAAAAAGAGTCCCTGATGCTTGCATGTTTTTGAATATTATGGATGCTGGATGGCAAGCTCATGCTGTGTTTTTTCCATCTGTGAAATGGGAAGACAGTACTCTACTGGGGGCGGGGGGGGGGGGCGGGTAGTGGGATACAGAGAGCTGTGAAAGGGCTCCCTAAATTTATGGTGGAATTAAAAAGTGAGGGATGGTTGTTATTACTCGGAGTAGGATTAATGCAGCATAAAAGAAAAGCTACACCGGCCGCGGGGCCAGAAGGCTAATGGTGGCGGGAAGGAGATGGCTGGGCTTCCCCTTCCATCTCATTGGTTCCAGCCCAGAAACCCCACCCTGGCTGGAGAGAGAAGATCTGGGCCTCATTGAAAGGCACCCCAACCATTCTCTTTTTTGTCAGACATTAATGGGCACTCTGCTTTGCGTATGCATTTCTTTCTTCTCTTTCAATTCATGTTTGCCTTTGGCATCTCTGTATCATTACTGATTAGCAAGTTGCAGGCAACTTTATAGCTAATATTCAGTGATGCCAGGCGCTGTTCTAAGAGTCACCATAGTAACTCATTTATCCTCCAGGCAACTTGAGACACCTTTTTATTACCTCCTCTTTCCAGAGGAGGAAACTGAGGCATGGAGAAGTTAAGTAACTTGCACAGTCTGTAGGTGACAGATCTAAGATTCAGACTCTCGTGGTCTGGCTGCAGACTGTTGATGCTTTTAGTCACTAGACTAGAATTCGTTTCAGACTTGATGACAATCAAGACAATTAGGGGAGAAGAGGCTCCAGGAAGTCTACTGCACAGCAGTGCTCTCTGATCTGGGGTGACTACCCTGTGCGGAGCATTTGCTGAGACTGCGATGTCTCAGAGCCCCTATCTGCCGGCTGACCTCAGCCCTGAGATCCCTTCTGGGTCCACGAGCGCTGGCAGAGCCAGGAGAGAGGTCCAGGCGATCTGACTCCACAGCCTCTCCTGCTCATCATGAACCTAAACGGTCTTGAAAGGAGCAGAAATTGGTAAAGGGTTTTCGGAAACAAATGTTGACACAAGCTGTTGGTGTTCGTGGAGACTCCGTATTCAGAATCCCTTTCCATCTCATGCCTCTGGCAACTGGTGAGTATGACTGTAAACGCTTCGGTGTCCAGAAGCAAGTTGCCAAAGACCCTCTTTTTGAAGGAAGAACACCCGGCCCTCACTGCTGGGGATGCAGCCGAGATCATTCGATGCCCGGTGATGTCTGCTGCTCTGACAGTTCCTGGGATCCATTCCTCCAGGAGTTTGGACAGCATCTGCTCTGAAGGTGGCCTTTCCTCTCCCAGAACATGATGTCACTCTCCAATCCTAAGCCTCAAATGGTTTGCAGATTTTCTGGGGTGACTATTTCCTGTGTTCTGAGATCCCAGGTGGTGAGAGCATTCTGCCTGAGAATTGTGGACAGCATTTACATGGAAAGCTGCTTATATCAATTAGGACGGGGCTGGTGGCAAGGAATAGAACACACGGCCCAAGGGGCACCTGGGTGGCTTGGTCGGTTAAGCGTCCGACTTCGGCTCAGGTCATGAACTCACGGTCCGTGAGTTCGAGCCTCATGTCGGGCTCTGTGCTGACAGCTCAGAGCCTGGAGCCTGTTTCAGATTCTGTGTCTCCCTCTCTCTGACCCTCCCCCGTTCATGCTCTGTCTCTCTCTGTCTCAAAAATAAATAAACGTTAAAAAAAATTTTTTTTTTAAAAAAAAAAGAACACACGGCCCAAGCTCGCATACACAATGAAAGGGAGTTTGTTAACTCATGTAACTGAGTGGTCTCTGGGTAGATTTCAAGCCAGGATGGACTCAACCACTTCACAAAAGACCCAGCATTTTTATGTCTTTTCTCAGCTTTCTATGATGTCAGGTTCATTCCAGGGCTGGTTCCTCTCAAAAGAGCAAGAGGACTCCTGGAAGCCTCAGGGAGCATGCTTCTTTGTTCATTTTGAGTAGAAGGAGTAGCTGTCCCAAATTATTAAATGTAAGTCCTGGGCCCCTGATGGGGTCATCTAAGGTCAAATGCCCACCTCTAAACCAACCGCCGTGGCCATAAGCAGACCACAGTTTTTTGTTTGTTTTTTATGTTATTTTATTTATTTATTTTAATTCAAATCCAATTTTTTTTAAATTGGTGTGTGTGTGTGCGTGTGCGTGTGTGTGTGTGTGTGTTAACTGACGGTCTCTTATAGTCTTACTTCCATGAGTGGCTGCAACCATGGGAAAAGGGGAGGGGAACCAGTCCCGAGGGGGTGGATCATGTTCACAACATTCCCCTTACACACAGAACTAAACAGAGGAGCACGGTCACTACCATGGTTAGAAGCTGGCGGTATGGGGGGCACCTGGATGTCTCAGTCAGTTAAGCATCTGACTTCAGCTCAGGTCATGGTCTCGAGGTTCATGGGTTCAAGCCCTGAATCGGGCTCTCTGCTGTCAGCTCAGAGCCTACTTCCCCGCTTCAGATGCTCTGTCTTCCTCTCTCTCTCTCTCTCTCTCTCTCTGCCCCACCTCTGCTCATGCAGCACTCTCTCTCTCTCTCAAAAATAAACATTTAAAAAAATTTTTAAAAAGGAATGAGGAGGAACAAGTGGGGAACAGAACTGTTGCTGAAAAAATACAGACCCTCCATAAACTGCAGTGCCTAGGGACACTGGATCTGCTTCGACCTAAGAGGAATCAGATCAAAAGTAGTTTAGGAAGGCTGGAACCATTAGGGATGGAAGGAGGAGGAAGACAAAGGCTGTTCCTCCAGGGAGAAATTATACTGCCTCCCCCCAGCTTTTCTGCCAGGGTGCATTGGTGCCTGAATTTCTCCTAACAGTTTGCTTGTAATTCATGCTTAATCTCCATCAGCTTCTTCTAGATGACATCCTAGGAGCTGGCATGTGTCGTTCTGCTCCCAAGGAGTGCAGACTCAGAAGTCCTGAGGATAAACACAAGGTCCCCTTCTTGCTCTCCTCCATCTCCTAGTTTGCATCACAGAGGCTGTAACAGCAGACAAAGCACATAGGGGTTGCTGCCAGCCTGGCCCTCCTCCCAGAGGACTTTTCTGTCCCCCTGTAGGTCTCAGAGCACTACCTTCTTGTGCTTCTTCACTTCCTCCGGCATAGATGGCTTGTGCACCTGCATATCATTAAAACACCTTGATGCCATCAGAGATAGCCACACCAGAGGCCATGTCTCTGGAAGTGAAAAGGAGATGGCAAGGAGAGCCAGAGAAGGTGAGAGTCACTGTACTGCTGCCAGGACGCAGACCACAGCTGCTTTCAGTCAATCAGTGGACCCCTGGATCTGGAAAGTGAACACCATGCTCCCCCCAGTACACTGTTCTTTTGATTTCTCATGGCTTTTTCCAGAACCATGAAAAATACCAAATATGGTTCAATAAAGCAACAAAGTAAATGACAACTACATTCTTCTAGTTATTCAAGTCAAAAACCTTGGAATAATTCTTGACTCCTTCATTTCTCTCAGCCAGCCCCATGTGCAGTCTATCATTAAACCCTATCAGCTCCACTACAAAATGCATCAGGAATCTGACCCCTTCTCACTTTATCCATGGTGTTACCCTGGTCTAAGCTGTCTTCATCTTCCATCAAAATATTGTCCCCTGCTTTCTCCCATGTCATCTCATCTACCGAGAAGCCAGAGGAATCCTTTTATTTATTTTTTAAATGTTTATTTATCTTGAGAGAGAGCATGAATGAGTGGGGGAGGGGCAGAGAGAGAGAAGGAGAGAATCCCAAACAGGCTATGCGCTGACAGCGCGGAGCCCAACATGGGCTCAATCTCATGAATTGTGAGGTCATGACCTGAACCGAAACCAAGAGTCAGACGGTCAACCAAATGAGCCACCCAGGTGCTCCCAGAGTAATCCTTTCAAATAGTAGATCATATCACATCACTCCTGAGCTCGAAAGCCCCTAGTGGCTCACATAACACTCCAAAGAAGAGTCAAAAGATATAACAGTGGCTTTGGAGACCCTATATGTTCTAGCTTTTTACCTCTTCAATTCCATCTCCTACTACTTTCTCCTTGCTGATTCTGCTTCGGCCAGACTTGTTTCTCACTGTAACCCCAAAATATCAAGGGTACCCCCACCTTACAGCCATCCTATGTGCTATTCCTTCCACCTGCAACACCTTTCTTCACAGTATCTTCTTGGCTCATTCCCTTTCTTCAAAAGTTGATGTTATCATAAAGATGTTACATGACCCCGTGTGAAGACATACCTAGTCTATCTTGAAGCCACTGACCTGGATTTTCATCGCACTTACCACTAACTAAAATATGTAAGCATTTGTTTACATGTCGTTTTTTCCCATACTAGAATAAAAGCTCTATGATACCAAGGTCATTTACCACTATATCTCCAATATCTAAAACAGTGAAAGCATTCAATAAATAGTTACAGAGAATGAATAAAAGATTTTTAATGTTTATTTACTTATTTTGAGAGAGAGAGAGAGCTTGTGTGAGTGGAGGAGGGGCAGAGAGAGAGACAGAGAGAGAGAGAGAGAAAGAATCCTAAGCAGGCTGCATACTGTCAGCATGGAGCCTGATGCCAGGCTCGGTCTCATGAAGAATGAGATCATGACCTGAGCCAAAGTAAGGGGTCAGATGCTTTGCCAACTGAGCCACCCAGGTGCCCCAGATTTTGAACAAATAATACACCAAAGAAGAAATAGCTAACAACAGATGAAAAAACGTTCAGCCTTTTCAAGAAGCAAAGAAATTGGTTGATTTTTTGTTGGCCATGGCAATATTTTTGCCTATTAAATTGGCTAGAACAATCAAATAATAAATCCATTACTGTTGATAACAATGAAATTGGTATTTTCATGTATTCTTGGCAGTCTCACTGATTCATTAAGTAGATATTTATTGGGTATCTACTATATACAACTGTTGTGCAATTTTCCTGTATATACCCTAATCCATAATAAGGTCCAAAGTCTGTGTATTTTTCAGGATAGAATAGTTCAGCTATGGCAACAAATTAACTCTGGAGTCCTAGAAGTTTAATATAACAAACATTGACTTCTTGCTCTCTCAGCCTACCTTCCTCAGGTTGGTAGAGAGGTAAGGTTTACGTGTCCCTTCCCCTCATGTTTCATTGGCCAGAACTAGTCACATCACATGGCCCTACCCAATGGCAAGGAGGCTGAGAAGTGAAGTTTTCTGCCTGCCCAAAAGGAGTGAAGAAACAGATATTGGCAAATGTTAATAATGTCTATCATAATCCTTGATCAAGAAATCTTAACACCCTACTGGAATAACCTAAAGTACATTAAAATACATTACATACATTAAAAGTACATTAAGGGAAATGTTCATCGATATCTTGTTTATTATTCTGAAATATTGAAAGAATCTTAAATGTTGACTAATGAGAAAATAATGGAATTATAGTTTATCCAGGTAAAATAGATTATTACACAACCATAAAAATTGTAGTTAATAAAGAATATATATACAATAACTATTATAAAATAGAAAGTAAAACTTGGGAAACAAATGAAATAGATACTATAATTATATCATAAAATCTACCTAATAAACATATTCTTTAAAAATACATAAAATGGGGCATCTGGGTGGCTCAGTTGGTTGTGCATCCAACTCTTCATTTAGGCTCAAGTCATGGTTCCAGGGTCATGGGATTAAGCTCTGCAGTGAGCATGGAGCCTGCTTAAGATTCTCTCTCTCCCCCTACTCTGCCCCTCTCCCCTGCTTGCCAGCTCTGTCTCTCGCTCTCAAAACAAAAATACATAAAATGTATTCATTCAATAAATATTCATTCAACAAAACCTCCTATGTGGTAAGCCCTGCATGCAGATTCAGGGATAAAACACACTGTGTGTGGCCTGGAGGTGCCACAGCCATATAAGAATATTCAAAATGGGCTAAAAGAAACCCCTGTCTAAAATCATAACAGGGGCGCCTGGGTGGCTCAGTCGGTTAAGCGGCCAACTTTGGCCCAGGTCACGATCTCGCGGTCCGTGAGTTCGAGCCCCGCGTCGGGCTCTGTGCTGACAGCTCAGAGCCTGGAGCCTGTTTCAGATTCTGTGTCTCCCTCTCTCTCTGACCCTCCCCCGTTCATGCTTTGTCTCTCTCTGTCTCAAAAATAAATAAACGCTAAAAAAAAAAAAAAATTAAAAAAAAAAGATAAAATCATAACAGCTATTCTAATAATTTCATGGGTTCACACAGGGTAGACTTTTATCCCATTTTCACTTGGATCATCAAGGAAATTAGAGACAATGAATCATCATTCACTCAACGGATAGTGACCAAGCATATACTAAGTGGGTGGCCAAGATGACCAAGATGCCAGATCATGCTTCTGACCTCAGAGGACTTACACTCTAGCTGGAATCCTACATGTCAGAGCAGCCTGGTCCTTGCTAGCCTCAGCTTCTGTTCTGAAGAACTTCTTTATGTAAGGTTCCACATCAGACCTGTGAAAATTCCTGGTGCCTAAAATAGTGCCTGGCACATAGTTGGTGTCCTATAAATTCTGGTGCTTTCCAAAACCTACTGTACATATAGGCTTCCCATCCCAGCTGATAACATCAATATCCCTCATTGCTCAGTTCAAAAGTATGGTGTCATTCTTGACTCCTCTCTTTCTCTTGTACTCCACATCAAATCTGTCAGAAAACCCTACAGTTCCCACCTTCAAAAAATATTCCCGAATTACACCACTTCTCCCTCCACACTATACCATCCCAATCCAAGTCACCATCATCTTCCACTGTTACTTCATGCTGTTGTCTGAATGTCTGTCCCCCCAAAATTCATGTTGAAACTTAATCTCCAGTGTGATGGTATTAGGAGGTGGGGGCCTTTGGGAGTGATTACATCGTGAGGACTCTACCCCCATGAGTGGGATTAGTGACCTTATAAGAGAGGTCCCTTCTACCATGTGATGTGACAGCCAAAGGAAAGCCATCTGGGTTCTCACCAGATGCCAAGACTGCTAGCACCATGATCTTGGACTTCCCAGCTTCTAAGATTGTAAGAAATAAACATCTGCTATTTATAAGCTACCCAGTTTATAGTAGTTTTGTTACAACAGCCTGGACAGACTAAGACGCTGCAGTAACCTCCTGACTGGCCTCCTGGCTTCTGCTCTTGCCCTCTATAGTCTGCTCTCTACACAGTAGCCAGTGAGAACTGTTTAATCCTATCTGATCATGATATTTCTCTGTTTAACTCTACTCGGACCACTCTGCTCTGCAGTCAAATCCACAGCCCTTACAATGGCCTTTCTGGTCTTTCTTCAGAAGCTCTTGACCCTGGTGGACTCAAAGCCTCCATTAGTAGCAAACATTGTGTAACACCTCCTTTACAGTCCAGAAATCAAATTTAAGGATAATATCACCACACTCCACATACAATTTTTAAAAAAGAAAATCACATAATGCCCTATCTAAATTACAGAGCAGAATTAAGAGAAAGCAATTCATAATAAAATATGGATTATGTATTTTAACATGGAAATATTTAGACACAACTACACTAGAACAAATACAGCCCCATGAATCTCAGAAGCCCTATCGAATGGTGCCACCCCACTGAAAACCACTGACCTTCATCATCTGGTCTGCCTTCCTCTCTCTAACCTCACACCAGCCATCATGTCCTTCACTCACTCTGCTCCAGCCGTGCCCAGTTTCCCCATTATTTCCAGACCAAAAGGCCCTGTTCCTGCCTGGGGTCTTCACAGTTGCATTCTTCTGCCAAGGAGATGCATAGCTCACTCCCCTACAACCTCAGCTTTTTCTCATACGTCACTTTCTCTGCAGGGCCATCCCTGACCACTCTCGTTAAAATAGCAGCCCTCTTCCCCACGTAGTACTCCCTGTCACCCCTCGCTGCTTGGTTTTCTCCATGCTACTTATCTGAAATACTAGATATTTTTAAAACATGGTATTGTCTGCATCTGCTCCATGAGGTCATAGATTTCTACTCTACTGTGTCCTCATTATGTAAGTGGGTGGCTGGAACACAGTGGGTGTTCAGTAAATATCTGTTGAATGAATGAGAACAATGAATGAGGGGTATATACTGAATGGTTGAATGGATTGCTACAGACATCTAGCAATCATGACATTATTCCTGAATCACTTGCCTCTACCCCCCTGTATCTCGCTCCTCCCCAAAATTTTCTTCTCCCACATACTTATTGCTTTCTACTGGAGATATTCTCTACCCTCAATTTAATGCTTGATCTGGCTTCTTTTTCTTGACCTTGGTGTCACATCTGGCTTACAGATTTGTCTAACTCCTAGGTTCGATCATATTGTGACAGCTTCCTAGCAATGTCCATCTTGTCTCCTCCTCTCCAGCTTCCCAAACACTCCATCACTTTGTCCACAAATGCACTTCCCCCAATATGCTTGTCAAACTCCTACCCATCCTTCAAGGATAGGTTCAAATTCCTTCTTTTTCTTCCTTAAGGAACACCTGATCCTCCATCCAGAAGTCAGTTTCATGTCCCAGAGACCCATACTTATTTGTAACCGTCCTGGACTCCAATAGATCCTTTGCTGTATAAAACCTCTGTGTTCTCTTTATCCCTCCTGCCAGAGTTTAAATTAAGTACAGAGAGTAAGTTTTCTTCATCTCTTGCTTTTCCCCTGGTACATAGTAGATGGTCAATGAACATTAAATGAGATCATTTATGTCAAGCCCTTAGTATAGCTTCTGGACACAGTAAATGCTCTATTACTGCTGGCTGCTAATACTAGTTTTTTTTTTTTAAATATGAAATTTATTGTCAAATTGGTTTCCATACAACACCCAGTGCTCATCGCAACAGGTGTCCTCCTTAATAGCCATCACCCACCCTCCCATTCCTCCCACCCCCCATCAACCCTCAGTCTGTTCTCAGTTTTTAAGAGTCTCTTGGCGCTTTGTAGCAACGTGGATGGAACTGGAGAGTGTTATGTTAAGTGCTAATACTAGTTAATACACAATGGAGGCAGAGTTCAGCCCCACCCAGAGGACAGCTACAACCAATGAGGTCTGCCAGGTGGATTTTGAGAGTCTGTGTTATATCTGAGTCTTTGTTTCTCATTCCCTGTGCCTCTTCCCATCTCAGCAGGTGCCCCATTTTCTCTAGACCACCCGAGGTCTCTTGCAGCAATGGACAGACCCTAGGTCAGGCTCGCAGCTCCCCTCTCATGTGTCTGCAGATGTCTTCCTCTCGGCCTGTCACAGGAGCTTGTTAGACTGCTTGTAAATATAGCCCATAGATGGGGGAGGTGGTACTTAATCCTCCTGGACCAACCCTCAATCAACATGGTTGGGAGTTGTTGTAAAAATGCCCCAGCCTCCTTGATTTTTACTGGGAGAATTCTAAAGCATGCCCCACATGGTTTCTCAAGAGATCTCTACTAAGATTGAGTCCCTGTTGCCCCAACAATAACCTATTTGTTGGGTTTTCTCTCCTCTCTGACTTACATCTCCCACTTCCTTAATTGTGCTTTTTGGGGTCACATCCCAAAACTATAGGCACTCAAGTTCTGCTCTAAGAGAAAACATCATCAGTCAACATTCCTAAAGAAATGAGTGTCCAGCCCTTTACTCTGACAAAGCCCCAATGCTCCCCATCCTGACCCTACCTCCCTATGGCCATCCAGTACAAGCTCACTGGCACCAGAAAATCCTTGGGTTATCCGCAAAGACAAAAATTGGGGTGGGGGGGTTGGGGGGAGGAGGAGGTACAGGTAGAATTTATTCTAAGTTTATCCTTATAGAAAATGTGCCCAGGAAAGGGTTGCCATGACTCACCATTTAAGAACAAAGTCCTTACTCTCACTCTCAGATGTGATCAAGCACTTAGGCCTCTATAAGGACACATTCCTTCTTTATAGAGACAAACATGCTATGAAAACACAAGGAACTTGCTGGTTTATGACTCAGTTCTTCTGGTGCTATATGTTTATCAATGAGGCTCTCATGTATTCCCCAAAGCCTGATCCCTATTCTCACTGAGCACAGGACTAGATTATATCCCTCAGCCTCCTTTGTGCTCGATGTGGAATGACTGGGTTCTGGCCAATGGAATGTGACAGAACTAATGTGTACCACCTCTAGGCCTGACCATTAAAACCCTCCCATAGATGATCCTCTATGTTTTCACTGATTCTGTCTGAAAGCAAAGGACTCCACGATCCCAGCATATGGCAAAAGTCAAGGTGGCAGCAGCTTGAGGCCCTTAGTCACCATGTAGAAGGTGCCTACATTGGCTTGGCTATGAGAAGAAATAACTATTGTTTTAAGCTGAAATTCCAAGGTTTGTTATAGCAGCTACTGTTATGCCAAGCAATATAAAAAATGGCAGCTAGAAGTGGAGTGCTGCCATCACCAAAACCTAAAACAATACAGAACCAGCTCAACAGTTGAGTGGTAATTACTGAGGAAAGTGATATAAGAAACCAGAAAGAAAGAAACCCGTTTCGTAAAGTGGCAAAAATCTGATACAACTGTTGCCTTCAATGGCAGACATTATGCCTACTTAAGCCTGTAGTCCAGGGGAAGTGGCTGGAAATAGAGTAATAGGATGTGTTGATTTTTCCCAAGTCAGGTACTAGGGTGAGATGAGACACGTAGGGCACCGAGTTAAGGAGGTAGGCATTTGTACAACTCTGTTCTTAGTGAGAATTATGAGAAAGAGAGGGGTTTAGGAAAGATTGGCTGGTTTGTAAACAGAAGTAAAAGAGGCTACAGAGTCCAGAAATAGTCGGTCTCAAGGGTTATAAAAGCCTACTCATTTTGGATCCCAAATGCTAACTATATTTGAGCAACAAAATCCCCTTCTGACTCAAGCCTACTAACAACGATCTGAGTAAGGATGTGACATTCCCATCCATGCCTATTGTTTTAGATAGTCTCAAGACAGTTACTCTCAGCTCAACAGACAGAAGCATGAGAGAGGAAGCAAATACATAAATGAAGCTTGAGAAGCATGTATAGGAAAAAACTTTGGGTATGAACTTTTGCTCATGGGATTTCTGGGAAGCAAAGATTAGCACATTCTGAATTTTTAGGGAGTGATATTGCCAAAGAAAAATAAACCTAGATTTAAAAAGCTTTTGATAGTTAGAACCTTGAACCAACCTTTGAGTCTCCAAATTTGCACAAGTAGGAAGTGGGCTTCAGAAGCTGTGTAGCCCTCAGAAAGGACAGGCTCCTCCACACCCATCTCATGGGTTCATAGGTGGCCACGGAGGATAACTGCTAAGGAAGAACCTTCCAGAAAGCAGAGAGGACTACAGAAAACAAAGGACATGGAATTCCTCCCAGAGTGGAAAATCAGGCTATAGTAAGAAAAGAGGAGCCAAGGTACTTACTCCTACTCCTAGGACCAGGTCACAGCACAATGCCTTCCCACTGGGCCTTCACCATTGTCAGTTATCCACATTGCTGTGTGTCTCTGTCTTCCCTTTCCAACTGGGCACAGCTATTACTTTATCTTGTCCTTGCCCACCACTTTATATTGGGTATGAATGGGACACGGAAGTTTGTCCCTTCAGTTCAGAGATCAACGGGCAATGAAGAAAACATCCCATCCTGATGGAGAAGGCCACACAGTACCCAGAAATGCTGGATTTTTAGATAACTGCAGTAACTGCAAGGGGCAATGGGTTGTCTCTTTTGGGAAAAGAATGAGTGTGTTGTTTGTGTGGGAAGAAGGGTTAGTTGAGTGAGGCTATTTGGTAACCAAAGAGTGGACTGTGACAGAATCTGTATGTTCACCAAAACCACTTTCTCTTTTACCTGGAAATACAGCTAGACTGTATTTAACAACACTTGCAGGTTAGATGAGGCCATGTGTCTGAGTTCTGGAAAGTGGCATGGGCAGATGTGCAATGCCTTCAGGCCTCACACATTTAAAACCTCCAACAGAGAATCCCCTGTTTTTGTTTTCCATTTGCTGGTTAGAAGAGAAAGACTGTGGGGCTCTAAGGTATAGAAAAGCGACAAAATGAAAGAAGTCTGGGTCCCTAAACTTTCTACCAAACACCTGTAAATGGGTTCCAGGCAATGAGAAATAATCACTTATTGGATTAAATCAACAACGTCCCATGGCTTATTTGTTACAGCAACTATCATTGTCCTCATACAACCTACCTTATAAGTTTGTTATCAGGATTGAATGAGTTAATGTGAAAAATGGGGCCTGGTGCCTAATATATGAAAGAGGGTGCTATGTAAGTGTTGCCTACTCTTATTTGCTTGAGAACAGGCAAAAAATCCGTCATGAACTCTTGCTTGGCAGAAAGCAGCAGCAGCAATGGAAAACAACATAAACTCAGGATAATATTCCTAGCTTTAATTGAAAATCTTGGAGTCTATAAGAGCCAGACCCTAATCCTGGGGCACACTCGGGAATTTATAATACCTCGTCTAATCCGCCCCCTGAGCCAACCCTAAATTCCATTCTTTAGTGCCATGTAAGTTTGAAAGCCAAAAAACTGTTTACTTTAGAATCGCTCAAACAAACTCAGGACAATGTGTGTTATGCAAATATTCAGGTAACTTTAAGAGCTTTGCTTCACATAACTAAAAGAAAGGTAGAGATGGTCAGTACAATAGCTGGTCACTGGAGCAGAAAATGGAGATGCATTTCTACCCAGCCAAGAACACAGCTGCAGAACTAGCTGAGTCTGGTCTAGCAATCTAAGATTAAAAAAAGAAAGAAAGGAAATAAAAAAGTGAGGCATGCCATAATTTCTTTGATCACCTTCTAAAGGGAAAGTCAATTACTGACACCTTTCACTTCCATCCTGAAACAAGTTTTTAAAAGCAAATCGTGCTATTTTATATCAGACTTTATAGCTTTGTAACATTCTGAGAAGTTTCCTTTCGTTCAGTTTGACAAATACTTATTAAGGGTCTAGAATGTGTTTGACTGTTTTTAGCATACTTGGTTCTACAAAACACCATGATAATTACAGAATGTGTTCTTTTTGTATCCAAAATGCTTATGAGTATCATAAGGAATGCCATAGCATGTGAACTATCAACAAAAGGAAGACACTACTGACTTGGAAAATAAGAATAATGTTAAAGTCTTGTGCTGTTATCAATCAATGGCCAGGTTGGAGGTGAAAAATTTACTCTTGTTTTCAAGGTAGAAAAAGGAGGGTCAGCTCATACAGCTAAAATTATTTAAACAATCAGACCCAAGGTGTTGGCTTAAAAACTCCAAGCCTATGAAAGAACAAGATAGTTGTTAGCACCCAAGGCCTTCGGTAGGTCTTTGAGCAATTAGGTTTCAGAAATATAAATGATGCAGTCTTTTGCAACATAATGAATGAAGAGAATTATTAGCTTTGTTATATAAAGAACTCCTAATCAATAAGAAAATGCAAATATTCGGATGCCTGATGGCTCTTCATTTTGTCTCAGGTCCTGATCTCATGATTTGGTTTGTGAGTTTGAGCCCCACATTGGGCTCTGAAAGCACAGAGCCTGCTTGGGATTCTAACTCTCCCCCTATCTCTATCCCTCCCCTGAGCATGCTCTCTCTGTGTCTCTCAAAATAAATAAATAAACTTAAAAAAAAATGGGGGTGCCTGGGTGGCTCAGTCAGTTAAGCTTGTGACTTCGGCTCAGGTCATGATCTTGCAGTCTGTGAGTTCAAGCCCTACATTGGGCTCTGCACTGTGACAGCTCAGAGCCTACAGCCTGCTTCGAATTCTGTGTCTCCCTCTCTCTCTGCCCTTCCCCTGCTTGAGCTTGCTCTCCCTCTCTCTCTCTCTCTCTCTCTCAAAAATAAACATTTAAAAAATTATTTAAAAAAAAGAAAATGAAAATATTCTAAAAATATATAAAAGATACAGATGGCAAATTCACAAAGTAATTAGTATAATTAGCCAGTAAACATTTGAAAAACCTGACTTTACTGGTCGTCACATTAATATAAATTAAAATATCAAATATAATTTTTCTCCAAAGAAAAGGAAAAATTTAGAAGAGTAAAATAGTAATGTGAGAGAGCTCAGAAATGGGCAGTTTCATACATGCTGGGAGAAATAGAAATTGAAGTAATATTTCTGGAGGTCAAAATGACTTTATAAGGCAAATAAACTTAAACTGTGTAAGACTTTTTTTTTAGATATATTTTTTTAATTCCAGTGTAGTTAACATACAGTGTTACGTTAACTTCAGGTGCACAATATAGTGACTCAGCAACTCCATACATTACTCAGTGCTCATCATAAGTGTACTCTTAATCTCCTTTACCTGTTTCAACGATCTGCCCCATCTCCCCTCTGTTCTCTATGGTTCAGAGTCTGGGTTGTTTTTGTTTTTGTTTTTGTTCTTTGTTTTATGTTATTTGTTTTTTTGTTTTTTTTGGGTTTTTTTGTGTTTTTTTTTTTTTTTTTTTTTTTGAGAGAGACAAAGCACAAATCGGGTAGGAGCAGAGAGAGAGGAAGAGAGAATTCCAAGCAGGCTCCACACTGTCAATGCAGAGCCCGACATGGGGCTTGAACCCACAAACT
This sequence comes from Panthera pardus, assembly GCF_024362965.1. Classification (NCBI taxonomy): domain Eukaryota; kingdom Metazoa; phylum Chordata; class Mammalia; order Carnivora; family Felidae; genus Panthera; species Panthera pardus. Next base: position 24,743,815 of record NW_026526991.1, read on the forward strand.
GTGAGATCATGACCTGAGCTGAGATCAAGAGTGGGAGGCTTAACCGACTGAGCCAGCTAGGCGCCCCCAGAGTCTGTTTTTTTTTTAATTTATGTTTTTAATATACCATTTCTTCATATAAGATTTTTTTCCTAGGAAATAATCATAGGTATGAGAAAACTTCAGTTACGAAGAAGGTCATTGCAGAGTTATCATTGCAAACGACCGGAAATAAATTCAACATCCAACAAGATAAGATCAGTGAAATAAATGATGCTATGCCATTTTCTAGAGTACCATGTAACCATTCAAAATAGTGTTGTACAAGGATACATATTCACATATATTGTTAAGAGAGAGAGAAAGCAGAGTACAAAGAAATACACACAGAAGCATCTGACCTGTATATGTGCTTGTGGCTGTGTGTGTGTGCGTGCATGTGCCCACATGGGTGAACATGCACATGTGTTTCTAGCTGTATCTATAGCTGTATCTATATCTGTGTATCTATGATCTTTTTTAATTAAATTTTTTTAAATGCTTATTTTTGAGAGAGAAAGAGAGAGAGAGAGAGAGCACAAGCAGGGGAGAGCAGAGAGAGAGGGAGGCACAGAATCTGAAGCAGGCTCCAGTCTCTGACCTATCAGCACAGAGCCTGATGCAGAGCTCAAACCCAGGAACTGCGAGATCATGACCGGGAGCCAAAGTCAGACACTGAACCGACTGAGCCACCCAGGTGCCCCTCTGTGATCATTTTTATATCCATATTCAGAAGGATGTTTTCCCCAGAGTTAACTGGTCATCTCTGGGTGTTAGCATTTGCTTTACTGGCATTACTATACTTAATCTCACAACAACCATGAGTTAGGTTCTATTGTCTCCTGTTTTGCTATGATGGAAACCAAGGCTTAGTGAGGTTTAGATGCTTCCCCAAGTTTCTTACTTACACAGCAAGTAAGGAACAGAGCTGACTCAAATTGTTTGACTTTAAAACCTGCACTGTGCTTTTATTAAGGACAATGCAGTGAGTTATCTGTGATGCTAAATTTACCCAACATAAATAGTAGTACTTTCTAAAAGATTAGGTCCTTCCTGCTTTTTTGAGAGGAACATAACCATTCTTTAATGAAAAGATGAGATTGTAAACAGTAACTTTTATTCTTCAATGTCCTTAGTTAGGACATTAAAAAGTTAATAACCTGATATCAGTTCTCCCATTTTATTTGCACTGGTCCTAAAATGTAAACGTTAAGGAGCCGTGGATGATTGCAGGAGCAGCATCGGCAAATTTCATGAAACTACATGTAAAAATATGGTTATATGTGACAACATGCTTTCTTCTGGAGAAAGGCTCCATAGCTTCCTGATTCTCAAATCAGATTCTCAGATCAATCAGATTCCTGACTGAAGAGATTAAGAGCCTCTATTTGATTGTTTCTCCCTTTATTATCTAACACACACCTTCACTAGGCCATGGGATCCCATTCCCTCCCCTTTTTCTGAGACCATCCTTCATGAAGTATCTTTTCCCTCCCCTCCTCTTTATACCTTCAATCTCTTTCTCTATTCTGGTGCCTTCTTATTATCCTACAAATATGCCCTAGTTTTCTTAAATTAAAAAAAAAAAATTCTTCCCTCTCCCTTAAACTGTCATCTGTCTCTTTACTCATACAATGAGAACATACTAGGTATCTACTCTGTCAACCCCTAGAAACAGAGAGAAACAAGACAAAGTCTCTGTCCTTATAGAACTTCATTTTTGGAAGACAAGCAAGGAATACCTTATCAGTTAAGAATGCTTCCAGCTATAGGGACACCTGGGTGGCTCAGTCAGTTAAGCATCCAACTTTGGCTTGGGTCATGATTTCATGGTTCATGAGTTCGAGCCCCAAATCAGGCTGTCTGCTCTCAGCACAGAGACCACTTCGGATCCCCTGTCCTACTCCCCCCACCCCACCCTCTCCCTCTGTCTGTCTCTCTCTATCTCTCTCTCTGTCTCATGTGTGCATGCACACACACACTCTCTCAAACACAAACAAAAAATATTAACATTAAAAAAAAAAAGAATGCTTTCAGCTACAAGAACTAGAACCTCATTAGCAATGGCTTAAACTCTTCTCAATAACACTAAGTCCAAAGGTAGGTGATGGCTGGCATCAGTTGCCATCAAAGCAACTGTACTTTTTTTTTAAATGTATTCCTGCTCTGGTGTCTTTAGCATGTTGACTTTTTGCCATTATGCTTGCCACTCATTGTCACAAGGTGGCCACAGCAGCTCCAGGATTCCACTTTCAGGGTGCAAAGAAGAAGGTAACAATAGAACAACAGAGGCTACCTCTTTTATGAGGAGAGAAAAAGCCTCCTCCCAAACATACCAGAAGACTGACTTCCTTCCGTTTCATTTGTCAGGACGGAACAAGGAAAACAGGCATCTGGGATTCCTGCATCTGCTTGCAAACAGGTAAGAAGGAGGCTGGGAATATCTGTGGGTTAGCCCAGTAACAATGTTCAAAACACATAATCAAACAAATAAATACAATAAACTCGAAAAGTAGCAAGGGTGTCACTTCCTACTCCTTAGGTATGGGTTGTGCATACTGACTTCCTTCCAAAGAGTACAGGATCAAATGGAGGAGGAAGGGGGGAGAGTAATTTTCTAGTGGAGAACCTAATAAACACTACCTCAGCCAGGTGATCAAGGTCAACACCAACATAAACCAAACCAGATCATAAATCATAAACCCTCGATACAATGTGATGAAAATGCTCTTTTACGTCTATAGTCTTTCTCCCTTGAACCTGTAATAATCATGGAGTCCCCCAAACTCCAGGATAATCATGAGAAAAACACCAGACAAATCTCAGTTGAGAAACATTCTACATAAGAGCTAACCTGTACTCAAAACTGTCAAGGTCATCAAAAAAACATTATCACAGCCAACAGGAGAACTCAATGCATGTACTGTGGTACCCTGGATGAGGATGGGACCCTGGATAGGATCCTGGGCTAAAACTAAAGAAATCTGAACAAAGTCTGGTTTAGTTTCATATAAGGCATCAATATAGGCTCATTAATCATGACAAATGCTCCACACTAATGTAAGATGTTAATAATAAGGGATATTGGGAGTGCAGGCAGGAGTATATGGGAGTTTCCTATATGATCTTTGGGGGTGTTACTGTAAATCTAAAATTATTCTAAAAGAATAATTATTCTTAATGAAATCTAAAATTATTCTAAAAATGTAGCTTATTTAAAAGAATAATAGGTGCTATAAAGTAAATGAAATAGGGTAATGAGAGAGAAGGGTGGGAAGGGCTACTTTAGAGGGGATAGTCAAAGAAAATCTCTAAGGAGGTGACACTTATGCTGCCACCCAAATGCTTAAATAAGCTGGCCATGTAAGAGCTGGGTGAAGAGCATTTCAGGCAGAAGGAATGGCAAACAAAGGCCTGAAGGAGTTTAAGGGAGAAAGAAGGTTCATGGGGCTGAAGCAAAGCAAGTGAAAGGAAAAAGGCAGGTGATGAGATTGGGAGATGGATAATGCTGACGGAGCCTGGTCTGCAGACAGTAGCCAGCAAGGAGTGTGTGATGTCCACAGGTCGACCTCTGGATTTGACAGCATGTGGATATCAAGTAATATAACTGTGTTAGTCTCCTATTGCTGCCGTAACAAACTGCCACAGATTTAGTGGCCTAAAATAACACAAATTTATTATCTTACAGTTCTGTAAGTCAGAAGTGTGACACGAATCTCATGGGCTAAAATCAAGGTGTCACAGGGCCACGTTCCTTCCACGGGCTCTGTTTGCCTTGCCTCTTCCAGCTTCTAGAGGCTGCTGGCATTTAGGGGCTTATGCCCTCTTCCTCCATCTTCAACCCCAGCAGTCACAGCCCTCCACCCTCTGCTCCCAGCATCTCCTCTCCTGAGAGTCTGCCTCGCCTCTTTCACTTCAAAGAACTCTTGTGATTACATTGAGCCAAACCAGACAATCCAGGAGAATCTCCCCAACTCAAGATCCTTCCTCACTCAATCATTCCTGCAGCGTCCTGTTTGCCATTGCCATGTAAAGTCACATTCATGGGTTGCAAAAATTAGGATATAACATATCTGTGGACCATTATTCAGCCTATAATAACAACAATGACAACAGGACTACAGACATCAGATTGTGGACTCTTGTCAAGTTGAGGCATTACAAAAAAAATCGCCATATACCAATTACAGTGGAAAATCATCCTCAGGTTTTAAACCGAGGAAAGGCATGATAATGGCCACCATTTTCTGTAGAGACTCCTTTGGGAGAATGCCGGGCCCCCTGAGAGATGCTGTCCTGCAGATTTCTGCCTCCCGTTGCCCCCCAGGCCGGCACACTTGAGCACAGCATAACCGCACAACCATGAGCAGTCACCTTGGATATAACCTCGTTTATGGTCTAAAAGTTTACTTTTAAAAACCCCTTACTATAGGAATCTCAAGCAAATACAAAAGTAGAAAATATACTAAATCTCCATGTGCCCATCACCCAGCTCCAACAATTACTAATACCTATCATCTATATTCCCACCAACCTCCCTCCCCCACTGGGTTATTTGAAGCAAATCAGACATCATTATTTCAATCATAAGTAAACACTTTACCCTTGATATTGGGCAGAGAAAGGTTGTTTAGGGAAGAGGCAGTGGGAATGCAAAAGTGTGCAGGGCAGAGTGGAAGTACAGAGACCCGCTAGATGGCTTGGAGTAAGACAGTAGAAGTGGGAAAACAAGAGATGTGGATACATTGGGGCTATACCGTGGAGGCAGAGCTAACAGTGATAGCCAGTGGACTGTACGTAGGCCATAAAGAAACCCATCAAGATGGCACCTACAGAATGGCAAACAATGCTATGACTTCACCAAATTCTAGTTCCTCTTCTTCCTGGGCACCCAGCAAGACTACATTTCCCAGGCTCTCTTGCAGTTAAGTGGGGCCATGTGACCAAGACTGGGCTGATGAGATTTTGTCAGAAATAGCATCTGTTACTCCGGGGCCTCAGATCTCCCACACAACCCTCATGCCCCCGCTCCTCCTTTCTCTGCTGATCAGGGGCAGAGAGACCTAGGACTCTGAGGCTGAAGTGCTAAAAGAGTGCTTCCGAAACTATATGTAGTGAGGAGCTTTTCTTTTTAGTTCTAATCTATCATGGCCTGCTACTTTTATAAAATACAGTAAAAATAATCACTGAGAAAATTACATTTTAAAAAAGACAAAATATAAGCCCAATTCTATTTTTTATTATTAGATTCAATAGACCTAAAATTATTCTGTCAAACTGCTATAATTTCTGAACACTCTCAGTTCCATAATTATCTTGGCACAAAATGGTGACAAAGAGTTCATGAACCCGCACTGGCCTATGGACCACATTCTGAGTAGCACCTTGCTAGAAGATGGCAGAGCCAGGTAGAAGAAGCCTGGGTCCTGACTGGCCGCGTGGAGCGCAAGCATCCCCTCCCCCAACACTCCTTCCCCAGCCAACATACACTGGACTCTGACACGAGTAAGAAATAAACCTTTGTTGTCTCAGGCCACTGAGAGTTTGGAGTTGTTTGTTAAGACAGCTAGCACATCCCAACTAATACATAGGGTTTTGGTCTGAGCAGCTGGCCAGATGCTAATAATTGAGATGGGAAGACTGAAAAAAGTCTTTCTCTCTCTCTCTCTCTCCCTCTCCTTCCCTCCCTCCCTCCCTCTTCTTCCTTTTAAGCCAAACTGCCTGGAAGTATAATTTAACCTTACTAAATACTTTCTTAACTTCCTATAATTTGTTTTCCACCCTTATGGTACTCCTGAAATCGCTATGCTCAGGGTGATATACACTGAGCCCCAACCATGTACCAGTTCAAAAGTCACCTCCTCTGTAAACACTTTGCTGATTCCCTCAAGAAAGGTTAGTTGTCATTTCTGTGTGAATCCTATCCACCTACACACCACTGAGCCTTATGAGTCCTTGAGGATGTATTCCCTCTCTTTATACCACCCCAACCCCTAACACCTAACTGGGGCTTGTCCAGGCTCCTTCCTAATAAGTGTTGCTAACAGACTCAGCCACTATGCACTTCCTTATGAAGCCCAGGTTTAACGCGTAGTAACCTCCAGGTAAAGTTCTAAATTTTAGCCAGAATCCTTCAAGCACTTCAGTGCTTTTCCTATGGAGAGCTATCAGGGGAAAGGTAGCAAAGAATATTTTGTCAGTTCCTTCTTTCGCTTGTTACACTATTGTTGTATTTAAAAAGATACCATCCTGGGGCACCTAGGTGGCTCAGTCAGTTAAGCATCTGACTTCAGCTCAGGTCATGATCTCGTGGTTCGTGGGTTCGAGTGTCAGGCGGGCTCTCTGCTGTCAGCGCGGAGCCCTCTTGTGATCCTCTGTCCCCGTCTCTCTCTGCCCCTCTCCGCTTGCGCTCTCTCTCTCTCATTTCTCTCTCTCAAAATAAATAAATAAACTTAAAAAAAAAGGTATCATCCTTCAAAGGAGTGTAAAACAAGATCATGTTAATTGACCTCAAGCACAGTCAGCAACCAGACTGAAATTCTTTTTTTAAAAAAGGCGAATCTTCAAGGCTGCTGTTTGTTCACACAGCAAATCTTCATTAAGCATCTACTCTATGCTGGCACGGAGTTAGATGCTGAGGATAGAGCAAGAAGCAAAATAGGTAACATCCCTGCTTCTGTTAGCTTCCTAGGGCTCTGTAACAAAGCACTGCACACATGGTGTGGCTTACAACAAACATTTTTTTCTCTCACAGTTCTAGAGCCTTTAAGTCTGAAATCACAGTGTTGGTAGGGCCACACGTGCTCAGAAACCATAGGGGAGAATCCTTCCTTGCCTTTTCCTAACTTCTGGTGCTATGCTGGCACTCAGCTTGCAGCTGGACCTCTGATCTCTGCCTCCATCCTCACATGGCATTCTCCCTGTGTGCCTCTGTTTCTGTGTCTCTTCTTTTTATATAAAAAGACACCCGTCATGTTGGGGCAGTGACCCACCCTACTCCAGTATGGCCTCTTTTTAACTAATCATACCAATAACAACCCTATTTCCAAATAAGGTTATATTCTGAGGCACCAGAAGTTTACAACTTCAACATATCTTTTTGAGGGGACACAATTCAACCTACAACACTGTTTTTGTGTTTTGGGTTTTTCTTTTTTAGTTTGTTTATTTTGAGAGAGAGAGAGATCATGCACGCAAGCAGAGGAAGGGCAGGGAAAGAGGGAGAAAAAGAGTATCTGCACTAATAGTGGGGAGCCTGCGTGGGGCTTGAACTCTCGAACCGTGAGATCATGACCTGAGCCGAAACCAAGAGTTGGTTGCTTAACGGACTGAGCCACGTGGGCGCCCCTAAAACACTGCGTTTATAGAGTTTATAGCTTAGGAAGGAGCCATAACTCGACATGAAAATGCCATTTGTGGTAAATGCTCTAATGGTAACAAGAACCGGGAAGACATTATAACAAGAAAACCTAAGCTAAGGTAGTAGTCAGGAGGAGATAGTCAGGAAAGAAGGAGGGAGTCAGGAAAAGTTTCTCTGGGGAGGAGAAACTTGAAGTGAGGCCTGAAGAATTTTCAAGCTGGGAGCATTCCTGGGCATGGAATGACAAATAGGGAGCCCCAGGCTGAGGAGAAATTTGACGAGGGACACATAAAAGACCCTCCAAAAAGGACAGCTAGAGAAAACTTGAGACGAAATAAAATCTCTCTCGTTTCATTCACTTCAGTAATCTGAATGGCCCCAACAGGTTGTGTGCATAGGAAATTCAGTTACTCCACTGAGTCTATGAAAGAAGGAAGATCTGTCCTATCATCAGGTTCCCCGACTATTTTAGTGATTGTTTTGCTTAGTCTTTTCAAGACCGTGTTGAGTGAGCCAAATTTCACTTACCGTCTTCTCCCTTTGGGAGCTGGCTGAGGCCGCCGGGCGTTTTGTCTGACCAGGCAAATGTGATAGAGTCACTTCCAGTTTGAAATGTTTGAGAGAAACATATCACATTTACAAGATTTCTGGATTAGCGAACATCGATTTGAGTGTACGATTTCAGTCAGTTGCTGCTGGAATCATTGTGAGTTTTCAGCCAAACACTGTTTAGTGAGCAAACCTCTGAAAGTATGCTTTTATACTTTCCACTCACCCCCCAGAAAGTCTCCAAAACCCAGCTATCCTAAAGGGAGTTAAGACTTCCTGAAGCAGTAGACAAAGAATTGAGTGTTAGCTTCTTGGCCAGGTTTGGATTACCTCCGAAGGCAACTGGGCCATCGTACGTGGCATATATTTTTAGAGTTAGATGGGGAGAAGGGGAGGGCCTGTTGTCCCGGGAAAGGCTGTGCTGTGGCTGGGTGTGGTAGGAAGTCACCCTCCCTCTTTGGGGACAAAGTGTCCCACCCTAAGCCGGATTGTGACATATCACAGCTCAGCCTCCCAATTTCACCCACTGGCCTCTTTCCCATATCATCCAAGGTCAGAGAGACCCAAACCAACAGAGGTGACTCCACAGCCCACAGGAAGCTGAAGCTGTGAGAATAAGGATGTGCCACCCCGTGCACGTCCCCAAGGAACTGTCTGTGCACCGGGCCAGGGCTGCTTCCGGGCCAGCGGCCAGGTCTACCACTGAGGGCCAGGTGGTGTTGGAGTTGACCCATTACCCCTCCTCCATCACATTTTCCAGGAAGGGGTGGGTAGGGACTGGTGGTAGGTGGGGACATTGTCGGCAATGAATGTTGGTGTTTTTTGAGTGGGAGCCAAAGCATTGTGTGTTTCTGGGGGTCTGGCAGACTGCCTCCATTGAGGGAGACACACATGACAAGATCGCCACCTCGGCCTCTAGCAGATTTGTTTGAACTTTGCAGGGTAAGACGGACACTGGGGTGAGTTCCATCATGAGGGTCAAGCCTTTCTCCCCCTTCAATCTTCAAGCAAATGAAGGAAAGGGGCTGAATGATGGGCTTCATGAAGTGGGAGGGTGCTGTTTACTACCAGCCCTGTCAATTATTTCCAGGGGTTAGATATTGACACAGAGTTCTTCTCCTTCTATTGCCCTGTACATGAGTCTGGATCTTAGCTGAAGCAAGTGGGCATTAACAGTGGTCCAGGGCCCCCTGAGTGTCTCAGTTGGTTAAGCGTCCAACTTCGGCTCAGGTCGTGATCTCGCAGTTCATGGGTTCAAGCCCCACGTCGGGCTCTCTGCTGACAGCTCAGAGGCTGGAGCCTGCTTCGGATTCTGTGTCTCCCTCTCTCTCTGCCCCTCCCCTGCACTCGCTTGCTCTCTCTCTCTCTCTCTCTCTCTCTCAAAATAAGTAAACATCAAAAAAAATATTTTTTAAATAATGGTCATCCAGCCCACAGCCAGGGTAGCATAATCAAGCTGTGTTGAGTTCCTAATTGTTTGTCAAACCACTTTCCCACTGTGATTAGTCTTCTTTCTCACATAGACTTCAGTGGCCTAAGAATAACTCAGGAGAACAAAAGCAGGAGAAGAATGTCAAAGTCCAGAATGGCCAGCTTCTAGCAACTCTCCAGGATCTTTTCTTTTTTATTTTTTTTTTTAAGTTTACTTATTTATTTTGAGAGAGAGAGAGAGAGAGAGAGCATGCATGCACATGCACCCAGTGGAGGAGGGGCAGAGAGAAGGAGAGGCTAAATCCCAAGTGGGTTCCACGCTGTCAGTGCAGAGCCCGATGCAGGACGCAAACTCAGGGACAGTGAGATAATGACCTGAGCCAAGACTAAGAGTCAGACGCTTAACCCACTAAGCCACCCAGGCGCCCCTCTAGGAAATTTTCTACCAGAAGTGGGTCTTGCCAGCACAGAATGTTCTTCAGGAGCTAGGTTGCTGTGGGATTTGGTTGGCCCCTTCTACACTCTGCCTGATCACAGCTTGTTTGCATTTGGAAGCTTCAATGCTGCAGGCTGTTGCCCACCTGATGTACATCACAGGGGCTACTACTGCCACCAGGCCTGGCATTTGTTACAAATTTGAGGCTTGTGGTCTTTGAAGCCAGACAATCATTTGGGAGACTGAATATTCATGGAGTGGAGGTGGGGTTTGGTGAGGGAGGCTGATGACGTAGTACAAGCCCCAGAGGAGACCGTGCCTGCTCTGAACTCCCGGTCTGAGCATAGCCTACAACCCTATCAGTCAGAATTTCAGAGAGTCCTTCAGAGGTTGCCAGATGTAACAAGTAAAAATACAGGAAATCCCAGTAAATTTGAATTACAAACAGGCAATGAACACGTTTTCAATATAAGTATGGCCCAAATATCACATGGGATATGCTTACGCTTAAAAAAGTATTTGTTCTTTATCTGAAATTCAAATTGAACAGGGCACCCTTATTTTCTCTGAAAACCCTAACCCAGGTGCAGGATGCTTCCAGAAGCCTCTACTAAAGGCAGAAGTGAAAGGAAACTCTGTGAATGCTGGCTTTTTAAAAATTTGATAATTAGCCTTTAGAGGCTAAAATTAACCAGTTTAGAGGCTGTTGTCAGACTCCAGCAGTGTTTGCTTATGGGATGAACAACTTCATGCAGAGAACCTGAATGGCCAGTTATCACCAACGCAGCCAAAGGGACTGTCACAGAAAAAGAAATGTTGGGGTGCCTGGGTGGCTCAGTCGGTTAAGCGTCCGACTTCAGCTTAGGTCACGATCTCATGGTCTGTGAGTCCGTGAGTTCGAGCCCCGTGTCGGGCTCTGGGCTGATGGCTCAGAGCCTGGAGCCTGCTTCCGATTCTGTGTCTCCCTCTCTCTCTGCCCCTCCCCTGTTCATGCTCTATCTCTCTCTGTCTCAAAAATAAATAAACGTTAAAAAAAAAAAATTTTTTTTTTTTAATTAAAAAAAAGAAAAAAGAAAGAAAAAGAAATGTTGTTTCCCTTGTAGAAAAGTTAAACCTTCAGGTATTTTAGCTTTATCTCAATGGCTGGCTGAGGCCTTGGCAAGGAAGTGCCTCAGCCCACGCCCTGGGGCACCTGGGCTTGTCTTCTCTTTTTTCTTTGCCCTCTTGGCCTCTGGCTGTGAGGAAGGCAAGCCCTTGGGTGTCTCTCCTCATTCCTCCATGTACAGTATTTCCCTAACCCTGGTTACCCGAGAATCTGAACCATTACTTGGCAGGAAAAGTAATTTAAGTTTTGTACCGAGGTGAAATTCACATAACATTAACCACTTTAAAGTGTATGACTCCACAACATTTAGTACCTTCACAATATTGTGCAACCGCCCACCTCCATCCTGTCCCAAAACATTTTCATCGCCCCGAAAGAAAACCCCGTCCCCATTAAGGAATCTCCAGCGACTCACTTCTGGTTTCTTCGAAAAACAGAGTGCTTCCCGCTGCGAGGCTGGAATAAGGGAATGAGAGAAAAGGAGGCAGCACAGCACGGCTGTTAGGAGCCTAATCACACACCTTTAACTGGTTTGTAAAATGGAAGATCTCACGGTTAAAGGGCCCCAGAAAGACAGGTGTGAGAGCAAGTGAGGCTGTGGTTGACAGGAGAGGGTGTGGTGCAGGGCAGGGCTTCCCAGGGAGAGTTTGGAGAAGTTGCCAGCCTGTGAAACAATGGGAAGGGAGCCTTCCGGCAAGAAAGGGTGGGAAAGGTATAAATCTGCTCACGGACCACATTCTTGGGGGATAGAGTAAGGGAAGGGGCACCACAAAGGTGTAGAAATGGGCCTGACTTTCCGGGTTCCGCGGGAGTAAATGACTCACTTTGGGGAGGTGCCGGGCCTTCCCTTGGACTGTCAGTACTTCGACGTTTCCTGATTTTCAGAAGTTGGTTCCTTCTTGAAGGAACCCTTGACTGTCTCCTCTCCAGAGGGACCAGCCCTCCCTATTATATATAAAATCTGGTGCAATGGCATTTTTGGAGACAGCTGCTACTTCCTGCAGTGACTTGAGGCAGCTTTATTATCCAGATGCTTCCAGTTTCCTTTATTCTTTTGCTGCCAACAGGGGTCCCCAGCTTACTGCAAAGTCAGAAGCTTCCTCGCTTTGAACAGAGCTGCAAGGGGAGCTCTTTGTTCAAGATTTAGCTCAGGTATTGAGCAAATGCCCCTTTTGTTAAGGGAGGCAAGAAAAAGAACCAACCGATCTCCCAAAAGGGAGATCTTCTGAGACAGTTCAAGCCACCAGGGTGCACAGAGTTGAACGTCCATCCACTCAGCAAACACCTGTCGAGTTCATGTTTGCATAAGGCACTGGAGGAGAGGAACGAACGCAAGGGAACGGTGTTGCGTTCTTAGGTGTTCGGTGTTGCATTCTGTGTACGAGGCACCGTTCTGAGTGCCTCACTGATATTCACTCACTGAAGTACAACAATCCTGTGATTATTGACATGAAAATGAGCTCCTCTCAGGGTGGGGGTTGTCCTCAGTGTGGTTCACCCTATGTCCAGGCCTTAGCCACCACCCCAGCCACCAAAAGGAATTCAAACCCCCTCCTCTCCCATCTGAGGTAATTACAGGACCCAAAGAAGTTGCAATAATGACAGCAGAGAAGTGGAGGGACAGAATACTCCCACCCTTGTGTGCATAGTTTGCCCTACAAATATCTTTACCCCGTCCCCTTGCCCCTGTGTCCGTGGAGTTGAAACAGTTGCCCACTCTGTACAGCCTATGGACACTTTGCTCAGGTATCAGAGAAGTAACAATATTCAAATAGATGCCCTAGATAACTGAACCAGGAGAATCTCTGGCCCACTCTGCAAGGTAACCAATCATTCATCCTGGGTTTGGGGAATGAGAGATGTAATTATACTTTGAAATTAAGAACTAAAGGAGGATTTAGTAGTAAATTGAGAATAGAGAGCTCAATTGAATTGGGCCACTTATTTCTAATAATTTATTAAACGTATAACAAGTTGAGGGGCGCCTGGGTGGCTCGCTCGGCTAGCATCCAACTTCGACTCAGGTCATGATCTCACAGTTTAGTTCCTGAGCTCAAACCCCACGTTGAGCTCTGTGCTGACAGCAAAGAGTCTGGAGCCTACTTTGGATTCTGTGTCTCCCTCTCTCTCTGTCCCTCCCTCACTCGTGCTCTCTCTCTCTCTCTCTCAAAAATAAATAAACATTCACAAAATTTTTAATGTATATAACAAGTTGATTTTACACCCTTATACAATTTCTTTCATACTAACATCCATAAATTAGGAAAAACTCTTTATTGTGCCCAGTAGTGCAGATCAGGAAATATAGTCCCTATGTTTTGCCTTCCACACTGTATTTAAGCAGAATTGTGACTTCTCTAAACTACATTCCAACTGAAATTAAGTCTCACTTTCAAATGTACTCTTGAATGCTGCATACTCTTACCTTGTTTTCCTACCTCGGATCAGGGTGTAGATGCTGTGTGTGTGTGTGTGTGTGTGTGTGTGTGTGTGTGTATGAGAGAGAGACAGACAGAGAGAGAGAGAGATTGAAGTCTTTCAAGGAAGGGTTAAAGAATCTGTGCAAATCAGCTTCTTTCTCATGGTGGACACTTAGAATCACAGTGCTTAGAAGAAGTGGGATAATGAGGGAGTTGCTGGTTGTGGAATTGCTTCCCTGGGAAGCTTCAGGAAGGGTGAAGAGACTAATTGGCTGGTCTGGCAAACAATTCAAGATGAGTCCAAAAGGAGGAGCCAGCTGTTGTTAGGAAGTGAATGGAAATTCATCTTCCCACTGGCCCTTCAGTGGTGGGTACGCAGATGTGAAAAGCAGAGCGCTTAGGGAGAGAGCAAAGACCCTTCTCTAAATCACCTGCCAAGAGGAAAGCAAAGAGGATTTGTCATTGCCTCCGGGGAACAGCCTTTGCTGTCATTTCAAGATCACCTAAGGAGTTTGCCTACATTGCAAGCCTGTTAGCATGAGCTTAATGGCTTCAAAGGAGTCTCCAGGCAGCATAACTAGGGAAGGGTTATGAGTGAGGCTTTAGTGGCAGCAAAATAGATGGATGTAATTAGTTTAAAATACTGGACATGGGGGACGCCTGGGTGGCTCAGTCAGCTAAGCATCCAACTCTTGATTTCAGCTCAGGTCATGATCTCACGGTCAGTGAGTTCGAGCCCCACGTTGGGCTCTGTGTTGACAGTGTGGAGCCTGCTTGGGATCTCTCTCCCTCTCTCCCTGCCCCTCCCCCGCCTGTGCTCTCCCAAAATAAATAAATAAAAACTTTTTTAAAAATTAAAAAAAATACTGGACATGGGCACCCTCTAATGTGGGATGACCTAGGGTAGTTACACAGGTCGTGCACTACAGAACACTAGGGGGCACCGTTGACATGGAACCGGCATTCCCTAAAACACCCCACCCCACCCCAATCCTCCCTGCTGCAGCTCACAGCCTACACAATTCCCTGTGGCAGTCCTGCTCTTGACTGCTTGGAAGCTGAGTCTCTTATCCAATTTCATTCTACCTGCTCAAAGTGGCTCTTCTAGTTTCCAACCAGGAAGCATTTTCAGGGGCAATGCTCTCCGTATCCTCATTTCCTCAAGGGACTGGTAGTGTATGTTTTTCCAACATATTCACCTCCAGCAAAGAAATCTCACAGATTCAGATTAACTTGATAGCGGATAGAAAATAAGGAAGAAGGCAATATAAGTTAACCAAAAAACATCTGAGTACTTATAATGACATGTAAAATCTTTATGCTTGAGTACATAAAGGGAATTAATTAGGACAGGGCTATAATTTTTTTTTTAAGTTTAAATAGTTTAAATGATATTGAGAATTTACTATGTTGCTTAACAAGAAGTCTTGTGGTAGGGCAGAAGCGAAGTTAGTTAATTTAACGCTTCAACAATGTCTAGAAAGACAGGTTTTTTACAACCATCCCATACCATTCTCACTTGGAAGGTCAGCTTTGTCCCTCTGGCTACCTTACCTCATAGTAACAAGATGGCATTCATGGTTCCAGACATTCTGCACAAACCCCACATCGTCTTTCGGACAGAGTCATTTCCTGTGTGTGTGCATGTGTGTGTGTGCGTGTGTGTAGGTACACGTGTGTCTTTTATCAGAACGGAAAAGCTTAGTCAGAAGCACTCCATATTAGAATACAAGTCAAGCTGCTAAAACAGAAAGTCTCAAAAATATGATGGTTTGAATAAGAGAGAAGCGTGTTTATCTCTCATGTACCAATCCCAATACGCGTAAGTCTGTCTTATTACTCTTGAAGTCACGCTGTGTCTTCAAGTTGAATCACCAATATCACCTCCCAGTCTGCGGGAAGTGGAAAGGAGAAAAAGTGAAGCACAGCAATCCCCTTTTAAACACACGATCTGGAAATGAGACTCAACACTTCTTCTCATATCCCCTTGGCCAAAACAGCCACATGGCCATACCCTGCAGCAAGGGAGGCTGAGCAGTATGGTTTTGTGGATGGGCATATGCCTAGCTCACACTGAAGGGGTGTTACTACTAAAAAGGAAAAATGAATAAGGGCAGGTAATCAATATTCTCTGCCCCATTCCCCTCATGGATTGCTGCTCATGTCTTATTGACCAGAATTACTTCACATGATCGGATCTAAAGCACTCACTGCATGAGAAGTGGAAACGCCGCGATTGGCTTCGACCAGGGTTTCTCAACCTCAGCACCGCTGACATTTTGGATTTGATGATTCATTATTGTAGAAAGCTATCCTAGGGTCTGCGAAATGTTTAGCAGAATCTCTGAGCTTTACCCACTAGATGTCAGAAGCACAACCGTCCCCCTATTATGACAACCAAGAGTGTCTCCAGACACTGCCAAATGACATTTACTTGAAAATCCCTGGCTTAGAGCAGGAATAGGATGCCTCTTCCTTGAGTCATATTTGAGCAAGATGGACACAAAATCAGAGCTATTCCAACTGGAGTGATGGAAGAAATAGCAACCGACAGTGCCTGTGATTGCCAGTAACACAACAAATGTCAAACAACATGTTACCAAATGGATGTCCTGTCAGATCATTTTAATTAAATAATTTATTTATACTACATATATATGTTTTAAGAGCATACATGGTGGCAAAGTGTTCCAGGTACATTCTTGGCTCTGGAAATACAGTAATAACAAAGCAAAGTATAAAATCCCTGCCTTTGTGGATCTTGAATTTTAGCACATAGCTACCTAATAGTTACAAGTCAGCTCTGGGGGCAGTATAGGGTAGTATGGCATTGGAATTAAACACTCCTGCACCCAAATTCTGATTTTGCCACTTATCAGATACGTGACCCTGGTCAAGTTACTTTCAGCCCCTTGAGTTTCACTTTAGAAGAAACTTATACTATCACCTCTTAACATTATTTGGAGGATTAGTTGAGATATACTTTGTAGCCCAGCACCTAACACAAGTCTTAGATGTGTGATAGCAGAAGAGCACTGGACTGGGAGTCAGAAGTGTTTCATTCAACACACATTTATTGAGCAGCTACTATGTGCCAAGCTCAGTTCTAGATACGGGGCATTCTGAGAGTCAGGTAGCTAAGACATACACTCTGTGCTTAAAGGGACCTCCAGGTTTAATACCTACTGGGATGATACGGTGGGGGTGGGGGTGGTAAGAGGATGAATATAACCTGTGTATAGGTCCCAGTTTAATCAGACCATTTTCTTTCTAGCACCTGGACCAATGCTTGGCACATAGGAGGTGCTCAATAAAATATTTATTAAATGAAGAAATGAATGAATGTCTCTATACAGTGAGAACAAAAATTCTGACTCACAGAAATGTTTTGTAGACTTACAAAGTCCAACGTAAATATCAGTGAAGTCAGGAACCTTGATAATCATTTGTCATTATCAAAGTAAATGACTTACATGCAAATTGAAAATGTGAAAGCTTTTTCAAGTACTTGGAAGCCATTTGACTTCTTAAATAGATTGAAATCATATTTATATTATTTTCCTAGTAAACCCTTTCCCCCAGTAACTGGAAAAGTAAACTTTAAACCAACTCGTATCCAAATCATGGCAAACATGGGCGAAATCCAAATGAATGGGATTTCACTACATAATTTATCTGGATTTAAAAGTTTTAAAAAATGATCATGTTAAATTCATTGACTTCATCTATAAAAATACATTCAAATGTGCTTAGAACTTGTTTTGGCTGGAGATGTGGAAACAGAGAGTAATAACAAATGACACTCTACAAATTCTAAAAATTATTGGTGACAAAATTGAGTCTGTTCTTCCAATTTGCTTATAATTATTTTACTCTGATTTTTATTATTTTTTCTTTAGAGAATCAAGCTGTTTCCACTTAGATTACCTCTAAGTCTTCAAATCTGGGTATATTTAATATAAATCAGGGGGCAATTCCAAAGTTTGAGTGAACACAGAGGTCCAAATTAATGTCATGCTGTGGGGAAGGGCTGCAGGAACTGTTATCACATGCTTCATTTCTCTAAAACACTGTATTTAAATCTAGACAATTAAAAAGGTAAGGTGTTGGTTGGCTGGGGGCAGAGGTGGAAAAAGAAAAGATAAGTTTTACAGAGAACTAAAGTTGGCAGGAAGTTGCAAGATGAGATTCGGCTTGAAATATAAATTTATTTACCAAGAAGGAAACTATGAAAAGATCAAAGTACCCACGTCCCCTTGCACATTCCCCCAATTGATTCTGGGTATGACTTGTAAGATCAGGGTAGCCACTACCTATGCACTATATTAAAACTAGAGACACTTGAAATATTCCCCTTGCTAGTTTGCTTGAAATATGGGTCACTGCCCCAAGGTGCACGGAGGTACTCAGCTTACAGCTTTGGCCAATGAGCTATGCTTTTGCATGCATGGATAACTGCATTTCTTTTTATACCCTATAATCCATTTATATATATATTTTTCCACTAAAAGGATGTATTGAAATAAGAAGCATAAGTCATAATCACTAAAGGCATTTTTTACATATGCAAGACAAAGAATAGGCTAGAACAAGAATGAAAGACATAAAAATAAGGGAGTCTAATGGAGAACCTTCCTCATTAAGTTAACTCTAATATTGTCTGATTTGACCTCAGAGATTGAGGCATTTATTGTGAATCAAATTTTATTAGGGACAAAAGAATTCTTTGCCGTCAGAGCTTACTGTACCTAACAGACACCTTTGGGAGATGTGCCCAACCCACAGCCCAGCCCATGTGGCCTCAGCTTCTTCTTGGGTGTCTTCTCCATGGCTCTAGTTCTGCCGGTCTTCAGTGATGCCCTTCTTTCTTCCATGCCCTTCAGGCCTCAGGATGGTACTGGTTTCCTGCTGTTGTTAATCTCTTGGTGCTTCTCCATCACTTTGTGGTGTCCTTGACCTCCATAAAACCATTACTTACAGTCTGTTCATGTGCCATTTGTGTCTCTCAGGGACCCAGACAACCACACTCCTTGTATAAGTAGTTCCTATTGCTAAAAAAAGTACCACAAGGTTGGTGGTTTGAAAAAATGTATTATCTCACAGTTCTGGAGGTCAGAAGTCCAAAATGGGCTTGACTTGGCTAAAATCAAGATGTTGGCATGGCTTCATTCTTCTGGAGGCTCTGGGTGAGAATTTTCCTTGGTTCATGGCTCCTTCCTCCGTCTTCAAAGCCACAGTGTACCATCTTCAAATCTCTCTTTCTCTGACCTCTGCTTCTGTCATCCTCTTGGCTTCTCTGACTCTCCCTCTCCTGCCTCCCTCTTTCCCTTATAAGGCCCCCTGAGCGTAGACTGGGTCCACCCAAATAATCCAGGATAATCTCTCTATCTCAAGATCCTTCATTTACCAAATCCCTTTTGTAGTGTAATTTACTCACAGTTCCAGGGATTGGGACATGGATGTCTTTGGGGGGTGGGTGGGTATTACTCTGTCTACCACACCTTCTTTCAAGGCAAAGGATTCTTCTGTTTCCTTCCTGGACTCTCTGTTCTCCCATGCTCTATTTTACCCGCCTCCCTTGTGGCATTCCATTAAATTTTGTGTGTCCACTGCTAGGAATTTACCCAAGGGATACAGGAGTACTGATGCATAGGGGCACTTGTACCCCAATGTTTATAGCAGCACTCTCAACAATAGCCAAATTATGGAAAGAGCCTAAATGTCCATCAACTGATGAATGGATAAAAAAATTGTGGTTTATATACACAATGGAATACTACTTGGCAATGAGAAAGAATGAAATATGGCCCTTTGTAGCAACATGGATGGAACTGGAGAGTGTTATGCTAAGTGAAATAAGCCATACGGAGAAAGAGATACCATATGGTTTCACTCTTATGTGGATCCTGAGAAACTTAACAGAAACCCATGGGGGTGGGGAAGGAAAAAAAAAAAAAAGAGGTTAGAGTGGGAGAGAGCCAAAGCATAAGAGGCTCTTAAAAACTGAGAACAAACTGAGGGTTGATGGAGGGTGGGAGGGAGGGGTGGGTGGGTGATGGGTATTGAGGAGGGCACCTTTTGGGATGAGCACTGGGTGTTGTATGGAAACCAATTTGACAATAAACTTCATATATTGAAAAAAAAAATTTTGTGTGTCCATTATCCCTTTCTGTCTCAACCTTGACAGGTCAGATAGCATGAGAAATTACCTAGTACCAAGAGTTCCATGGTTATAATGGATTTTTGTGTTGCCCCTCCCACATTGTGTTTACATTTTAACCAGATCTCTACTGCCCCAAAGAAGGGGATAATCATGGGGTTTCCAGGTATTCAATGAAAAGATTATACAGTTTGTGTTTTACAGCCCATTTGGCTGTCCTTCAAAGCCCAATATAAGGGGTGGTCTTGCCTGGAGATTATGAACTTTTGGAGGAATAAGATCTTATTATACAGTCAGTGGTTAAGCTTAGGCTTTGGATTATTGTACAATTAGCTCGGGTTCTGGATTCAAATCATTACCTGAGTTAAAATCCTTTTGCTGTCATTTATTACCTTGGTGATCTTGGGCATGTTACTTAACTTCTCCATTTTAGTGAAAGAACATGCTAAGATGCTGTAATAAAGACACCCAAACTATAGTGATTCAAACAAGACAAGTTTACTTCTTGTTCACATAATAATGCAAAGATAGATTTAGGGTCAGCATGTACATGGCTTTGTCCCATAAGCTCATCTACAGACCAGGTTCCTTCTATGTCGTTGCTCTTCTCTTCATCCTATGGTCCTTGTTTCCATGGTCAAAGCTGGCTCACTACTGTCCAAGCATGGGGACAAGGAAAAGAGGACAGAGAGAGCAAGAAGCTTCCTTTCAAGGATGGAACACTGAAATTGCAGCCCTCTTTTCTATTCACATCCAACTGGCCCAAATTAAGTAATGTGGCCACATCAAACTGCAAGGGAGGCTGAGAAATGTGGCCATTCTTGGGCACCCCTGGGTCTAGCCAAAATCCATCAGCTTCAATTACTTAAAAAAAATAGAGAAGACAGAAATTAGGGAACAATTAGGAGTCTCTGCCCGTTGTCTACAGCTTAGTTTTCTCATCTAGAAAATGAGAGCACAGTTTTGATGATTAAATGTAATACGCAGAGAGAATTAGAACTGTGTGCAGCGCATGGTAAGTGTTCAATAAATGCTAGTTTACATTACAATACTACATGTCTCCTCTTCCCTTCCCTGCCTGGGTCCTAATGTCTGTACAAGGGAAAGGCAGACAGTGAATGATCCAAGGACTGTTGGAGGCTCATTCCATTGGGTGTTGTCCTGCTGGGTGTGGATGGACTGGCTAGTTAAAGGTGCAAGGGTAGGTGCACCATTTGGTATTCACAAGACAGCCTGGCCCTAAGGTACTGAATAATGTGTGCTGTGATGAATTAATCTCTTTATGAACATGGAGCAGGTTCAGCCTAAAGAGGAGAGTAAGGAAGGAGAGAAGCTGAAGCAACAATGATGAGAAGGACAGGAACACAGTGGAGGGGGCCAGCACCTTTGTGTGAATTTGAAAAAGACTCCTCTTCTTCAAGACATCTTACTGCCATCTGCCTCAATGCTGTCGTAATATGCAAATGTACACTATGATATGAATGATGCCCCCTAGAGTTGTTCAGCTACAACCTGTACAAGTCCTAGAAAAGCCATATAAAGATTCAAGGATGGGTGAATAACAGGAAGTAAGAAAGAAAAGCTACATTGGTAAGAAGTATGAGAACAGAGTTTATAAATAAAAGTGGTATTATGGACTGAATTGGGTCTCCCCAAACTCATATGCTGAAGTCCTAATACCCAATGTGATTGTACTTGGAGATAAGGTCTTTAGGGAAGTAATTAAGGCTAAGTGAAATCATAAGGGTAGGGCCCTAATCTAATATGGACTGGTGACCTTACTAGAAGAGGAAGAAATACGAAAGCGCTCTCTCTGCATGTGCCTAGGGAAGAATCACGTTAGGATATAGTGAGAAGGTAGCCATCTACAAGCCAAGAGAGGGGCCTCACCCAAACCAACCCTGAAGATATCTTGATCTTGAACTTCTAGCCTCCAAAACTGTGAGAAAATGTCTGCTGTTTAAGCCATCCAGTCTTTTGCACGGTAGCCCTAGCAGGCTAATACACGGGTGGGGCGGGGGGCAAGGGGAAGGAAAGGTTTATCACAGTAGAGAGAGGGCAGATATTAGAGGAAAAGGAAGGACAGAAGAGGAAAGGGGTTCAGTTCTTCATACCGCATCTGGGACTTCATGAAGGAGGGAGTTTCGCCAACTCCAATGAAGTCCTCTGGTGGTTTGGTTAGTCCCTATAAGTGAGGCACTACTGCCACCTGGTGGCAACACACTTAATCCAGTCCTCATTCTCTCAAACTTCTTTTGAGCACCTGCTCTGTGCAAAGAAGGTTGCCAAGCAGAGGGAATAATATTAGTAAATGTTGATTAACACCTGCTATGTGCTGATCTCTGTCCTATGTGCTTTACACACACACACACACACACACACACACACACACAATTTAAGATTCACCACAACCCACCACAATAATATAGCAATATTATTATTGCTATTTTACAGAGGAGGAAACTGAGATACTAAGAAATTCAGTAAGTTGCCTAAGAGCCTACAGCTAATAAGTGAGAGAGTCAGATCTTAAACCAGGAAGTCTGGCTCCAGAACTCTTCACAGGCATCTTTCCTGCTCTTATAGTTTCTTCCTAATAAGAAGTAAATAACCAGCTAAGGGAGTTGTGTAAAATACTAACAATTTGAAATGATAGCATACCATTTTATTTTTTTATGTTTTTGAGTCATGACCAAGAATCCTCAGGGTGCCTGGGTGGCTCAGTCAGTTAAGCCTCCGACTTCGGCTCAGGCCATGATCTCGCAGTTTGTGAGTTCGAGCCCCAGGTCGGGCTCTGTGCTGACAGCTCGGAGCCTGAAGCCTGCTTCAGATTCTGTGTCTCCCTCTCTCTGGCCCTCCCCCTCTCACGCTCTGTCTCACTCTCTCTCTCAAAAATAAATAAACATTGAAAAAAAAAGAATCCTCCTCTTTAGCTAAAAGACTGACTGACTCATTGTGCATCCACTGGGTTAGGGCACTGGCCCAGAATGTGAAAGTCCATATTCCACAGAAGCTATTTCAGCAGAAGGGAGAGGGACGGGTGAAGAAATAGGTAGAAGAGGCAAACCAAGAGAGAGGAGAGAGAAAGAAACTATAGAGCTGTGCTATCCAATACAGCAACCACTGGTCCTTGTTTAAATTTTCATTTTAAAAATTAAATTAAATTAAAAATTTTAATGCTTCAATTGCACTAGCCATCAATTCATCTCAAGTGCCCAGTAGCCACTGTGGCTGATGCTGTCATAATGCACTGCATACAGAACATTTCCATCATCACAGAATGGTCCATCTGTACTGCTATAGATCCTTTATCCCGGAGAATGGAGTCTTCTCCATGGCTGATCTGGGCATAAGTTATCCAGAATCCACCTTGCAGCTGGCAGTCTGCAGGTCAGTGACAAAGTAGGAGGGCAAAAGTACAATAATCCCAGAGCAAAACGGATGGTACCTCCCTTGCCCTCTAGCCTGTCCTGGGGCAGGCTGAGAGTGAAGATGTTGAGGCTAAGTAGGACTTAGCTCCTTTTTTAGGTGAGCTGATGGGAAGCAAAGAGGCGCCTTGTTCCTCCCTTTCGCTGGGTCCTGGAGCTGGCTGTAGGGTGCTGTTGCACATAACTCTCAGGGTCTCTTACTGGATGTCCTCTTAGCTGGTGGTTAGGGAAGGCAAGGACAACTTCACCACCCAGTTTCCATTTTACTCAGGGCCTTTGCTCTTAGCTGATGCTCCATTACATTGTCCAGGAGCTGCCTATCACCACACGCTGAGTTGTATGGGCCTCTCAACTCCCAATCCTATCCCTAGGAAGACCTGAATGTTGTTTAATAAAGCTCCTTTTTTGTGATAATACGTGAGCCTCTGTCTAACATTAATTTTTCTACTGTGACAAACTGGCAGAGATGGGTAATTTAGACAGGCAATAACCAGCTAGCAATATGAAATTTAATTTAGTTGGCTGCTCAAGAGAAGTCTACTAAAACACACACAGAATGGTACATAAATACACAGAATGGGGTAGCACTCGAGCTTCAATGTAACTATTGTGCACCCCATTCTGTACCACTGCCTTGTTCATTCTTTGATTCCTGTCCCTTTTCTTCAATCCCACTCTTCAGTCCCTCGATTATATTTTGTACCAGCTAAGTTCATTAGCCTCCATAAAGGTGTCCCCGCTCTAGGCTCAGTTCCCTCCAAAACACTCCTCAGCTAAATTCATTCAACAAAGATTTATTCAGCATCTACTGCCCCCAAAGAATTATGGTCTAGTTCACATTGGTATAGTCAAATAGCTATAGATACATGGTAGAATACATCTACTGGTTAGTATTCCTCTGGTTGCAAATGAGTGAAAATTCCATCTGGAGTAAGCTGAAAAAGGGAAGTCTAGCTCATCGAGTCCAAAGGTATATCTTGAATTTAGGTGGGGTTTGACCCAGAGGTTCAAACAATGTCTCCAGCAGGCTTTTTCACTCTCCTTCCTTTCTCCCTGTCTTCAGTTTGGCTTCATTCTCGGGCACAGTGTGAAGACAGAAGGCTGCCGGCAGCTCTGGACTTGCAATGGAATCATGTGTTTCTCTCCACCAGCTCCCGTCGTGTCCCAGGATTCACTTGGATTAGACCAACCTGGTTCACATGGTTGCCTCTGAATTGTGGCATTAAGGAAAGCCTCAGATCACACGGACCACCCCTAAAATGGGGGAGAGGTGCATCACAGAACTGGTAACAGAGAAGGTAGACTAGAAGCCGAGTAGATTAAAAAATAGCCCATGTCTCAATAAAATGATCAAAGCATATTAAGAACACAAAGAAATAGGTGCATAAATCTTTGACTTCCAAGTCATGGAAGGCTTCATAGTAGAGGGTAAACATGAATTGACTCTTAGGAAAAAAAAAAGCGCAGAAATTGCTGGTCAGGCAAGAGAAGGGGTGAGAATGGGAGGGAGGGGATGCCAGTGGCAAGAATGGCCTATGAGGTCACAAAAGAGAATGACCTAGGCATCCATATTTTGTTCCAGGCAAAAAGCTTGACTAAAAGCCAGGCTCTGCAGCTCTAGTGCCTGGTTGGAACCCAGTCTCAATTCTGAAACTTACTAGCTGTGTAATCTTGGCTGGTTACTTAACCTTAGGTTATTTTGTAACTTGTGTAATGTGGAACTTAACCAGGACAGTGCTCGTGCCTCAGTTTCCCCTTCTGTAAAATGGGAAAAGCAATCATACCTACTTCTCAGGGTCGTTGTCAGGATTAATAGAAATATGTAAAACAGTAAAGGTCATCTATGATAAGCCCACAGCTAACATCCTACTCAATGGTGAAAAGCTGGAAGCTTTTCATTTAAGATCAGGAATGAGACAAGGATGACCATTCTAACCACTTTTATTCAACATAGTATCAGAATTAAAATCTTTGAAACCTCTGTACTATCCAAGGCAAGCTACAAATTCAATACAATCCCCATCAAAATTCCAGTTGTATTTTTCATAGAAACAGAACAAACTATTCTAAAATTTGCACGGAACCACACAAGACTCCACGTTAGCCAAAGCAATCTTCAGAGAGACGAACAAAACTGGGGGCATCATGCTCCCTGATTTCAAACTACATTACAAAGTATAGTAATCAAAATAGTATGGCACTGGCACAAAAACAGACACATAGATCAATGGAACAGAATGAAGACCTAGAAGTGAGCCCAAGTATATATGGTCAATTAATTTGTGGCAAAAGGAGCCAAGAATGTACAATGAGGAATGGACAATCTCTTCAATAAATGGTATTGGGAAAACTGAACAGCCACATGCAAAAGAAGGAAACTGGACCATCATCTTATACCATATACAAAAATAAACTCAAAATGGATTAGACTTAAATGTAGAACCTGAAACCATGAACTCCTAGAAGAAAGCATAGGCGATTAGCTCCTTGACTTCAGTCCTGGTGATGATTTTTTTAAATTGGACACCAAAAGCAAAGACAACAAAAGCAAAAATAAACAAGTAGGACTATACCAAACAAAAAAGCTCCTGCACAGCAAAGGAAACCATCACCAAGATGAAAAGGCAACCTGCCAGATGGGAGAAAATATTTGCAAATCATGTATCTGATAAGAGGTTAATATCCAAAATATATAAAGATGTATTCAACTCAATAGCAAAAAAAAAAATCTGACTAAAAAAATGGGCAAAGGATCTGAAAATACGTTTTTCCAAGGAAGACATCCTGATGGCCAGCAGACACATGAAAAGACGCTTAACATCACTAATCATCAGAGAAATGCAAATCAAAATCAAAATCAAATGCAAATCAAAACCACAATGAGATATTACCTTACACCTGTTAGAATGGCTATTATCAAAAAGACAAGACATAACAAGTGTTGGTGAGGATGTGAAGAAGAGGGAAGCCTTGTGCACCGCTGGTGGGAATATAAATATGATGCAGCCATTATGGAACACAGTCTGGAGGACCCTCAAAAAACTAAGACAGAACTACCATATAGTCATTCTCTTTTCCTCCCTGGCTGCTTGAAGCTCAGCCACCATCAAGAAGGACACAGTACCTATCTAGGCCAGGAAGTTCATGACCAACCAACTACTTCAGAGGAAACAAGTGCTCATTGATGTTCTTCACCCTGGAAAGGCAACAGTACTTAAGACAGAAATTCAGGGAAAACTAGCCAGAACGGACAAGACCACACCAGATGCCGTCTTTGTATTTGGATTCAGAACCCATTTTGGTGGTGGCAAAACAACTGGCTTTGGCATGATTTATGGTTCCTTGGATGATGCACAGAAAAATGAACCCAAACATAGACTTGCAAGACATGGCCTGTGTGAGAAGAAAAAGACCTCCAGAAAACAGGGAAAGGACCATAAGAACAGAATGAAGAAGTCAGGGGACTGCAGAAGCCAATGTTGGTATGGGCAACAAGTGAGCCGGAGATTGGAAAACAGAAGGAATAAAGGTTCTGCAATGACTTTATCTGTGGTGATGGTGCAGATTTTTCATGAGAGGATTAATAAGCCAAGAACTTAAAAATATATATGAGGCGCCTGGGTGGCTCAGTCGGTTAAGCACCCGACTTTGGCTCAGGTCATGATCTCATGGTTCAGATAGTAAGTTTGAGCCCCACATCAGGCTCTGTGCTGACAGCTCAGAGCCTGGAGCCTGCTTTGAATTCTGTGCCTCCTTCTCTCTCTGCCCCTCCCCTTCTCTCTCTCTCTCTCTCTCTCTCTCAAAAATAAATAAAAATTAAAAAAAAAAAGAAAGAACTTAAAAAAAATAGAACTACCATATGATCCAGCAATTCCACTCTGGGTATTTATCTGAAGAAAATGAAAACACTACCTTGAAAAGATATATGTACCCCCATGTGCATTACAGCATTATTTATAATAGCCAGGATATGAAAACAACCTAAATGTCCATCAGTGGAAGAATGAAAAAGAAAATATGGTGTGTATGTCTGTGTGTGTGTGTGTATATGTATACATACAGTTATACACACATATATACACATATACCTACACTTAAAAACACACACACACACACACACACACACACACACACACACACACGGTTCAGCCATAAAAACAATCCTGCCATTTGTAACAACAGGAATGGACATTGAGGGCATTATGATAAGTGAAATAAGTCAGGAAGAGAAAGATAAGTATATACCTACATACCATATGATCTCACTTATATATAGAATTAAAAACAAAACCAACCTGAGAGTTACAGAGAACAGATTGGTGGTTGCCAGAGGTTGGAGGCAGGGGGAGTGGATAAAATACATGAAGAGGGTCAAAAGGTACAAACTTCCAGTCATAAATAAGTAAGTCACGGAAATATAATGTGCAGCTTGGTGACTGCAGTTAATAATACTCTTGCATATTTTAAAGTTGCTAAAAGAGTACATCTTAAAAGTTCTCATCACAAGAAAATAAAATCTGTAAGTATGGTGACAGATGTTAACTAGACTTACTGTAGTGATCATTTTGCAATATACACAAATATCAAATCTTTATGCTGTATACCTCAAATTGTTGTAAAAAAGAAGTTTAAAAATTATGTTAATATGTCTAAAGCACTTAGAATAGGGCCTGACGTAGAGAAAATGCTAACATAAATTACTAAATAAAACAAAATGTGTTTATTGATGAATGCCGTGCCATACCTAGTTTAAAATGATGGCCTACAATTCAGTGCAACTACAGATTTGGTTAAGAAAACATCATAACAAAAGAACAACAAAACTTTACCTTTCTCATGATCATTTATACAGATAACATTAAACATCATATATAGTCCTACTCCTTCTCACACATAGATCGCCCTCTATCCAGTCATACTGTTGGCAAGATGTTATCCAGTAGTTCCACTTTTTATAGGAAATGTAGTTTCTCTTTCCGGCTTTTGTTTCCTAAGGTCTAATATTGCAGACTTATTTTAGCAAAATGTTGCTCAATTTAGCCCACCCAGACTCGTGAGACAACCTGACCGAAACAACCAGAAAGGGAGAAATGGAACAGGATGTACATACAACCCACTACCTTGTGATCATTTTGTAAATGTCAGATTCTGAAATCGGGTCAATGGTCTTGTTATTCTCAGTCTCTGGATGACATTTTCTTAGTTAATTAATTAACGTGTACATGTTAGGGACTTTGGCCAGATATTCTCATTGTATTTCCTTCTTTGGAAACCCTCCAACCTCCACCCTTAAGAAACAATGACTTTTGAAATGGTCTAAGCAAAAGGAAATCTATCTCATTTGCAATGTTTCATGCAGTGGGGTGAAGAAAGGAAGTTAGAAAAAGGCCTGCGGTGAGATCAGGCTACAGTGCTGTGCTCAAAAAGGATGTGCTCTGGGGTCACACTCCCTGGTTGGAACCCACGGTCTGCTTTTTCCAAGCTAGTGACTTGAGCAAATTACTTATTTATCAGACCCTCGGTTTCTTCCTTTGTAAAATGGGGATGATAATAATGCCTACCTCGTGGTAGTAGCCAGCTCCAACAAGGCTCCCAATGTCCTCTACCTCCTGGTATTCATGTCTTTGTGTAGTTCCCTCCTATGGTATCAGGGTTGGTCTTGTGTGACCAATCAAATATGGCAGAGGTGATGGTACGTCACTTTTCAAGGCTCAGTGATGCTAGTTTAACCTGGAAAGGTAAGTTTCCAGTGGCTGTGATTTCTTCCGGTTCTAGGGGACAGAAAACCTCAATGAATCCCTGCCCTGATCACTAGGCCAGGGTGGAATGCACAGCCCCAGTGCACATAGGCATCACAGGTAAAATGTGATGGATTCGTCCTTTGGAAATACATCTGGGGGTTCAAGAAGTGTGAGCTATTTTTCTGAATTTGCATTTGGTATCTGACTATGCTCTTAACCATTAACGTCTTAGGAATTACTGTCCCTTTCAATTACCCATCCAAACTTTACACATTCACTCAGGAGAGGTTTTCAAAGCAGGATAGACAATGCATGCAGCAATCATTTGGGTACAGGCAGGAAATACTAAACCTCTAATTTTATTTATGAAAGGGGTCTGCTTCACAGATACGACTTGTGAGATGTAATCATAAACAACTGTATTTTGTTCTTCTACTGTCCCTTTAACTTTTCTCAGTGGGCTGGCATTATTTCTGTTGCCCCTGGCCAAACCCCTATGCAGGCTCATGACTTTTCTGAAGGCTCAGGTAATTGGAAGTGCTATGCTTAGGTTTCACAGATTGCAGCCTCAATGCAGAAGTTACCATGTAAGTATAAGTAAGCAAACGAAAATGGCAGAACTAATGCTTCTATTCCAAGATAAGGTAGGTTACCTCGATTTAACAAACAAAATGAAACAATGATGATCAAATCAAATCTGACAGGAAGGTAGCTCTATACGATGCAAAGCAAAATTATGAAGATGGTTATTTAAAATTAAGGATTTATATTCACCATCATTGACCATGACCCTTCCTCTCAATGTATTTTGTGCCATGAGATATTCATTAGTTACATTAGCACATGTAAAGAATTTATAAACAAGCAAAAAACCCCACATTTTTTGAGGGTGTGCCCCCCCAAATTTTTATTGATATTCGTTAGCAATTTAAAAAAATGAGACTTCTGCTTTATGTTTCCATGCATGCCTCACTGCTTCCAGAAAGATGCCCACAGACCTCTCCACTGAACTCCTACAGCATTTGTGGACTGGTCCACCTGAATACCCTTTAGTTATTCAGTCACCCACTCTGTTCTCTGGCGGTTTCATTTTATGGTCTTCATTTGCCCAATAAGGTAATGAACTTCCCAAGGACAAGCCAATATCCATGCTGCTTGCTACCCATGAAAGGTGTCTGGTAATATCTCAGAGTTGTATTTAAGCCTGCCTTGAGTACAGTTCCTTTTGGCCTAGAGTTGGGGAATTATAGGGCTTTCCTGCTCCAAGTGAACAATGGGTGAAGAGTGGGCAGAAGGAGGAAAAGGAAACATTTTTTTAAAATTCCAAAGAATCTGGAAGATTTGCTCTGTGTGATTCCTTAAAGAGCAGAAATAAAAGCCAAAGCTATCACAAAATAGCACTTAATTTCTAATTTTATGTTATTCTAGTTCAATGATTCCTCTCGGAAATAAAGAGGAAGCATTTGAGGACTGTGAAATTCCGGGAATCCAAGCTCTCTTTGACAAGCAATAATCTCAGCTTCCACTGTTCTTTCCTCCCCCCCACCCCCCCACCCCTCCTTCCTTTGTCCCATCCTCCCTCCCCTCCTTCTTGGATTCCTTTCCCATCTACTGAGGACCCACCTACCACATTGTACTGAGCTGGGTGCTCTGAGAGAGTAAGGTATCCCCAGGGAAAGCTTGCCACCTTAACTGCTTTGGGAACAGAGAGAGGTTGAAAGAAACAAATGTGAACTGACTGGAAGGGCAAGAATATGTACAGTTGACTCTCCTTACTTGCTGTGGTTGTGCTCTATATAAAGTTGCAGTGAGCACCGAATTAGTGAAACCTGAACCACTGCTCCCAGGGGAAACACAGTGGGGTTCTGTGAACTTTTGGTGGCATTTCTCAATCAATACATAACTTGTTTTAATTTTTTTTTAATGTTTATTTTTGAGAGAGAGAGGGAGGGGGGGAGAGTGCAAGTAGGGGAGGGGCAGAGAGAGAGGGAGACACAGAATCTGAAGCAGGCTCCAGGCTCTGAGCTGTCAGCACAGAGCCCAATATGGGGCTCAAACCCATGAACCATGGGATCATGACCTGAGCTGAAGTTGGACGCCTAACTGACTGAGCTACCCAGGAGCGCCTTAATACATAACCTTGTTTTATGTGTGCTTCTGTCCAAAGATACCTTATCTAATACAGGGTCGATTCATTAACATCAAACTCATAGCCCCCAGCAATGTGAGTCATGCCTGAACGAAGCTTCTCTAACACATGTATGTTCTCCATGGGGCACATCATAGCCTTCCTGTGCTTAGGAAAACAAGACAGCACTTCAGCATTTGCTTGGAGGACATTTAGAACAGTGAAATGACCCCCCCCCAAAAAAGCACAAAAATGTGAAAAACATGACACTAAACACCACAAAAAGGACACTTGTTTACAGTGTAAGCTGTAGGCAGAAACAAGAAGGCTCAGCTTTGCCTTGTTCAGCTTCAGCTGAGAATGTGAGCCTCAGGCAACTCAATTTTTTCACTGTTCTGCATGTGTCCACAAAGGACCATGAAAGGGCTTCAAGTATTGATTTGGGGTAACAACTAAATTTTAGTGAGTGGATGAACTCACAAATATGAAATCTGCAAATAATGAGGGTTAACTCTGTGTGGTGTGTGTGTGTGTGTGTGTGTGTGTGTGTGTGTGTGTGTAAAGTTCCTATTCAGAAAACTTCAGGACCAACAAGGGAAGGACAATACATTGGGAAGATATTTCTGGAGAAGGGGGCCAGCAAACAGGGGAGAGAGGAGTGAGCAGGGAATCAGTCCAGCACCTTGGCCTGGGGGAGAACAGTGGGGTGCACCCCTGGGAAAGAGTAGAGTCTGGCTGGAGAAGGGTCTGTGTTGGATGCTCAGAGGAGGCAGCACTTGGAAGGGAAGTAGAAAGCAGGGTGGGAGGTGAGGGGACGTGCATGGCTCAGCTGGAGAAGTACTAAGGCACACACCTGCCGGAGAAAGTGAGAAGTCAACTATATGAGCCTCTTACTTGGGTTTGCTCAATTCCAAATACAAAGCACAAGAGCCCTTTTATAAGAAATGACAAAATACTAGTTAGTTCTTCAAACACAAATTTGTAAAGGAGAAGAATGTTTAGAAGGAAAGACTTTTAGATAGGTCTTTGCTGCAAACGTATTTCACAAGCAAATAGCAATCACCCCTGCTCTGCAGGCAAACAAGAGAAACTGGGCTCAACGCCAACCAACCTGAGACAGAAAGACTGTTTTTGAAATCAGTAATGACACTTGTCAAACCCCACACATGCTTTAAGCCATCAGAACAAAAGGTGTAAGTACCTACTTTGATGAAATACCACTGGCTACTTAGCAGGAAAAATGTAAGTAGAGCCGGAATCTCTGAGTCAGAAAAAACCCCAGTGCGGTTGAATCTTGCAATCAGGTGCACCTAGAAAAGAAACAGTAGGGACTGAGAAGAAAATAAAGTATGATTTAGATCAGCATTTCGGAAGAATTTTTTTAAGTTTATTTATTTATTTTTGAGAGGGGGAGAGAGCGAGCAAGAACACACACTGGGGAGAGAAGAGAGAGAGGGAGAGACAATCCCAAGCAGGCTCTGTGCTATCAGTGCAGAGCCCCGTGCAGGGCTTGAACTCATGTGAGGCTTGAACTCATGCGGGGCTTGAACCCAAGAACCATGAGATCATGACCAGAGCTGAAACCAAGAGCCAGCTTAACTGACAGAGCCACCCAGGCGTCCCTGTGAAGAAAATTTGTTTCTTGTAACTTGAAAACAGCCTCCCTTCCTGCTTGATGCACCTTTCCCTACTCCAGCTGGGAGCTTGTTGGGTTTGAGTCCATAATGAGAGAGCCTGGGTTGCTGCAATGAGTTTTGGCTTGGTGCAGAGGTCCCAAAGGAATGGGACCTGGCATGGGTCAAAGCAGCACGTCCAAACCTGGCTGCAATATGTCCACCAAAAGACATGTTCTGGAATGTGCTATAGCAGCACCATTCACAGTAATGCAGAACTGAAAATTATCCTAATGTCCATCCACAGTAGGACAGATAAATATATCGTGGTCTACCCACACATGTAACACTACACAGCAATGAGGACACATAACCCAGAACTATACATAACAATATGGAAGAATCTTACAAATATAAGAGCTAAAGAATCCAGGCATGAGAGTACCTACTGTACATTTCTGTTTAAGTAAAGGAAATATAAATAACAAAACAGGTAGAAGTAATATGTTGTTAGCAATCAAGCAGTGATTACCTCCGGGGAGCGAGGCTTATAGAGAATAGGAGAGAATTTGAGGGGGCCATCTAGTGGGGTGGTGGTGATGCTCTGTATCTAATCTGGGTACTGATTGCACTGGTGTGTGTTCAGTTTATAAAGCTCAGTGAGCTATGCACTTATGATATGTGCACTTTTATGAGTAGATACTATGGTCCAATGAAAATGTTTGTAAAGGGTTTACCATTTACAAGAGGACAGTAAGTGCATTTTCTGTTGCAAGCAAACATATTGCCTGGTGACATCAGAGGACAAGAAAGAGTTCAAGAAGCAGCTTTTTCTTTGCTTCAAAGCCATCAAAGAGTAAAGCACTGAATAAAAGTATCCCTGGAACCTCATATGAAAGCCTCATTCATTTGTACGTTTATTCATCCATCCAACAAACACGCTCAGAGATGGAAAATATACCATCTGGAAATTCAGGACACTCCATCGAGTGGGGAAAAAGGACAAATAAACTGATACTTATGCTGTATTGGGGATGACATTAGAGTATTAGAGGAGTACCGATTTGAGGATCCAGGGCCAGGACTCCAAGAGAAGGAGTCCTGATATGTTTGATAACTCTTGAACTGAATTTCCTCCAATCCCAAAAGTATCCTTTGAGTCTCTAAGGCAGTGGTTTAATTTAATATTCATACTGATCCCTGGGAGTATCTTACTAAGAAGCAGATTCTGAGCCAGCAAGCCAGGGCCAGGGCCTGAGATCTGTATTTCTGGTGAGGCTTTTAAGAGACACTGATACTGCTGGTCTTGGAACCCTACTTGGTGTGGGGGAAACAGAGAAGGTCATGTGACCAGCAGGCCCACCCAGCACAGCTTGACAATCTATCCTGTTCTGGCCAGTGCCTCCCGTGGGCACAAACAGAGAAGCAAATGGCAAATCTGTGTGAGAGGCTCTCCAGACCCAGCCTGCTTTCAACCAGAGATAGGGGCCAGGGAGGGGGAGAGAGGAGGTAGAAGGAGTCAGGGCAGGTGGAGAGGGTCGCTTATGCTATTTTACTAACTGGGAAGAACTTTGTCTTGTGCTCCCTTCATTTCTGGCCTCCCCAGTTGCCCTCACCTTTTCTTGTTACGACCAGACTACAGATGTGAATATCAAGTATAACATTCTTGAACACACAAAAACAGATTTCATAGAAAAATGCAGAAATGGGTCAGGGCTGCCTCAACAATTTTGTGAACTAAACATGAAAAAAAAAAGTAGCTAAAATAATTTCTTCCACTTTCTCACCCATTGGAAGGAGAACAGGAAGGGCATCACGTACACTTCTGTTCTGTCAGGAAAAGAGATTCTGCTAGACTCCTGTCCAGACGAGAGGGACGGGAGAGAGCTCCTGGGAGAGAACTCTTTCTAGGAGCCCTGGGGACTGGGTGGAGGTTAAGTCTTAAGGAAGAGCTCCAGAGAGCTGAGATCTTTCTTGCACAAGCTGCTCTGAGCTTGGCTGAAGTTTGGCATGTGAAGGTGACCCTGAAGAGCTAGACATGATGGAAATAGGAAGTCATGTGTTAATACACCTATTGCGATTTCCCAAGTTTCCTAAATGTAAATATATTTCAAAAACAGGTGATCATCACTAATGTTGGGAACTCTCTTTAGAGGTCTCTTTTGGCTCTATCTGCTGATTTCCCATGTCTTGGTTGCTTCTCATTTTCCAGGTCTTCCTAAAAACTCTGGCTAACAAAATAAGGAAAAACACATATTAACATGACCAAAATGGACAAAATAAAAGCCAATAAAAATAATAGCAGCAAACATGTAACAAATGATCACTATGCCAAGTACAATGCTTAGCACTTCACATGCATTATTTCATTTCATCCTTCCAACAACCCCATGAGGCACAGGTATCTCAATTTTCCTGAAAAGATTGAGGATTCTAGGGATTAAGTAATTTTTCCAGGTGAGCAGTAGAGCTAAAATACTCCCTGTTCAAATGGCTCTGTAAATATATTTACTACTTCTTTTAATAAAATTTTACATTTCATCCTTAATAAAGTCTCCTTTTGTATATCATTCTTAGTGTTATCATTCTTTTATAGAAGCAATGGAAAAGTTCATGTTTTTATTTTTTTAATGTTTATTTATTTTTGAGAGAGAGAGAGAGAGCGTGAGTGGGGTATGGGCAGAAAGAGAAGGAGACACAGAATCCAAAGCAGGCTCCAGGCTCTGAGCTGTCGGCACAGAGCCCAACGCAGGGCCGAAACCCATGAACCATGAGATCGTGACCTGAGCTAAAGTTGGATGCATAACTGACTGAGCCACCCACGTGGCCCAAGCTTCATGTTTTTAAACCTTCCCAATCCACCACTGGATATGAAGAAAACTTCTATTGTTTGTGAATTGCTAATTTTGTACACTGTATTTGGGGTCAGTGGTATCTTAGAAGGTAATTGCTACTGAATATCTATCTTTTGACTAATCTATTAATCAATTTGAGGAATTCATTTGTGGTTGCCTGTGACTACCACTTTTTGCACACATTGGTATAAACCCTGTGGGCTCCTGGTAATCGATAATAGAAGATGATGATATTGACATTCTTTTATTAAAACAAACTATCCTTTCTCCATGAGGAAGATCATTTGATCTTCAAATGTATGCAAATGTCAAAAAATGCAAATCTCAAAAAAATGTGTGCAAATGTCAACTATGTCACGGATTCTTAGGTCCTATGAAATTCAGACTTTTGCACATGTAAAATATTGGATTTCATAGTTTTGGATGTTTTTATTTTATTTTGTTTTCCTTTGGCTTGCTTAAGCCAACACCAACCACACTTCCTAAATCTTCAATTTCTTCTTCTCTAGAAACCCGTTCACATCTATATCTAAGCATGTTAAAGAATCTCTTTCCCTAAAAAAAATAAAAAACACTCTCAATGCCACATTCTTCTCTATTCCTCTTTTGTCTTCCTTTCTCAACTTGGCCAAACGTCTTGACACGTTCTATCTCCCTGTTCTCTTTTATTGCTCAACCTACTGCTCTCCGGCATCCACCTTCCACGAAATTACAAACCTCAATAAAACCACCATCCTGCCTACTTCTACCCCGTTGCTGAATCCAAAGGAGGCTTTTTATTTTTTATTTTAATGGCCCTCCAGGCTGCATTTGACACTGCTGGTTGGCTCTTCCTAGTTTGTTTCATGAGTTCTTACTCTCCTTGACCCTTTTTAAAAATTTCAGCTTTATTGAGATATAATTGACAAATAAAACTGTAATATATTTAAAGTATACATTGTGGTGATTTGATATATGCATACATTGTGAAAGGATTCCCTCCTTCCTTTAGCCTTTTTTGTTAGAACCTGCTGTTCTCCCAGCTTTCAACCTGTTTTCACTGCTGTTCCCTTTACACACTCTACTTGGACTGAGCTCATTCACTGCCAGAGCTTCACCTGCCACATTCCCGGATGTTCTGATATCTGCCATAAACTTCCCCAGATCTATGGATTTAAATATCCAAGTGATTCACAGACATCTCCACTTTGACTCCTATACATTCTAAAACTCTGAGTGTCCAAAATTAAACTTAGATCATCCTGCCTAAATCTGTCCTCTTAATATGGTTGCTCACCTTAATGATTGCTCACACACTGAAGCCAAAAATCTGAGAAACACTTTAGGCTGCTTCTTAGTCTGTGAATCCACTTATCTCTTAAGTATTCCTTCTTTTCTCTCTTTACTTATTCTCTTTTGTTAGGCCCCCTGCATCCTCTTCCTGGACTATTCTAATAGTTTCCTAACTCACCTGCCTCTGTTTTTGATAACCCATAGCCATTCTCTGAATAACCACCAGCGTTCTCTCCATGACATGAATCTGACCATGTCCCTCACTTGTTTAAAATTCTTCAATGCCCCGCTTCCCCCCCCACCACCACCCCCACCCCGCTCCATGAATTCAGGATTAAAGAACCAGCTATTTAAAGTCCTCTGAATCCTGTCCTCTCCCAGTTTTTCCAGCTTCAACTCTGAGGTCCCATCCCAAAGGAAATCATCCTTCAATCTTTCCTCACCTTCTGGAAGAGCCCCAGAGCCGAGCTAGATGTCCCAGCTCCAAATTCCAATCTTGTGGCCAGCACATACTCAACATCACAGAATTCTCTCATTACAGTATATTGAAATGACCTTCCTAAATTTCTAAAACGGGAATATTGGCTTATTCTGTTTTTGCTCTCCAGGGCTTGGAAATGTACCTAAGAAGCACTAAAGAAAATCCTGTTGAACTGATGCAATATTTAGCTCACGTGTATTGGGTTGCCAACACGGCAAGCCAGCAACCAAACAACTCTTAAAAAGTAACGCTTACAGGTAATTTGACATTGGTTATTTCTTCCGTACTAACTTTTAAAATGTTTGAAGGTGCACTTTTATCACAGTTGTTGTAAAGGTAATAAAAGAAAACGAAAAAACTTTTAAAATGTTTGAAGGTGCACTTTTATCACAGTTGTTGTGAAGGTAATAAGGAAAACGAAAAAAACCTCTTTGTGCCTCCCCGTCGGGGAATCGAACCCCGGTCTCCCGCGTGACAGGCGGGGATACTCACCACTATACTAACGAGGAACTGCACGAAGGCAGGCCTTCTGCTAGGCCTCTTATTGCTTCTGACCCTGCCCTATCTTTACTGCCCGCTACTACCAACAGGTCTGACATTCTTCAATTGCCATTGCAATTTCTACCGAAGTTGGACGAAACTAAAATGGAAGCATTCAATTGATCTCCCCGCTACACTTGGGATCATTTCCGTCGGCCCACCCCTCCACCGGCTGCTCCCACTTCCCTCCTCTTCCTCCTCCTCCCCTTTCAGGAATGTCCCCAGTCCTTTCAGCACCCCTCCACACACACTCCCAGGGAGCATAGCGCACTCCTCCTCGCTCTGCATCACGGAACTTGTAGTTCCAGCCACGGGGCAACCTACTCTTCTCTCACTTTGAGAAACTTCCCTTCCCGGCGGGCGCCACGAGTCCTTCAGCTCTTCTTTACCTCCCTCCCTCCTCTCGCTCTCAGTCGAGTAGTCTGGCAGCTAGGTTTTGGGGTGCAGATCGGCGTGCGGAGGGACTCCCCAGAGCCATGCCCGAGGTAGTGGATACGTGCTCCTTGGCCTCTCCGGCTTCGGTCTGCCGGACCAAGCACCTGCACCTACGCTGCAGCGTCGACTTTACCCGCCGGGTGTTGACCGGCACCGCCGCGCTCACGGTGCAGTCTCAGGAGGACAATCTGCGCAGCCTGGTACGGTGGGACGAGCGCCCAGTGTCCGCCTCTCTCCGGCCGCCCGCGTCGCGTCCCTTTCCCCGCTGCCGCCCCTTCCCAGCCCCGCACCTCGGTCCGTCTGCAGCCCTCAACTCACATTCCACACCTCCCCTTCAGCCCTCACTCATTTCTCAGCCTCCCCTTCCTCAGCCCCCACTCACCCTATATCTCCTCCTCCCATACCCACTTATGTCTCTGCATCCCTCCGTCAGCCCCTGAATATACCTAAGTGTCTTTTCCTGCGCCCCTCTCCCCAGACTCTTCTTCCCAGTCCCTGGGCACATCCTAGCGCCCCATCCACGCCCTGCTCCTCACCCAGCGCTCAGGCTTCATTTTAGCACGAACCCTCCCTCCTCTGTAATCCTAGTTTCTGGCGCTAACCCCCTTGTGGCCTCCCCATTTCCTCGGCCTGCAGCCCAGAACTCCCTCCTCGGGCCCCAGATTTCTTCCAGTCCCCCAGCGCACCTTCCTCAGTCCACAGTCTCATCTAAGTCTCACACCCGATGTCCTGCGGATGCTGATCCTTTGCTCCCACGCACCTTATTTCAACCTGCACGTCTGCAGGACGGGACCCATCGACCTATCGTAGTCTTTCCTCAGCCTCCCTACCAGTGTTTCTCAAATCCCTTAGGATTTCCAGCTCCAGACCCGTCTATCCCTACTGCTTTGGTATTTCCAGTCTCTGCTAACTCTAGATGCAGCTCTTTTTCTCCAGGGTCATGGTCCTTCTACCTTTGACTCTTATTGCCCTTCTCTTCAAATAATTTAAGGACCGTTGGGCCATTCAGGCTTTCTAAGCGTATCTCAATGCAGTGCATTATAGTTGGTTCCAAGGAGCGAGTAATTATTGCGGTTCTTAGAAAGTAATGTACTTTCACAAGATCGCTAGCCACTTGAGTGATGAAAAGTTTGTTTAGATTTGTTTAGATTTATGGAGCGTTATTAAATTATTTTATGTGTACAACATAACTTGTTTTCAGTGTTCTTACTCAAAGTGATAGTATTTGGATTGTACCTTTCACCTGAAGAATTTCATAGGTGAGCATTTTAGAAATAAGAGGGACAAGGGTTTAAAATGCCAGGCCCAGTGTATTTTGCATAGAGTATTGTGGCATCTACTAAAGCACAGCCTTAAGCAACCTGACCACCATATGTTGTAGGCTTGATGGTGGGAAATTAGTGGGGTCAATTAGTTGGATATAATTATAAGTTTAGATAAGAATTGGTGGTTCTCATGACTCCTGTTTGTGTAATAGGCCTGTGTTTTGAGTTTATTAATATGAACTAATGTAGCAGGTAACCTACTCTTTGTCCTTTAACATCTTGCTAGACTGATTCTGATTTGAAAAGTAGGTGGACTCCTCTATATATTGATATTTAGTCACCAAAAATACTACAAGGAAGAAAATTAATATCACAGGCAAGAAGATATCTATTTCCTTGTAGGTTGTACTTTGTTCTGCCTGAAGTACCATGCTATCTTTTATTGCAGGCAGCTTTGCCCTGGTAGGATTGGCCACTTCAATGCAATCTCTCTTTTTATTAAAAGAAAGTAGATTTTGATAGTTTATCACTGCTTAATACGACCTTGCACTCTCACCTGTTCTGTAAAAATAAAGACTGAACTCTGATCCTTGAGGAAGCACAAGACAGGATGCTTCAATCTGGAAAAGAATGTACATTCAATGTTCCAATCTAAAAACTTGCCCATGGTTTTCTTCATTCCCCAAATCTTGAGAGAAGTAAGGTTTTTAAATCAGGATGTCTGGCTGGCATGTCTGTTTAGTAAATTAGAGCCTAGAATTATAATGTTAGATTTTATGCAAGGAAGTGTAGTTGTATACAGTGACATCTGTTTGTAATTTGCTTATTTATCACAACAACTTGAGGCCAAGAGTTTGGTTTTATTTATTCAACATTAGCATCTTTCCTCCGCTAGATTACAGGCTCTTGAAGGTAGTTCTGTGTTTCATGGCTCTTTGGATCTCAGGTTCTTAGTATAGCACCTGGCAGGTAGAGGACGTGTTGTTAGTTTGATGAACTAATGGATGAATTCAATTAGAAAGCAGTGCCTAAAGTTTACATGGGCTGCACTAAAAATGTGCTAAGTGTATCTTGAAGGTGAGAGGACCTCATCCTCACCACCACCAATAGAGAGGACCCAGTGGCAGTGCTGGGTGAGGACATCAAGTGTCCTTTCTCACTTCATTCTCAGAGTCCTTGATGCTGGGAATGTTGAAGGAACCCTGCTAGGACTAAATCCCAGCTTTTCTGAAAATCCTTCTGAAGTTTTGGGTTATTTGCACTGAAGTTTAATACTCATTTGTGATAACTTCCAAGCATTTGTTTCTTGTATTAAAATTTTCAATTTCTTTAGGTGTTCTGTCAGTTGATGGCTCAAAGAGTTTTTAATGTCTTGACCAAGATCATTCACTAGTAAGTTTCAGAAGCCAGGATGTGAACACAGATCTTTCTGACTGCAAACCCTCCTGTCTTCACTAAGTAAATAGCTGAGCTGGGAATCAAATCAAGGTGTTGTTTTAGTTTTGGTTTTAACAATAACCCCATGCTTTTTTCATTATAGCATCCTGCAAATAACAAGTAGAAAATGTAGAGACATAATACTGAGGCATAAAGCTTTTTAACTTAATTTTTTTTCATGTTTATTCATTTTTGAGAGAGAGAAAGAACATGTGCGTGAGCAGGGGAAGGGAAGAGAGAGAAAGAGACACAGAATCCAAAGCAGCCTCTGAACTGTTAGCAGAGAGCCTGCTGCGGGGCTCAAATCCACGAACTATGAGATCATGACCTGAGCCAAAGTCCGGTGCTTAACCAACTGAGCCACCCAGGTGCCCCATAAAGCTTTTTAATTTAGAGCCATGCTTTGTTGAAGAAAGAATTTGAGCTTGCTTTAAAAAAGCATATACAATATTATAAGATTAAAAATACTTTAAGAATTTAGAGGAAGAGAGGGGCACGTGGGTGGCTCAGTTAGTTAAGCATGAGACTTCAGCTCAGGTCATGATCTCGTGGTTTGTAGGTTTGGGCTCCCCATCGGGCTGTGTGCTGACAGCTCAGAGCCTGAAGCCTGCTTTGGATTCTGTGTCTCCCTCTCTCTCTGCCCCTTCCCCACTCACACTCTGTCTCTCTCTCTCTCAAATAAACAAACATTAAAAAAATTTTTTTAAAGAATTTGGAGGAAGAGAGAATAAGGGTAGGGAAATCAAATGTATGGCACAAAGTCCTAAAAAAAGAGAAGTGGGTTGCGAGGTTTAACATGGAGCTTCCCAGCAGCCTGTGCAAAAAGGGAATTAGTTATATATTCCATGGCATCTAGCCAGCTGGTTTTGGGGGTGTTATTCAAAGAGGATACTGTGAGATATAGTAAATCAGTAACTTCCTACTGTTAGTAGGTCTGTTTCTTACAACTGCATGTGGGTATCTTGGTCTTATACACAGTTGGTGTTCAGTAAAACTTTATTGAAAAGTACTAATTCCAGCTTTTCAACTATCCAGTTTCCTTTTTGTCCCTATTACTATTTTTGATCAATTGCTTAATAACATTTATTAGTGAAATTTGAAGGGGAATTTCTTAATTTGAGAATGATAGCTGAGGTTAAGACTTGAGATATATAGCTTAACCACTGTGTTTTCTATTGTTTCTTGGCTCAGCTCTTGCTTCATGCTGATATCAACTGATACATACTACTTTTCAGGTACTGTGCTGAACTCTGGGAATGCAAACCTAAGAAGGTTTCTGTCTTTTTAAGAACCCTCAAGCTAGTAGAGAAAACATAGCAATATAATATGGTACAATAAATGCTATAGGAGAGATTTGGACCACCTACTGTATTAAGTTCAGAGGATATGAAAAAGATTAAAAAAATAGTCATAACAGTAATCTGACTCTCTGACTGAATAGATTTGAAAAGTTTAGGCAATACAGACAATAGAATATGTTCCTCTGGGAAATGAGCCAGTTGAGTCATCCTTTTGGTTATGAAAGTCGTGTAAACATGAGTAGTTATATACATAGATATTCAAATTAAGTTTTTAAAATAAATCAGTTAGCCAGAAATAGGTACTGGAATAGGAAGGCACAAAGGAGTAACCCTCTCATTCTTAATAAGATATAAATCTAATAAAACCAAATATTCTGAATATGCAAGTGCAAGAAGATAAGTCAGTTCTACTAATTTAGAGTAAGGGAGATGGTTGCGGTGCCCCCAGAAGAAAGTAACCCAAAAGGAATAATTCCCTATTAGCAGGAAAACAGGTGGCTCCCCTAACAAATATGGCTGCTTTAAAAAAAGATCAAACCAGAATGGAGATTTTTTCCAACCAAGTATCATTGACTCTAGAGAGGTAGGAATCAAATTAATGACTGCCCTTGTGACTTTTCCTGAATTTATAATTCAGTTAACCAACTTGAAAGAGAAGCAGCGGGTCCTCTAACTCCCCATGCTACTGCAGCCAGATTTCAGTAAAAAGATGCCAGAAGTAGGGAGATCAGACCACAGGTGGTTCTAAGGCAGGGTCTGGCCTACAGTGGTTGTAGAAGGACAGAGAAGAAAGTATGAGGACGGCATGAAAGAAAAATTTGTTAACTGGCTATGGGGGATTGGGAAGCGGGATCAATTGTGGATTATTTGAATGTCTCAAACCTTAGGTACCTTGAGGATTCTGTTAACAGAACAGAAATAAAGGGAGAGAACTGATTTCAGGGACATCCAGGTAGCTTCATTTTTGGAATTTTGAGAAGCCCACTGAATATGAGGCAATATTTCCCATGGAAATGTCAAGCAGGCAACTAAGAAATCCAGCAGCAGTCCTGGGGAAGAGGTAACAACTGTAGAAACAGACTGTAGTCATCAGCACAGAGGT
The DNA here is from genome assembly GCF_024362965.1 of Panthera pardus. Lineage (NCBI taxonomy): Eukaryota > Metazoa > Chordata > Mammalia > Carnivora > Felidae > Panthera > Panthera pardus. Next base: position 24,786,892 of record NW_026526991.1, read on the forward strand.
ATTGGTTGATGATACGGGATGAGTGAGAATGAGAGAGTGACGAATATGGTAAGAAAATCTAGGGATCCAAGCTAGAACATTGGGACATATCCATTTTTAGGAGCTAGAAAGGAGATGGAGGAAATGGCATTAGACAAAGAGGAAAACCATTCATGTTTAAACTCAAAGAAGCCAAGGAAAGGACTTCGAACAGATGAGGTGGCCCATAAGGGCTATGAGTGGGTGGGGGTCCAGATTACAGAGCAGAAAAGACCCCTCGATCAGGAGGAGTGCCCTGCCCTCTCAGTAGCAGAGGATGGAGAAGCCAGACTGAAGAGGGAGAAAGGAAAAAAGGAGGAGAGATTGATGAGGAAGAGGAAGTAGCAGCCATAGGTTGCCCATAGAGTTTAAGAATGGAAGGAGACAGGGGTGCCTGGGTGGCTTGGTAGGTTGTGTCCGACTCACGATTTCAGCTCAGGTCATGATCTCAGGGTCTGTGAGTTTGAGCCCCATGTCAGCCTGTGTGCTGACAACACGGAGCCTGCTTAGGATTCTGTCTCTCTCTCTCTCTTCCCCTGCTCATGCTCTCGCCTGTGGGTGTGCATGCTCTTTGCCGATCTCTCTTTCTCTCAAAATAAATAAACTTTAAAAAAAGAAAGGAAGGAGACAAATAAATAGGTATCAAGGCAGATTGATCAAGTGAAGTTTAAAAAGTAACATTGGGAGACTTGTTCAGGTTGTTTGGAAACAGTCTTGTGGCATAGGAAGGTTGAAGATTCTAGAGCAAGAGAGAGAGATGATGAAAGGTATGGTCTCTAGGGCTCGGATGGAGGATTATGGGGATGGAAAGCACTGACACCTGCTGCCACTCCCTTGCTGCCCCACGCAGTTGTCCTTGATGGGCCACGGCAAGTAGACACCCTCTCCCAGTCCTTGGTAGGTCATGTGGTAGGAGCTGACCCCCCCCCCCCCCCCCGCCCAGGTTGAGCTTTTTCAAGGTACATAATGGCAGTATACAGCCTGCGTATTTGCCCAGCAAGTGCCAGGGGTTCTTTTAATATTGGGATAGATGCAAGTACATAGGAGTTAGAATTTCAGGAAGAAATACATGGTGAGATACATCAAGGAGTGGTGATGAAAGAAACTTTTAAGTTCAAGGTGAATTTTTTTCATAACAGGGAAGTTAAGTTTTAGGAGATAGGAACAAAGGCATTTTAAATTAGATTTGACTTCCACTTAAAACCTCAAATTTGTGGGACTATCCCAGAATTACCTAATGATATATATGCAAACTTTAGAACCAAAAATTTTTCAGGAAGCTTAGAGCCCCAAGAGACAGGACCTACACTAACTTTTGACTTCTTTAATTCTTGTAATTTCTTGTAATTTCTTGTAATTCTTGTAATTTTACTCTCTATGAGCAACTAGTTCACTCTGTGATCATTATAGTTAACCCATAACTAATATTAGTTTTCTCTGGTGTATATAAAACAATTTTCTTATCACTTAAAAACACTAATTTAATTCTAGATTTTGGATACAAAGGACCTCACGATAGAAAAAGTGGTCATCAATGGACAAGACGTTAAATATGCTCTTGGAGAAAGACAAAGTTACAGAGGATCACCAATGGAAATCTCTCTTCCTATTGCTCTGAGCAAGTATGAATATTATTATCTTTCTCTTTTACATAGCTAAATAATAGAGAAAAAGCATTTTTAATGTAAACAATTTTCCTTTCCTATTTCTAGTTTGAATATAGGTAGTAACTGGTGCTCTTACTGATCTCCTCAGATTGAAGTTTATGGTAAAAATTATATGTTCTTAAGATACTAAAGAAATTCATTGTACAAAATCCTGAAGAATAGGAGTTTTGATAACTGTTACTTCTTTACTGATCATTTTACTAATACCTAGAGTGATGATGGGAGCATGCCATCTTAAGGAGGCATTTCAGGATCACCTGGGAAACTTTTACAAGCTGCGCATTTTTCACCTTTTCCCCAGAGGCCAGCCACTTTTATTAATGGAATAATGGCAATGACATAGAACCGTTTCTGTATACCAGTCTTGAGATAATGCTTTAAATATGTTTATCTAACTTACCGAATTTACATAATTTATCTAATCCTTACAATAACCGTTGTGGTGTGATTTCCATTTTACAAATGAGGAGAGGGAACCTCAGGGAAATAAAATAACTTATTAAAGAAAGTGGCAGCCACAGTTGTCATATCAGGGGTGTATCCCACTCCTTGATAAATCGGGAAGGGGAGAAAGGGTGGAAAACCATTGGCCTAAAACAAGAGTGATCTACCCTCACCTTCCAGTGGCCAGTATTTTCATGCCTCCTCTTCCTGTTTAAGAAAAAGAAACAACCACGCGTAACTTGTCAGGTAGATATCATTGACCTCTTTCTGCAGATAAAGAACTATGGCAGAGGGTGGTCGAATAACTTGCCCAAGTTCCCTGAACCAGTAGGTTGTAGACTCAGGATTCATAGGCATGGCTGCCGGTCTCCACAACTCTTGCTATTTCCTCATTATGAGTGCTGCTCAAACTGTCTGAGGTAAAGGGCCAGTTCTTGGTATTTCCAATCTGTCACAGGCTGATTCTTTTATAAAATGCAATAAAAATGAATTGCTAGGAAGAAGAGATTAAAAGCAAGCACACATTTGTGATTACTAGATTCAGCAGATGTAAAAATGACTACAAGTTTCTAAATGCTTCTTCTCAGTGTCGACCTGTCCTGGTAAGTTTGCAGGCCAGTACAACTCTGTGTCGTGCTGTGGCATCCACTGCGGGAGTAGTCACGGTTCCAAAATTATTTGTTCCACTTTCCCGTTATCATAAAAGATTACATGATACCACCACAAGCACAAGTGTGTGACAATCAGTAGTGTACTCCATGAATATTAGTTCCTGTTCCTGTTACATCTTCGTAAGCAGTTAGCATGTTGGAGTGAAAAGGACCCGGAAGCTGGCATTCAGGTAAGAACGTGAGAGGCAAACTTGACCTACTTAGGAGGCAACATTTCCTAGAGCTTAGGCTCCATCAGTCACGAGACCTTGTAAAATATTATTTATAGTATATACTCTGTGTATTATGAACCCAAACTTTAGTTAGATTGAATTATATGCTACTAATGTATTTGTTTGTTGCATACAGAAATCAAGAAGTCGTTATAGAAATTTCTTTTGAGACATCTCCAAAGTCTTCTGCTCTTCAGTGGCTCACTCCTGAACAAACTTCTGGGAAGGAACACCCATATCTCTTTAGTCAGTGCCAGGTAAAAGAGATCTGGAATGATTCATTATACATAGAATTCCCAGCACATTCAGTTCAATGAAGCAAAGTGGACAGTGGTCTCAGGTCTCACCTAAGATAGCATTTTAATGTATGTTATAACAACAATATGTATTTTCATTGATATCTCTCATTATTAACACATTCAGATATTACTTTTAAAAAGAAACTCCCTTCGGTTTGAAATCATGTCCCTTTGAAGTAGACTATCTAGGTCATATTTATATTTTTGTCCCCAGCACCTGGCATAGAACTTGGCATTCTTGAGTGGGCACTCAAGAAATGGTTATAAAATAGAAAGGAAAAAATTAATAAGGCAAAAGTGATATGTACTGGTTATGAAAATGTTAATTATAAATGGAAAGTGAAAGATCAGATTTTTCAGTCTTCTGCAGACATCATTGCCCAGAAGTAACCACCACTGAGTTAGGTTTGCATCTATTCCAGATTTTTCTTACACATTTACAACTGTATATGTTTTGTAAATATATTAAAATACTGTTAAAATGACACGACTTAAACTATTTCTCTTTAAAAACTAAGAATGTAGATGGAACTGGAAGGTATTATGCTGAGTGAAATAAGTCAGTCAGACAAGGACAGATATCATATGTTTTCACTCATATGTGGATCTTGAGAAACTTAACAGAAGACCATGGGGGGGAGGGAAGGGGAAAAAAATAGTTACAAACAGAGAGGGAGGTTAGGCAAACCATAAGAGACCCTTAAATACAGAGAACAAACTGAGGGTTGATGGCGGGGTGGGGAGGCTGGGGAGCGGGAAAAATGGGTGATGGGCATTGAGGAGGGCATTTGTTGGGATTCCCCAAAAACCAAGAGAATCTACCCCGAAAACCAAGAACACACCTTACACACTGTATGTTAGCCAATTTGACAATAAATTATATTAAAATAAAAATAAATAAAATAAAAACTAAGAATAAAGAATCCTATAATTAGAGACAATCTGTCACAAGGATAATACATATCAAACTATCTTCTAAAAAGAAAAAAGACCTAATTCTGTTAGTAATCAAATAATTTACAATTAAAGGAACTCACTTTGTTAAACAGTACCAGCACTGTGTTAGGTACTTTGCATACTTAATCCTCTCAGTATTCCTCTGGGATAGATACTATGTTAGGCTCAAATTTGAATACAAGTCTATTAAAAGAGAAGCCATAGTGGAACACAAAATAGACATGTTTCCTTTCTATTGGCAATTGGAATACCTTTTTAATCCAAGAAACCCTTAGTTCAGTAACCTGAAAGAGATACAGTTTTCTAGGCACGAGTGTACAAGTTGTGTGCTCTCTTAGAAACATCTGATTTTCAGTCAGTACTTCTTTTAGAATGTCCATAATCTAAAGTTGGCAACATGTGCAAGATTTGAGAGTCACAAGAATGCGAATTTTCAATATGGTATTCCACTTCTCATTGGCAACAGTGTTTGAAATACAGGAAAGAGATTGCAGTTAAATTAAGAAATGACTGCGGTTAATGGGGAAGCTGGACATGATTTTGTTCGACAAGTTTGCTACGGTTGCCCTCCGCACGTGTGCCTGGGTGTGGGCTTTTCCAGTGAGACACTTGTCAAAACCACTTTGGTGCTGCTGAGCCACCAACTAGAGATCGTTAAGGAACTCCAAAGACATGGTCTTAGAGGCCTGTTTTCGGAGAATCAGGTGGTTCTTCTAGTCTTACTTAATCCAGGTAGAAGTCATTTAGGATCCCATGTCCTTGGAGAATCTATTAGATAGGAAGTGAAAAGGGCTAGAGTTTGGGGGTTGTAAGGAAGCGTGCAGTGGCAGCAAGTATGTCTAGGATCTGTAACAAGTTCAGACGGAGATGTTAGTGTCCGTGCTCCTTTAAGCTCAGGGGACTGTCTCAAGGAGGCTGGGGCTGCTTTGCTCACCGGCAGTCAGTCCAGAGTTATTTGTCGGCCAGGGTACAAAATCATGGGTACTCTGGCCATTCTTCTTGATGGAACCGGCACTCGTGACAGATGGATGGGGAAGCAGAAAAACACTGCATCTCATGCGAATGAATCTGTCTAGATGGTATTGAGGAAGACTGTTCTTTCTCCTTTTCATCTTCGTTTTTACTTGTCAAGACTCTAGCGACATTCCCCAAGCTGTTTTCCTCAGAACACAGATGTCCTATGAGATGTTAATAACTGACCAGAGAAAAATGGTTCCCCGTCAAAAACAATTGTAAGAATTCAAACAGGTTTCTTTATTGTAGGTCTTTTCAGAGTCTTCAGGAGGCTATGTTCCAAATGACTCATTAAGACAGGGATGTAGAATGCATGGTTTGCCATTTTATTTCACCAACGGGCCTTTTTTTCTCAGGGTCCCTAACAGCTTCTCACTGGGCACTACTGTTACTCTAAGTAGAGAGTAGGAAACAATGTTTAAGGTTGCTTCCTGCTTCAACTGAAATGTGACGATTGACCATACATTAAAATGGAAAATCAAACTTTTTTGTCCACAAGTCTGCTTTTGCTACTTCAATAGATCTGAGCAAGTGTGAGACATACTTTTAAAAAGAACGTGTCTAAGGACAGTGCTGCAATTTTAACGATTTCTTAATGACTTGATTTATAAGAAAGGAGAATAGCTTTCTCTTTCTTCCCCCCCCGCCCAGGCCATCCACTGCAGAGCAATTCTTCCTTGCCAGGACACTCCTTCTGTGAAATCAACCTATAGTGCTGAGGTAAGTATCACAAATTATTAACTAAATTAAGTGAGTCATGTAACTAAATGTGGTAGAAATGATAAGCAGAGAAAATAGTTGGATTTTTATAGTTAGCAATACTTTACTTAATTAAATTCTATATGAAATATGTACCAAACAAGCTGGGGCCCTCATTTTGCATCTCTCAAGATTTTATTTTTAAATAATCTCTACATCCAACATGGGGCTTAAATTTACAGCCCCGAGATTCAGTGTCTCATGCTCTACCGACTGAGCCAACCAGGTGCCCCTGCATCTCTCTTTTAAATAAGTTCTTTTTCTTTTATTTTTTTAATGTGTATTTATTTTTGAGAGCGAGAGAGGGAAGGGCAGAGAGACAGGGGAACACCGAGTCTGAAGCAGGCTCCAGGCTCTGAGCTGTCAGCAGAGCCCAACGTGGGGCTCAGACCCATGAACCCATGAACCGTGAGATCATCACCTGAGATGAAGTCGGACACTTAACCGACAGAGCCACTTAGGTGCCCCTGCATCTCTCTTTTAAAGGTAGTTTTGAACATAAGTGTAATAAAAGGAAATGGGTACTATTTTGATTGTAAAAGAAATTCAGAATAAAGGACCTCAAAGCAAGAACTTGGGGACAATGTCTTTTAACTTTTAAAAATTAACATTTGCAGGATTAAAGGTTCTAGAAATGTGCTCTGTAGCCACATAAACTTCTGTCTAGGTATCCTAACAGGCATATATTGCAGATTTACTGAATACGTTTCCGTCTTGTTCTTGTCATAGGTACTGCTAATCGTTTTTCAGAAAGGACTATGATAAATACATACTAAATAAATAATAAGCACTAAATAATATTAAGTACATACATACATTCATACATACGTACTAGCTCCCAGGCCAGACCTATTTGGACCAAGCAAATAGAATTGAGGACCAACCTGTCTTTACGGGGCCTTCTTGATTCTGAGATCATCCCACAACCAGACCACACCTACTGTGTATAGGGCTATAGAACACTATATACTTGGAGGCAAAGAATCTCAGCTTCTAGACTCTCCTCTACCACTTAATAACTGCATGACCCGAGGCAAGTCTTATGACCTCACGACCTCAGTTGTCTCATCTGTATAACACATCACTGCCTAAATAGAGAGAGGAAGCAGAACGAAATTATTTCCCAAATGCTTTTCAGTGCTAGAATTATGGTTGTTGTAGCACTGGTTCTGGAGCTCCTGATTCTGTATCTGCCCCAGAGATAGCTTTAAATACTGGGCCATGCAAGAAGAACATGAAAGTCTAGAACTTGGAATGGATGTTTCCTCGATCGTTAATACTGAGGGGATAGTCCTTGATTCCAGCAGTCCAGGCAGTTAGTAAGTAGCACAGCTAGAATTTTAAACTAGTTTCTACCTAATGCTTGTAATATGGATGGATGAATGGATAGATAGATACTTCACATTTGTTTTCAAAGAAGCCAGTTTTATGTATTGCTAGCTTTATTTATAAACCTGATATGTACAAACTTACCTGGCCAACAGTCTATCGCATAGTTAAGAAGGGGAGAATACATTATTTTACATACAGAGTTGAAGATACATAGCATCTTTTATTTATAACTGGAAATGACTTCTCTTCTTGATTAGGTGTCTGTTCCTAAAGAATTGGTGGCACTTATGAGTGCCATTCGTGATGGAGAAGCACCTGACCCAGAAGACCCGAGCAGGAAGATCTATAGATTCAGCCAAAAAGTAAGTTCTTAGCGTCTAAAGTTTTGGTTTAATTGGTGGTGAACTACGAATAGCTTTTACCCATCCAGAGAGAAAATTACATTTGAAATATTTCAGAATTTAGGAAGCAGCTTCTTTTTTCTTCATTTCTTTTTCTTTTGTGCCTATAAAATGTTGTGTTCTACTTACAGAGTTGTACTAAAGAAAGGGGTTGCTGGATAAGCAAAGTGAGGAGCATGGCCTGATCCCATTTTCTCTTATCCCAGTTAGTAGCAGAATTTCTGTTATTTTAAGTTACACTTTTGCCCGCCTTGGTACCACGGTACAGGCATGTGGTTATTTAGTGTTTATAAATGGAAGGGCTATATTAGACCAAAAAAAAGAAAAAAGAAAAAAGAAAAAAACCAACAACACTGTGTTACAATCCTTAAAATTAAAATTCCTGTGTAATTTAAGCTGGTAATTTGACTTGCATCTTTGACCTTTGATGAATTGTGTGTGTGTTTATACATAGTGCTTTTAGGTTTTTTTTAATGTTTATTTATTTTTGAGAGAGACAGAGACAGAGCACGAGCAGGGGAGGGGCAGAGAGAGAGGGAGACACAGAATCCAAAGCAGGCTCCAGGCTCTCAACGCGGGACTTGAACCCATGAGCAATGAGATCATGACCTGAGCCAAAGTCTCACACTTAACCAACTGAGCCACCCAGGCGGCCCTGTGCATGTTTGTTTTTGGTTTTTTTTTTCAACGTTTTTTTTTTTTGGGACAGAGAGAGACAGAGCATGAACGGGGGAGGGGCAGAGAGAGAGGGAGACACAGAATCGGAAACAGGCAGAGAGAGAGGGAGACACAGAATCGGAAACAGGCTCCAGGCTCCGAGCCATCAGCCCAGAGCCTGACGCGGGGCTCGAACTCACGGACCGCGAGATCGTGACCTAGCTGAAGTCGGACGCTTAACCGACTGCGCCACCCAGTATTGTTTTTAATTGACCTCCTTCACAGTACATGTAATTGAGCCACAGCGGACAGTTTTGCTCCTACACCAGCATCTGGGATTCCAGGCTCCCAAACCTTCAGCATCCTCTTACTGCTGGATTCTTTTATATGTCTCTCAAATATACCAGGAGCGGTTTTTAAAAAGAAAGTAAAATATTGTTTTAGATCAAGGAAAACACTGAAAAACTTAAGAGAAAAAGCACAGTTCCTTCTTACAGATTACTTTTTGAGAAATGCTTGAAATAGACCTTGTACAATCATGATTTTCACATTTCAGAATCTGTCCTTCCTAGTAAACTGAAAGAGAAATAGATGTTTTGAAATGTTTTACATCACAATTTTGAACTATTTGACTCCCTAAAAATGAGAACTGTGAAATTTGAAAAGGAATTTATTTACTTTTAAATATGAATTGTCTTGCTCTATAACATTTTTAAGCACTAATTTGAGCACGTGTGTGGGTTGTTTTTTATTGTTTTTCGTTTTTTTTTTTTTCACTCCCTTTAGGTTCCGATCCCCTGCTACCTGATCGCTTTAGTTGTTGGAGCTTTAGAAAGCAGGTGAGCTTTCGAACAAATCTTGAGGTTTATGAAAAGGTTAAACTTTAGGCATCTTGAATCTCTGGCAGGATTATTAACTAATAGCTCATTTGTGCATTTCTCAAGATACCAAGCTGACAGCTCTGGAAAAATCAAATCTAATTATAAAATGTAAATAGCAACTAATTTTAAATTAAAGTCTTTACCAGTTGCCCTTCAGATTTTCCAAGTATTATAGAATGAGCATGCTCTTACCTTTTTTTTTTTTTTTAATTTTTTAATGTTCATTTATTTTTGAGAGAGACAGAGACAGAGATAGAGCATGAGCAGGGGAAGGGCAGAGAGAGAGAAAGACACAGAATCCAAAGCAGGCTCCAGGCTCTGAGCTGTCAGCACAGAGCCCGACGCGGGGCTCAAACTCACGGACCGCGAGATCATGACCTGAGCCGAAGTCGGACGCTCAACCGACTGAGCCACCCCGGTGCCCCCCACTTTTTTTAAAATGTGACTACTAGGCAATCTAAAATTAAATAGGCAGCTTATACTTGTGGCTCCCTTTAAATGTATTAGACAATGCAAGTTACATTTCTACTCAGTGTGGTCTAGAAACCAATAGCTTTGGCATCACCTGGGAGTTGGTTAGAAATGCAAATTCTTGGGCCCTATCCAGACCTACTAAATCAAAGTTTGCAGATGAACAAGCTTCCCAGATCATCAGTAGGCACATTATGCAAGTTTGAGAAGCAACAACCTAGAATCCACTGCCTCTCTGGGACGGGACACCTAGGCAAAAATCTTGTTGTTCGGGGTTTGGTGCTACATAAAATTTTTAAGATGAAATGTAGATGAAAAAAATATTTTTGAGTTCTAGCCCTATATAAGTGATATATGTAGTTCCATTTGTTTCTTCCTTTTTAAAAAAAAAATTTTTTTTTAATGTTTATTTTTTGAGAGAGAGAGACAGAGACAGAGGTACAGAGTGAATGGGGGAGGGGCAGAGAGAGAGGGAGACACAGAATCTGAAACAAGCTCCAGTTCCGAGCTGTCACCACAGAGCCTGACGTGGGGCTTGAACTCATGGACCATGAAATCGTGACCTGAGCCGAAGTCAGAAGCTTAACTGACCGAGTCACCCAGGTGTCCTTCTTTTTTTTTAAATTGTGGTTTAAAAAACCCCACAAAATTTACTATCTTAATCATTTTTACATGTACAGCTCAGTAATCAGTAGTGTTCAGTATATCCACATTATTGTGAAACAGATTTTCAAAACTGTTTGATTTTGCAAAACTGAGACTCTATACTCTTTAGAAAACAACTCCCATTTCTAAATCCCTCCACACCCTGGTAACCACCATGCTACTCTGTTTCTATGAATTTGACTACTTTAGATACCTCATGAGTGGAATCCTAGAGTATTCATTCTTTTGTAACTGGCTTGTTTTATTAGGCATAATGTCCTCAAGTTTCAGTCATGTTGCAGCATGTGACATGATTTCCTTGTTTTTCTACTTGTTTCTTCTTATATGAGTGTTCAACCTGTAAATGCATAACAAAGTTTACATCTGCCCCTGTTCTGGAATAACCTCTTACTGAGCCATGATTGGGTTTCTATAGCTGTGAGATTGTGGGAGGAAACTAGGTCCCCAAAGTTCTTACCAGAGCCAATCAAGGCACTTTATGTCTCAGTTTTCATTTGGCTTAGCCTGTGCCTCCTTCTAGAGCTGCATATACAACAGCAGGTTTGTATCTCAGAGAAGCCATTTAACCTCACCTCCTCCCCATAAGCACATGGTAAATCACACTAGTACTGCAAGGATTTGTGTATAGTACTTCAGCTCTTTCCTAGAACCAGGGAGGTAAGTTGTCTTGAATTTCACTTATTAAGCTTTTTAATTTTGCAGGAAGATTGGCCCAAGAACACTGGTTTGGTCTGAGAAAGAGCAGGTGGAAAAGTCTGCTTATGAATTTTCTGAGGTTGGTCATCTAGTTCCCCTTTTTAATAATCGTGGTAGACAGTAGATTTAAGGTTTTAAGGATGAAATGTTATGGTGTTAAGTGATGTAGTAAGAGAATCAAATACACCTTATTTTATGTGAATTTGTAGTTGCTACATTTTTTGTGCCAATATCATTTAAAATGAGCATCACTAACTCATAACCTTCATAGAAAGCAATATACACATTTAAGAAATCCATCATTGTGATGAATGACTAAGACATACAAATATATATGCATTAATTTTCCAGACTGAATCTATGCTTAAAATTGCAGAAGATCTGGGAGGACCGTATGTTTGGGGGCAGTATGACCTGTTAGTCCTGCCACCATCCTTCCCTTACGGTGGCATGGAAAATCCTTGCCTCACTTTTGTAACTCCTACTCTGCTGGTAAGTATAAATATTTCTTCCTTTGAAACCGAGTTCTCCCCAAACATAAAGCTAGACACGAAGAGCCTTAGACTCCTAATAATATGTTTTTTAAAAACATATTTTCTCTTATTTATGTAACTCCTCTTCCTTCCTGATTTTATTGCTTATTATGGTTATTTTCATCTTATTTTTCAAAAGAAAATAATTTGTCCCTTAGGGAGAAAAGAATATTATGTCCAAGGTGTGCGGGGACGTTGGGGGAGGGAAGGCTGTATAACAATAATCTGTTGATGAATGATGCAGCCAGACAGAGAAACTAGACCATTTACACTTGGTGTAGAGGTACTGGTACAACAAAATAAACAAAAGCTTACTTGACCATGCATAGGGAAGGATTGGACCTACAGTGTATAGCTATAGCTCATATGCCTTTGTAAGCTGCTCTAAATCACTACAGATTTTTCTTAAATACACTGTGGGCAATAAGGAGAGAATAAGGTACATGAGGGAAATTAGGGCAGATATCAAAAATGGAAGTAGGAGACATGTTTCCCGAAAGTTAATCACAGATAAGTATACTGGCCTTCCTGGTCCTGGAAAAATTCCTGAGATGAGGGAGAGAAAGCATGACGCTATTTTTTTAGTCCTGCATTTTTTGTTTAATTTTCTCCGTACATACCCTTTGGAGTGCCATAGTAGAAATACAGTGGACTACTGATACCACAATACATCCTGATGCAGGCGGCCTTCTAAATATAGTCTGTAATTTGAATACTAAGATAACTTTCTTCTTTTTTAGGCAGGAGACAAGTCACTCTCCAATGTAAGTTAAAATTTGTTATCAGGGTCTTACCCTCAAGAACTATTAAGTCAACTGATTTTTCTAAAATACCCATTGTATTGTTACATTGAAGATATGGCTATAAAAGATAATTTGGGGGTTGTTGTTACATTAACAGTTAGATTTAATAGATTTCATAACTTTATGGTCTGATCTTCATACGTTTATGAAATACGTCTTAATGGAGTGATATCTCCACTTAATATTTTCTAAATAGTTTTTTGTTTCTAATTTATTATTATTTTTTTAACGTTTATTCATTTTTGAGAGACGGAGATAGTGCGCAAGCAGGGGAGGGGCAGAGAGAGAGAGAGGGAGACACAGAATCCAAAGCAGGCTCTGGGCTCTGAGCTGTCAGTACAGAGCCTGCCATGGGGCTTGAACCCATGAGCTGTGAGATCATGACCTGAGCCAAAGTTGGACGCTTAACCGACTGAGCCACCCAAGCATCCCTGTTTCTAATTTTTTAAACTGTACTTTTGTCCTTGGCCAAAGTATGATTCATATGCTGAACTAACTCCTGAATATCTCAGCTGATGCTAAAAAAAAAAAAAAAAAAATTGAACATGGAATTAAAAGACCTAGAGTGTCTACTGGAGTTTAGATTAAAGTGATCCATTTCACTCCTAACCCCTTCCACTATTTACTATGAATCATTTCCATTTTAGGTTATTGCACATGAAATATCTCATAGTTGGACAGGAAATCTAGTGACCAACAAAACTTGGGACCACTTTTGGTAAGATTTTTTTATTATTTCTTTTTTTTTTTTTTTAATTTAGAGAGAGAAAGATGCGGTGGGGGTGGGGGGCAGAGAAAGAGGGAGCGAGAATCCCAAGCAGACTCCATACTGTCAGCGCAGAGCCTGACATGAGGCTCCAACTCACGAACTGTGAGGTCGTGACCTAAGCCGAAACCAAGAGTCAGATGCTTAACCGACTGAGTCACTCAGGCACCCCTATTATTTCTTTATTGGTCCTTGTTATTAATTTCTTCCCTTACTTCCTGGCCCTCTGAATTGTTTTGTGGAAACATCTTGTTCTTTGTTATCATCTCTTTGATAGACAGTTAAAAAAAAAATTCTGCAACACTTGTCACAATGTTAGGGAGAGTGGAGTATTCAGCTTAAGCTTGTTATTTAGTTCCTGGTATGGTCATATTTTAACACACACGTGAAACAAGAACCAAGGCTTAATTTTCCCCTAGGCTATCTGCTGGGCTGGGCTTCCCATTGTTCTGAATGGAATGCAGAATAGCCACTTAGGCAATCTGCTTTGACTGTAGTGTTTGTGCTTTACAATGCTTTACTCCGGAAAAGCCAAAAGGAAATTTTTGTTCATTAAAATGCTCTTTCCTTTCGACTGTGTCACTGTTTTTATTTTATTTACAACAAAAAAATTTTTTCAGGTTAAACGAAGGACATACTGTGTACTTGGAACGCCACATTTGTGGACGACTGTTTGGTGAAAAGTTCAGACATTTTCATGCTCTGGGAGGATGGGGAGAACTACAGAATTCAGTAAGTGAGTCATGATGTGAAAAGCATTCATCCAAGGTTGTACAGGCATTCAAGTATAGTTTGTAAACTAACTTTACTAGGGAGCAACAAGAAAGCCATTTTTACAGGTGTGGAAAATCAAGCAGATCTGGTATAATATTCCATTGATACATGCTAATCATTATGCTGTGTAAGGTCATGTTCATGACCAGTAGGACCTCATTGGGTCTTTACAATTAATGTAGTCAGTTACTTAGTTTGAATTTTATTTGGTATATTTATGTCATTTTTCAGTGCTCCCTCCTAAAGGTTGAATTTGCTGACCAGGAATTGAAACATCTTTCTAGTTTTTTATAAGAATAAAACCCACTATTGGGCAGGAAATGTTATGGAACATGACACAAGTAGCCATTCCATTAATAGACTTCCAGAAATTTATGCTAACATACCCTACAACTTCTAGTCTCTCAGTTTAAGTTCTAGACTGTCCTACTAAAGTTATGCCTCTGGGCTTGCGTGGTGGTAACCAGTCTTCATATTTGAACATTCATCGAATTCTGTATCTTGCAGATAAAGACGTTTGGAGATACACATCCTTACACCAAACTTGTGGTTGATCTGACGAATGTGGACCCTGATGTAGCATATTCTTCAGTTCCCTATGAGAAGGGCTTTGCTTTACTCTTTTACCTTGAACAACTTCTTGGGGGCCCAGGCAAGTAGTTGGCACTTTCTGATTTTTTTTTTTTTGAGAGCAATTAAATTTTATTTAAAATTAAATAAAATTGTGGTGCTTGTCTTTAAAGAAAACACATCAGTATTTTAAAAATTATGAAAATAGTATGTACTTATTGAAAAAAAATTATGTGGTACAGAAGTTTGTAAGAGTAACAAGTGAGAGTCCCTCAGCCCCTTTCCACTCCCTAGCTAACCACTGTTAGACATCCTTCCATGTCAGAACATACAAATCTGTCTTAATGTTCTTTAATGCCACCATACTCGTTCATTATACAAATGTGCTGAGTTTATGTAACCTTCCCCTATCAGTGGGTGTTGAGTTATTCTCCTTTGCTCATGGACTTTGAAGGCCCTTCTTCACCCATACGCATTCTGCCAGTCCCAAATTATTCTTCTCCTTTCGGGTCACGCCGAGGCCATTGCTTTTAGAATTTGTGTTGTGGGTTCTTTCTATGTTTCTTTCTCTTTTTTTAATATTTATTTATTTTTGAGAGAGAGAGAGAGAGAGCGCACGCGCATGAGAGCATGAGCAGGGGAGGGGCAGAGAGAGAGGGAGAGACAGACTCTGAAGCAGGGTCTAGGCTCCAACCCCATGCGGGGCTCAAACTCACAAACTGTGAGATCATGACCTGAGCTGAAGTCAGACACTTAACCGACTGAGCCACCCAGGCGCCCCCTATGTTTCTTCATTGTATCTTCCTCTTAATTGTAATTAGGATTTCTCTTCTCCCTTCCACTAAATTACATTTATTTTTCAAGGCCCAGCTTAAGTCCTACCTCCTTTTTTGAACATTCTTTCACCACTGGAGCCCTTACTGGTTTTGCTATTCTCTGAAAATTCTCTGTTCTCTATGGTTAATAGTACTACACTAAGGACCCCCCAAAATATTAAATAGTTACCTTTCCATTAATCAACTTCTCTTTTTCTCTTTTCTTTTTATTTTTTAACTCTTAGAGGTTTTCCTAGGATTTCTAAAAGCTTATGTTGAGAAGTTTTCCTATAAGAGCATAACCACTGATGACTGGAAGGATTTCCTGTATTCCCACTTTAAAGATAAGGTTGGCTTTTAAAAACTTTCTTATTTTTCATGCCCAATATATCTTCATCTAATGGCTATTTGATAGGCTGATTTGAATTACTTAATAGTAGTACTGGTCTAGAATTTAAGATTCAGCCTTTCATTGTATTTTTTCCTATTTAAAATGTGATCTCAACAACATGAACTAATGTGTATATATTTCAGAGAGATCTGCAATAGCGTGTTTCAGAAATGCATTATAATTTTCTTATTTTAGTTATGTCAGTATAGACAAAATTACAGATTTGAGGACCTATAAGTCTGTTTTAGATTCTTTTTGTTTCCAATGGAAAAGCCTATCCTGTAGCAAACTGGGTGCCCTTCCTGTTCGCAGGTTGATATTCTCAATCAAGTTGATTGGAATGCCTGGCTGTACTCTCCTGGAATGCCTCCTGTAAAACCCAAGTCAGTACTTACCTGTTAATGCTTTCCTTCTCATTCTCCTAAATCCTCAAGCTCCTCCAAGATACCGGGGAGGGTTTTATGACTTCCTTAAGCTGTAACTAGTTAGCGAGTAGACTTCATAGGTGTTTGAACCTTAACCCTGAGGTCAAAAGAATCATTTCCGTGATATAAATCAATGAATTGCAAGTAATTACGGAATGCCTCCTTTTAGCTGAAGGTTGGTGATACAGAGAAGAGTGCGATATTTCCCTTTCCTTCAAAACCTTTGTAATGAGAAATAACTTGTATAAGTATTATGTTGATCGTTACAACAGTGTTATAAGTTGTCATCCCATTTCCAGAGAAGACACATTAGGCTTAGCTAGGTAAAATGTCTTCCCTAAGTTTGCACAGTAGGTAGTAAGAGTTGAGATTCAAACCCTGGCAGTCTTTACTCCCCAGTATACTGTTGTTGTTCTTGTTGTTTGTTGTTTTCTAAGTTTGTTTATTTAGGGAGAGAGTGCACATGAGTGGGGGAGGGACAGAGAAAATCCTGACCCAGGGCTCGAGCCCACAAACCGTGAGACCATGACCTGAGCCAAAGTCAGACACTGAGCCATCCAGGTGCCACTCCGGGGTGCTGCCTTTTAAACTAAATACCCTCCTGAGGTCAGAGACCTGAACTGAGGTTGTTCACTACTATTAGCCCTTCCCGCCACATGGCGTAGTCTTGACCCGGGTAATTACAGTCTCAGCTCAAGAACCACTTGCTCAAAGGAACATTCCTTGACCTCTATGACCAGGTCAAGTCCCCGTATAGGGTTTTCTGGTGCCGTGTATGGCCTCTTCATTGTTGTTACCACAGTATTCGTTTTAAATTGGTTTGTGTGATTACCAAAGTCTTTCTCCTTCCCTACACAGAAGCACCATGCAAGCAAGGCTCATGTCTGGTTTTGCTCACTACTGTTCTTAGGACCTTGCCATAAGTAAGGGTTGCTTCTCCTCCTGCCATAAGTAAGGGCTAATTCTTACAAGGTTCTTTTTGTGACACAGAGAAGGAAGTTTCAGGGCACAAGAAAGAGATAAGCAGAGGTTTTGTACTGCCCTTTTGTTCCTTAGAAATCAGTGCTAAGAAATATTCTAGCTGAAGGTGATTTACTGCCTGAGCAGTTTACTGCCTCTGATCCCCTTTGGTTTTGGGGACAAACAAGAGGCTTTCCCTGCAGTCCACACCCTGACTACTTTATGGAGATTGACTGGCAGCTGCTTCAAAGGAGTTCCCTGCTTTAACCCATTTGTAATCTCCCCTAGGGCACAAACTCTCTTTGAGCAGGTTCAATGGTAACTTCTAATCAAAACTTATTTAATTTAGACCCTCAGGGGCAAGTTCCCTACTGTTCTCTCTTGGAAACATTTCACAGCAAGCAAGCATGATTTATGGACAAATAGGGATATTTTGCAAGAATTTTGCACACATTTTACAGTCTCTTCCATCGTTGCAAAACGTGTGGTTTATCTTCTAAGTTGAGAACTCACAAATTTTAATGCAGTTTGCTTTGCTTTACAATCAGAGTTTATTTCCACTTTCTTCTGAGAAGAAATAAAATCATCACATTGTTTTGGAGTCTCCCAAGGGTCTCCTGGGACACCGTTATTTCCCCGGTGTGTAGAACAGTGTCTGTCACGTAGGCACTCGCAGATTTGTGGGATGATTAGATAGCTGGAACAACAGAATGTAAAATCCACGAAAGCAGCATGTTGTCACATTGTCATGAACACCTAGAACTGTGCCTGCCATACAGCAAACACTAGATCTGCCCAACTGAGTCCCAGCTCCTTCAGCACACGCTACGGAAGCATCTGTCTTTGCGGAGATGTTGGGGTGTTCTCTCTGAAGGATAGTCAGGTGCTTCACTAATTTGGTATCCACGTGGATTTCCAGGTTCTTAGATGATGCCAGAATATTTAAGTCAGGTAGAAGATTTCCTGTTTCCATCACTCTGGTGTTCCTGATCTTTATTTAAAAAGAACTTTGAAAGTTAAGTGCGTTCTGTAGTTTCAACGTTGCATTTATGGAAAAGCATGTACATCTTTATGAAATTTAATCTCCAGTATTTTTTCATCTTTGCAGCTATGATATGACTCTGACAAATGCTTGCATTGCCTTAAGTCAGCGGTGGATGGCGGTGAGTACTGATGTGTGATTTTTGGCTCCTTGTTGAAATGTACAAATATGTCTCTACTCCTCAGGGACTTTACTTATAAACTCATGTATTTGGAAAGGTTATTCATAAATCAAGTCTGGGGGTGCCTGGCTGGCTCAGTCAGTGGAGTATGTGACCCTTGATCTCGGGGTTGTGAGTTTGAGCCCCAAGTTGGGTGGAGAGATTGCTTACATAAATCAAATCTTAAACAACAACAGAAAATAAGTCAAGTTTGTCCCAAGTGATACCAGCCCTCAATGTGTAAAGTTAAGTTTGGGGTGGGGGGGGAGCAAATAGATGTTTGGTACTAGTTCTCATTTTTCTTGCTCCTTTTTCAAGTCTTAAAAAAGGTATGCAAAAATATTTGCATTTTCTCTGTCTTCTTTTCCTCATAAATCACTTGTAAGATACTGTTTCAAATATAGCACTCACCCATACCAGGTAGGTCTAAACTGGTCTCAGGTGAGTGCTAATGCCAGCTGTTAGGGAAGAACCGAGGCACGTTTGCTCTGTCGATCGGTGTTGTTCACATCTATGAAGCCTCCTAAAGAAGAGCCTCTCTGTGTATATACTGAAACATAACCCTTAGAGAAACCTGAGTGAAGATGTACCCTGGACAGCGCTTTAATGAAAAATATCAGAAAATGTAGGAGCAATCCTTGTAGGGGAAGAAAAGTACTTTTCCCTCTGCCCTCTGAGTTCTTAGCTGAGAGTCCTGTAATAAAACGCAGATTACCAAGAGAAAAACAAATTTATTAACATGTATATCTCATGCATACATGGGAGAGGCCCATGGAAAAATGACTAGCTCAGATGTGCCTCATTCAGGACTAAACACCATTTCAGTGGGGAAAATAAATGATTTTTAGGAAAGATAAATGGGCCCTCAGGAGAACAGATGGAAGGTATGACAGTGTGTGACAAAGTTTGTCTGGCTGTGGTGTCAACTTTTAGTTTCCTTTTCTGTGATAGGAGTCAGTCTTGCCTGATTGATGAAACAGTTGAGCTCCTTTTGGAAGGTCTGTCTTTAGGCAGATGAGCATAGTGCAGAGAAAACCTCTCCTTGCCCTTCCTATTTTTCAAGAGCCTACAACTGAAATAATCAATATACTAAAGTGGCATATTTGGGAGTAGTGTGTTTTGCTACCCTTCATCCTGTTATCTGCAACAGATTTAGATGTTGCCTTTTGACACTTGTTTCTAAAGTTTAGTTATAAGTAACTGATGCTAAGCAGTAAGTGATGAGCAGCATGAAAAAGATACAGGGGCACCTGGGTGGCTCAGTCGGGTAAGCCTCTGACTGCTGATTTTGGCTCGTGTCATGATCCCAGGGTTGTGGGATGGAGCCCTGTGTCAGGCTCCACTGAGCCGGAGCCTGCTTAAGATTCTTTCTTTCTCTGTGTCCCTGTCCCCCCCACCAACCGCTTGCGTATGCACAGAAACAAATGAAGTCACAAGAGGTCACCAGAAAGAGCCAGTACCTCCACCTGGGGTGGGGGACAGTGGATTGGGGTTAGCTGCAGCATGGAGGACAGCTTTGTCCAGAAGAGGGTATTTCAGCTAGGACTGGATATGGTTTGGGCATAGATGAGGTAGAGGAGGACATTCTGGGTGGAAGGGACAAAGTCCAAACAAAGTTTTTTTTTAAGCAGCAACAAAACGTGGAACCTACGCAGATAGGTGAGTTCTGCCTGGTTAGAGCTTAGAGCCTGTTCATCTGGTTCATCTCCCAGCCCTCCTCTTCCCTTCTGACATGGGGCCATAGCCACAATGACTTCCGTTAAGTTCCATTGGGTTTCATTAAGATAGTGTTTTTCCATTCCTTCCTGCCTTCTATAATGCTGCCCTCTCTGCTTCCTCCCACCCCTCACTCTCTCCTCATCCCAGGCTAAGTAAGGCTTTCCTTCTTTTTCTCCCATAGGATCCTAAACAGCCTTATCACACCATTTCTGTCTTTGTGTGTGTGTGTGTGTGTGTGTGTGTGTACGCGCGCGTGCACACGTGTGTGCTATCATTAAAGTACTCTTATCAGATTGGAATGACTCAGTTAGCCAGTTCAGTGAGCCAGTTAATTGAAAAAATTGGCTAAAGCATGGTGTCATAAAAACTAATCATAAGGAAGACATTTTATTTTAAAACATAAATTACTCAGATTTTTACTATGGGGCCAAAGCTGTGTATCAACTGCATAAACTAAATTCATGATGCACCTGTAACTTCCAATTTTAGTTTCTTTTATTTTTTATCTATTTATTTTTTAAATGTTTATTTATTTTTGAGAGAGACACAGTGGGAGCAGGAGAGGGGCAGAGAGAGAGGGAGACATAGAATCCGAAGCAGGCTCTGAGCTGTCAGCCCACAGCCTGACGCAGGGCTTGAACTCACAAACCGTGAGACCATGATCTTAGCCGAAGTGAGACACTTACCCAACTCAGCCGCCCAGGTGCCCCAATTTTGGTTTCTTTTAAAGTGGGAATAGAATTTAAATACACTTGCAAAGCAATTGGTAGCTCCTTCTAGATTTTTCTGTTGTTATTCCCATATGTTTGCAAAGATCTTATCTACAAATTCTGTAGCAACATTTTTTGTACAGCACTTTTTAAGTTAAAGTTGACTTAGTTTGTCCAGAGCAATAAACTTAATATTTATAGAGACTTCTTCTTTTTTTTTTGGCACTCCTCTTTCATCAGTATACCTATTATTTAACAGGATTTCCTGCTTACAACTACAATTGACATAAACACATTTGGAAACAAGTTTATGTAGTTAACACATAAATCAACAGGTGGAAGAAGAAAAGCACAGGTTTTGAAGGGGTGGCCCACCCACTCAGAGCAAAGGGCGCACCCTGGACACGAGTCCACACATTTTACAGAGAGGGTAGAAAGTATCGGTTAATCCAATGAGTGGTTTTAGTGGAGCTCATTTTTTTGTTGTTGTTTTTGAGAGAGAGAGAGAGAGAGAGCATGAGCAGAGGAGGTGCAGAGAGAGGGAGGGACTGAAGATCTGAAGCGGGCTCTGGGCTGACAGCAGTGAGCCTAATGTGGGGCTCGAACTCACGAACGACAAGATCACAACCTGAGCCAGAGTCAAATGCTCAACCAACTGAGCCACCCAACTGCCCCAGTGAAGCTCATTTTTAAAAAGCTTTTACTGTAAATGTATTTTCTTACAGTATTGCTTGTATCTGTTTCTTTCACCAGGCGATAAGCTCCTTGAGAGCGGAAATTGTTTTTATTCATCTCTATATCCCCAGTGCCATCCCCATTTATCCACTGTTGGATAAATACATGAATTAGTAGAGGGAAAACAAGGTTGGAAAGATGTATTAGTTTCCTATTATAGAGAATCTTGATGGTCAAACTAAGGAATGTAAAACAATCTGTAAACAGCAGTGGATCCTTAAAGGTTTTTGAATAGCAAATGAAATGATCAGAGTTGCTTATTAGGACCATTAATCAAGCTGTGTAATATATAGGATCAATTAATATGGAAAAGTGAGAGTTAGTAAGAAAGCCAGCTAGTAGGTCAGATAAGATGGTAGTTCAGACCAAAAGGCTTGTGGGGTTTGAACTGGAACAGTGCAGGAGGAAATAAAAGATTTGAAACGTTTTTGAGGTTTAATTTTAAATAGCTGGTTAAGATCTTGAAAACATTAAATGTGGAGAATAAGAAAGAGGAATAGAAAGTTCCAGGTTTTGAGGGAACCCTCTTAGAGCCAGAAGAAGGAAGAAAAACAAATCAGAAGTAAGGCGAATCAGAACAATGGAACAAGAAACCAAGGGAAGGGGCACCTGGGTGGCTCAGGCAGCTAAGCGACCAACTCTTGAGTTCAGCCTGGGTCATGATCTCAAAATTGTGAGATAGAGCCCTGCATGGGGCCCAGGGCTGATGGTGTGGAGCCTGCTTGGGATCCTCTCTGTCCCTTTCTCTCCTCCAACCCCTCTTGTGTGCATGCACACACACACACACACTCTCTCAAATAAATAAATAAACAAATAAACCAAGGGAAAAGATACTGTAATTTAAAATAAAATATAAACATCTTTCTGAAGATTCTGGTAACATCATGACCAAGTTAGAACATTACTAACCCTTTAGATCTAGTTCACGATTTTTTTGAGGGGGTAGAAAGTGTCTAGGCAGCTCCTTACCCAGCAGGGTAGTTGTGCACGTATGTACGTCCACTGTCAATACTTTGCCTGGAATACTTCCTGCGTTCAGTGTTGTAACAAAAAGGACCAGAGGTGTTGAGTTATGATTGGAAAAGTGGTTTAATCATGTATGCTAAATAATTTAGAAAGGTCTAATTATTCCTATGCAGGGAGGGAAATCTGGTGGCACATCTTGCCACAGATGATGCTTTAGTTCTTCTGTCTGTGTCTTAAATTTATGTTTTGTGTAGTTCACAAACATGGCCTGGAGAAAAGTATGAGGGATCCATGCTTGGATGGATCTTTGACAGCAATGTGATATATTAAGACCTCTGGGTTTTGTTTTGTTTTTAATGTTTATTTATTTTTTGAGAGAGAGAAAGAGAAACAGAAAGAGGGAGACACAGAATCCAAAGCAGACGCCAGACTCTGAGTTGTCAGCACAGAGCCCAACGCGGGGCTTGAACTCACAGACTACAAGATCATGACCTGAGATGAAGTTGGTCACTTAACCAACTGAGCCACCCAGGCACCCAGGACCTCTGTGTTCATTTGAAAAATGTATGCCAGCCCACCTACTAAAACTGCTCCTGCTCTTGATTTCTGCTTAGATATTCCTTTAGGCTCAGCAGCCAACACGGATGATTATAAATAGTTCACTATCAATAGGAGTGGGTCGTGTCAGAGACAGACTGAGGACATTGTAATCACTAGTTCTCCCTTTGCCTTGTTTTATTGTTCAATTGTTTTTCTTAAATATTAAAAAAAATGCAAAAGAAAAAATGTGTATCACCTATCGGAAGGTATAAAAAGGTGTACCCACCACTAACATAAGAAAGAAAACCTCAGTGGTACTTTTGGAGCAACACTCCCCATCTCATTGTCCTCTCTATCCACGTTGCCTTCCCAGCAAGGTAACCATTACCTTGAATTTTGGTTTATCATTCCATTGCTTTTAATGTTTTTACCACTTACGACATAGCCTTAATAAATATTTTAAATTTTCATGTTTTTGAGCAGAGCATGAGATCTGTAAGTTTTGATAACCAAGGTGAGGTTCCAAAGAGAGATAGTAAAGGGGGTTCTGAACAGGGAGGAAGATGTAAAATAATGTTTCTTTACAAGGATATATTTATGCATTAAATTTCCTGGAAGGATATACGAGGAACTATTCATATTGGTCACTGGGGAGTAGGACCTAGAGACGTGGCAAAAACAAAGGAATTTTTCATTCAGTCCTATCTGATTTTTTTAAACATTGCATATGTTTCTTTTAAAGTTAAAAGAAACCCTAGTTTATGTGGAAGATAGTATGGAGGTTCCTCAAAAAGTTAAAAATAGAAATACCCTATGATCCAGTAATCACACTACTGGGTATTTACCCAATAAATACAAAAACACTAATTCTAAGGGATACATGCACCCCTGTGTTTATAGCAGCATTAATTTACAATAGCCAAATTATGGAAGCAGCCCAAGTGTTCATCAATAGATTAATGGATAAAGATGATGTGCACGTACACACACACACACACACACACACACACACACACACACAGAGAGAGGAATATTATTCAGCCATAAAAAAGAAAGAAATCTTTCCATTTGCATTGACATGGATGGAGCTAGAGAGTATAATGCTAGGTAAAATCTGTTAGAGAAAGACAAATACCATATGCTTTCACTCAATGTGGAATGCAAGAAACAAAACAAATGGGCAAAGGAAAAAAGACAGAAACAAACCAAGAAACAGACTCTTAACTATACAGAACAAACTGATGGTTACCAGAGGGGAGGTGGATAGGAGGATGGGTTAAATAGGTGATGGGGACTAAGGAGTCCATTTGTCATGATGAGCGCTGGGTAATAACGTGGAATTGTTGAATCTCTATATTGTGTACCTGAAACTAATATAACAGTGTAGGTTAACTATACTAGAATTAAAATAAAATAATAATAATAATAATAATAATAAAGAAACCCTAGTTGAAAGGAATTCAAAACTACTTAAAGATTTTTTAAACAATTACTTTGATAATCTTCATTTAATATCTCTTAATCGTATCTTCAAAGATTTTTGGCAGTGAATCCTAAATTAAAAAGTACAGACTCATTTTTCTTTTTCTTAGATGATTTCCAAGATTAAGTGGGGAAAACAGAATGTGTGGGGTTGGAGGGAAACATCGGTTTGTGGCCTTACCAATTAATTAGTGTAATATTTAAAAGTATGCAATTTGATCCTTTACCCAAATTTTACAATTAGCCTGTAAATTAGTTGACATGCTGTTTGTAATATTTCTTTACTTTGACAATCTGTACATCTTGAATGGTACAAAGGATGTAAAAATTTTTTTCCTATTAATAGTCTAATTTCTCTTAAGTAATATAAATTTTAGGAGTCATGTTAGCTCTTTAAGTTAAAGTAACATCATCTCAAAATTATGAAAGTAGCCAAGGCTTAAATTTATTTTTTACCATCTTGTACATCCTTATAGTTCTGTCTTTTTCTTAATTTTTATTTTTATGTTAGGTGAACCAATAAATATTATTAACTTGTACATTTTATACAAAATAACCAGGAAACATTTTTTTTAGGCCAAAGAAGATGATTTAAACTCATTCACCGCAGCAGACCTGAAGGACCTCTCTAGTCATCAGCTGAACGAATTCTTAGCACAGATGCTCCAGAAAGTAAGTACTAGCTCAAAACATGAGACATTACAATGGACATAATAAAAGCACAGCATTTAGGTCAAACCCAACTTGGAAAAAAATGTTAATGTGAAAACCAATGGGAAAAAAAATTTATAAAATTCATTTGTTTCTTTAAAGACATTTGTTGAATGCTTATTATGTTTAGTGTTATTATAAATATGAAAATATTCAAGAAAGAAAGAAACCATATCCACAAAAGTTATAATCTAGTAGGAAAGGTCACACATACAAAATTTGGCAATTAAAGGAGACATATTTTAGGTATCATTTGAGAAAAACTTAATCAGTAAAGAAGGACTCCCTTCTAAATGGCATCATCAAGGAAAGGTTTTGTGGGAGTGGAGCTAGCTTTGAGGAGAGCAGCATCATAATGCAGAGGTGGAAATTCAAGTCCGAGGGAGTAGCAAGCCACCGTGTTGCAGAAGTTAATGAAGATCATTCTAGAAAGCCTGGTATAGGATGTGATGAATCTTGAATGCTAAGCTAAGAATCAGATTTTGTAGGTAGGAAGGGATCTAACATTTTTAACAGGAAAGGATGGATTATAAAACAAGTCTGCTGGTGGATCAACATGAGGAACACGGGTGGTGGAGTTATCTGGGAGACAGTACCAGGGGGCACTGGTAGGAAAGGAGGGGGCAAGGGTGAAGGGTGAAAGGCATGGGTTTGTGCCTGGCTGGATTTGGCGGTTAACAGGAATGAGTCCAAGCAGATCTTAAGGTTTCAAACCAAGGTAATAAAAAGAATATGTAAAACAGAAAGAGGAGGCTGCATTTTGAGAGGGAGGGAATGACTGGGTCTTCGCTTTCACATTAAAATGCTCTGTTGGGCCTGAGGACCTTGAGAGGGATAAAGAAGACTGGACGGAGTTTCCTAAGGAATCAACACAAAGGGAGGAATGGATTTTAGGCAACAGGGGCTTGGTGAGAATCAATTTTTTAGGGCATAAAGTTGCCATTTTTCATAAATGTCTTTAGCGCTGCCTTGGGGCCAGGGAAAGGGAGGAACTGACGAGACGTTTCCAGAAAAGGCATGGCAAAAATGGGGGAAGATTGGGGGTCCAGGAGGGGACCTTAACCAGTGGACCTACCAGGGCGGACTTGGAGGTTAGCTGAGACCAAACAGTTTGGGAAGGGTCTGGCACTCAGAGCAGAGATGCTTCCGGAGCGAGCATGGGGTGGGTTTTGTAAGATGAGTCGTGGCAGCAGAGGAGAGTCACCACCCACCTAGCAGCACCTCAGCCTCCCTGCTTGTCCAAACTGAACTTGTCTTCCTTCTTTCCTCACCAGACTTGCTCCCCATTTTAGCTTAAGGTTAAGCCAGGCACAGGAGGTTCATGAACTCCTGAAATTGTATAGAGACATTTGTGTTTGTATGGTAAATGTATCTCTTTTTCCTAAGAAAAGGGTCCATATTACTCATCAGGTTCTCAAAGGACCTGTAATAGAGAAGTTTTAAAAGCTATTTTGTAGGCATATAGATCATTTAAAAGGGATTTCAGAGGAAATATGCAAAGATAAAGCTCAGGGTAATCTGTGAGGAAACAAAGAACTGTGGTTTAATACAGAGAATGGGATAAATTTAAGACAGATAAAGTATAAGGAAAAACTTGAGGGACTCTGGAAAGAGTTAGAAAGCTAGATTTTATATATACCAGAAGGTCTGAGGAGAGAAATTCTCATTTAATTCTCTAGGTACCTCACAAATTAAACTATCCCTTCGCTCCTAGTAGAACATCCTTATCCAGAATGAGTTGGCACAAAATTTATTGTAGTGTGCATTTGTTTTCATTTTATCTAACTTATTTCTATATTTGAAAATATTTAGGATTTTAATCTGGCTAAGAATTTCCCCCCAGCTCCTTTCTTCCAAGGAATCCTGTTGAAATGATACGTCATACTTCTTTATTTTGCTCTTAGGCACCTCTTCCATTGGGGCATATAAAGCGAATGCAAGAGGTGTACAAGTTGAATGCCGTTAACAATTCTGAAATACGATTCAGGTACATCATTTTAACTTGTCTCTGTGGAAGAAAGTAGAAACTAGTTTAAAATGTGGAGAAAGGGAAAGCAGAGTCGGAGCCATACATGAGTTTTAAGAAATCCTATGAAATCTTCTGCACTTGTATAAATAATCATAGGAATACTTGCAGTATCTGTAAGATGAGAGTATTAATCTTTTTCTTAGAATTTGTTCTAAGCTTCTCTTGACCTTAAAACAAAAAGGAGAATTAGGAATCCAGAGGTAAATAGTTCTTCCACAACTAGCCAAATTGACTCTGATAAGGGAATAGTTAGAAATCTCTGATTCTGGGGGCGCCTGAGTGGCTCAGTCTGTTGGGCGTCCGACTTCGGCTCGGGTCACGATCTCGCGGTCTGTGAGTTCGAGCCCCGCGTCAGGCTCCGGGCTGATGGCTCAGAGCCTGGAGCCTGTTTCCGATTCTGTGTCTCCCTCTCTCTCTGCCCCTCCCCCGTTCATGCTCTGTCTCTCTCTGTCTCAAAAATAAATAAACGTTAAAAAAAAAATTTTTTTTTTTTAAAAAGAAATCTCTGATTCTGTTATGTGGCTAATCTTTCTTAATTCTGATTTGTAGTGTGAGTCTTAAACCAAAGTTTAATTTCCTTTAGAAACTGCACAGATAAGGTACATGAACACCAACGTAAGCTAGCCTTTTAAAATGTCTGGTCTTTGTCAAGAACAAACTCCTCTTCCTTCTCTTCTCCAGTTGTTGAATTGTATATAAAAGGATTTGAAAAAAAAGTAGGATTTGAGATTCTCAGAATAAAGACATAATATAAAGAGGTGTGCAGTAGAATTATAATGGGATTACTTATCACTATGAAAGTAATCTTCAGATGTGACTGTATATCCCGCCCCTTCCTCCTCATTTCCTACCCCACGCCCCCTAAAAATCTTCCTTTCAGATGGTTACGGCTCTGCATTCAATCGAAATGGGAGGAAGCAGTTCCTTTGGCTCTAAAAATGGCAACTGAGCAAGGACGAATGAAATTTACGCGGCCCTTATTCAAGTAAGAACCCACTCAAATGGTGCTTTGAATTTAGATCAGGAATGGGGAAGAACAATCTTAAGTTTTTCCTGTTGTTAAAATACTTTGCAAAATTCCATCTAAAAATAATTTTTAAATTTGTTAAAGATTACAGGTATAATTTTGGAATAGGAATGAACACTTCTAAAATATTTAGAATTTGAGGTAATTGGATTAGCTGTTTTAGAAACATTATATATCAATTACCTATTATGGACCAGATAGGCTTAGACACTGGTGAAAAGGAAGTAAATAGAAAGCAATCTTATGTGCACCAAACGGTCTTTAAAAGCAAGTAGGAGATAATTGGTGGGTAGGCGTGGATAGGCATGGACAAGAGAAAGAGTCTGAAGTTAATTCAAATGCAATAAGAAATGAACAGATAAAGCCAAACCTTTTTGATTCAAATGTCCCAATGAAGTGGAAGAATAGGTTGCTTGACATATAATAAAGCAATGCGCGGTAGAGGGGAAAAGTTGTATCTTGGCTAAAAGCTAGAATTTAAGAATACCTTAATGAAGTTATTTTGACTGTGGGTTTGGCAGGAATTCTGAAAAATATATAACCATGACATAGACAGTCATAATTAATCTTTTCATTAATTTCACAATAATAAAATTATACCTGCCACATAAAACATTACTTGCCAAAGTAATAAGTCATTATCCAACTTTCTTGCTTTTTTCCCGCTCCCACAGAGACCTTGCTGCCTTTGACAAATACCACGATCAAGCCGTCCGTACCTACCAGGAGCACAGAGCTAGCATGCACCCCGTGACGGCCATGCTGGTGGGGAAAGATTTAAAAGTGGATTGAGTACCTACCAATGATGATTTCAGACATTTTTCTTTTTTAAACTGCAGTCACAAAGAAATGGAAAAACTTCAGCTCACATTGTAACTAAAATGTTGTTTTTGTTTTCGGTTTTTATTATCTTGTCGGTGATTTTCATAAATAAAGCTGAGCTACCTTTTTTTTTCCTCCCTGCCAGTGGCATGTTCTTTGTAAAGTGCATTTTAACAAAGTTTGGTCTTTTAATTTATAAATGTAAAATTTGTAATTACATATTTATTTTCCCCAGCACGATCACCAAAAGTGTCAACATATTATTTACATGACATTTTAAGTTCCTTAATATGAAGCTGCTACACACCATTCAACATGATTAGGGTTTTGCTCTTTAAAGGTTTTATTTTTTTAAGTTTGTTTATTTTGAGGGAGAGCAAGGGCAAATGGGGGAGGGGCAGAGAGAGAAAGAGAGAATCCCAAGCAAGCTCTGCACGCTCAGCACAGAGCCCGATGCAGGGCTTGAACTCACGAACCGTGAGATAATGACCTGAGCTGAAATCAAGAGTTCGATGCTTAACCCACTGAGCCACCCTAGCACCCCAGGTTTTGCTTTTTAAATAACATGAACACTCAGTTGGATTTGCTCCCCCACCCGCCCAGTGAACATAGTATAAATGCCCTTTCCAAACTGTATAAACTCTATGGGGAGCATTGTTCCCCCCACCCTGCATCCACCTGCTGATCCACTGGACATGTCCTGCTGTCCTGTCAGGGTCAAATGACCACTCCGAACACCAGTATTTCCCATCAGCCTTTCAGAGTCTCTCCTGTCTGTTCAACCTTACTCCTTTCCTTAGTGGTCACCAAACATTCTTCATCCTTGTAGAGCACAAAGCCCATAGAAAGAATACAATTATAGTATATACTGTACATATAATACACACTGAAAATGATACGACTTGAACCAAATGTAACAAAGCATCCCATGAGTGTAATGTACCCTGGGGCGCCTCAGCACACAGTTTGGGAACCACAGTTGTATTAGAATTCTTTGATTGTAAGTGACAACGACTCATGACTAGAAGTCAGAAAAGGAAAAGGAGGATTATTTTAAGGATACAGGGCAGGGGCAGGTTGTCAGAACCTGTGGACAAACAGAAGGGCACTGACACCCAGAATTGCCAAGCAAGCAATACTCTTTCTTGTCTCTCATTTCTGCTTCTCTCCTCCAAACTGTAGAGTCTGGCTACCCTCCAGCTTTGCTGTTGTAAAATAGTTCTTGTCACATGGAAAGACTGTCTCAATTTCAAATTCCGAGAGGTGAGACTCTGACCCAGTTTGGGTCCACCCATGGCCAGATAAACTTTAGCAAGAGGAGTGATGTCTCAGAGTATAAATGTGGGTGGAGGTGTATCATTAAATATACAGAAATAATCCTGAGATTCTCCCTACTCTCTCTCTCTAGCAGTTCCCTGCTTCTGGACACATCTACACCGCAGTGATTCTGTTTCTCAAGGCTCTGCTTTAATGTGTCTTCCGTACCAGAAAGTCCATAGGACAGAGTTCAGCTCACATCCCTGGTATATAATCAGGTTCTGAATGATTAGACTTTAGCAAATCTATGGACCCAAATGATGCTTTTGAAGCCTTCTCCTGCCCCGTAAGCTTTCCCACACTCTAAGTTAAGGTCACGTTTCAGTTACCATTGATGAACGAACCTGGAAGGGAATTGGGACAAGGGACACTTCAATTGAAGGGTGGTGGTGAAGGATGAGATGAAGAAGGTAGAGGGCGCTAGAGACAAACATCACAGCTTTACCTGGGCCAGAGCTCAGTGGAGTCCACATTTACACACTTCAGCTAATAAGCATATGTTGAATATATTTGTGCTAGGCTGGATATACACATAATTTCTGGGTGAACAAAGATAATTTCTATACACTGCTAAAGAAGAGATATGCTAAAGCAACCCGGGGAAAGGCCGCTTAACCCATCCAAAGGGTTTAGGAGATGCTTCCTGGGGAAGAGAAGGCCTATAGTGAGTCTTCAGGGATAAGAAATATCTAACTTAGCAAAGAAAGTTGGAAATGTGTTCCAGATGGATAAAAAATGACCCAAAGGTCATTGGGAAGTGAAAATAGCTTGACTCTGCTCCATGTTGTCTAGGGCAGGGGTTGAAATCTCCAAATGGCTGGGGGTAACTCAATTCGTTGGGTGGTATCATCCAGATGCTTCCTCCCTCACATGTCTGAAGTCTGACTCAGGATTAGTCACAAGCTGGGCTCAGCTGAGCCTGGCAACTGGAGTGCCCAAGTGGTTTGTGTTTTCTCACCACACAGTGGATGGCTGGACTTCTTGGTAGTCTTCTTTGTAAGTACATCCATCACCAGAGTAGCACCATGAAGCCAGAGAATGTCCCTTATTTCATTCCCAGCACCTGGCATTTTGCTTGGGATAGAACAGGTATTCAAAAATATTTGTTGGCTGAGTGAATGGAGGAGGGTAGAAGGTTAGGTGTTTCACCTCTAAGGGCCTCAGTTTTCTCAGAGACGTAAAAGGTAAGGTCTTCCTCTGAAAACTAGAGGAGATGGATGTTGAGAAGTGGGTGAATGTTTTAGAAACCTGCTGAGGGGGAGGGGCAAGTAGAATGACAGTGCCATGATGTACATCATCACAGAACTTTCTATAGCAGAGCCTTCCACCAGGGTGAACACAGATAGCAGTTTGTTATGATGACCCAGGGGGTGAATTTAACTCAGGGAAGGCATAGGTTTAGGGTGATAAAGGGATTTCAAAGTGCTGAAGAAAGAGTGGCCCAGGTGAGCAACCAGGACACCAGCTTCCTAGGAAAGAAAATGAGGAAGCTGGTGGGAAATGGAGGAAAGGAGGAGCCAACCAGAGGTCAGGTCCAAGGGCAAAGATGACTAAAGTAAGGGGGGGAGCTGGAAGGCTAAAGGGGCATGGTCAGAAGACAGGGTACTGGAATTTAAGATTTCTTATGTGCATCAAATTCAGATGGTGACAACAAGAACCATATGATCCTCTCAATAGATGCAGAGAAAGCATTTGACAAAATACAACATCTTTTCTTGGTAAAAACCCTCAAGAAAGTAGGGATAGAAAGATCATACCTCAAGATCATAAAAGCCATGTACAAAAGACCCAATGCTAATATCATCCTCAATGGGGAAAAACTGAGAGCTTTCTCCCTAAGGTCAGGAACAAGACAGGGATGTCCACTCTCTCCACTGTTATTCAACATAGTATTGGAAGTCTTGGTCTCAGCAATCAGACAACACAAAGAAATAAAAGGCATCCAAATTGGCCATGAGGAGGTCAAACTTTCACTCTTCGCAGATGACATGATACTGTATATGGAAAACCCAAGAGATTCCACCAAAACACTGCTAGAATTGATTCATGAATTCAGCAAAGCTGCAGGATATAAAATCAATGCACAGAAATCGGTTGCATTCCTATACACCAACAGTGAAGTGACAGAAAGAGAAATCAAGGAATTGATCCCATTTACAATTGCACCAAAAACCATAAAATACCTAGGAATAAATCTAACCAAAGAGGAGAAAAATCTATACACTGAGAACTATAGAAAGCTTATGAAAGAAATGGAAGAAGACACAAAAAAATGGAAAAAGATTCCATGCTCCTGGATAGGAAGAACAAATATTGTTAAAATGTCAATACTACCCAAAGCAATCTACATATGCAATACAATCCCTATCAAAATAACACCAGCATTCTTCACAGAGCTAGAACAAACAATCCTAAAATTTGTATAGAACCAGAAAAGACCCTGAATAGCCAAAGCAATCTTGAAAAAGAAAACCAAAGCAGGAGGCATCACAATCCAGACTTGAAGCTACACTACAAAGCTGTAATCATCAAGACAGTATGGTACTGGCACAAAAACAGACACCTAGATCAGAGGAACAGAATAGAGAACCCAGAAATGGACCTACAAACGTATGGCCAACTAATCTTTGACAAAGCAGGAAAGAATATCCGATGGAATAAAGACAGTCTCTTCAGCAAGTGGTGCTGGGAAAACTGGACAGCGATATGCAGAAGAATGAACCTGGACCAGTTTCTTACACCATACACAAAAATAAACTCAAAATGGATGAAAGACCTACATGTAAGACGGGAGGCCATCAAAATCCTCGAGGAGAAAGCAGGCAAAAACCTCTCTGATCTTGGCTGCAGCAACTTCTTACTCAACACGTCTCCAGAGGCAAGGGAAACAAAAGCAAAAATGAACTATTGGGACCTCACCAAAATAAAAAGCTTCTGCACAGTGAAGGAAGCAATCAGCAAAACAAAAAGGCAACCGATGGAATGGGAGAAGATATTTGCAAATGACACATCAGATAAAGGGTTAGTATCCAAAATCTGTAAAGAACTTATCAAACTCAACACCCAAAAAACAAATAATCCAGGGAAGAAATGGGCAAAAGACATGAATAGACACTTCTCCAAAGAAGACATCCAGATGGCCAGCTGACACAAGAAAAAATGCCCCACATCACTCATCACCAGGGAAATACAAATCAAAACCACAATGAGATACCACCTCACACCTGTCAGAAGGGCTAAAATCAACTCAGGCAACAAGAGATGTTGGTGAGGATGCAGAGAAAGAGGATCTCTTTTGCACTGCTGGTGGGAATGCAAACTGCTTCAGCCACTCTGGAAAACAGTATGGGGGTTCCTCAAAAAATCAAAAATAGAACTACCCTATGACCCAGCAATTGCACTACTAGGTATTTATCCAAGAGATATAGGTATGCTGTTTCGAAGGGGCACATGCACCCCCCATGTTTATAGCAGCACTATCAATAATAGCCAAGGTATGGAAAGAGCCCAATGTCCATAGATCCATCGATGGATGAATGGATAAAGAAGATGTGGTATACACACACACACACACACACACACACACACACACACACACAATGGAGTATTACTCAGCGATCAAAAAGAATGAAACCTTGCCATTTGCAACTATGTGGATAGAACTGGAGGGTATTATGCTAACCAAAATTAGTCACTCAGAGAGGGACAAAAATCATATGACTTCACTCATATGAGGATTTTAAGACACAGAACCGTTGAACACAAGGGAAGGGAAGTAAAAATAATATAAAAACAGGGAGGGGGACAAAACATAAGAGACTCTTAAATATGGAGAACAAACAGAGGGTTGCTGGGGGGAGTTGTGGGAGGGGGGATGGGCTAAATGGGTAAGGAGCATTAAGGAATCTACCCCTAAAATCATTGTTGCACTAAATGCTAACTAACTTGGATGTAAATTAAATAAAAAATAAAATAAAATAAAATAAAATAAATTCAGGTGGTGACAAATTGCAGGGATGTGGATGGCTAAAGTGCAAGTTTCAATAACACTCAAGGAGCAGTAGCTCTTTCTTTGTACATTTCCCAGGAAGCTGTGGAGGAAAGAGAGATTTGGGGTGTTGGTGTTTTCCATGAACTACTATGTCTCTATTCCCAGCACAAATCTGTTTTAGTGGAAACAGGCTTCAGGATCTTTCTGTTGCAATAATCAAACCTCTAGAAACTGGCTTATTACTAAAATGCTGCTTAGTTAAAACAGTGCCCACATTTCTTTGATTCCTTTTTCATTCTCTTCGGAGTTCCTTAATCCACTGGTAATGAATTAGGTGCAGAGAGCAGTTAACTGTGTTGAAGATGCTTAATTGGATTAGGGATATCCATGTACCAAGCTGCAAGAACATTTAGAAGCTAATATAGGTATACAGAGCATTAGAGTCCAAATAATAGTGATTACACACACTTCTGTAACGTTTCCAATTTACCATGTGCTGAGCTAAGGGCTTTACATATATGAGCTCATTTAATCCTCCATAAAGCCCTTTGAAATAGGTACAATCATTGTCCCCAGCTCAGAGATGAAGAAACTGAGGCCGTGAAAAAGTCAAGTAACTTGCCCAGAGGTCACATTGCTAGCAAATGGCGAAGCCAGGATTTGATCCCAGGTAGACACTGCAAATACAGCAGTGAGGCAGCTCACCCCTCTTCCCTTTTGAAGAGGAAACTGAGGCTAATTAATAATTTACTTGCTCAAAGCTAATACATAGTGGAGCTGGAGTCCCACTGTGGCGGTCTGAGCTGTTAACCTCCCAGCCATGATAGCTCATTCATCCAGACGTGACCTTCAGCTGTGAGAATGATCTCTGGCCTTTGCTGTCTCCCTTCGTTGAGGGACAGCATGGGAAAACCTTAGTGGCGGCAGGGGGTGGTTGCTCAACACACGTTTGTGGAATAAACAAGAAAACGAAGATTGCCACACTCCGTGGTGTCACAGTAGGCCAGAAGGTGCATTTTACTGTTGAGTAATTCTAGATAAAGACAGGAACACGGTGTTTATAGGCTGCCCTCGATGGAGAACACAGAAGCCAGGGCAGGGAGAAATCCGGGACCCTGAGAGAGAGGCCAGCAGGAGGGCACCTGGGACCCCCAGCGTGGGAGAAGCCGGGCCTTTCCGCCAGCAGGGCTGTACCCCGGCTGGACGGGCCGCTCGCCTGCCTGCATCCCCCTCTCCCGCCCCTCTCTCGGCTGCGAAAACCCACAGGAACCCCGTGCGGCCCTCGATAAATATTTGTCCAACGTGTGGATGAGTTAAGGCGAGGGAAGGGGCGTGTTTTGAAAGTCCAGCGGTGTCCTCCCCGCCGACCACACCTAGGAAGTCCCTCCCAGATAAAACCGTCCCCGCCAGCCTCCTGCCCAGGCAGAGGAGCAGGCGGCCTGGTGGCAGGGCCTCCTTCGGGTCGCGCGGAGCCATGCCCAGGTACACGGTGCACGTGCGCGGGGAATGGCTGGCCGTGCCCTGCCGAGACGCGCAGCTCACGGTGGGCTGGCTGGGCCGCGAGGCCATCAGGAGGTACGTCAAGAATAAGCCGGACAACGGCGGCTTCGCCTCGGTGGACGACGTGCGCTTCCTCGTGCGCCGATGCAAAGGCCTGGGCCTCCTGGACCACGAGGACCCGCTTCAGGTGGCCCTGGAGGACAACGAGTTCGTGGAAGTGGGTGAGTGGCCGGAGGGCGGCGGCCCAGTCCCCGCATCCCTGGGAAGGAGGTCCTGGTGTCCTCTCTGCCCTCCGTGGGTGGGGCGGGGGGGGGGGGGGGGGTCGTGCTGTCTCTTAGGTTCCAACAATAACCTGGAGAGGGCAGGATTCTCATCCCCCTTTTACCACGAGGCAGCAGACCCAGAAATGAGGTGGCTTACCTAGAGTCCAGCGCTAGGAAGTAGCAAAGGCAACATCTGAATGAATGCCTCTGCAGGTACAGAATCATTTTGAAGATCCTTCTGCCCTTCAAAAGCACCTCAGCGGACTGGAGGCCAGTGGCCTAAGCGGTTCGGATTTAATACAAAATACAGCTGGGGGTGAGGATGGGGGTGGGGGTGGGCGTTAGATCTTGAACTTCCCTGTAAACCCTGGTCCACACCTGACACCTGCCTCTCTGCATTTCGCCGTCGTTTGTAAAGATGCTGGGAGCACTTGAAGGCCTCTGAAGTGGTTTTAAAGCAGCCATTTCTATAGAAGTCAGAGGCAGTGGAAGAGCCCTTTCTTGGTTTACCAGCAACAATGCGCGTCTCCTTTGCCATCTGTAAGGAGCCTGTCTCGCATTCTTGTTTCAGTTATAGAAGGGGATGCCATGTCTCCCGACTTCATTCCATCACAACCAGAAGGAGTTTACCTGTATCCTTTCCTGCAGGCCGGTGGGTCTGCGCTGGGGGGCTGCCCCTGCCGGTGATGGGGTGGGGGCTTTCTCACGCTACCCAGTGTTTTCCTTTACCTGGCTTCAGATACAGCAAATACCGGGAGCCTGAAAAGGTAAACTTCCAGCCGCTGTTTATAAAGAAAATTAAGTCCCCCTCACTTAAGGAGGGGTGGAGCCAGCAAAATTTTTGAGTGAACACTGTCAGGACGGGGCTTTATCCTGCTCGGTGGAGTAGGCAAATGCATTAACTATGCTCTTCCATTGCTAGCCTTCTTTACTCAGCCTCCTCTTGAGCAAGTGGTCGTTTAAACTAGGACATGAATGTGTCAGAGCAAGGGTAAAATCTCTCGGGTGTCAAAATGTAGTTTTGTTTGAGGCTTCCCTATGCTCTTGTTCAAGCGCCAAGCTGCTCGAGCTCATGGAAGTTCCCTTCTTTTGTGCAGTACATCGCCTTAGATGGGGACAGCCTGACCACAGAGGATCTGGTCAACTTGGGAAAAGGACACTACAAAATAAAGGTATGGGGGAGGGCAGGGGAAGGATGTCCTCTGACCTCTTTCACTGCGTATGGAAGTTTTCAACATGCTCTGCTTTGACCAATGTTTTCCTAGCTCACCCCAACTGCGGAAAAGAAGGTGCAAAAATCCAGGGAAGTCATAGATAGCATCATAAAAGAAAAAACTGGTATTGTTTTCTCTTTGTGTCCTACAATTCTTTTTATTAACCGAACAAAACGGCCTGCATCTAATTGTACAATGTCTGTTTTTTTGTTGTAGTTGTTTACGGTATCACTACAGGTTTTGGGAAATTTGCCAGAACTATAATTCCTGTCAATAAGCTAGAGTAAGTCTGATTCCCACCCTCCTTAGCAAACACAAGCATTCACATGCCACCTGTCCCCATCTTTGAGACTTCTTTCAACAAGAGAAATAATTAACATTTGCCCCAATTTACAGATGAGGAGGATAAGTCTCCTGTTAACTTGTATATGAGTTGGCTTTGAAAACACAGGCTTGCTGGTTTCTTACATTGCATCACGCTGCCTTATTCTGCCTCTCCAAAGATTCAACTGTTCTTTCCTTCATTTTCCCAGCTGAGGAAACATTTTCACTGCAAGGTATCTAAGAGGGTTTTTTCCTTTTCTCTTCCAGAGAGCTGCAGGTCAACCTAGTACGTTCACATTCTTCAGGTAAATCATTCCAAACAGAGTGAGGCATCCTGTAACAGCCACGAACAGCTAATGCATTCCACTAACTAGTGCCAATTCTGCTTCAGGGGAGGAGGGGAAAGAGGAAAGCATCAGACAAGACCACCTTTCAGCTGAATCTGAGAAAAAGGAATGGACCAGGTGGAGAGAAGGGGTTGGGGCAGGAGCAGCTATGCTATCATGTCAAGAGTGGTGTATTTTTTTTTTTAACGTTTATTTATTTTTGAGACAGAGAGAGACAGAGCATGAACGGGGGAGGGTCAGAGAGAGAGGGAGACACAGAATCTGAAACAGGCTCCAGGCTCTGAGCAGTCAGCACAGAGCCCGACACGGGGCTCGAACTCACATACCATGAGATCGTGACCTGAGCCGAAGTCGGACGCTTAACCGACTGAGCCACCCAGGCGCCCCAAGAGTGGTGTATTTAGGGAACGAAATTAAGGCTGGAACTCAGGGAATGAGTTGGTCAGGATGAGATGAGATGTCAAGAATCCAGTCCCACCTGATTGCAGGGGAGCTTGTGCTGAGGAGTCTGGATGCTATTCTAAGGGTGTTGGGGAGGGTGGGGCTCACTGAAGCATTCTAGGAAAGAGAACTAAGAAGGCAAAACTGGGGCTTCTCCTTTTTCTAGAAGATGGGACTTTAACAAACAGGACAATCAGGAAGGAGAGCAGTGCAAATGCGTCTTGACTGAGTCAAGTCTCTTCTTGACAGTGGTAGGAGACTGGACTAAAATGGAAAAAGATTTGAGAGATGGAGGTAGAAAAGATTTCTAGAAGAAAACATTAATTCCGTTTTGCAGGTGTTGGGAAACCACTAATCCCTGAGAGATGTCGGATGCTCCTGGCTTTAAGGATCAATGTCTTAGCCAAAGGATACAGTGGCATTTCCCTGGAGACCCTCAAGCAAGTTATCGAAGTATTTAATGGTAATGCCATGGATCCCCAGACTGAGCCTCCCCCGAGGCTGGGCATATACCACAGGTAGACTTGGTTGATGGCAGGGTGACGACTAACAGAGACAAGATGACATAGAATAATGGAGACAAATGGAAATGGGCTTGGTGAGAAGGAGACTACCTGAGGGGACAGGGGTGGGGACAGAGATGCTTACTCCTGTGTACCTTCAACTCACACTTCATCACCCTTCACTTAGTATTTGGTATCTTTAAGTCTGGAACAAATCCCTCAAGTCTGGCCCAAAGCTCAGAGCTGGAAAGAACTTTTAATTCAGCGATGCCCAGATGTGGTTAGAGAAGTTGCATCAAATCATCTGGGAAACACAGTGATTCCTGGATGTCCATCCCAAAGACCAATTCAGTAGTTCTGCTTAGTGCCTGGGAATCTGACATCTTAATGCTCCCCAGATAATGGAATACCCAGACTTAAATGACTGAAACTTAACTTCTTGCAAAGATAAAACAGAAGCATCAAAGAGATCAAAGACTTGCTTCTGGACCAGGAAGCCATCTCGTGCCAGGATACAATACAGTTCAGCTCTTTGGAGCTTACTTCTCAGGATAGAAAAACTCCAATGTGGAGACAAGATTTGAAATGCTTAGGAGGCCACCGTCCCTTCTCACAGATAAAGATGAACATCATAGATCAGCACAGGCTCGGGAAACTCTTTGGGGTGAAGGTATATGGGGTATCTATGGGTAGACATGGCTGTGCTGAGCAGACCAGTAGTGATTCCACCACCTGTCCCTCCTCCCACCCTGGTCTTCCCTACAATCGCAGATAGTACATCTCTGGTTGTAAACCTACCTATGCTTTATGGGTCAGTCTAGGACCCCCCTGGGTCCCTAGAGTTCTGAGAATTCCCTAGGTGAACTATGATCTGGAAGCTGGCCTGTGGATGGCATTGCTTCATGCCACTAAC
Organism: Panthera pardus; assembly: GCF_024362965.1. Taxonomy (NCBI): domain Eukaryota; kingdom Metazoa; phylum Chordata; class Mammalia; order Carnivora; family Felidae; genus Panthera; species Panthera pardus. The sequence goes on from NW_026526991.1 coordinate 24,826,830, forward strand.
CTTATCTACAGATGGAAAACACACTGCTATAGGAGTCTGAGTTTACTTTAGAAAGAACAGGACTTTTTTTTTTTTTTTTTTTTTTTTTTAACAACTGAGAATTTCCTCCAAAACAGTACATGTCTGTTTATAAGTGGTGGTGAGGTAGTAGGCTGGGTGCCTAGGAATCTGGGCAAAAGTAGAAACAGAGACTATGCTGTCTATGCTTACCTCCTCAGAGAACCCCTGTGAATACTTTGGTGTGCCTTATCCTTCTAGAACATTTTATAATTCTTTTCTAATGTTAAAATTTACATGTTTCCAAACATTCTCCAATAGTGTTTTTTTCCCCCAATAGCTTTTAATGACTGCACACACTCTTTGGTTATATGAGAGTCTCTTAATTCTTTTTTTAAAATTTTTTAATGTTTATTTTTACAAGAGAGTGAGAAAGCACGCACAGGGGAAGAGCAGAGAGAGAGGGTGACACAGAATCCGAAGCAGGCTCCAGGCTCTGAGCTGTCAGCACAGAGCCCATGAACCATGAGATCATGACCTGAGCCAAAGTCAGATGCTTAACCAACTGAGCCACCCAAAAGTCTCTTAATTCTATGTTGACATCATTTCTAACTTTTTGTTCTTTGAAGCAAGGCTGTAATGAACAACAGCTAACTCCTGATCTTTAAGATACATTGTTACAATTCCTAAAAATTTCTAGATCTGATTAGGACATGCACAGTAAAAGCAAAGGGGCAGAGGACCAAGGAGGAGGAAAAACTTAAAGGAATAGATAATCCTAATGGGGATATGGGTTTCAGATCACCTTTCTTCCATGCAGCCTGATTTGTATTAGTCCCCTATGTACCGTGTCCCCCAACCAGCTTCACACAGCAAATCTGAGCATGTCCTGGCTAAAATCTGTAATGTCCCTAGGAAAGAGTCTAAACTTAAAAAAAAAAAAAATGTTTCATATGCTATACCTTTCATCCTTATGCTTTATCCATTCCATAAATGGAAGCTTGTACCTCCCACTCCCCTTCACCCATTTTGCTCCATGCCCCCACCCCCATCAACCATCAGTTTATTCTCTGTATTTATGAGTCTGTTTCTACTTTTTTTATTTTGTTTTTTAGATTCCACGTATAAGTGAACTGGTATTTGTCTCTGTCTCACTACTTTCATTTAGCATAATACCCACTAAGTCCATCTACATTGTCACGAATGGCAAGATCTCATTATTTGCTATGGCTGAGTAGTATTTCATCGTATATAAATACTACCTCTCCTTTACCCATTCATCTAGCAATGGACATTTGGGCTGCTTCCATGTCTTGGCTATTGTAAATAATGCTGCAATTAACATAGGAGGGGCATATGTCTTTTCAAGTTAGTGTTTCCATTTTCTTTGGGTAAATAGCTGATAGTACAATTACTGGATTATGTGGTAGTTCTGTTTCTAATCTTTTGAGGAGATTCCATACATTGTCTGCAGGGGCTGCGCCACTAGTCGTACACAAAGTTTCTCTTTTCTCCACATCCTCACCGATACTTGTTGTTAAGGAGTTTTTTATTATAGCCATTCTGCCAGGTGTGAGGTGATAGCTCACTGTGGTTTTGATTTTCATTTTCCTTATGGTTAGTAATGCTGAGTATCTTTTTATGTGTCTGTCAGCCTTCTGTATATCTTCTTTAAAAAAAAAATGGCTATTCAGAGCCTCTGCCCACTTTTTAACTGGATTATCTGGTTTTTCTGATGTTGAGTTCTGTAAGTTGTTTGTACATTTTGGGTATTAACTCCTTATCAGATATATCATTTGCAAACATCGCACAGTTGGTAGGTTGCTTTTGCATTTTGTCGATGGTTTCCTTCATTGCGTAAGACTTCTAATTTTGGTATAGTCCCAGTAGTTTATTTTTGCTTTTGCTTCCCTTTCCTGAGGAACCCATATCTTAAAAAACGTTGCTAAGGCCAGTATCAAAGTGATTACTGCCTATGTTTTCCTTCTAGGAGTTTCATGGTTTCGGGTCTCACATTTAGGCCTTTGGTCCATTTCACATTAAGTTTTGGGTGTGGTGTGAGGAAGTGGACTAGTTTTCCCAGCATCAGACAAGCCTGTCTTCCCGTCATGTATCCTTCTCTCCTTTGCCATTGATTTATTGACCATATAGGCATAGATTTATTGCCGGGCTGTCTAGTCTTTCCGTTGATCTGTTTGTCTGTTTCTGTGACAGTGCCACACCATTGTGATTACTACAGCTGTGAAGTGTATCTTGAAATCTGAGATTGTGATAGCTCCAGCTTTGTTCTTCCTTCTCAAGGTTGCTTTGGCTATTTGGAGTCTTCTGTGGTTCCATACAAATTTTAGGACTCTGTGTTCCAGTTCTGTGAAAAACTCCATTGGTGTTTTGATAGGAATTGCCCTGAACCTGTAGATTGCTTTGGCAGAATGGACGTTTTAACAATATGAATTCTTCCGCTCCACGAGCACAAAATGTCATACCGTTTGTGTTGGCTTCCGTTTCTTTCATCAATGTTTTATAATTTTCAGAGTACAGATATTTATAGTCTAAACTTAAAGCAGCTTATAAGGGAAGGAAGGCTTTTTGTTATTGGGAAGGTGCTCTCTCCCACCCACCCTTATTCCTCTCTGCCTTTTTTTTAATAGCAGTGCAGCCAGGTTCATTAAGCATTAGTTGTGCTCCAGGAACTCTTTCCCCAGGTATTTGTGCCATAAAGTGATACTACATCCTATTGGGAGAGGTTGGTCTCGCTGGCAAAGTGAAGAGAGCCACAAGTAACTGGTGCCTACTTCTCTCCCAGCCTCCTGCCTGCCCTACGTTCCAGAGAAAGGAACGGTTGGTGCCAGTGGAGACCTTGCGCCACTCTCTCATCTTGCTCTTGGGCTAATTGGAGAAGGGAAGATGTGGTCTCCAAAGAGTGGCTGGGCTGATGCTAAATACGTAAGACTTTAATAACTTACATCCTGCAGTAATCTCCCTAGGCTGGGCACCGGCTGCACTTGCATACTTTATAGCACTGAATCCCTACAGCAACCCCATGAGGGAGCCACCATTAGTCAAACTAGGTAAGGCTCTTAGCTTCCATACTTTACTATTGGCCCTTTGGACTTGATGGTCACCTTGGTGAAAAGGTACAGCAGTCAGTGTTAATCCCAGCATTTTATTCTGCAGCCAAAAATCTTCCAGTGTCTATCCCGGAGGCCACACACTGTTGCAAATTTATTTAGTTGCTGGTCTCACGGTATAGCGCTGTGGATCATAGTACCTGCTGTATGGCCTCTGGAAAGCAGGCTCCATTTTCCTCCAAGCTTCCACCCCAATGGCTAATCAGAAGGGCTTGCTTTTGGTAAAGCTTTAATGCTTTCCTCATCCATCTCCAAATTCCATCAGAGCAGCCCAAAGAACTATTTGAGGTGTCATCCCAGGTCAATTGCTGAGAGGTTCCCCAATGAAGGGGCAGAGGACCCAGGGGAAGGAAGAAGTTAAAGGAACAGATAATCCTTAGGAGGGTACGGGTTCCAAATCACCTTTCTTCCCTAAAGCCTGATCTTTATTTCTCTGTACAATGTTTTCCCAGCCACCATCACACAGCAAATTCAAGCGTGTCCCGGCTAAAGCCTGTAATGCTTCCCATTGTCCTTAGAATAAAGTCTAAATTTAGACTGGTTTATAAGAGTCTTGTTGGTCTAATCCCTCCCACTAAGTTCTACATTACAGAAACTGGGGGTTCCTTACAGCTGGGATGTGCTGTGCCCGGGACAGAGGGACCAGCTCGTGCTCATTCTACTCTTATTCACTCACTCCTGTTCCTCCCTCTGTTAAGTCCTCTGGGAAACTTCCATCTCTGCTCCCCTGGTTCTTTTCCCTCCAAATGCTATTTGCCCTTCCTTTGTGCTATCCTACCTACTTCCTGCCTCCTAGGGCATTTCACATACTCTTACTCTGTAAACATGTACTCAGGAAGCAGCAGAAGAAAAAGTGAGTCAGTAACGTGGAAACTGAACACAAAGGACCTAAAACCCAAAATTCGGGGTTACTTCTGTAGACACTAATGCCCCTGATTTAAGTACAAAAATTATGTGAAATATAAGTCTGCTTTCAGATTAAAGAACAGAACTATAGACCAGAGGAGGGTGAAAGATCCAGTTTATGAGGTCTGCTCTTTTATAAGACAGATCTTTAGGCTTTAAGGATATTTTATTGATTCCTTATGAAATTAGAAAAAGGCTAGTATTTCATTTGATACCCATTTTTATCTTTTTAATCATTCTGCAGGTCTTGGAGGCTCATGGATTGAAACCAGTTGTTCTGAAACCAAAAGAGGTAAGGAGATTCAAGGAAAATGTATTCGTTTTAACAAGTTTTTATTTATATACTATTTTCAGTCTTAATGTCGGTCTCACTGATTTCTTAAAGTAAATGTGGCTTTCATGTTTGTTAAAAGTTTGTCACTGAAGAGAGGACTCGTCCATAAGCATTCAGAAGATTCTGCCCGCCACAAATGTTTAGGGGTTCTCTTACTTAATTCAAACTTCAAATCGGGATCTCTAAGGATCCTTAACAGATGCTATAAGTCAAGATTCCTCAGGGTGCTCTCAGCCAAGAGTCTTGGGCCAGAAATGTTTTAGGATGTCCTGTCCACAATGATGACAAGTTAAAGAAGAAATGCTGCGTAATTAGGAGCTAAAGATTTTATATGCAGCTACACTGGACGTTCATTGTTGTCTTGAGAGTGGGGATACTTAACATGTATTCCACTTGCCAGGTTTATACTAGCAATTTCACTTAGGATAGCACTTAATCCTCAAGTGCTTAAATAAGCCTTACTGCCTTGCACTTTAGAAAACATAAATAAATGTCCTTCAGCTGACGGGTTAACTTTTCTCTTAGGGATGCAAAAGATATGAAATCAACTTGTACATAGGTTACAATAAATGTAGCAAGGAGCTTCTCTCTTTCTTTCCAAAGGGTCTGGCACTCATCAACGGGACACAGATGATCACCTCCCTGGGCTGCGAAGCTGTGGAGAGAGCCAGTGCTATTGCACGTCAGGCTGACATCGTGGCGGCCCTGACCCTTGAGGTGCTGAAAGGCACCACCAAAGCCTTCGATACTGGTCAGCATGGTTCTTCCATTTGGTTGCTATTCAGTCATTCAGAGCTGGTTGGGTGGGCTGGTCCAGGTCTTTAAACATGAGTGGTGGGGATGCATGGTAGGGGAAAAAGAGAAAACCCAAGGGCCTATGGCATACACAATACTGCCACAGCTTCATCTAAGTTATGCCACACTTGATCCTTGGAATGACCGCGTTTTACAGATGCTGACTCTAGAATTCACCCAGCGTTCTGGATCACCCAGGCCCAACTCCCGTCAAACTGTGCACTGTCTAAGGAATCTGTCCACAGGGTTTTAGAAGTAGAGTAGGATTAAAGTTGGTCTCCATTAGAAAATTGAGAGAGAAAAACCATAGAAGTTGTAGTTTACCTGGAAAGTAATGAATTTGAAAGACTCCCTACCATTCTATGTAGTAGGACAGAAATCTGCCTAAAATTGATGTAAAACTGTCTAAAATTGGCCACTGTGGAGGTTCCTTCCATTAGGAGCCTAAATCCTAAATTAGGGTAGGCCCAAGGTCTTGAGTTGAATTCCCAGGGGGCTTAACACATAGTTTGCACTCGGATATTTAAAGTAGAAAGAGTACAGTCAAAGGAAAAGCTTGTTTTTGGAGTTGAGGTTCTAACTGTGAGTGGTGGTAAGAACCCCTGGGATTTTGAAGGCTTGTGTCAGCACCATGGATGGTCCTGAACCATCACCAGTGGTAGTTTATGCTAATGGAAGAAGTGCTCAGACTTGTTCTCCATCAATTCTAGACATCCATGCTGTTCGCCCTCATCGTGGGCAAGTTGAAGTGGCTTTTCGGTTTCGGTCACTCTTGGACTCGGATCACCACCCTTCTGAAATAGCAGGTCTGGGGATGTTTTTGTGAGCGAGCTTATTTGGTTTTATGTTTTGTGGGAAAAAATTGATAACTTTGAAAAAATTGCTATCCCTTCCACCTCTTCCACAGAAAGTCACAGGTTCTGTGATCGTGTTCAGGACGCATATACCTTGCGCTGCTGTCCACAGGTAAACAAACAAAAAGCCTTTTCTTTTTTTCCCAATTCAGGGAGGGGTGAAAAGAAAAAGAGGTAAGTGTTAAAAAGTCATGTAATGGTCAATTATGATCCAAATTTCTTTACTGCCTCTGTTAAAAATTATGTGTGTCATACTTCCCTTTGTCCAATTATTTTAGTTTCTATTCTATATATTAAGCTGTTTGTTTCCTTTTGAAGTGCTTTGCTCAATTCCCTTGTACAGAAGCACAAGAGACAACTTGCTCTGTTGGTTTAGTGCTGTAACTTTTTAAAATTCTTAGTGATAACATCATCCTAACCAGTTAATGGAAGTTTACTGGTTCTCCCTTCTAGATATAGCAAGAACCAGCTTTCAGAGATGTTTGCAGGAAAGTCTAATCAAAATTAAGTGCACATCATGGTTGTACTTTATCTTCATTTAATAAGCAGATATAAACCACCATAAATAAATCTGTGAGGCTTAACTTTAGACTAAAACAATGCAGAAGACCTGAGTGGGCATGAGGCATCCAGTATTGCAGATGTTATAACTCATTTGTGGATGGCAATTAGTTGAGTAAGAAATTAACACACAACTCAAGAATGAAACAATATTTGATCTGGTGCCAGATTCTGTAGTGTAATAGGGTCCTCCCTAGAATAAATACCCTACTTCCTTTAACTCATCAAGTTCTATTCTAACTAGTTGATCAAAAACGTCTATGGAAAATCACTAAATTAGCCCTACAGTACAAATAAATCCCAGTTTAAAACATCCTTGCTATTCGGGGTGCCTGGGTGGCTCAGTTGGTTAGTGTGCAACTCTTGATTTCGGCTCAGGTCATGATCTCATGGTTCATGAATTCAAGCCCCGCATCAGGCTCTGCACTGACAGTGTGGAGCCTGCTTGACATTCTCATTCTCTCTCTGACCCTCCCCTGCTCATGCTCGCTTGCTCTCTCTCTCTCTTTCTTTCTCTGCCTCAAAATAAATAAATAAACATTAAAAAAAACATTCTTGCTATTCTAATAAGAGTATCAGACTCTGTGTGACAGACACCATTATCAGTGTTTTCAATGTATTAACTCATTTAATCTTGTATTTTAGGTCCATGGTGTGGTGAATGACACAATAGCGTTTGTGAAGAACATCATTACCACAGAACTTAATAGTGCAACAGACAATCCTGTATCTTTTGACTGCTTACTAAACTGTAGTTATAGAAATCAAGCTAGTAATTTTTAGATATGCTAAAGCGATCCTTTTGTGTAGTGTCTCTGTTGTTACTCCATTTCATAGACTAAGTACCTGAGGTTCAGAGGAACCTCAGAGCTGATGATTGGCAGGGGCAGGTCTGAGAACCTAATTTCCCTTCAGAGACTAACACGCTGTGCTTTCCAAACGGACTCATTAAAAGCTAATGCACATATTTCCAGCATTGGCTGAGAGGTTTCATGAAAACCTTTGCCCTAAAACCCAGTGCTGAGATTGCTGATAGAAAGATGAAAACCGAGGTCACAAGTGTGATTATGGGGATCCTGGGTAGGTTTGCATTTATGCAAGGCTTCCCGGTTCTTGTGACACATGAAACGGAAGGCAGCTTGTTAACACTTATCAAAGTATTGATCAACGAGTTATGGCTTTCCTCATCTCAAGTTTTTATTTTTGACATGGAGTGTACTCAAATCAGTATTTCCGTATTTCTACAGAGAATAGCAAGAATGCTTCCATTTTTCAAGGATGCAGCCCTTCTTTCCTTCATGGTGTGGTTATCTTAGAGCCGTCTTGTTTTTGCTATGGAATATTCTTTGAGGGTATAGTTCCCCCAGACGTTGATGTGATCACTCGGGAGTCACACTGGCAAAGTTGTCACAGAGGTACCCAGTACTGCCTTTGAAGACCACCCAACCCTTAGGAATATATGCCTTCCTATCCCATGTCGGCCTCAGTTCTTAATACGGGACAAAGTGCTGAGTTAGCAACCCTGGAAGGAGCTCACAGCTTAGTTTAGCAGACAGGTTTCGCAACAGCTGTGAAAGATTCATCACAAGACCCTTTTAGTGTGGTTTCTCTGACAAGTTTACTTCAGGATGTGTGTTTTATGTCCTCTCAGATTGTTTTACAGTTAAGTCAAACCCACACTAAGTAATCCTCAACTCACTCACCTCAACATACTTCACCCCCCAAAATGGACTAGAATTTTCATGAAGTCTATGCAGTCTGTCTCATCTGTCAGTTCTTGTCAGTTCTGGCACTGTGAGGAAAGGCATCCTTTCTACACTTAGATAATTTAGACCTGAAAGGGTATCTTATAGAGTAAAACAAAACAAAATAAAACAAAACAAAATGAAAAAAACAAAGAAAGATTTGCCATTAAATTATTGGATATGGGAGAGGGATAATTCCTTACTAAATTCTTACACTACCACTTGCCCCAGCAAAAGTTTCAGCCAACAGTCTTTTCCTTTCTCAATTAAAGACTCTTAATTATTGATGAAATTCCAATAAGGCCATATTTGAGAGTTCTCCTACAATGGTGGAGTTACTCGAAAGAATAGTCTTCTGAATTTTCCTGTTGTAGATATAGAGCACCTATTACATAGTTGCTAGATGTTATGGGAACTAAATTCAAAGTGCTATAATCTGATAGCCGGCAACCAAATTCGAAACAACTGGAGAACAACAGAACACGCTTAAGTTTTAAATAGGTGCAGATATTACTTGCTATAAGGATTCAGAGAATGGAGAGAAGACTAAGGCCTGTGACTGGGGGTGGCTTGGTACAGAAGAGCCAGCATTGGGCCTAATAGGCTCACGGATATATGTACAGAAAAGAGTAACTCCAAACTTGACTAAGTTAGTGTAATACGTGCATCTCCAGTTCCTTGGAAGTCAGAACCTGTCTCAGAGTTCCTAGTTCATAGATAATATTCTCTAGTCCAGGAGGTGAAAATTAGCTGTTTGGAATCTGCAAGGAGGATCTGTTACTGCCTTTTGTCTGAGTGCCTGTTGATCCAAGTGAAGTGCATGATACAAAGGAATGATCCTTGAGGGCATTGATATGCAGGGAGTCTAAGCTGCCTCCTACTTAGATTGGTTTGCAACAGCCTATTGGCTGCCATATGCTGTGAATGCTGGCATAGGATCACCGAGTAGAGAGTTTGAAAACGTTCCCAGGATTGATTGTTCCAGACAATTTAGTGGTTGCTCATCAACAGTCTTCATTCAGCAAATTCTTCTACGGAGCACAAGCTCACATTGCCCCCTGCCAAAAAGAGTTTGCTTTTAAACTGGCGTCCCGGTCTCTGTTCTTCGTTTCAGATATAGACCGTTTTGAGGGAAAGTACTAACCGCTAAAATTACTATGGTTGTGGTGCTTGAGAATCTCTAATCTCAGGGGGAAAAAATTGATGTTTCATGTTTTCTTGGCCCCCCGTTGGGTGTACATGATTCATCTCTAAGGTTTGGGATATTTGTTTTGTTTTTTCGGGTTTTTGTCCCTTTATGTCAACAACTGCTTGTAGAGAGAATCTCCTTCCCTCCACCCATATTTGTACAAGGGCTATCAGTGTTACAAATTAGTGGGTTGGGAAAAGAGTCACACAGGTATCCCCTGCTTCTTGAAAGTCTGCATTACAGACCTACGTTAGTACTTGTTTTCACGGACTGAAAGAAATCTGAAGCGGTAACAGCAGTATCACCGAGCTCCTTCCCTGGGAACTATAGTCAGCATCTCAGCATCAGGCTGCCAGGGCTTTGAACTGTATGAGCATCTGTGCTTTATCTTAATTTATTTTGTGCATCCATTAGCAAGATGTGTCCTCTGGTATCAGAAGACTAAAAGAGGTGATTTTGAGGGTCTGGGAATGCTCAAAAATTTTCCATGTAAATTAATGGTAAGCACTTCTTCCCTTTATGCCATTTCGGTTTAGAAAAGATTATCATAGGAACGCTCTACTTTCGGTTGGTGGGGGAGACCTCCACTTGCAGTGATCAGCAAATGTTATATTCAAGCCTTAACCTGTTTTGAAAGATGGTATTTGCCAGTAGGGGAGAGACTATTTCTGGAGGAAACTTCCATGGTGAATACCCAGCCAAAGTAAGCTTTTTAGAATTGCTCCTGACCCTGAAAGCATATTCCAATTTAGGCTCAATTCAACTGAATTGAGTCACTCTTTCTAGGCCCTGGACTATTTGGCCATTGGAGTTCATGAGCTTGCTGCTATTAGTGAAAGAAGAATTGAAAGGCTCTGTAACCCCTCTCTCAGCGAGCTGCCTGCCTTCCTGGTTGCTGAGGGTGGTCTGAACTCGGGATTCATGATTGCACATTGTACAGCTGCAGCCCTCGGTAAGAACACTGCCCACTTCTCAGGAGGCGAGCCGTCCTTTTTATCTGAAAGTGTCAAATTCTGTCCTTGAATGAGGTTTTTTCCCCCCCTCATTTGCATCCTACCTGTCTCAATACAAATGCAGAAGGAAGCCTGGCATATTTTAGGAAAAAAAAAAAAAAAAAAAAATATATATATATATATATATATATATATATATATATATAATAAAATCTAAACAAAGTTGAAGTAAAACAGAATAATACCCCAAAGCGTTTGTAAATAATGAGGTTTCCACAATTTCTCTGTAGGAAGCAATTTAACGTCACATACGAATGGCATGTTTGTAGCTTTTTCCCTAATCGCAATTTGGGGACTATCAGAAGGAAAAAGACAAAGATATCCATAATTAAGGTGAAACATGAACGGACCTGGATGATTAAACATTGGATACATTTCATTAGATATACTGACCTCTAAGAACATAAAGATGGGATTACAATATGCAAAAATGCTTATAAGAAGCAAGATGCCCTCTATGAGAACTGAGGTTCAGTGTCACTGATTTCTGAATTAAAACTTTAAGTAACACATCAGAACAAGGCCTGGAACAAAGGACCTGCTAAGGACTTAATTTATATTTACTCACTTCACGGTCACAACAATACCGTGAGGCAAGGCACTATCATTACCCCCATTGCATAGATGAATACCGGATGATCTGGGAAGTTAGGTGACTTACCCAACATTGAACGGCTCGCAAGTAGAACTGAATTCAAACCCAGGCATTTTTGTCCTCAAGTCTATGCTCTCACTTCAATTAATGCAGATCTCATTTTAGTGAGTACATAATCCTAATATGGCTGCCAAATTTAACAAATAGAAATGCAGGATGTCCAGTTAAACTTGAATTATTTGGGACATGCTTATACTAAAAAGTTATTTGTTTTTTATCTGAAATTCAAAGTTAATTGAGCATTCTGTATTTTTTCTGGCAAACCTACCCATGAGGCAGGAGATCACATGGGCACACAAGAGCATAGACTCTGGGTCCAAATCCCAGCTCTGCCATTTACCAGGAGTGTGATATGGAGGAAGTTTCTTAATCCTATTGACCCTCCGTTTACTCCTCTATAAAATGGGGGTGATAAATTTACCTAATGGGGCTAATTTGAGAGTTAAATGAATTAATGCATATAAAGCCTTAGAACTATGCCCGGCATGTCTCTAAGCAGTAAGTAAATATTAGTTGCTATTAGGATTACTCCTAACCCTTTCCTCACCAAAGCCTCACATGGAAACTCAATAAAACCAACAGAGACCCTGAATTCATGATGTCCTCTGCCGAGGATCTTCTATTTGCTCACTTAACCCCCTTATGAAAATACTTCCTTAAAGGATAGCAACTTCTCACATTAACATAGGGAGGTTGTGGTTGATTTCTAGAAAATATTAGGGACTTCAGAAAGCTTCGTTTGAATGTGTTTGGCTTCCCTAAACTGCCTATTGAAGTTGCTCAACTTGCTTTCTTTATAACGAAATGGGTAGTTTTCTTTTGGGGGGACATGTAACTTCTCTTTCTGAATGAGACTCACTACAGCCTGCTTATCCATCTAATGGCAGGTGAAGGGTCACAGGACCTGGGCCTTGCAGTGCTGAAACCTGGCAAGTCCTGGGCAGACCAGGATGAGTTGACCACCCTAGTTCATGTAGCTAGATTACCTCAGGACCCCTTATGGCACAGAAAACAACTGAAGTCTCACTCAGCCACTCTCAGGGTCAAAAGTGTAGGGAAGAAAACGCTCTGAGTTTGGCCTTCCCTGGCTTCTGGAGCTGGGGAGGAGCTCTGGAATCTAGGTCCTCCATATTTAACGTGTTGTCTTTGAGCCAAAATTCCAGCCACCACCTGGGAGCTTATCAGAATCTCAGGCCACACGAAACTCAACATTTGCATTCTAACAAGATGGAGCGAGTCATATGCACAATAAAGTTTGGGAGACACCAATCCAGGCCATCACTAGGATTTCCCCAGCCTCCCCAAGTTATCTCTGGCAGTCATGAAGCCTGTGCTTAACCCACTGCCTCCACTTATATGATCACTGAACAGTCTGAACTGAAAAATATCCTTGCTCAAGATCTGGGGTCCAGTCTCCATCCCCAAACACCACCCTGAATTCTAAGGCCTCCTCTGGTGATAGTACCAGTCAATTGTTCTTGAGTACTTAGAAAAGACCATCACATCTTTTTTTTCCTAGTCTCCCTAGCATGCTAAATGTTTCCTGTGTTTTCAACGGGGCTTTGTACTATTAGGGTTCCCATCTGGTCTTATCTCAGAATTCATTATTGGCTCCAAGTCCTTCTCACTTTGATACAAACCCAACCTGCTTCCATTTCCCAAAATAATTTTGGACCATCTGGTGCTTGGATAACAACCGAGAGCTCCTGGAGGGGCTCCTCCATGACGTTGGTCACGGGGAGCAGCCAACATGGCCATTTTTCCTATTAGAAGCATATTTAACTTGCACGGCCTCTTGCAGTTTCTGAGAACAAGGCTCTGTGCCACCCCTCGTCGGTGGACTCTCTCTCCACCAGCGCGGCCACAGAGGACCATGTCTCCATGGGAGGATGGGCAGCAAGGAAGGCACTTCGGGTCATCGAGCACGTGGAGCAAGGTAAACCCAGCCAGTCTGGGATGGCAAGCCTCTCTGATTAACTTCTACATCTGTGAGCCTCAAAACAGGCAGCATCAGCATCACCTGGGAACTTGTGAGAAAGGCAGACTCTTAGGCACCACCCCCTCAACACCTGCTAAAGTAGAAACTCTAGGGGAGAGAGCAGAACAATCTGGTTTAAGTCTTCCAGGTGATTCTGATGCTCGCTGAAAATTAAGAACCACACCTGCTGACCTATCAGGTTTATTGGTTGGCTTTATTTTTCAAACAATTTAAAACATATTCAGAAGTAGAGAGATTAGTACCACGAGCCCTCATTTATACCTCACTCTGACTCAACAGCACATTTGCTTCATTTTTTCTTTTACTTTTCTCAAGTTATTTTCAAGCAAATCCCATCACATTATTTTCTTCCTGCATTTTTATCTACCATGATGCCATTATCACATCCAACAAAATCAACAAGTCTTGGGGTCACTGATAAGTCCATATTCAAAATTTCACAATTGTCTCAATGCCCTTACAGTGGGTTTTTTTCAAATCTAGATTTAAGGCCCACATTTTAAATTTGGTGTGTTAAAGGCTTTACGCTTCTTTTTATCTAGAACAGTCCCCTCTCCCTTTTTTTCCTTCATGCCATGGACTAGATTAAAAAAAAGCAAAAAACAAAAAACAAACAAAAAAACAGGTCAGTCTTCTGTTAGAAACTGACATTCTGGATTTACCTGTTGGCTCCCTTATGGTGTTACTTTTAACTTGCTCTCTAGCCCTTGCATTCCCTGTATACTGCCGTTGTTCCTAAAGGCTTGACAAGATTCAGATCCAAACCTTCTGGCAGATACTTCTAGGGTGGAACTGCGTTAGGCCAACCTCTCTCTGCCTTCTAAATTACTGCTTGTTTTGTTTACTGTTTTCTAAGTTTATGTATGTATGTATATATGTATGTATGTATTTAGAGAGAGAGAGAGAGAGAGAGACAGAGATTGCACAGGAGCAGGGAAGGGGCAGAGAAAGAGGGAGACAGAGAATCCCAAGCAGGCTTGTCACTGTCAGCACAGAGCCTGACACAGGGCTTGAAACCACCAACTGCGAGATGATGACCTGAGCTGAAACCAAGAGTCAGATACCCAACCAACAGAGTCACCCAGGCACCCCTTGTTTAGCTTTTTAATTTTTTTAACGTTTATTTTTTGAGAGAGAGAGAGAGAGAGAGCGCAGAGCGCAAGCAGGGGAGGGGCAGAGAGAGGGAGACACAGAATCCAAAGCAGGCTCCAGGCTCTGAGGTGTCAGCCCAGAGCCGGATGCGGGGCTCGAACTCACAAACTGTGAGATCATGACCTGAGCAGAAGTGGGAGGCTTAACCGACTGAGCCACTCAGGCGCCCCCTTGTTTTGTTTTGTTTTGTTTTGTTTTGTTTTAAAGGAATTGCCTTCCTTTAAGCATTGTTATCTAAGCTCCTAAATTTTTGCAACTGTATTGGAAGCAGTTGGCTGACAAGAGTATCACTACGGTAATTCCCACCTTATCCACGGGGGAAACGTTCCAGACCCCCTGTGGATGCCCAACACCACGGGTAGTACCAAGTCCTACGTATACCATGTTTTTTCCTATACACACATACCTATGATAAAGTTTAATTTATAAGTTAGGCACAGTAAGAGATAAGCAAGAACAATAAAATAGAACAATTATAACAATATATTGAAATAAAAGTTATGTGAATGTGAACTCTCTCAAAATACCTGACTGTACTCACCCTTTCTTGTGACTATGAGAGAGGACAAAACGCCTACAGACGAGATGAAGTGAGGTGAGTGTCGCAGGCGTTGTGACGTAGCGTCAGGCTCCTATTGACCTGATGATTCGCCAGAAAGAGGAACCTGACAAATCATCAGGCTCACCTGCTTCCACACGGTGGTTGATTGCAGGCCACCAAAACTGTGGAAAGCGAAACAGCGGATAAGCAAACACTACGGTATTTTAAGATAAATGTGGGAGAGCTGAGTATTCTTGTTAACAGCTGTATTGAGATATAATTTACATACCATACAATCACCCATTTAAATTGCACACTTGAGTTGTTATTAGTATATTCACAGAGTTGTGCCATCACCACCACAAATTTTAGAACATTTTCATCACCTCAGAAAGAAACCTCGTACCGTGTACCTATCCCTCTCCTATTGTCCCACCCTGTCCCCGGGCTTAGGCACCCACTGATGTACTTTTCTCTCTCTATGGATTTGCCTATTCTGGACGTTTCATGTAAGTGTCATACAATATATGGCCTTTTGTATCTGGCTTCTTTCAGTCAGCATAATGTGTTCAGGGTTCCTCCATGGTGTAGCATGTACATCATTCCTTTTTATGGCCACACATTCCCTTTTATGGATTTAACACATTTTGTTTATCCATTCATCAGTTGAGAGATGTTTGGGTTTTGTCTGCCTTTTGGCTGATATGAATAATGCTACTATAGACATTTGTGTACAAGTTTTTATGAAGACATATATTTTCATTTCTCTAGAGTGGAATTGCTGAGTCATATGGTGACTGACCTCCATCTTTTTGAGGAACTGCCGGACTATTTTCCAAAGTGGCTGCACCATGTTGCATTCCTATCTGCAGTGTTTGAGAGTTCTGATTCTTCCACATCCTCACCAACACTGGTTATTAACTGCCTACCGGAGTGTGTTCCTAATGTTCATTCTTGAGATGGTCTCCCCATTAAACATGTGGCTCTGGCCAGAAGGTTAAGGGGACACCCTTATCAGACTCCTATCCAGATCGGATCTTCTAGCCAGTTCTTCAGCAAATTAACCTTACTGTCAAAAGACACCAAATCAAGGCACCATCATCTCCTTTTGATTGATATCTCCTTGTTTTAACCACAGTTCTTCCATAGTCACCACATACAATAACCCGGGTGAACTTCTTAAAATGTAATTTTGATCACACCATGTTCCTGCTCAAATTTGCCAAGTTTCCTCATCGTACTCCAAACAAAACCCAGCCCCCTTCCTGTAGCCTACCAGGATCATGCGTGATCTGGCTTCTGGCTCTCACTCGCACCTGTCTCCATTCCATTCGATACCCTGGAGCCACAGTGTTATTCTTGTACCTGCCAGTACCTCAGCACCTGTGTCCTCGCTGGTCTCTCTGCCTGCAACATTGTTCCCCAAGGACTTCACATGGTTCACTTCTTCACTCTCTTTGTAGCTGTGCAGATTTCACCTCAGATGCCTTCCCTGTCCACCCCAGCTCAACTTCTTAAAGTTTCCAATACCTTACATATGAAGTGAGGGGACTAGACTAGAAGATGTAAAGTTTCTTCCAGGTCCAAAATAGATTCATTTATTTCATCCTCTCCTATTGTGACTTGTCTGTACTCACCAGAGTTTGTGATGCGATTCATAAATTCTAAGATGGAAAGTCAAATATTTTCAATATTCCATTTCAGTTAACCACTTAAATGGTTTGATCAACGTTACACTTCTAAACTATTTTTTCTTGGCAAATAATGGAATCCAAATGTAGAGAAACTTAGATGTCAATATTCAAAGCCAATCACAAGGTATGGTACATTTAATAAGTTCTTAGCTAGGAAAAACCTGTGTAAGGATTGTTTTATCAAGAAGCCGAAAGTTGGCAAAGTACCAATTTCTAGGATTGCATTTTTTTAAATTTTTTTAATGTTTATTTATTTTTGTAAGAGAGAAAGACAGAGCAGGACCAGGAGAAGGGCAGAGAGAGAGGGAAACACAGAATCTGAAGCAGGCTCCAGGCTCTGAGCTGTCAGCACAGAGCCCAATGCGGGGCTTGAACTCAAACCGTGAGATCAGGACTTGAGCCCAAGTTGGGATGCTTAACCGACTGAGCCACCCACGCGCCCCTAGAATTTCAGTTTTAATGGGCCTGGGAGCCTTTGAGTTTGAAGGTTTGAAATGAGCACTATAGAATTAGTCCCAGCACAACAAAAAACTCATTTGCTCATTTGCTGGCTCCTTCAATCCTTTGATGAAAGTCTATTGCCAGGTATTTCAAGCCAAAAGAAATAGCAAGACTAAAAACAAATTGAAATTTATGCAAAGGTGGAAATAGGACAAAGATATCATCCATCTTGATCAGGTAAAGTAAGAAGTGGGGGACTAAGACATTTAGCTGGATAGTGTTCTCCTTCTTAACATTAAACATACAGCCAATAGGTTAGAAAAGCAAATTTAAGATGGTAACCAAACACCAAGGCAGCTTTATTCTACCACTAGACAGAGAACCGACTATCTCTTGGTTGGCTGGCAGTGTCGACTTCCTCGTGAGTTATATCCCCCCAGCACGAAGTCAGGCTTTAATCATCCCTCCACCTTTCTTATTGTAGTGCTGGCCATCGAACTTCTGGCAGCCTGCCAGGGCATAGAGTTTCTACGCCCCCTGAGAACAACTACTCCTCTGGAAAAAGTATATGACCTGGTGCGCTCTGTTGTAAGGTAAAGTCAAACAGGTCCCTGGAGATGCCATCATTTCAGATCTGTGAACCCTGGCAGTGGTGAATGTTTGGCTGATGGTTTGATGTACTTTCTCTGTAGGCCCTGGATAAAAGATCGCTTCATGGCCCCAGACATTGAGGCAGCGCACAGGCTGCTCCTGGAACAGAAGGCAAGTTGGCCACTTGGCTTATTTCTTAGTTTTGGGTCATTATGGGAAAGCAAAGTGGGAGTAGGGAGTGAAGAAATACTGTCTTATTCTTTTGTTTCTCGTCTATGCCTTGGATGTGAACAAAAAGGAACTTGGGCAACTTCTTGTGCAACTTTAAAAAGCTGTCTGATAACCACTTAAGTGTCCTGTGTTGCACCCAAACATTAAATATCTAATGACTAGAAACTGAAATGATTTTAAATGGAGTTTGGGACAGGTATTCATCGGGAGAAAAAATGAGATGAGAGTTTCATGGATCCCCTTCACCAAGAGCATTCTCTTTCATTCAAAAGTATGTTTTCTGTGATGCTATCACCACCACCTCCAATTGGTCCAATGATTAAATAGACCCGAAGAGAAAACGAAGTCCCAGGTTTTTACTTCAAAGGTCTATAGGTCTGTCTAGCGCCGTGGGGTGTCCTACCCTATCATCACCCTGATTGAGGTCCTACAGGTTCTCTTTACCGCTTATTTCCTCTGGTTTCATTGACTAGAGATTTCTCTGATAGGGACAGATGCCTCATAGGCTGACTCGTTTTTTAAATATATTTTTTAAAGTTCTTTAAGCCTTTTGTAATAATTTGTGAGTATCATGTTCTCTAGAATTTCTTGATTTCCCCTGGAACCATTGCTCTGTTCTTGGGGAATGTATTTTGATCTTCACATCTGTCATTTCTAAGTGTGCCCTACACCCTTTGAGGGGACGCCCCTTGCTTGCTGCCAACTTTGGTGCACATCGAGAGGTAGATGAGAGAGGTTGGCCTTTTTTTATTAATTGAAATATAACTGACATATAACATATTCATTTCGGGAGTACAACCTAATGACTTAATATTTGTATATATTGCAAAATGATCACCACAATAAATCTAGTTAACATCTGTCACCATACATAGTTATAATTTCTTCTTGTGATGAGAACTTTTAAGATCTAATCTCTGAGTAACTTTAAAATATACAATACAGTATTATTAACTATAGTCATCATGTTGTGTATCCCCAAGATTTATTTATTTTATAATTGGAGGTTTGTGCCTTTTGACCCCCTTTATCCATATCGCTCACCCTCCAACCCTCACCCCCCCCCCCACCTCTAGCAGCCACCAATCTATTCCCTCTATCTATGAACTCAGTTTTTGCCATTGTGGTTGCTATTTATATTCCACACATAAGTGAGATCATACAGTATTTGTCTTTCTGTGACTCATTTCATTTAGTATACTGCCCTCACGGTCTATCCATGTTATCACAAATGCCAGGAGTTCCTTCTTTTTTATGGATGATCAACACACACACACACACATACATACATACTACATTGTCTCTATCCATTCATCTGTTACTGAAAACCAAGTTCAGCTGTCCATCGCTTGAAAGGCCAATACTCAAGAGATGAGTTTTGATTAGAAAGGAATATGAGTTTTATTCAGGAGGCCAGCTACCTGGGGAGAAATAAACTCTTGTCCAAAAGCCAACTCCCAGGTTTCTGCCTAGCACAGAGGTATTTAAAGGGAGTTAAACAGTTAAGAGAATACAGTGGTCTATGACATTTCTTACTTACATGCAGACTCAATGATGTCAGCTACAGAGTTATCTCAGTATTTAGAGGTTGTGGAAGAAGTTCCAGTTTCTTGATTCCCAGGGGAGTGGGGGAGCTGCAAGGAGGTCTGGTTTCTTGGTACCCAGAGGTTGTGCAAGAGTACTTTGTTCTTTTTTTTTTTTTTTAATATTTTTTTAATGTTTATTTATTTTTGAGAGAGAGAGAGAGAGAGAGCAACAGAGCGAGAGCAGGGGCGGGGCAGATACAGAGGGGGACGCAGAATCCAAAGCAGGCTCTAGGCTCTGAGCTGTCAGCACAGAGCCCATTGCGGGGCTCGAACTCACGAAGTGTGAGATCATGACCTGAGCTGAAGTCAGACGCCCAACTGACTGAGCCACCCAGGCTCCCCAAGAGTACTTTGTTCTTTCTGCAAAGGAGGGCAAGATCCACAGATGACCAAAGGGAGGTCAATAATCACTGTGTGATCTTAAAAAAGAAAAACATTTTGCTAAAACATTGCTGGGCTAGTTGGAAAGCCAAGGTGGCTCCAAACATACTTGCTGGCCTCTGCAGGTGGGGAAAGTTCTTGGTCCTTCATCCCCCAAGGCCAGTGGTCGGCAAATCTCAAAAGAAACAAATTAATTCTGTTATAGATCAAGGGCCTTAGGTGGGCAAGCAAGAAGTGTGTTACCTTAACTCAAGTTAACTCTTAAGACTGGGTGGAGTTGTTATACATCTGTCTGTGGACACTTAGGTTGCTTCCATGTCTTGGCTATTTGCAAATAATGCTGCAATTAAACCTGGAGATGCACGTATCTTTTCGAGGAAGTTAGCCTTTGAAAGAATATATTTTTTAAGGTAATACAAAAGAACAGGAAATCCTCCTTGGTTGTTGGCAGCAAGCTGATAAAAAGCAGTTGTAAACCAAAAACAGGACCTTAACGTGAGAAGACATGATGCTTGGAAGAGAATAGGTTGGTGGGTGGAGGTATAAACAAGGGTCTGAAGCACGCTTCTCAAACTGTGATGTGCGTGTGAATCTCCTGGGGATCTTGTTCCAGATGCTGCTGCTGCTGCTCCACAGGTCACACTCTGAGTAGCAAGGGTGTAAGGAATAGAGCACACACGGCACGGAAATCTGGCAAATGAGGAAATCCACCGCCTTATTCAAAGTTTGTTTTAGAAAACACACGGTCATCGTTTGAGCAACTTTCTTTAATGCTGTCCACACTGAATTCTCTAGGCTTTGTGTGTTTGTTAGCTTGTTTTGCTTCAGAAGAGTAAGCAGCTGAAAACCTTCATGGTAACTCCAGAAAGGTTTCAGACTAGCTTTGCACAGTGGCAGTATCGTAGCCAATGAGGTTTATCCGAGGTGTGATTATTGCTAATAGAAAGGTTTCACACTTTGTATTTTAAAATCTGTTAATGCAACCAAAGAGCAGTTGACACAGATCGTATGTCAAATGGCTTAGAACAAAAGCAAGGAAACAGCCGCTACGTGTCTAGTCAGCGATAGACGTTTTGGTCCTACGAGGTTGATGTTCCATGGCATGTGAGAACAGTGTCCTCAACATTTTGACTTTGTTTTGTCCTTTTCAGGTTTGGGAAGTAGCTGCACCATACATAGAAAAATACAGAATGGAACATATTCCAGAATCCAGACCAGTTTCTCCAACGGCCTTTTCACTGGAATTCCTACATAAGAATTTCATCAAAATCCCAGAGTCTGGGGATCTTTAATGGGCTTTGTCATGGATTAGCAGATCAGATGGTACTTTAACAGCAAGTAGTATTATGCTGAGGAAAAGACCTGAGAACTTCCCTGGGTAGATCAACCCATTATTTTATTCCGTTCTTCTAAAACCTACTTTGGTTAGGCTGGTGACTGTATTAGTTGCTGACTGTAGCGCCGTGTTCTTGTTGACTTGGTTTGAGACATGGCAGCTGTTTTCAGATTATAGTTTTCTTTCTTTCTTAACGCTATCAACAGGCCACAGGCCACTTAACATTATTTGAACTCAAACAGTTCAAATGGTATCTGGAAACAGATTGATGGTATTCTTTTCCAAATGCATTAGACTTTTGTAAATCTTTTTTGTTTGTTTGTTTGTTTGACAAACTCTCCACTAGATAACTTTGATCGAATTACACTATAATATGATGGGTGTTCTTTAATAGGCCTTGATAAACAACTTGTTTTGAAGTCATAATTTGTCCTTAAGCTTCTCTTTCTTCTATTGATTGAATCATAGTGTAGTCAAGAGGTCAACAAGAGGTTTTGTGCAAAGGAGCTGAGGAATGATAAAGAGATTGCCATTGGAGTGGCCCTTAGTGATATTTATCAAATATCACTATATATCTCAAAAAAAATCTTAGATGCTTAAACTGGAGTTAGAGGTTAATATTACTACTTTCTTCCTATGTGTTAGTACTGTACTCACATTCCTATAGTACCCTTTGTTAAGGAACGTCCTGTCTCACAAATCAGGAATTTTATGTTCAAAGTTAGCCAACCCCTTCTCTGTAATGGTAATCATTAAAATGAGGAACTATTGACAAAGGTCGATGGGGCCTTGGATGTGTTACCCAGTCTGTTTTTTCCTCAAAAAATAAGATAAGGGATCTTCTGGGAAGGCTTAAGTAATCATCTGGATGAAGGATGGGTCAGATGACCTCTTGGCTTCCCAAGGTTAAGATCTGTGGGAAGATCTTAACTTTCCATTTTGCATCCATTTGTGCAAATATGTGCAAGGCACCCCAAGCGCAAGAGTCTGAAACCGTGGCTCTAAAAACCACAGGAGGCCAGGGAAAGAACAGACACACTTGCCAGCTTGCTTACTTGATTAAAGCCTAAAATGGGTCCAACAGTACCTTTCACAATAGAGTTTTCACTTTTTAGATTGCACCTGTCCATAGGAAAGGCAGAGACAGAAGTGAAAACTGTTGCCTACAGCAATTCAGTGACCAAAAAAATGTGCTGAGAACCTGTTTACTGAAATGTTGTTCTTGGCGTTGTTGTTTTAACATGCACGAGTAAGGTTTATTCATTCTTAGCCACTAACTGCAGCGGAGCCAGTATACCCAGCAGTCCGATGACGGCTCTTCACTCCAGTTTGGAGAGGGCTGGATTCCCACGAGCCACTTTCGTCTGCTGGGGCACTTTGTTATGGAGTTTTCGATACAGCTCTGTTAGCAACTGATTATCACACGCCTCCAAGAGAGTACAAGGTAAACACAGAATAAACTCAGTCTCAATTGACTTATGTTGTCACTACATTCTTAGATTTTTATAACAAAGTTTAGCACCTCTTTGGGGAAAGCCTATTCTAACTGCAGTTAATCGAGTTTCTGAAAGATTTCATCAATGAATGTTAACACAAAGTGTCTTTAGAAAGTGTAATTGATTCCTTATCCTTTCTCTTTCTCCCTGAGTAGCAGCAAGAGTTAATGGTACTGTGACTTCCTCCCCAGCAGGTCATCTGAGCTGCTTCACCTGTTGTCTCAGGGCAGCCAGAGCCCTAGGGCTTTTATGCCTCTACTTTGCCATACTTGCTAGTGTCCTTTCAGCCAAAGCAAGTCACATTCTCAAGCCCAAGTCAATCTGGAAGAATAATAGTCAATGGCATGGGCGTGTGATGTGCAGAACATTACTGTAACAATTTACCACTATACATGAAATCAAAAACATAACCTGAACAATTCAAGATACTTTTCACTTCTACTTTAAATTTTTTTTTTTTCAACGTTTTTAATTTATTTTTGGGACAGAGAGAGACAGAGCATGAACGGGGGAGGGGCAGAGAGAGAGGGAGACACAGAATCGGAAACAGGCTCCAGGCTACGAGCCATCAGCCCAGAGCCTGACGCGGGGCTCGAACTCACAGACCGCGAGATCGTGACCTGGCTGAAGTCGGACGCTTAACCGACTGTGCCACCCAGGCGCCCCTTCACTTCTACTTTAAACTTGAGTCTCATTTCTGGATCTGGTTACTGGATTATTATATTTTGATTAAACCTTCTAATTATGAATAGCATCATTTTGCATTTGGGGTGTTACTTTAGTTGAAGATATTAATTTATTAAATGTAAACGTTAAAAATATACCCAAAAAACAAAGCCAGGAAAAGAGTTGGAAGAAACGTGTTTCAGCGTACAGCATAGGCCTGGTGAGTCCACAAGATACCACATTTCCTTTGCTTGGTGATTAGTTCAAGAAATGGCTGAGGTTGCATTTGGGCCAATGAGACAGAGACAAGTTTTATTGGGGGTCTTGAGAAAGCATTCTCTCCTGAGAGCCACAGCAGTCAGGCTTTCTCATCCACCTATTTGACTTAAATGAGGAGGAAGCGTAGAACACCTAGGCCTGTTGACAGCCAGTCCAACCCACTGGGGAATCTGGCCTTGGGGTAACGCCAACACGGGATGACAAAGCAGAGAGGGAAGGAAGGAATCTGGGTCTTCAATGTTAAGGAGCTGCTGGAAAAAGCAGTCCTGGAGCCTGTCCTTCAGGTGAATTTCCAAAGGTGATCTAATATACTTCCTTATTTTATAAGCCAATTTTCATCCGATCTTGAAATCTGTAGCTGTTAAGCATCTTCCCTACCTCAGCTACTATTTCTGAGGTGCTGTGCTGGGGCTAAGGTACATCAATATTACATGTAGTCCTTTATTCGAAGACTTTCCATCTAGTTGGGGACATGAAAGGCCAATTAATGTGCCAAGTGTGTGTCCTAGAGGAAAGTACAATAACCACAACACCTTTGGATCATCAGGGAGGCTTCCTGGAAGAGGTAACTGAACTATGTTTTTGTTTTTTTTTTTTTAATTTTTTTTTTTTTAATTTTTTTTTTCAACATTTTTTATTTATTTTTGGGACAGAGAGAGACAGAGCATGAACGGGGGAGGGGCAGAGAGAGAGGGAGACACAGAATCGGAAACAGGCTCCAGGCTCCGAGCCATCAGCCCAGAGCCCGACGCGGGGCTCGAACTCACAGACCGCGAGATCGTGACCTGGCTGAAGTCGGACGCTTAACCGACTGCGCCACCCAGGCGCCCCTGAACTATGTTTTGAGTGATGGCAGTCAGAGGGAGAAGGGAGGAAAAAGAAGAAATGTAAGCTGAACATCAACGTCAGAAGACATTTATGCCAAGAAACCAATTCTACGTTTGGTCAATTTCAATCATTAAACAAAGGGTGACCAAGATGGCCCTGGTCTTTGCCCTCACAGCTTATAGCTTTAGGTAGGCAGTGGCCAGAGGATTAAACAAACAATAGCACTGTGCAAGCAGCAAGATGGAAAGGTTAGGAAGTAAGTAGATGCTAGGTCATTGAGAGCATGAGAACTCATGCTAATGTATGGTAGGGGAAGCAAAACTCTACCAGCACAGAACACCTCAGATGTGGAGGGTGGGTAAGCAAGCACGGATGGCTCATTGCTGGTTTCTACCAGTTGGGTGCCAGGCTCTTGATTCCTGCAGTAGCTGCAGTAGAATCACTTGGAAAACATGTGCCTTCGTATTTCAGAATAACTTCCCATCAGAAAAAAATCTCTCTCAGGGGCTGGCATTGAATTTATCCTTTTACTGCTTACTGTAATAAAGACCCAGATGCTCATGCTTTGGGGGCAGGGGGGATATCTGGCAAAACCAGTTTAAATTTTAAAAGTATTGTGTTTCACGAGTTCCTTTTAGAAGAATCAGCTCTTAATACACTTTGGCTTTGATTCTACTCTTTAATGTCAGTCTTACTGCCCTAATTGGGTTGTAAATTCCCTGAAGGCAGGGCCCAGTCTAGAGTCAGAATTTCAGAGATGGAGGGAATCCAACCTCTACAGATGAAGAGTTCAAGAAGAAATCAAAGCCCAGATGTTAAGTCCCAGATGTGTGTTCCTTCCAGCATACCATGTTGTCTCCTGTCTCCCACGGCATTTGGTGTGTGCACCCTCAATTCAGTGGGGGTGAAATTGTGCACGATGAGGCAAAAATTGGTTCTTGAGATGCAAAAGAACTTATATATTATGATGGTTTATGGTCTTCCAAGCTCAGCCCTATCTGACGAAATCTTACTCCTTAGGGAGAAATCTAATTTTGGGGGGTGGCCTGATAGTTTTAAAAGGCTGAGAAAAGAAACATTGGTCTAGCCCAGTGTGGAGCACAGAGCAGGCATCTTGACATCTTACTGGGCCACTGCAAGAGCTTTCCACTTCTAGCCCCGATACCTCCTACTCTATCCACCAAAAGGACTTGTTCAAGGTGTCTTGCCAGAATCCACGCATACAACAAATGTTTGAGTGCCTACTATGTACACTAAAACCAGATTAATTTTTTCTATAATATTCTTGTCCTGGTCCTAACTTGTTCAAAGATTTTCAGGGGCTTTTCCTGACTTTAAGAATGAGGTTCCTCCTAGTGAAGGTGACATTCAAAGCCCTGTGAAATCTGAGCCAGCCCTAGCTCCCCACAAGCCCTCTGCTCTATGAAAGCTCATCACCTATCTTCTGAACACTTCATAATGTTCTGTCTTGGAGCCTTTCTTTCTCATCAACATCCTTCCAACCCCCAAAGGTAAACATGGCAGCCCAGCTCCCCACCCAACCATGGAACTGTTTCTTTGGGTTTACTTTTACAATTTACTCCTCCATGAGCATCATTCTTTGGCATTAACTTAAGGAATTCATATGTTCTTTCCAATTCACAGAACATTTTCCTTATCACTGCCTTCCTGGGGTGGTCTACTTAGTATGTTTTAATAAGTCACTTTCACTGTGACTATCAGTATGTTTGTGTAGCCGTTCATTAATTCATTTCTTGATCACCTGCTATGAACCAGTCACCATACTAGATCCTGGGGCACGATAAGGTCCCTGCCCTCTGTTAACTTAACATTCTAAAGGGAAAGACAGTTAAAACCACAATGCTATTAAATCTATCATGGAGGATGGGTGCATGGTGGGGGTGTGGAGGGACTAGATTTACCACATAGAGAAGTGAGGGAAAGCAGTCCAGGCAGAGGGAACAGTGATGCAAGGCCTGGAACAGCAAAAGCAAACTGTGTTTTGAGGCACAGTGTGAAAGCCAGTGTCGCTAGGGGTCTAGACTGCAGTACTTTTCAGAACTTAATTACCGTACAAATAACCTGGGGGCTGGTTAAGACACAGATCCTGATTCAGCAGGTCTGGAGGGAAGCCAAAGTTCTCATTTCTAGCAGGATCCCAAGTTGCTAGGGCTTACAGGACACTGGCCCGGGAGGACTAAGGCGGTTCTGGGTGGGTATCCTCTTCTCTTTCATTTTAAAAAGACATTAATGCTATTTGTTTAAAGTGAATGCCTCCTAGAGGGAAAATAGGGTGCACTTCTCCTTCTTATTCCATAGGCGTAAAGATATACTTCTGTGCTAAACACACCTAGTCTTTAGTTTTGGCCTTTATATCTATCGCCTGCATCCCAAACTCCGACTGCTGAGCAGGTGCTTGGTCATTGGGGAGGCATCACCCACAGCAACCATCCATCTCCCACACCTCCTCAAACTCCTTCACCAAGCATATGAAGGACAATGCTCCAAAGACCCCATGCTATCAGGGAGCGACAGTAATGTGCAATGTTACCCATAACCTCCCAACAAGGGGTATTTTGGCTCAATATATATGGAATACAGTAAAGCCTCATTGATTCAGGCTTTATTAACCTGAAATGGGTGATAATTTGGTTAACATTTACTTCTCAAATCATTTATTCATAAATAGGACAAAGTTTAATAATGCAGTTGTGATTATAAGGATGATCAAACATTTAAAAAGATTTCAAGTTGGGGCACCTGGGTGGCTCAGTCGGTTGAGCATTTGACTCTTGATTTCAACTCAAGCCATGATCTCAGGGTTGTGGGATGGAGCCTGTGTCAGACTCCATACTGAGCCTGTGCTCGAAGGGTGCTTGAATCTCAGCCTGCTTGAGATTCTCGCTCTCCTCCTCCGCACCGCCCCCCCCCCCCACCGCCCCACTCCGGCTCATGCGCACTGGTGCACTCTCTCTTAAATAAAAAAAATAAATTAAAATAAATTAAAAAATTAAATATTTCAAGTAAACTCATAGGGCTTTAGAAACACCGATTTATATAGTCATCCACTATTTCTTTATGTGTAATTATGTAATTTGTTCATCTCCCAAATAGCTGCAATAGATAATACCACTGATCTACTTCCAGGGCTGGAAACAATAATAGTGACTGCAAAATTTATTGAGAGCTACAAAAATTTTGTTACACATTTGTAATGTGAACAATCAAAAACTTAAAAATGACTTTTAAAAGTCACATTAATGGATTTGGTCAAAATGCATCCTTTCGAGGAAGGCCCCTGTACCCATGTATAAAATGACAAGCCTTGAAATCTGTTGTGCAGCTCTATTGTTAGAATTGAGAAGAAATTAGAAATATAGGGACACCCTCCCATAGGAGACACTAATTCATTCAAAGAACATCTATAAAGACAAACTATGTGGGGAAAGGACTAGCCTATTTTTTTTTTATTTTTTTTTTAACGTTTATTTATTTTTGAGACAGAGAGAGACAGAGCATGAACGGGGGAGGGTCAGAGAGAGAGGGAGACACAGAATCTGAAACAGGCTCCAGGCTCTGAGCGGTCAGCACAGAGCCCGACGCGGGGCTCGAACTCACGGACCGCGAGATCATGACCTGAGCCGAAGTCGGAGGCTCAACCGACTGAGCCACCCAGGCGCCCCAGGACTAGCCTATTATAGAAGACTACACGTGCTTAGTTTGAGGCATATCACTTGGATTTCTCACCATCCCCTAATTTTCACTAAATGTAGTTTAAAAACTGAAACTTGAAAAGCAGAAATAAAATGGGATTTCCAAGCCATGTCTACCTAATTGCCAACCTGCTTTCCCCACAAAGGCATTCTGGTGATACTCCATCATATTAATCTTCAAAATATTTGTAACAAATCTCTGTGAGATGATTTAATGTTATAAGATTATGATCCAATTGATTTACCTATTTATATGTCCAGGTACACATGTTAAAAGAAAATAAATTTATCTCTTGGTTTTTTCAAGTGGATTAACAAAGCACTGAAATATATCTGACATCACCCTGGTAAATTACTATGGTATTTTAACTTTTACTGCAACTGCATTGACTTATACAGTCGAAGAGTCTTCTCTTTCCTTTCAGATCTTTCATTTTTTGTAGATGACTTTTCCTTTAGCTATAACATATTCAATTAATTCGTGATGGCCTCCAAACTGGTAAATCAAATGCTCCCATCTAGAAAGAAATCAAACGTACTTTAATGTATGCAAGCCAAAATTATCCCTTTGTCAATAAATGCTAATTTAAAAATACATTCTCTCAAAATTTCTTCATACTTTGTCATTGATATTTGGGCTTTTATAAAAAATAGATTACATGATAACCGGTCTACGACTTAAATACGGTTTAATGATGTTATTTAAGTATTTGATCTTAACATATTTGATCCTATTAAGTGATGTACAAAAAGTAACATCAGTATTATTTTCAATAGAGAGAGTGAGGAGTAGAATTACAGAGCCTCTTTCTTCTGTCGAACACGAAGTCCAAGGACTGCAATAGGCTGGCTAGGGTCAAGGAGCCATAGGATTAACAACTTTAAGACAGAAAAGTAAGACTCAGTTGTCACACTGGGGGCCCAATTAGCAGCAGGCTGTGGGTGAGTAACCAGGGGCGGGAAAACTTAAGCCTTTGGGGATCTGGTAGGAGTGAGAAGACGCCAGAGAGGTAATGAATCAGAACCAGGGTGACGAGCCAGAGCTGGGACATGCGTGCCCAGCACAAGCATCGGTCAGAACTCCAGCAGAAAAACTTGTGCTGGGGGGCACAAGTCCCAAGTCCAGGTCAACAGAACAAAAACCTGACGATCTATGAAAGATGTAAGACAGATGAAAACACTGGACAATCTGGTCTCCTCTGTGTGGTTTAGGATCTGTAGGCAGACTTTCTGGTTAGAAAGGGATGATGATAAAGGAGATTGGGGGGCATCCGAGCCTACACAGAGCCTGATGCTAATAATTAGCAGAAAAGGCATTTAATCCCAGTCTATATATTACAACGGGCATAAAAGAAACTAGTTCAGTTGGGAGAGCACTCACCTGGACGAATTGATGATAATGAGATCTCCCTGCTTACCAACTTCCAGAGATCCATGTGTGTGAGATTTTCCCAGCGCATAAGCTGCATTGATAGTGGCAGCCGCC
This sequence comes from Panthera pardus, assembly GCF_024362965.1. Classification (NCBI taxonomy): domain Eukaryota; kingdom Metazoa; phylum Chordata; class Mammalia; order Carnivora; family Felidae; genus Panthera; species Panthera pardus. Next base: position 24,856,427 of record NW_026526991.1, read on the forward strand.
AAGGCCTCAGGCATGGACATTCTCATGTTCACACAGGCCAGATGCATGACCATTGGCTAAGGCAAGAAAGAACAGTGTTAGAGGAAAGTAACAAAATGGCAACTTCTACCTGGACATTTCTCAACGCAGCACAACCAATAATGGAAATTAAATATATAGGAGGAACTGGCTAAACTAGTATGAGAAAAGTTATAATTCACATGTAAAGATTCTTATGCTTTGGAGAAGATCCCTTTATTAATACAGATTTCCCACCCCCACCTCCGCCACGTATGGAGTATTTATTCACAACTTTTCAAGACCACTAAGCTCCCCTCCACACTCACTCACTAAAACTTCTTTGAGCTTGTGCTAACCTCCAACACAGGAATAAGCTATTGTCAAACCACAACGCCCAAGGCGGAATCAAAAAATTATGCAGGTAGAACTTTCTCTCCCCTCTCTATGCCTGGAGGCATTTATGTGGGGCAGAAATATCCAATTATTCTGTCGTCTACACTTTTTTTCTTGTTTCACAGGAAAACATTTTTTAGATCTTTGGAACATTTTAGCAGTTAGTGAACTAGTTTTAAATTATTTATACACTTGGTGGAAGACTGATTCTCTGCTCAGAAAGACACATTAAAAATAATTACCATTGAAAGGCAATATGCGTTAGGGTTGAAATCACTGCCCAGAGCAACGATTACCCCTTCATCTAACATCTTCCTAGCCCGAGGTTGCTTCAGTCTAAGACAAGAGGGAAAAAAAAAAAAAAAAAAAAAAAAAAAGATGTCAGTCTCTGGAAGTGGAGCTTCTGCAGACTAGATGTTCAGAATGGAAGCAGACTTAAGATATCCAACCCCTCTGTGTTCTGGAAGAAGAAACAGAAACTCAAGGTTAAGTGATTAATGGTGATGTGGAAGCCTAGGACTTCTGACTTTTATCATTCTGCTTTTGAAATGACTTGGCTATGCTTAACTTCTTTAATTTGGGAGTGTTCATTTTGGCAATTTTTTGAATGTTTATTTATTCACTTAGAGAGAGAGAGAGAAAGAAAGAGAGAGAGGGAGCACACATGCATGCAAGCAGGGGAGGGGCAGAGAGAGAGAATCCCAATCAGCCTCCACGCTGTTAGCACAGAGCCGCTAGATGGGGATCGAATTCACGAACCCCTGAGATCGTGACCTGAGCTGAGATCAAGAGGCGGCACTTAAACTGAGCCACCCAGGTGCCCCTATTTTGGCAATCTTTATATACACCCAGAGATTCCTGCTAAGGAAGAAAAATACAACTTAAATTTTTTCAAATGTAACAAACTTTTTTTTGACTCCCAAATATAAACAATGAAGTTTTAAAAAATGTTATTTCTATTAACTTCAATTTTGCAATTTTTTATTCATATTTCTCTCCCTCCTTGTGCAGGGGGTGGGGGGAAGGGTCTCGAACATTTTTTGTGGCCCTTTAAAATCCTGAAGGCCCAAGAATCTAATAGGTAAAATATTTGTGCTTCTTCCTAGGGTACATGTCTCCCTGACCTCCTTGGCACGATATTATTTATTCTTCAGGACATGACACAAAAGTTATGTCAGAGATAAACAGAGCCAAACACTAGTTAAAATGCTGAAGACAAACTGTATTCAGTAATAACAATTGCAGAAGGGAAAAGAGTCCTATGTGGACTGGACTGTTTTGATCTGTGCAGTGCTAACTGGGTGTTTTAAGAAAGAACGAGGAGATCAGGAGGAAAAAGGGGCAGAGGGAGTTGAGTAGAGTCAGGGAAGTGAAAATTTTCTAAAAGCACGAGAGATGGGCCAGTATGATCTGCGTTTGTTCACGGGCACTGGTTTGTTCTCTGGAGGAGAAACAAACTTCACTACCTTTACAAAAAGAGGGAGGGGCATAAGCTGGTGCAGTGTACCCACCAGGCTGGGAACTAGGGACAGAGTTGTCTTCCAGAATGTTTGCCTTTTGAAGAGAGGGCTCTAAGGTCCTTGAGGAGACAATCCTGCTTGGGTGGTGGAAGATTTATATCTCAAAGGAGCAGAGAAAGGGGCACCTGCATGGCTCAGTCAGTTGAACGTCCGACTTCGGCTCAAGTCATGATCTCATGGTTGGTGAGTTTGAGCCCCACGTCGGGCTCTGTACTGACAGCTCGGAGCCTGGAGCCTGCTTTGGATTCTGTGTCTCCCTCTCTCTCTGTTCCTCCCTGCTTGCTCTCTCTCTCTCTCTCTCTCTCTCTCTCTCTCAAAAATAAATAAAGATTAAAAAAAATTTTTAATTAAAAAAAAAAGGAGCAGAGAAAGAATTTACAATTGCAAGCTTTGTAAAGTTACTGCTGTAAGAGGAAGTCCAGGGGTCCAGCTTCCTGTCGCCTGGTTTTGTTGGGACAAACACTTAATTCCCCTGTCAGGCTGGGCTTTCTCAGGCAGGCACTTTATTAAGGGGCACGGGTCATCCTAGGGATGCAGTCTTGAGCTATCAGACTCTACGCTAGTATTTACTCAGGCTCACAGTGTCGGGGGGAGGAAGACAGACAAAATCGGTTGTGCTGAGAGTCTACAGGTTTTACTGGCCAAGACTGAGGTCCTTGAAACATTCACAGTCTATGACTGACAATTTGCAGGACGACCTGGGATAATGTTCCTCAACTAGGATAATATATGAGAGGAGGTGGGTGAAGCAGAGATAAGGGTGAGGAAAGGTAGAGCTTAAAATTTCCCCACGGTTCATTCTGATGGCCTCCCCTCCCCTTCCAGAAATACTTCAGGAGGTAAAAAAAGAAAAAAAGAAAAAGCAAAAGTGAGGCTGTAGAAGTCTCAAGGGAGTGCCAGAAAAACTAAGGTGAATGTATCCGGAATAAATTTAAACAGTACACACAAAGATGCATAAAATAATGATTACAGCAAGTCCTTGAGTAGCGTAAGGCAACTGTTACTCTGGAAATGAGAGTCAAGAGAATTCAGGGCAGGGGCACCGGGGTGGCTCAGTTGGTTGAGCGTCTGACCTCGGTTCAGTTCATGATCTCATGGCTCATGAGTTCAAGCCTCACATCAAGCTCTCTGCTGTCAGCACAGAGCCCGCTTCAGATCCTCTGTCCCCATCTCTCTCTGCCCCTATCCTGCTTGTGCACATTCTCTCCCCACCCCCTCCCTCTCTCTCAAAAATAAACAAACATTTGGAGAGAAAAAAAGAGAGAGAATTATGGCATCCCCCTCTCTCTCCACCCCCCTCCCCCACTTGTGCGCTCTCTCTCTCTCTCTCTCTCTCTCTCTCTCTGTCTCTCTCTCTCTCTCAAAATAAATAAGCATATAGAGGGGGAAAAAAAAGGAGGGAGAATTCAGGGCATGGCAGGGAGCCCTGCAAATTGCTCCTGTTGGAGAGATCAGAAAAATTCCAGAACAGAGAAGCCAGAGAGAAAAGTGTGGCCTTGTCTGTGATTCTTCCTGTTGTCCAAACTGCGTGACCAACCCATCTTGCGGTGACCACAGATGGCAGCCCCCTCTGGCAGCGGGACAAAGCTCTGACTTTTATTGCTGAGCTGCCCTTCATACTTCAAGTGTCAGAGTTTCGTTCCATCTTAAGAGATTCAAAGTGAGTTAAAAGTGTTCCTTGGTTGATGGAAAATTAACCAGATTAAGTATTGATTGATGACTTCGGTTGATGATTGCTGAGACTTGCTGTAAATGCCAAGATACCAAGGACGGTTACTGATTGATATTTCCTGGTCGTAATCTACATTATGTCTACTCTTTACATTAAGAGAATAGTAATAATAAGAGAAATGTATAATATTAACATATGTGTATAAATCATACTGTATTTGAGAAAAGCACTGCAATATTCCTTTCTTCTCTCTTATAAAGGTTACTCAAAGCCTGGCTTTTCAATCGCTAAGGCCGAGTGTCCCAATCCCAGCACAGTTCATATTGTGGCTGGGTAATTCTTGGGCAGGACCACTCTCTGTGATGGGAGGCTGCTCTGTGCACTGTGGGGATGTTTAGGTGCATCCCTGGCCTCTACTCACTAGATGCCAGCAGCGCCCCCTAGTCATGACAACAAAAACTGCCTCCAGACACGGTCCAATGTCCAAAACGGCAGTCATGAAGATGAACTATGGACTAGGTGCATTCAATCCATAGAGGGCAAACAGCAAAATTCCTGGGAAGATTTCACAAAATATACTTAGACATCTCCTTTTTCCTCCCACCTCCGGGATTTGTGAAGATTGTGGTACCTACTTGCATCCTCTTAGAAAACAGCTCCTTCACATTCTGAATATTGCTAAATATCTCTAACATCTTATGCATGTTTTTTAAGTAGAAAGTCCATTACATTGTTTTCTAATGATAAAAGTGATGCATGATTTTTAATTGGAAAATCCCAAAAAGGAGGGAAAAAAAGAATGAGAAAGCTCCACTCTTCCCAATAATCCCACCACTCAAACGCCATTTGGGTCCAAGCTCTTTCCTCAGAATAATGCATCTCTGTACATGACTCCAGAATTGGCATCTCCCATGGGCTCAGTTTTCCTGATCTGCATTTTTCAGGAATTTGGAAGGGCAATGAAATACTATTTAGGCATCTCGGTCTGCATCCTCAAAGCTTGCACGGGCAGCTCACCTCAGCATGTAGGCGGTGGTGGGCAGGAGGACAGCGGAGCTCCTGGACGTTGCCATGGCAGCGATGCCTTCATCGCTCACTTCTTCCAGGTGACTGATCGCCTGAGCTCCCAGCTCAGCTCCCAGCTAAGCAGAATGGGCAGAGAGAGAAAGGTTTCACCACCAACAACAATAATCAACAAAGTGCCAGAACATTGTTTTCCCTGCAAAAATAAACAGCACTCTATTATGAAAATTTCTTGGCAACTGCCTCTTGAAAACAGAAGCCCCCAAAAGGGTAAAGGCTTTGTCAAGGACATTCACTTGAAAATGAGCTAGTGTGCTACTTTAAAAACTATTCTTAAACATAAGGGCTTACTGATATTCTTCAGGCATTTGCTAAAAAAGAAAACTTCATGAATCTTATGGATCAGAATAGAACATTGAGTGACATTGGTAATAAAATCTGATTCTTTTAGCATCATAAAAACACCATAAAGAAAGGTATATTGGATTGCATTGCACTCAGTGAAAAGAGATCAATTAAGAAAACAAACTTTAAAAATGGAATTGTATGTATAATTCGAGAATATCTACTTGAGCTTGATGTCTCTCCAGGTGAAAAGTCTGGGCTTGATTGTCAGAGGAATACCAAGAGGAGGTAATCTTATAGTAATAATGAGAACATGGCATTAAAGTGGGTTTCTTCTCAGCTTGACATATCCCCCCCCCTTACACACACACACACACACACACACACACACACACACACTGCCCCAGTCTGAAAGGTGATATGGTAAGCACTCCAAGGCAAGGAAAGTAGACTAATTTTTGACATTACACCATGGCCCAGGGAGGCAGCGATGCCCACACCAGGGCAGGAAAGAGCCGGCCCCACATCAGTAGGAGCTCAGGTCTAATAACATTTTGGTTTGGGCTTCTGGAGAGTCCAATGTTCCATAGACAGACTTTGCTCCCCAGGGGGAGTTTCTTTCCAACTTTGGAATCACCTTCACTTTTCCAAACTTGATTTGTTCATCCTGGATACTGACCTCTATTGATTTAACTGGCCAGTCACTCTCTATGACCAAGAGTATCTTGTTGACCACCTAGTTCACATTCATTCAACATTCAACAAATATTTACTCTCTAAAGGCCATCTGTATGCCAGGTATTGTGCTAACCCCCAGGGATAGGGCTGTGAAGGTGTGGGTACAGTCCTCAGTGTGTTTACGGTCCAGTAGGGATCACAGAGGCAATTTGAACACAGTGGGACAAGCATACGGAGGGACTATAACCCATTTTTGGAGAGCTCTGGGAAGGGTCCCAGAGAAGTGGTAGCTAAGATGAAACATGGAGGGGAGTTAGAGTGAGCCAGACAAAGGACACTCAGATTAGAGAAAGCATATCCAGAGGCATGGGGTATTAGGTATACTAAAACTATTTACTGTGGTTGGCTCATGGTAAAGAGGGCAGAGAAAGGGGAAGATGGGAGGTGAGCGAGAGCTGGATCCTGGTAAGTCTACATGTGCTGAGTTTGGGATTCATCCTGCCAGCACTCGTGAGCCTTGCAGGGGTTTTCAGCAACAGAGAGGAAAATACGATGCACTGTAGGGAATGGATTAAAGGAATGAATTGAAGTGCAGGAAGTGTGGATGCAAGGAGAAAAGCTGTTGCGGGAGCTGAGAGCTGATGGTGGTTTGAACCAGGCAGTAGGGTGAAGAGAAGTAAACCGAGAGATATTCAGGAAATAAACTGGGAGCTTTTGCAGATTGGTTGAAATGTGACAGGTAAGGTGGGGAGGAGACCAAGTGATGTCCAATTTTTTGGCTTAGGCAATACATAGGTAAATGGGGTCATCCACTGGGCAGGAAACACGGGACAAGATTTGGAAGTGATATTAAGAGATCACATTACATGTGCTGTCGTTGAGACACATGTGGAGTATCCACATCTGTATTTTTGCCCCAACGGCAGTTATTTATTTTGCTCCAGGGTTTAAAGGAGTGACATCTAGATTCACAACTGAGGGAATTTTGTCTGTTTTATTCACTGCTGAATTCTCAGTGCCTAGGACAGTGCCTGGCACACACTCAAATATTTGTTAAAAGCATGAATAAATGAATCTGAGCAAGACATGCAGATCAGAAAATCATCCGGTGACTACTAATGGGGCACTCCACCAACATTCACCTGGAGGCTGCCACAGAAAACCCCTGGAAGCCACATGTGAACTTTGTAGACTCTGCCAGTGTAGCTTTGTGTTCCAACCAAGCTATGTTCTGAATTTGATAAACAAGATCACAAAGGTACTTCTCTTCCTACTAATACCACCAGCAGGTGATAATAAAAGTAAATGGCCGGCAAAAAAGTAAATTTCTAATAGAGGTCAGCGATTCCAAGTCTCAACCAGACCGGCCCTCGCATTGTTCAAACGAGTTCTCCCATTCTCTATCTTTTCGAAAGGCTATTCCTAACTCTGAACAAACTAAGGAAGTTTTCCACCGCACGAGTCTTGACAAAGGAAAAGCCAAAGGTCAACCACACCTCAGCAGCCTTCATAGGATGGAGTTCATCCCCATGAAAGTTAATCTGTAATCCTAGATCTTTTCCACTTTGAAGAATCCTTCTGGTGGAATTGAGATCAAAGACGCCTTTCTCACAGAACACATCTATATTGTCCACGTGTATTTCCCCACGACTGCCAAGCTCCTTCAGCTTTGGGAGGTGGTTATTGATGATTTCATCAGCAGCTTCTGTAGCAGTCTTTCCTCTGAGGGAAGAAAATGAGATTACATGGGAAAAACAATTTTTTTAATTGAAGAAAGGCTTTTCTGGCACTTGAAGAACCTGACAAACTGTAGGCAAATGACCCTAAGATAGAGAAATAATTAAAGCTATAACTCAGGAGTCTTAACAATTGGGCTATAGCAGGGATATTGACGAGATTTCTGTACACACAGACCCTGGACACAGAGACTCAAATGGCTCATCCATTCTGGTTCAGCCATGTTGCCTTTGAGAATGCCAGCAAGGCTCCCTGCCTGAGAAACTAAACACTCTTTTCGAAGACACTTAGAGAGCATCCTGGATGCTTCCCTGACAAGCACCTGCAGGGCCCCCTACCTGGGCCCTAGCAATCACTCTGCCATTTTCTTCTTCCACACTATTTCTAGAAGCATCAGCCTAAGGCTTCCTATCTCACCATTTGGAACCACGAGGAAAGAGGATCATGAGAGGCCCTGAACTTCTAAGATTCTGAAATAGTTATATATTAGAAAGGGCTGGGCTTCTGAAGTCAGACAGACACAGAGCTCTACTATTTGCTGGCTACACAACTTTGGACATGCTATTTAGCCGTCATTTGGCATACTCTGAGGCTCAGGCTGTATGTATCTTTGGGGATCAAGATGTAGACCTCAGAGACTCATTAGCAGATGGAGAACATTCCGTAAAACTTTAGCACTATATGGGGTACCTGGGTGGCTTAGTTGGTTAAGCGTCTGACTTTGTCTCAGGTCATCATCTCACAGTCTGTGGGTTCGAGCCCCTTATCGGGCTCTGTGCTGACAGCTCAGAGCCTGGAGCCTGATTCAGATTCTGTGTCTCCCTCTCTCTCTGCCCCTCCTCTGCTCACTCTCTGTCTCTCAAAAGAGAATAAAAAAACATTTAAAAAATTTTTACACTTTAGCCCTATATTTGGAACATAAAAGTCTCTTGTTCCACAAAAACCATTTTGGTAGGAAGACAGAGGTGGACCATGAGGAGACAGGCACTTACGTATATTGTTTCCAATTCTCAAGACAATCATATAGATAGTGTGTTCTCTCACTGCTTTACCAATTCTCAAAAGAGTTAAGTGATGCCCTCAAAATCACCCAGTGGGAAAGTAGCCAAGCTGGATTCAAACCCAGGTCTGGTATGGCTCCAAAGCCTGAGACTTCTCTACCATGTTACACTGCCTTTCATCCACCTTATGTTCCATTTGGGGAAAAATTAAAAATCCATTTTCTGTAGACAGATGTCCCAAAAGTTTTAGTGCAGTTTTAAGCTTTAATAATAACCTCAGAAGTAGAAATGCTAAACACATACAAAAGCATCATTGGAAATATTAAGTATTTATGTTTCAACTTAATTAGTTCTGTGAATTTTAAATAATAAATTTAATGTTAATTTTTAAATTTTCTCTGATTAAAAATGATAAACCAAAAATTCACATTAAACTTGTTTTTCAAATACACAAAAGTGAATAAATGTAAAAATATATAAATTATTAAACTTTCAAATAATTTCTGTAAGCCTGTGGCACTTATGTATCTACATTATCAAAACTCAAAACTGCACTAAGACTTTGCCCTGTTAATTGTCAAGTCCTGGATTTCTTTGGACCTTTTAGTTCTAGAACTGCGGGCTTTTGGGTCTAGAAATTTCAGGACAGATAAAGTACGAAGGCAGAAAGGGGCATAATTCTCCCATATAGGAGAAACTTTTTGGATAAAGGTAAAGCTAAAAAAACATTTACAACAAGAAAACATGTTTGGTGCTAAACAAGTAAACAGATGAACAAAATTAAAAACCATTCTGAGTCTTCTTGCCTTACAGATGTGATCTATCTCCTACAGAGTGTTTCTCTGAATCTGTAATGTGTGATTATGCTGTCACGGGCAACTATTTACAGTAGCATCTGTCATTTTAAAGGATCTATAAGGGTTGGGGGGCATTGCTTTTTGTTAACTGAAAGAGTTTTGAACATGTCTTCCTCCTTCATCATTAAGGGACTAGCAAACTGATAGGTCCGGTGGGGATCGCCTTCCTAAAACCACCAGCATGAGATGTCTATTAGAATCAGAACACCTCTCTAATGTCTTCTACCGGACTCTTCTGCAAGAACTAAAGCGTGGATTCACCTCCACTCCCATGAGAATGTATCCCCACTGAGGCACCACCTGCCCCCTTCCTTCTCTGTTGTCAATGCCCCAAATCAAAGCTGGGTGCCCCAGGTTGAGGTTACTTTGGCACTGAGTGAGCCCCGCAGTAAGTGGCCGAGATCCCGATGGGCCCCTGGCGCCGAGCGCGCTCAATCACACGCAGCATCTTGAGCTCCGTCTCCAGGTTGAGGCCGTATCCGCTCTTGCACTCCACCAGTGTGGTGCCCGCCCTCATCATGCACTGCAACCGCTGCTGAAAGGAGCAGAATAGCTCCTCCTCCGAGGCTTGGCGCGTGTGCTCCACAGTGAAGTTGATGCCTCCTCCAGCCTGGTGAATTTCCATGTACGTGGCTCCTGCCAACTGAACACAGGGCTCACCCTTAGGCCGGGCACAGGCACGAGGTTGCAGGCAGGTCCACAGAGCCTACCTCCAGGGGTGATATTCAAAATAATTTAACAACTGATATGTCAGGGACACCGGCAGATGGGAAAGGATGCTGGGACACATAGCCGTGGAAGCCCCTACTCTGCCCGGGTGATGGAGGGGCCGAAGGAACATGGGTACCTCAGGAAGGACTGGGGTGGCAGAAATGGGAGATGTGGTGGGGAGCACTTCCAATCTCAGGCAGCAGCAACAATTTACCAACCAGCCCACGAGTATTTCAGTATTTTAATAACCCAGTTGGCCCCAATGTGTGCCAGCTAAGACTCTGTCTATCTGTAGCATCTATGGATGAGAAAACAAAGCTTAGACAATTTGGGAACCCCACTGCAGCTATTCCAAACATCTACTAAAGAGACCCAGGGGGGTTTCCACCTCTCAGTATCTGGCCACTAGAGTTTGGGGCCTGACCTCTGTGACTCAAGCAGAGAAGCTCTTCCTGGGATCCCACTGGGCTCCAGTTACTCTAGGCAGCAAGAAGTGTGGTGCAAACAAAGTATGCCAACCTGGGATCCCCCTGTCAGAGTTTTTCATCTGGGTTCTGCCATGGCGAGCTGGTGAACTCACTCAACAGCCATCCCTTTTCTGGGCCTCACGTTCCCCATCTATGTAATGAGATGTTTGGACTGCAAATCTCTAGGATTGTTTTTTTGGCTCTGAAATTCTGTGCTTTAATAAAGAAGTCTTAAAAACAGCTCTAGTGTGTGGGGCGCCTGGGTGGCTCAGTCGGTTAGGCGTCCAACTTTGGCTCAGGTCATGATCTCACGGTTTGTGAGTTCAATCCCTGCATCAGGCTCACTGCTGTCAGCACAGAGCCTGCTTTGGATCCTCTGTCCCCCTCTCTCTCTGCTCCTTCCCTGCTGGTTCTGTCTCTCTCTCTCTCTCAAAAGCAAAACTGAAACAAAACAAAAACAGCTCTTATGTGTTGAAGAAGGTACACAATATCTGAAGAAATTTCTTAGCTGTTAGGATGTACACTTAAAAACCAATGTGAAGAAAAGAGATGGAAGAACCTTAAATGCATACTGTTAAGTGAAAGAAGCCAGTCTGAAAAGGCTACATACTATATGATTCCAACTATATGATATTCTGGAAAAGGCAACACTAAGGAAACAGTAAAAAGATCAGTGACTATTGGCTCTCAGGGGTTGGCGGGGAAAGGGATGAATAGGCAGAGCACAGAGAAACTTTAGGGCAGTGAAACCCCTCTGTATGATACTATAAGGGTGGTTACGTGTCATTACACATTTGTCCAAACTCATAGAACATGCAGCACCATGAGAGAACACTAGTAACTATGGACTCTGCATAATAATGATGCGTCAGTGTAGGCTCATCAATTGTAACAAAGGTACCACTCTGGTGGGGGATGTTGATAATGGGGCAGGCTGTGCATGTATGGGGTCAGGACGTATATGGGAAATCTTTGTACCTCCCACTCAATTTTGCCATGAACCCAAAACTTCTCTAAAAAATAAAATCTATTAGAAAGAAACAATGTGAAAATGGTTCCAACCAGGGATGTGAGGGCTGACCACGGCTAATTAATGAGTTGTGACACAGAAGACACCTTCTATTTCTTAATAAGTCTCATTTTTCAGGGAAAAAAAATACAAGACTTATTTTATTTTTTATGATTAGCAATATATTTTTCCAAGTTGGAACCAATGAATGGTGAATTTCAAACTGTTTCCTGGAGCCCCTCCAAAGGCTAGTAGGGGTGGAGAGGTGAAATGGGGGAAGGGAAAGAGAGGAGAAACTAGTAGAAAAAGGCAGCCCAGCTCTGTTTTAAAAGGAGGAGTCTAAAACAAACAAACAAAAAACACACATACATACATACATACATAAGGATTCTACAGCTAAAAATTTTTGAAAACTATCATACCTAAAGATTGCTGGCCCTATGCATAGTATAAAGATTTGGACAGTTATAAGTCAGTTTTGTTGTAATTTATTTTCCATAGTCCAGGTCAGTAAAAAATATCCATTAAAAAGAAATGTAGACATATGTTGTTGCAAAGCTTGATAGCCTAACCACTCTTTAGAAAAAGACGTGTCTGTATTTGTGCCTTATTTTGATGTGCCATCATTTACTGCAGTTACCTTCATTGCAAACTCGTGAACTCTTTCACCAGCCCAGACTGGATGTGTGTGTGCATCCACCAAACCTGTAACCAATAAATCAAATCATTTTTAAATCTGAGAAATAGAAAGCCCTTAGATAGTAGGCAGACTATCTCGAACCACTCTTGGGAAAGCAGGTGATGGCCAGCCATCTTGGAGGATGATGGAGGAAGAAGAATTTGTATGGTTTCCTCCACCAAGAGGAAGGAAGCCTCTCTGCATGGCCGGTCTAGAAGCCTCTAATGGAGGAGGGTGACTCAGCATGACGAGTATATCCAATAAAGAAACACAGCTTCTTCTGCCCACTAAGCCCATGCTCACTAAGCATCCTGTTTTAAAACAGGATGTCATAGCTATTAGTTCAGCAAAACCAAGGACTGTATCACCAAGGAATAACGTGGGTGTGAAAACAGAATACAATCCCTCCCAACTTTGAGAAGGAAAAATATGAAATCAGAAATATGAATCTTTCTTCAAAAAAAGAAATGTAGGGGCGCCTGGGTGGCTCAGTCGGTTGAGCGTCCGACTTCGGCTCAGGTCATGATCTCACGGTCTGTGGTCCGAGCCCCGCCTCAGGCTCTGTGCTGACAGCTCAGAGTCTGGAGCCTGCTTCAGATTCTGTGTCCCCCTCTCTCTCCGCCCCAACCCTGCTTGTGCTCTGTCTCTGTCTTTCAAAAATGAATAAACATAAAAAAAATTTTTTTAAATAAAAAAAAAAGAAATGTAGCTTAACTGAAGAGAAACTATAAAGCAATCATTTGGATTGTTTGTTTATCCAGGTCTAACTCAGTAAAGTGTGTCTTTCCAGAATATTTTGAATACCTTGTGGATTAAAAGTCTCATTCATAAATAGTTCTGATTGGACTAAAATCAAGAATCTCTATTCAGATTGCGTTCTACTATTTTCTGCTTGTTTTCATAAGGTTTCACTCTGACTTTAGTTCCTGACTCCCAAGAGCCAGAAGGTAGAAGTTCTATCAGGTATACATAGTATACATTTTTAAAATGTAAATTTTAGCCTCTATGTTTTGTATAGAACTCAAAATTTGTGAAACTTGCTTCAGATGATTTCATGAAGCCATAGAACATTATGTAGGAGATGATGGTTAACAAACTGATTTTGTTGTCAATCATTAAAGATTTAAATAAACTTCAGTGAAATCTCTAAGGATCCCCCCCCCCCCCACACACACACACACACTTTTCTGCCTAGAGATGTGTTGTTTCACACTCTCTGTAAATTTAGAGTATATTCTGGTATTAGAAACAGCAGTTTGCCCTATCTGCCTCCCATATGAAATAGACTAGTAAAGTTCTTCCAACAGCCTTTGAACCTAAACACACCACAGCTGGTTTCTCTCTAGCATGTGAGTGGGAAGAAGTGAAGTGAATGAATGTTTGATTCCCAGCTTGCCCTTTACCTGTCCAGCAATCTTGGGTAAGATATTTCATCCCTAAACTGGAGCTTTCTAATGTGTAACATATAGATAATGATACTTTACAGGGCAGTCGTAAGGATTCAAGATGAAAACATGTTTGTAAAGCAGCTTAGACATTCAATAGTAGAAATTCAATGCACAGTAGCTATTATATTTTAGTATTATTTTGAGACCCTATTTAAAACAAGCTGCTACTCTTCTTTATGTTACTAAAACCGGATGCAGGGCTTTACTGAAAAAGAGGTTAATACCTGGCAAGATGCATTTCCCAGAACAGTCAATTCTTTCTTCAAACGTTTCTTCAGAAAACAGTGTTTGGATAGCATCAGCCCGACCAATGGCTTTTATAAACCCATCCCTGAATAAAAATCAAGAAATAATTACTAAAGTTTGGGGAAATACTGTGGAAAAGCTGACTAATGATTTAAACTATGTTGCCCATGTGTTTTGGTATCAGTCAACATTTGTTGTATTTCCTACTTGCATCTGTGTCTTTGAAAAAAAAAAAAAAAAAAGACTCTAGCCACATGCAAGGCAAAAAGCCAAATCATGTGTACAGAGATTGCCAGTTGTCTGGTAAGATCAGTGTTCCCTTTCCCCCACAGCGCTAGATTCCTAAATTTTAGCTGAACACATGACCACCCAGAATGAAGACTACATTTATGGGTTTCTCATCAGCCGGGTGTGGCCCATGTGACTAAATTGTAACCAAAACGATTTTTTTTCTCATCCTATTTCCTACTATCTGGAAGGTGGACACCATAAGGAGAGGCGGAGCAGCCATCTTGGGTGATGAAGTGAGTGAGAAAGAGGGTTGTGCACAGGAGAGCAAGATACTAGGGCCTCTGGATTCTAGAGAGTACGGCCATCAATTAGCTCTGGATTCCTACCTCTGTGCGGTTCTGTTATGCTTTTAACTAATTTTTAGCAATAACACTGGGAATGTTGTTTGTTTTTTTTTTTTATCACTTTGTTAATTAAAAATAAAACACACAGTCCCTAAAAGCTGGACTCTTACACAACCCTAAGCAGCCTCAGATAAGGGCCCAGCCCATCTTGCGCAATCGCGATGCCGTGGCGCTCTCCAATTCAAACAGGCATCCAAACTCCATTCCCACTGCAGGCTCACCCTCCCAAACTTTGGCTCTTCTTTTACTCACGTCATTGCAGGAAGCACAGAAGCTTAGTGAAAACTGAAAATGTCCCCTTTTTTTGGTAGCTGAATCTTAACTTCCTATCACCCCAAACCATCACTATCTGAACGTCTTCCGTGGTGCTCAAGCTTTAGTGTACAAAGGGCTGGAGAGTGTTTTGTAAAAACTTAAAGTCCCAGAACTCCACCGCAGAGATGCAGATTCCAAAGATCTGGAGATAGGGGGCAGGGAGGGCGTGGGGTTCAGCTTGAGAGCGTTTTTTCACCAAACGGCAACCGGAAGCTGTCACACAAGGTAGGTAGCAACAGGTGCCTAAAAGACAGGCCTGCAATGGCTCTCTGGATGCCGGAAAGCTTTTTTTTCCCCGGTTGCCTCCAGAGCGCACAAGTTAGGGAAAGGGGGCCAAGCCGGTCCCCCCAGCGCGCGGCCACTTACGTGCCCACCACCAGGCTGGCGCCCTCCAGCACGGCCAGGCTGTGCAGCGCGTCCCGCGCCAGGAAGCGCTCGCCGCGGGCGCACACCATCACCACTTGCTGCGCGTTCTCCAGCAGGAGGCGGTGGCCGCCCGCCATGTCGCCGCGCGCCGCGGGTCTCCAGGTGGCCGCGGAGCTCGTGCGGCTGGCTAGCCGGCGGAGGAGGGTGCGGGTGGGCGGGCCGCGCCCGGGGCAGGGAGGGTGGAGCCGGGGCGGGCGCTCTAAGCCACCGCCTTCCCAATCCGCTGGGAACGCGCGCCTTCCCCCCACCCCCAGACCGTCGCAGCTGCAGTGCCTGTGCCAACAACCCGAATGAGGATTAGTAATAAATGTTATCATGGAATCTCTTGTGTTTTTTTGGTCGCCCTCTTATTTTCCGAGTAAATGTGGAGACTGTTGTCCCTATTCTCCAGATTAGGAAACTGAAGCTGGGTCACCGGGAGAGAGAAGGGTGGGCTTCGTCGATCACGTGGCCAGGCGAGTCGCTGAGGGAGTCACCGAGGGGCAAGGGCGCCCAGATGGGGCCGAATGGGGGAAAACCTCTGCTCAGGGGTAGGTGCGGGAATCAGGCACAGAGAGCCGGGAGGCGCAGTGTCGGGGAACCTCTGGCCAGCCGACTGGGACGCGACGGGCCGCGGGCAGAAGGAACCTGAGGATGGGGAGGAGGGGGCTGCGGTGGGAGTTGCTCCTGGGTCCGCGCGCCCGAGAAGCCGGGTGCCACGCACAATTTTCGGTTGGCCAGCTCCGCTCCAGATTCCCCTACCAGAAGGTCCCCGAGATGAAGCGGGATCCAGGCGAGGGAGGATAGAGCCGAGCCTAGAGAATCGATTGGCGTTTCTGTCCTTCCGTCCCGTTACTAACGGCTTTCTGAAGGATAGGTTGGACCGGCTCCTGGATCCAAACTCTTGGAGGTAAAAGTGGTTTCAGCTCAGTGCCCCCCTCACCTCCCATCCTCACACCCAGCTGTGACTGGTGGGCCTACCCTCAATTTGCCCCCAAGGTTGGAGACAGAATCAAGTTTGTTTACGCAAGATGGTCTGTAATTCTCACCGACATCTCTTCTTGCCTATCAACTGCTGTGAAAACACTGGCAGGCACTGGGTTTTAAGTTTCTTAATCATTTTATTTTGTTTAGACGCTTTTATTAGAAGCTCTGTGTTAGATTGTGGAACTTACAAAGACGGGAAAGGCACTTTCCCTGCCCAGCAAAGACTATAATCAAAAGGAAGGCATTTGATAAACACGAATAACAGACCATAAACGCAGGCTGAGACCTGTAAGACCATAAAATGTAAAAGAAAGTCAATTTAGTGTTACTTAAAAGCCATTTAAAAACAAAGAAGAGAAAGCAAAAAATCCTTTAGATGAACAAATAAGTAAGAATATACTTTAGCTCTCATATTTTGGCCATTCAAGAGAGAAACCAATTGGTAGGAAAGAGAGGAATTCAATAGAGAATGTGAATAAAAGAGACCCTACGGGGGTGGGGGGGGGGGGATGGTGCATATACTCCTCACAGCTCAGACACATAATCACAAACAGATGTGTGTGTCTATACACAGTTTTTTTTTATTTTTTTTAATGTTTAGTTTTGAGAAAGAGACAGAGCATGAACAGGGGAGGGGCAGAGAGAGGGAGACACAGAATCCAAAGCAGGCTCCAGGCTCTGAGCTGTCAGCACAGAGCCCTCTGTGAGACTCGAACCCACCAACCTCAAGATCATGCTTGAGCCGAAGTCTGATGCTTAACCGATTGAGCCACCCATGCTCCCCTATAGTTTTAAAGAGAAATGTATAATAGAGAAATAGTACAAGAGAAATAGAAATAGTGAAAAGCAAACATAAAGTCATAATTCATAGAAAAATATTAAAATTTTATATTATAAAATTTTTGCTAAAGATTTGAATCTGTTACATTTTGCAATTACAGGCCTATTTGCAGACTTATGAAGTTGTAGACGTAAAGGAGAGGGTAAAATTATAGAAATATAGAAGGCTTTGGGGTTTGATAAACTTGTCTTAATCCTACTCTGTTACTTATGAGTTGTTTGACCTTGGGAAATGTACTTAACTTTCCTAAACCTCAGTTTTTTCATCCATTTTCTCATGCCTTTTTCTATTTTATGGATTTGTTTGAGCTTTATATAAGGTGAAATGTAAAACACTTTGCCCAGTGCCTAGCTCAAATTATAGGTGTACTTGTTATTATACTACTATTCATTTTAATCCTGTTATTTGTCTTACGAGTCAATTAAGTTAAAGATTTCAGCCACTAGATCTCCTGCCGGGTTCACAGAATGTACTATGAACTTAAAGCTTACAAGTTTGGGGGGAAGTCTAAAAGAAATAGTCATTCTTTTCATGGGGATTTTTATTTGTGAGTGAACTGAGTGCATCAGTTACAGTCCAGATATACAACATTGCCTGAAAAGCCCCTGCAGACAAGCAAGAAGGATAAGAGAGAACTTCTCTCCTCCTTGGTCATTGTTAAATAATTATAGATAATGTCCTTCGCAATAACCAACATCCCTATAGCATTTCTTAGTTTACACAGTATTTTTCACATCATCTTACTCACATTGGCTGACTTCTACTCCTGTACTCTTTCTTCCTCTTGACCCCCAGTTATTTTTTTCAGTTTGCAAAAGGGGCAGTCAGAAATGTCAATAGAAAAGCCCGCACAAAATACGCCAGCAAGGCCTTAAAGGTCAAGCTGAAGGTAATTTCCTCATCACTGTGCTCTGCTTCTGACCTAATCAAGAGAGGCAGATCATTAAGCAGGCCAAGGACCTAGTGGTTCCTGGCTCTCAGGTAAACAAAAAATTGCTAGTTCTGGTCTCTCCACACCATCCAAGGACACAGTTCACAGCCCTTTCTCCTAGTATTTGTCCAAGTGGGTGGGAAGGAGGTGGGAAAAAAAAAAAAAAAACTGAAAGCCATTGAGTATGAATGTGTCTAAATCTTTGCATATGGGAGATAAACAAAGCTTTTTATCTCCTACTGAGAGACTCTGTAAATCCATTTTCACCGAGTTATAAAGAGAGTTGAGAAAATCAAACACAAATTGCTCTGAATAGTATCTGGTAGATACTGTTATTGTCCATTTTAGGAGTTGGTCTCAGACTTTAGGGTTAGGCATTATAAAACCCCATTCTTCTTTTTCCACTTCCATAAAGCTTGGAGTGTTCAGAATGCACACAAAGGTGGGTCAGGTACCCCAAATCTACACTGATATTGTTGGGAGAGTCCTCTCAAATGAACCAGTTTCAGGAATTTTAGTTCAGGGTTTCTTACGAAAATTGGTTATCAGTTATCTCTCCTATTCTTGTCAAATGCTGGCAGTTATTCACGAGGCAGAACAGACTAGAAAGAGGAAAGATGTGGATATCTACCTTGAAGAAATGATAGGCAATTATTTCCCTATCAGCACACCATAAGTAGGCACACTGCATACCTTACCTGTGCTTGAAAACTGCAACAAGCCTGTAAGAAAAGTATTCGCATCCACACCTGATGTAAGAAGAACCTTATGGAAGGTGCATTGAGTTTAATAGGATAGACCTAAGAAGAAAGTGCTGATAAGAGGCAGAAGCAGGATTTAAACCTACCTGCCATCAAGGTTAGGGTCTTCCCGCGGCGTCATCCATGTTGCCCCTGTGAGGATCCACATCAAAAAATTTGACTCAGTGGCCACATATAATTGCATAATGTTAGAGGAAGGCTAGCATTGATTTAATCAGCCAGGATCGGCGTTTGCTTGGAAGAACAGTATATTTTACACCCATGTCCCCTTAGACATCTAACATATCTCACACATAACATGTTCCTAACTGAAATGTTGATCTTCCCAATTTATCTTCCCCCCACAGCTTCTCTGTCTCCATTCATGGAAACTATCCTTTTTTCTCTTGGGCTCTTTATCTCATACCCCACATCCAAACCATCAGCCAGTCCAATAGGCTCTATTTTCCAAACGTATCTAGAATCAGACCACCTCTCACCGCTTCCACTACTGTCCCCATTATCTCGTGCCTCCCAATGACTGTAGCCTCCCAACAGGTGTCCTTATTCCACCCCCATCCCCTTGTACAGTCTCTTCCCAGGTCAGCCATCAGAGTGGTTCATTACAGATTCTCATTTCACTGAAGAAATGACCCACAGGGCCCTTGCTATCTCTCTGACTTCATCTATCACTCTCTGCTTTGTTCACTATGCTTAAGTCCCACTAATCTCCTTGCCATTCCTCAAACACACCGGGTATCCTTCCTCTTTGGAATGCTTTCTCCAAGTACTGCTATGGTACTTACTGTGCATCTGATGCTGTCCAAAGTGAGGGACACATGTTAACTCACCTAACTATCTCATGAAGTAGGTGTTATTCTTATCAGTCCTTTTGAAAGATAGGGAAATTGAGGAGCGCCTGAGCGGCTCAGTCAATTGAGCATCTGACTCTTCATTTCAGCTCAGATCATGATCCCAGGGCCGCAGGATCAAGCCCTGTGTCAGGCTCCACACTGACAGCTCGGAGCCTGCTTGGGATTCTTTCTCTCTCCCTCTGTTCCTCTCCCCTGCTCATGCTCTCTCTCCCTAAAGTGAAAGAAAGAAAGAAAGAAAGAAAGAAAGAAAGAAAGAAAGAAGAAAGAAAGAAAGAAAGAAAGAAAGAAAGAAAGAAAGAAAGAAAGAAAGAGAAAGAAATGAAAGATGGGGAAATTGAAGTGTGAGAATTAAGGAGCACAATGAAAGTCCATGCTCCTCACTATGCTTAATCACTAGCTTATGCCACCTCTAAAAATGATGGCTTGAAATCACACACCACCATTTTTTAATGTTTATTTTTGAAGGAGAGAGACCGCGCATGAGCGGGGGAGGGGCAGAGAGACAGACAGACACAAAATCGGAAGCAGGCTCCAGGCTCTGAGCTGTCAGCACAGAGCCCAACGTGGGGCTCAAACTCATGAACCGTGAGATCATGACCTGAGCTGAAGTTGGACACTTAACTGATTGAGCCATGCAGGTGACCCCCAACACACACACACACACACACACACACACACACACACACACCACCATTTTGAAGCCTTAGTTTTTCTGAGTTCTTCATCTTTTTCGTCTGTCGGAAGTTGGATTTGAACAAATATTTTAGATGTGAACTTGCAGGTATTTGCTATGCAGTCCAATGACATTTTCCCTCGATTTCAGTACAGAGCTTTTGTTTAGTCATCGTGCTATTTTTATTTTGCACAACAAAGACATTCATGGCTTTGGCTTCCTTTTCCTGGTTGACACATCATATTGGTTTAGTTAAGAGAACTTTATAATCCCTTCTAGGAACAGCCGGTTCTCTTCTTCTCTCTTATGTTCTTTACCAACCCTTCATTGATCAATAGGGAGATTAATATGTACAGGAGTACAGAAGTATAACAGCTTTTAGAGACTACCGATTCCATTCAATGTTCTATGAGTTACTAGAAAGATGGAATCAGAGCAGATACCTGCTATTGGTTGGCTTAGATGACTGGGAACTTCTGGTTTTTCTGAGTGAGAAAGTGCCAGAACCCATGGATAAAAATTTTTCTTGCAGGTAGACTTGGGAGAAGTGAATGAAAGTGGGGATGGATAGGGGAGTGAATGTAGATAGATAGAAGAATTAAAAGATTTAAAGTATGTCAAGAGAGAAGTGAACAGAACCAAATCTTAGGGATTTGGAGGAGTGCTGAGTATACAAATATAAGAAAATCCCCTACAAATCTTAACTATTGGCCATCCAATAGTAAATCAATTTTTTTATGGGCCCATGAAATTTCCACTATCAGAATGAATCCACTGCCTGTGAAAAATATCTTCAGGCATGCCTGGCTGCCTCAGTTGGTTAAGTGTCTGACTTCAGCTCAGGCCATGATCTCACAGTTTGTGTTTTATCCCTGCATGGGGCTCTCTACTGCCAATGCAGAACCTCTTTGGATCCTGTCTCCCTCTCTTTCTGCCCTTCCCTCACTTGTGCACTCTCTCTCTCTCTCTCTCTCTCATACAAATAAACAAACATTTAAAAAATCTTCAGTAATCTGAAAAGTATAGTATCAATGATGTAGGTTTTTGTTAATCTTTTCTCTATTATAAGCTTTAACATATGGGGCACCTGGGTGGCTCAGTCGGTTGAGCATCCAACTTCAGCTCAGGTCATGATCTCTCAGTTTGTGAGTTCAAGCCCCGCGTCGGGATCTGTGCTGACAGCTCAGAACCTGGAGCCTGCTTCAGATTCTGTGTCTCCCTCTCTTTCTCCCCCTCCCCACCTCTGCTCACACTCTGCTTTCTCTCTCTCTCTCAAAAATAAATAAACATTAAACAAATTTTTTAAGCTTTAATGTAATTTCTTTTCTCTTTTTCATTTTTATTTTTATAATCATGGAAGTAAAATCACATTCTAATGAACAAATATTAGTGCAAAATTTCTCCCACTTACTGAGTTTGGTCTGCATGCTAGGCACCCTGCTTGGTTATTCATATACATTGCATCCTCATGAAAGCTTTAAGGGGTGAGATTATATCCCCATTTTCTGGAATAGGAATCTGAGGCTCAGAGATGCTAAATAATTAAATGTAGGTTCCATGAAGAAACTGTGTTTTTTGTCTGTTGTTGTTTTTAAATTGTCCTGTCTCTGGCAGCCAGAACAGTGCCTGGCACATAGTAGGTACTCAATAAATATTTTTTGAATGTTAAGTGATCTTGCTCACACATCTGTAAATGTCAAACCAACAGGCTTCTCCATTCCAAAGTCTGTATCTTTAATCACCTGCTACAAATGCTTCTGGGACTCTTAGCTCTTCAAGGTGGTTCTTTCAGAGAACTGAGGCAAAATTTAAATAAGGAGCTACAGGTGCCTGGATGGCTCAGTTGGTTAAGCATCTGACTCTTGATTTCAGCTCAGGTCGTGATCTCACTGTTTGTGAGTTTGAGTTGGAGCCCTGAGTGGGGCTCTGCACTGACAGCTCAGAGCCTGCTTGGGATTCTCTCTCTTCCTCTCTCTCTAACCAACTCTCTCTCTCTCTCTCTCAAAATAAATAAATTAACATTTAAAAATAAATAAATGGGCAACCTGAAACAGGATGTTTGTCCCATTGCGGGCACACCTATTGCGGGCACACCTTTTTTTTTCTTCGAATTTTTATTTAAATTCTAGTTAGTTAACATACAATGCAATATTGGTTTCAGGAGTATAATTCAGTGAATCATCACTTACATACAACACCCAGTGCTCATCGTAACAAGTGTCTTTTTTTTTTTTTTACCATTTTATTTACTTATTTTTAAATTTACATCCAAGTTAGTTAGCATATAGAGCAACAATGACTTCAGGAGTAGATTCCTTAAGCCCCTTACCCATTTAGCCTACCCCTCCCCACAACCCCTCCAGTAACTCTCTGTTTGTTCTCCATATTTATGAGTCTCTTATATTTGTCCCCCTCCCTATTTTTATATTATTTTTGCTTCCCTTCCCTTAAGTTCATCTGTTTTGTCTCTTAAAGTCCTCATATGAGTGAAGTCATATGATACTTGTCTTTCTCTGACTGATTTTGCTTAGCATAATACCCTCTAGTTCCATCCACGTAGTTGCAAATGGCAAGATTTCATTCTATTTAATTGCAGAGTAATACTCCATTATATATATATATATATATATATATATATATATATATATATATATATATACATGCCACATCTTCTATATCTATTTATCCATCAATGGACATTTGGGCTCTTTCCATACTTTGGCTATTGTTGATAGTGCTGCTATAAACATTGGGGTGCATGTGTCCCTTCAAAACAGCATACCTGTATCCCTTGGATAAATACCTAGCAGTGCAATTGCTGGGTCATAGGGTAGTTCTATTTTTAATTTTTTGAGGAACCTCCATACAGTTTTCCAAAGTGGCTGCACCAGTTTGCATTCCCACCAGCAATGCAAAAGAGATCCTCTTTCTCCGTATCTTTGCCAACATCTGTTGTTGCCTGAGTTGTTAATGTTAGCCATTCTGACAAGGGCACACCTTTTAAAAAAAATTTTTTTTTTAATGTTTACTTATTTTTGAGAGAGAGACAGAGACGGAGACAGAGACAGAGAGTGGGGGCAGGGGGGACAGAGAGAGAAGGAACCACAGAATCCGAAGGAGGCTCCAGGCTCTGAGCTGTCAGCACAGAGCCCGATGAGGGGCTGGAACTCATGGATCATGAGATCATGACCTGAGCTGAAGTCTGACGTTCAACCAACTGAGCCACCCAGGCACCCCCAGGCACACGTTTTTATATCAAATACTAAACGTCCTTTTTCCTCCCTAATGAAAATATCATTGATACTTTTTTCATTGTAAAAATTACACAAACTCATTGAGAATAACACAAAAAAGTATAAAAATTCAAGAACAGGATTAGGGTGAAGGAAGTCAAACATTTGCCTTTGGTGCAAAGCCTAAAGGGGAAGGCAAAAACAACATTTTTTTTTTAATTTTATTTATTTTGAGAGAGAGTGCATGCACATGAGTGAGCAGGGGAGGGACAGAGAAAGGGGGAGACAGAGAATCCCAAGCAGGCTCCATGCTCAGCATGGACAAAACCAAACATTTTAATTTAATTCACTATTTTTTTAAAATAAAAATTAATGCAAAAAGTTCCACGATGAACAAAATATCAAAAATGTAAATACAGACAAGATCTGTGGGCCAGGACGTGGGTGTGACAAGTGAGGCATGCACTCTCAGGGTCACATGAATTCACAGTCGAATCCTGTCTGTATTTAAAGTTTTAATATTTTGTTCACCATAGATTTTTTTTTCCTGCATTATCTTGGAATTTTTAAAAAACTTGCATTGACATGTTATTTATCTTGATAACTGAGTTTGGGGGGCTACTTCCTTAAATTTTGCACCTAACCTTAATCCCACACCTGATAAAAATGAAAGGAGGGGTTGCTCCAAATCAAAGACAACAACTATTAATGTTTGGCTGAACAACTTTTAAAGCATCTGATTTGGCCTGTGTTTTTTAAAACCCACACCATTCCCACCATTTTGAAGTATTTTGTTTTTTACTTGTAATATATTGTTAACAGAGCTAAACAGTGACTACAGCATCGTTTTGAGGGGCCACAAGGCGATCCATGTTATGGGTACACCGTAGTTATTTAATCAATTCCCTGTTTATTAAATAACATGTCAACAAATATTATTGTACATACATTTTTGCCCACTTACCTGATTATTTTCTTGGGATAAGTTCCTAGATTTGGAATTGCTGGGTCAAAGAGTTTACGCATATACTACTTTTAAAAGTAATGAAGGCTATTTGGAACCACTGGTTGTTGAATTTAGCCTCTTTATACAAGGTTTATGGAATTTATTTTTTTTTAAGTTTTTATCTAAATTCCGGTGAGTTAAAAAAAATTCCAGTTAACATGCAGTGTAATATTGATTTCAGGAGTACTATTTAGTGATTCAACACTTCCATACATCACCCGGTGTGCACAGGTTTACAGAATTTACTTTTAATGTATTTCCTTTTCTTTGGACAGGGCCAGGAGACAAAATGTCATCGTATTTTTTGCCGATACCACTGACTCCTGGAGGTAAAGAAGGAATCTGTCAATGAGTTCTTGCTTTGCGCCTGGTATGGTCAGTCTCCATGGTAGACTTGGGAGAGTAGGAAAAGGAGAATGCCACAAGACAAGCATCTTTCTATGTAAAGAGTTTATAAATGGCCTGCTGCTGAGAAAGTTCTCTTCCACTTTTTAATTCTGCAAAGACAAATCTCCACATCAGAAGGGCATTAAGTTGTCATACTTAGCTAGTTTGCTAGGGAATTTCATGACATAAAACAACTCAATTATTTGTCATAATAAAGGTCATGAATAACTACATCTTATCAAAATCTGTCCTCTCCTTTCCTTATCCAGCCTTTCTCTCCTCCTCCTGCTTCTTTACAAATATGCAAGGAATTCATATTTATTGGTATAGAAGAATAAATTCTTTTTCACTTACAAATTTGACAAAGATTTGAAAATTGGGTAATGCCAAGAGTATGTTACAGGTAATAGGCATTCCACGGGCATTTTCCATGGGCTAGGGGAAAGTCATACAATGGATTCTCCCTCAGAAACTCCCAGAGAAAACCAAACCAATGCATTCAGTTCAGGCCTCCAGAACTGTGAGAGAATAAATGCCTGATGTTTTAAGCCCCTTAATTTGTGGTGATTTGTTATAGCAGCCCTAGTTCTATGTGACTAGGAAGTAATTCAGGTGGGGAGAAAGGTTGGCTAAGAGCCAATGCTTATAGTGAGTTTATAATTCAGGAAACTTGCTAGAGCAAGTTGAACGCGGCCCTCCAGAATGGTGGTAGCTGTCTGTGTCCCTGCCATGTGACCTTATTTGGAAAAAGGGTCTTTGCAAGTGTAATGGAAGTATCTCAAGATGAGATCATCCCGGATATAAGCCCGGTCCTAAATCCAATGACAAGCGGAAAAAATAGAAGAAGGCCCTGTAAATGGAGGCAGGAGTTACACAGGCAGTGAATGGCTGAAGCCACCAGAAGCTGGAAGGGCTAAGGTGGAGCCTTTGGAGGGATTATAGTCCTGACGACACCTTGATTTTGGACTCCTGAACTCCAGGTCTGTGAGAGAATAAAGTTCTCTTGTCTTAAGCTGCCAAGTTTGTGGTAATTTAGTAGGGCAGCCATAGAAAATTAATATACTTGGTATTCAGAGTTTTAGTTTTTCTATTTCTCTATAAACAAAAAGAATTTGGCTTTGGAGTTAGAAGAGAAAAAATATTTTGTCAATCCAGGATACTTAAACTTGATCAGAGGGGATTAAAATCGGGCATTTAAAATTTTAAGCCACCTAGGGTGGGGTGGACATTAAGTTTGTAAGGTTTTTCTTAGGAGGAGAGAAAGTTGGTGGAGGGAGAGATGTCCAGCCTACCAATGCCTCACCCTTTGGAAGACATCAGTGGTCCCATCCTGGGATGTCAGGTCCAGCTCTGGCCTCAGAGTTGTGGTATAGGGTACCACCAGGTCATAGACTGGCAATGCCACTCAACCCTAAGTCCGTTTGGGTCCTTGACTTCTGTTGTCTCCGCCTGAGCCTCAGTCTGTTGGCTCTGCCCTTCTATACTCCTGCTGTCTCCAAGCCCAGCTGCCTGGACTTACCCTCACCTGTCTTTGCTCATGTATCACAAAGCCTAAAATTTCATGTATTGCATTGACATCTTTGAGTTTCACAGATCCCCAAAGGTCGAACTGTAAGTCTCCCTGTTCTTGCCAGATTCGACCTCCACTCAGTGAGAAAGGTTCCCCACCTATTTTCCCCATCAGCTGGACCAGTTACACCCCACTGGTCTTCAACCTAATGGGTTTCATAAGTCAATTACATCCTGTTATGGGAAGCAGGGGGCACCTTATCCTCTTATTACTACAAAGCCTGTCTCCTGCAATCCCCGCTGTTTCGCTCTGCTCCTAAGTGCAGTCATGATGTGGTCCTGCATGGCAGGCGGTGTCTTCCTCCCCTGGGCTGGGCATATAAGGGACTAATATCCCAGCATCCCAGATGCTGTCTATCTCATCAGTCCAGTGTTGAGTGTCATATGTTCATCCATCTCATCCTATTTAGGGCAGGGGATCCTTCCTTTACCCACAAGGTGAATAGGAGGTGATCAGAAAATTCCACATTCCATGTTCAGCCAAAGGCTTCTATTCTGTAATTTTCTTTTTTCCTAATCCATTACCTGCAGAAAAATGTGTCTGAGGTTTCTATCCCAGACACTCCCACTTTCCCAACTGAATCCCTGGGCAAAGAGCCAATTCTCAGGCAGCCTATAAACTCCAGACCAATAATTCCCAGCCCTGCTGGGAATCTCTTAGCCACTTGGAGAAGAGTGTTGCTTTCAAGACATTCTGATATTTGGGGAGGTGAGAGTAGGTGCAGGGGCTGGGGCAGAGAGATGTGTCTTCAGTTATCCTTTCCTTTTCACTGACTTAAGGTAACAGTTCCAAGCTCCAGTATTCCTGTTTCTGGCCAGTGGTATTTAAAGTCAAAATTTCCACCCTCAAACATTAGGAAGCAATAAAGAAAGAAAAAGAGAAAGACCTTTTATCATTTCAGATTTTATAAATAAAAACAAAAAGTCCATTCAGAAATTCAGTTGACTTCTCTCTCCCTCTCTTCCTCTCCCTTTCCATCTCCCCCTGCCCCAAGCCCTTTATAGCCAGGCTTATTTTTTATTAAGTGTACAAGTGTGTGGTTTGTATTCACAGATATTTGCAACCATCACCACCGTCCATTTTAGGACACTTTAATCATCTCAGAAAGAAACCCTGCAGTCCTTAGCCGTCACCTCTTACCCTCCTCCATCTCGTCTCCAGCCCTCAGCAACCACTAATCTACATTTTGGCTCCATGGATGTGTCTATTCTAGACATTTCATGAAATATAATGGAATCTTATAATGTAGGGAATTAATGTGGCTTCTGTCACTTAATATATTTCCAAGTTTCATCAGTCTTGTATTATGTATCCTTCTTATGGCCGATTATTATTCCATTGTATGGATATACCACATTTTGTTTAGCCATTCATCAGTTGATGGATATTTGGATTGTTTCTATCTTTTGACCATTATGTCTAATACTGCTATAAACATTCATGTACAAGTTTCATGTGAACGTACATTTTCATTTCTAGGAGTGGAATGACTGGGTCACATGGCAACCAGATGTTCAGCTTTTTGAGGAACTGCCAGTTTTCCAAAGTGGCTGCACTATTTTGCATTCCCATTAGCAGAACGTTTGAGATTCCAATTCCTCCTATCCTCACCAATACTCATCATTATCTTTGATTTTTTTTTTTTTTGAAGACTCTCGAGTCTGGACTGAGGATGTCCCTAAGGATATTGGCTGTGTCTATTGCTGCTGAAATGGTGGTATAAGAGAATGTAGTTGTATTTGTAGTGATGGAAAGGAGCAATATCTTAATGCCTCAAAATATGATCCCACTATCTTGTAATTGGCCCACTTATCTATTCACACAACAAATACAGACTTATCCCCCTTGAAGTACTAAGCACTCTGCTTGATGCCATGGGAAACAGACAGATGAGCTGTGTCTTCTGCCTTTGAGATCCAGGCCCTGCATCCCTGCCTCAGTTGGGGAGGCAAAGGCTGCCTGTGTCCTCCTCAGAGACCCACCTATCCACTTGCTGTACCCTGGCTAGGGGGAGCCTCGCCCTTCTGGTCAACAGAGCAGGGATGACAGATGTTTCTCTTTCCTTTTTTTTAACAGATAAAGGAAAAGAAGACTCAGTCAAAAAGGAAAGGCCATATAAGATCTTTTTCAAAGATCTCTTTCTTTTCAAAGAAAATGAAGTGGCAGCAAAGAAAAAGGTAAAGTTTTGTTAAAGCCTAAACCCAATTAATGTTAGAAACCTATCCTCCTATCTATCACTTTTATTAATTTTGCTGGGTTAAGACATGGAGTCAGATGTCTGTGTATGCATTGCACACTGTGCTGGAGTATAAGCACACACAAAAGGAACATCATCTAACAGTAAAGACCTAGGGATCACCACCTACTGGGGGAAGACAGACGCACCATGACAATGGCATATGACAAGTATGGTATACCCCACTTCACTGATTCTAATGTTCATATTTTTTTCACATTTTCTCATTCCTGAAATTGGGATCCAGCATATATAGATGGGGTGCCATGCATAATTGGCAATGCATAAAGTGATAGTGCATCTACAATAAGTGACATCTTAGACTTGATAAAATACAGTAATAGAGGCGTACAAAAGAAATGTAGAGAAAGGAGTGCCCATCCTTGTTGGAGAGAAGGGTGGTGGTGGTGATGGTGGTGGTGTGTGCCCTGCAGTTAATCTCACTACTTATATTATTGTACCTTATATTACACAATTTGGATTTCATGAGGTTGGCTTTCCTTATTCCTAGAGGTAAAGATTGGTTATAGGATTTTTAAAATCCTAATTAGAATGAAAAAGTATCTAGAAATGCTCACTAACTGATTCATCTGTAAGGTGATGGTTTCATGCTTGAGTTGTATAGTTTTATTGAAAATCCAAAATTAAATTGAGCAAAGATTCTGAAACTGAAAGGCTGATTTCTTCCTGTCTACTGGAGAGGTCCATTTCCTCTCAAGTTTTCAATTCAATTCCACAGAACCAGTCCTTTCAAAATAGTGGAATTTCCAAGTTACCTGCAGTTTGGGCAAGATAAGATTAAAAAATGAAAATTAAAATGAAAATAAAGCCAGAGCACTTTCCAGTCTCATATTTGTGATGCACCTGTTTGGGAAATGTTCAATGTCTTTATATCTGTGCTCAGCTTCCAAAGAGAAGGAACTGAAAATTAGACCCAGTCCTTCAGAGTTAAGAACTCAAAGTTGCTTGTTTAATGTATCACTACTGAGAAATATATCAGTAATGAGAACAAGACTTGTTGTAAATGACATTTTTATATATGATCACTATTTTTAAAGACAACATTTTATATAGTAAAAATTCCATTAAGCTTTTCCACTTGGGCAGGAAAAAATTATAAACCGCAGCATGAGAGTCTACCAAAAGTCTACTTTTTCATCTCGAATGAAGAGTCGTTCACACCTGGGCCAAAGAGCATTCTACTCTGACACAGCTGGTGACTCATTTGAAAAATTTGGGCTAGATCCCACTCTTATTCTCAGATTAACAGAAGGTAAATCTAAATTACTGGTTAAGAACATTGTTTTGAATATTTACTGTTAATGTCAGGTTTGGGGGCTTTTCTGGAGGTAAAAAAAAAAGTATACTATCTCATACTATGGTGGGGAAGCCTTTGTAAATGGGGGCTGAGAGTTGGGAGAAAAATCTATTTTAAATAAGAAAACACACTTTTCCAAGAAATAGACTGTTACTCCTTTTCATGGTTCTAAGGAAGAA
The DNA here is from genome assembly GCF_024362965.1 of Panthera pardus. Lineage (NCBI taxonomy): Eukaryota > Metazoa > Chordata > Mammalia > Carnivora > Felidae > Panthera > Panthera pardus. Next base: position 24,886,544 of record NW_026526991.1, read on the forward strand.
AGTCACTCCCCAAATGATACAGTATTAAAGGTTATGGCATGGGCCATTTAAACTCGTTTCTAGATGTAGAAATATATGAAAACTTTCTAAGAGAAGTCTTGATTTTCCAGGCCATAAAACTCACATATCCGGAATCAGGATGCTAAGAGCCTTGTTGTTACAAAGACATAACCTGTTTCAAGGGCACTTGAAGGCAACATGTTGTTATTATAGGCTTTTAATTTTTGCTCTATGAAAAAGGGCAACTTGTTCATCAAAATGTCATGGACATTTCTTACTTATTGAATCAAGAAGTGCCTACAAATGACATAGAAAGCAGTTGGAAGCCAATGACATTGATATGATTAATGCTAGGATGATGGGGGTCATAAAATCTTCCCCCCAAATAAGTTTTGTCCACATTTTTAAACTAAAATTAAAAGGAAGGAAGGAAGATACATTGAATGCGCAGGATTTGTTGTGGAAACTTAAAAATTTTGGTAACTCTCCCAAATTGTGATAAAAGAAAATCTTTAGGGAACAAAAAAACAAAACAAAACAAAAAAAACCAGCCACTTAGGAAAGAACTTTGGAGACTATAATTAGTGTAGAAGAAGAAAGCCACATTATCTCTTTTTAGAAGATCTTAGAGGCACGTATCCTGCACATAGTTGTATGAAAAAGTGCAAATGACAGGCAACATAGTGATATCAGTGACTATACCTCTAGTAGGGAATAGCTAGGTTCAGTAGTGTGCCTCATAGTTTACCTTTGTAGAATGGTGATCCTTAAGTTATCAAGAGCACTTAAAATGATATGGGATATGTTTTAGAGTTCTACACAAAGTGGCCACCTTCAAATATCCTTGTGACACTACCACTTCTGAGACACCTAGCAAGTGTGGTTTTGCAGATGACCCGGTTTAACACCATGCCAGTTGACAGAGGAGTTACCGGCCTCTTAAGAGTAAATGACATACAGTAAACTCTCAAAAAGGAAATGGTACAATCGTTTGGTATTATCCAAGGCAATTTGGGCTCTGTTAACAATGGAAATCAGGTTGTCAGTTTCTGCCAGTTACACAGTTAAGCAATTTGGACATTTTCATTGAAAATAAATCCCCCTCTGACTCTTTCCAATCAAGAGTTGATTTGGTTGAAACCCCCATTTCCCAACCTTACATTGCCTGCCTGGATCCTCATTAGAAACAGACCCACATGATGTGAAATGAGCAAGTGACCCCTACTTTGGGAGCCCAGTTATTTTATTTTTCTGTATGCAATAGCAGCCAACTGCTAGATCACCTCAAAAAATTACACAGAAACTGTCATAGACAGATTGGTTAGGCTGCATAATAGATGTGTCATTTCCACCTAAATGCAGCTGGCAGCTTGACTTTGGTTTTACTCTCAAAGGGCAACACCTCTTGACCACATCCCCAGTGAGTGATGAGGTATTCCGGTGTTGAGGAACACTAGTGCTTCCGGGAGGGCTTTATCATACGTGGTCTCTTTGTCAAAAACCTTCCAGATAGCTAGAAGAGCCAAAATGGGAAACCCACTACAACCAGTCTATTTAGGCGTGGAAGAATAAAATCACACCAAGTCAGCCAGATAGTATCATGTTAAAGTAGCCTAAGGTGGTAAGCATGACTATAATATTTACTAAAAGGACAGTACAGAATTTTTTTTTTATCTAAAAAAGCCAAACTCATAGAAACAGAGTGGATTGGTTATTGCCAAGGACTGGGGAGTGGGGAAAATGGCAAGATGTTGATCAAAGGGTAAAAATTTCCAGTAATAAGATAAGTAAGTTCTGAAGATCTGACGTATAGCATGGGGACTACAGTTAACAATACTGCATCATATACTTTAAAGTTGCCAAGAGTAGATCTTAAATGTTCTCACCACCACCACCACAACAAAATGGTAGTAATGTAAGGCAAAAGGTGTGTTAACTAATCTTATTATGGCAATCATTTTATAATATATGTGTATCAAATCATCATGTTCTACATTTTAAACTGAAACAATGTTATATGCCGATTATATCTCAATACAGCTAGAAAAAAAGTATCTGTTCCTACATACTCTGGCATTTCTCTTTGAATTCTAGACTTGATATTTATCAGTCTCTGTATAAGTTTAGCATACACAGAATTTGTCTCCAAAATTCCTCCAAATTTAAAAAATTTAAAATTAATTTGGAATTTAAAAAACTCCAAAATTAAAAAAAATCATTCCTTTCATGTGATCTGTGCTCTGCGAGGACAAAAGGAAAAGATAGGATGTGTCATACACTATTGAAATGTTTCTAATAAATTCTATTGGTGAAAAAACAGAAAGAACAGTATAAGTTTTTTTTTTATGTTGAAATTGATTCCAATTCATCTGACCCATCACAAGTGACCAAATCAAAGCTACAGAAAGCACTTTCATGCTTTTTTTCTATTAAAAATGTTTTTTAAATAAATTGAGACTGAATCTAATCAAACAAACGTGGGAGATTGAGCACATGTTAAATAATACCATGAGGATGCAATCTCGTTATAAAGGAAATTCTACAGGGAAATTGATCTGGTTTCTTAAACCAATAAATGGCATGGAATAAAGGAAGTGTTTATGGGGGGATGGGGATGGAAGTTACACATAAAAAATTGACTTCAGGACTTATGCCAACCAAACTGATCTTTGTTTATATTTTAACTTTTTTAATTCTAAAAAGTTATTTTTGAGACAACTGGAGAAATCTGAACCCAGAGTAGGTAAAGATGATACTAAGGAATTGTTCATTTTGTTTGGTATGATAGTTGTATTATGACTATGTTTTAAGACTCTTTTATATGATGGAGTTACATACTAAAGGGTTTATGGATTCAATGGTAACAATGGTTTGGATTTGTTTTAAAATATTCCAGTGAGGGGCGGGGCACCTGGGTGGCTCAGTCAGTTAAGCGGCCCACTTCAGCTCAGGCCATGATCTCCACTCTGTCAGTTCAAGCCCCGCATTGGGCTCTGTGCTGACAGCTCAGAGCCTGGAGTCTGCTTCGGATTCTGTGTCTCACTCTCTCTCTGCTCCTCCCCTGCTCACACTTTTGTCTCTCTCTCTCTCTCTCTTTCTCTCAAAAGTAAATAAACATAAAAAAATTTTTTTTAAAAATTCCAGTGAGGGGGAGAGTGAGGGGTGGCAATAGATGAAACAAGATTAGTAAAATGTTGATTGTGTTGAAGTAGGTGATAGGTACATGGCAGTTCATTTTATGACTCTAATTTTATGAACGTTGAGGATTTTTTATAATCAATTTGTTTATGCATTAAAAAGAAAACTATGTTATAACCAGGTGCTTATTCCTTTCACATATGTTATTTTACTTAATCCTCAACAAAATGCTGTTAGATATTTTTGCCTCCTCTCCTCCTCTGATGAAAATTGCCCAATGAGGTTGAATCACTAATTCAAGGTCACTAGGTGGAACAGAACTCAAACCAATGTCTGACTCCAAATCTTGTTGTTTGTTACCCATAATCACAGAACTATTAATGATTATAATAATCATAATTGCTATCATTACTGACCTGGGAAAATTAAGCGATTACTCGTTCGAATTGTATTTTTAATAATAGCTAGCGATTAAGAAGCTATGATGTGTTTCTTAGCATGTTGCCTCACTTCCTTCTCGCAACACCACTATGAGGTAGAAATTATAGTAATGATCCATTAGGCTACCTTATGCTGTGGTCATAAACCATTTCTAAATTTCAGTGGCTGACAACAACAGAAGTTTATTTCTCATTCACCTTTCAACTTTGGTGCTTTTCATTGGGTCCTGCACTGAAGGAACAACCCCTGTCTGATATGTTGCTGGAGTTATTGCAGAAGGAGAAAGAGAGAACCAGTGGTGGTTCTTAAAACTTGTGCTTGGAAGCATCACAGATCACTTCCTCTTGTATTGCATGAGCCAAATCCAGTCAATGGTCAAGCCTGATACGGGGCAGGGTGGGGTGGTAAGGGGGAGATAATCTTCTTACAGAGGGGGCAGAAAATAGTTTGGAACAATAATACAATTTACCACAATTAGTGTCCTCATTTTTGCTGATGGGAAAACTGAGGCTTGGAGAGGGTGAGTAATTTACTCACATCCTCATAGCTAGTAAGAGGCAGAGGCAGAATACAGTCCAAGACTGTGGGCTTCCTTCCTAGTGCATGCAGTACAGGCTCACTGGTCATTTGGGAAACAAGATTTTTTTGAGCATCTGTGTGGTTCAATCGGTTAAGTGTCTGACTCTTGGCTTTGGCTCAGGTTATGATCTCACGGTTCATGGGTTTGAGCCCTGTGGGATTCTCTCTCTCTCCCTCTCTCTGCCTCCCCAGCTCGTGCTCTCTCTCTCAAAAATAAACTTTAAAAACAAACAGAAAAACACTACTTTCAACTTCTATTTGCATTTTAATCAAAAGACTTTGTTCTATACCACATTCTGGTGGTTCTTCATGAAGTGAACATTATTGAAATGCAGCCTATATGGGGCGCCTGGGTGGCTCAGTCGGTTAGGCGTCCGACTTCAGCTCAGGTCATGATCTTGCGGTCTGTGAGTTCAAGCCCCGCGTCAGGTTCTGTGCTGACTGCTCAGAGCCTGGAGCCTGTTTCAGATTCTGTGTCTCCCTCTCTCTGACCCTCCCCCGTTCATGCTCTGTCTCTGTCTCAAAAATAAACATTAAAAAAAAAAAAAAAATTTTAAGAAATGCAGCCTATGTATAATTTTTCTAGAACGAAGAAACCTTGAAAGGAAACTGATCTTTTTGATTGCTAGATAGTAAAGGCTAGATAGTAAATTTTCTTTCCTGCCGTAAATTTGGTTTGTGACCCCCAAGAACACTTTGCCAAAGGACTTCAGTTTTATATATCTAGATTGGCCAAAACACTAAGATTTAAAACAGCTCAGTCTTCTTTAGCACAGGCTGAGGAGTCATATGCCCGTTCCACCACATGTTAGCTCTATTATCTTGGGCAAGTATCTTGACATCTCTGAGCTCACATATAGAATGGGGATAGAAATATGTACCTCGTTGGGGTTCTTGTTAAAATTAAATAAAGTAATCTATTTAAATTGCCGAGGGGCAAATGGGTGGCTCAGTTGGTCAAGTATCCCACTCTTGATTTCGGTTCAGGTCATGGTCTCACTGACAGTGCAGAGCCTGCTTGGGAGTATCTCTCTCTCCTCTCTCTCTGCTCCTTTCCAGCTCACACACACACACACACACACACACACACAAACATTCAATCTCTCTCTCTCAAAATAAATAAACATTAAAAAAATAAAGTGTCTAATAAAGTTCTTGGAATATGATGGACATAAAATCAATGATAGTTACTATTATGAAATCAGCTTTTGAGTGATTAGGAAAAATGTTTATTTGAAGGTATAATGATTTTTTAAGGTCAGATACATACTGTATACAGTGATTTAATTACTTGGCTTTTGTTTTATATAGGCTTTTGAGGGATAATGAATTAAACCTAAGTCTATTTCCATTTTCTTTGAAGGTGCAGACACAAAAAGGACCATTCATGAATTTATTAATGACCAGAGAGACAGGTTTCTGCTGGAGGTAGTAAAAATAATTTCTTTCTTCCTTCCATTAGTCAAATAGAAGACTTCTTGCGTAGCATTGCCAAATTTTCACCTTGACATTTTATTTTTCCACTACAGTCTCCAGAGCTACTGTCCCTCCTATCCTTTCCTAAACAACTCCAGTTGGGCTTTCGTCCTCATCAGTCTACCAAAACTACTTTGTCAAGGTTACCAGTGACCTTCCCATGCCAAGTTCAATTTGTCATTTCATAGTCTTCCTTTTACTTCCCGTCAGCAACACTTAGGTCATTTGGTCATTTCTTCTTTCTTGAAATGCTTTTTTTGGTTGGTTTCCAATACCCACTGTCTCTTAGTTCTTCTTCATCACTGACTGCTCACTCCTTCACAGTTTTCTTTTCCGGTTCCTCTTTTCTCCAATCTCCAAATGTTGGAGTGCCCCAGGGCTCACTCCTCACCCTGTACTCTATCTACACCCCTCCGGGCCCATGGCTTTAAATTCCGCTTCCCTATTAACGACTTGCAAATTTATTTCTCTACCTGATCCTCTTCCCTGAACTCCAGACTTACAAAGGCAACTACGGTTCTTAACGGCTCCATTTGGATGCCCAATAGGCACCTCAGACTTCACAAACTCAGACTTTCCAAAAGTTTGTCCCTTCTATACTCTTCTCTACCCCTGAAAATCTCCATCTCATGTAGTGATCCCATTGCAGTGAGTAGCAATTTTACGTTTCCAGTTGCTTGGGACAAAAATATTGAAGCTATCCTCAACTCTCCTACTTACAACCCAGCTCCAAATATACTTTCAAATATATTTTTCCCAATATATCCATAATCACACTACTTTTCATGACCTCCCCTGCTGCAACTGTAGTCCACGTCACCAATATCTCTTGTGCAAATTACTGTTATAACTTCTGAACACTGGTCTCCTGCTTCCGCTTTTGCTCCCTACACTCAGTCTGTTCTCCACACAAAGGTAGGAGTCTTTTCTCCACACATGCTCCTCCTCTGCTGAAGACCTCTAGTGACTTATCTGTCCCTGGCTTGTTCTCTCTCTCTCTCTCTCTCTGACCTCATTCCTACCACTCCCCACCTTGCTCATTCTCCTCTAACTACACTGGCCTCCTTGCTGTTCTTAGGACACACCAATCTTGCCCTTGCCTCAGGGCCTTTGCACAGAAGGCTCTTCCTTCTGGGAGGAACATTCCTGCCTCAGATATCCCCATGATTTGGTCCCTATTTCCTTCCAGTTTCTCTTTAATTTTCACCAAATCAGGGAGGCATTTCTTGGCTCTACATAATGGCAACCCTCTGCCTTTGCCCCCCTTGCCCATTGGACCACTTATCCCCCTGTAATGGACTCCCCGCTCCACTGGAATGTATATCCCATAAAAGCAAATCTGTTTATTTTGTTCATTGCTCTGTTAGCACCACTTGAAACAGTCCCAGCACACAGTAGGCACTCAATAAATACTTGTCAAGTAATGAATGAAATTTGTTTTGTTATAAATCTGGGGTAATTATTGATATTTCTTTAAAATCTCCTCATTTAAATATTTTAAATTCACTTTTATTATGTGACTTTATAATTTCTTTTTCCTGCACGGCATTAAAAACCCAAGCAAATTCTTACATTATGTACTAAAAAAATAAAACCTAGATGTCAAAGTTTATTTTGGGATCTAAACAGGGCTCTTGGAGGCTGGTTAAACACCCCTACCCTTGGGCAGCTTGGAGAAATGTGTTATAGGCATGGCAAGGAAACCTGATTCTTTCCTGCTACTTCTTAATGGAGGAGACTTTGTGACTACAGACAGCACAATTTCTCAATGCCCAGAAATACTGGAGGGCTATTGTGGATAATACCAGATGGACCTGCTCTTTGGAGGGACATGTAGCTTTTTTCATTTTTATTTTTATTTCTTAGCATAGAGCCTGAGGGGATATGCAGCTACTTTTGATTTGTGGGGCACAGCCATTTGGGAACAATACTGAGCTCTTCATAAAAGTGAAAGAAAGGAAACAGTCTCCTGGTGGTCCCCAAATAAATTCCCTCATGAGATAAAGGCTATGTAGTCTCAAGACTTGGCATGCTTTTATTTCTTTTCCAATGTTTTATTTTTATTTTTGAGAGGGAGAGAGCATGAGTGGGGGAGGGGCAGTGAGAGAGGGGAACAGAGGACGGGAAGTGGGCTCTGTGCTAACAGCAGTGAGCCAATGTGGGACTCGAACTCAGGAAGCATGAGATCATGACCTGAGCTGAAGTTCGACACTCAGTCAACAGCCACTTGGGAGCCCCCATGCTTTTATTTCTAATACAAGTGATCACTTAGTATGCAATTTATTTTACCCTTTATTATGAGACTATTGAAATGTAGTAGCAATGGGGTAACACCTGGGTGGCTCCATCGGTTAAACGGTTAAGCATCTAACTCTTGATTTCAGCTCAGGTCATGATCTCATGGTTCATGAGTTCGAGCCCCACATCGGGCTCTGCGCTGAAGGTACAGAGCCTGCTTGGGTTTCTCTCTCTCTCTCTCTCTCTCTTTCTCTGCCTTTCTCCATCTCATGCTTGCTCTCTCTTTCTAAATGAATAAATAAATAAATAAATAAATAAACTTAACAAAAAAATTACTTTGAAAGAAATGTACTAGCAACGGGCTAGAAACGTGGAATAATGTTGCACTTCTGTTTTCAACATTCCTAGTATGCTCTCTCAACCAAAAGAAATACAATTAAAAAATTTGAAAAACTCATAGCAGTGAAGGAACAGCAACTCATAAAAGCAGAAAAAAAGCTCCAAGAAGACGCCATGGCCTTTGAAGAGTTCCTTCGAGAAAATGACCAGAGATCTGTAGACGCCCTTAAAATGTTCGTGTTTTCACTCTAGCCAAATTGCCTTTTTTCCTCCGTCTTTCTTTTTAGTTTCTCAGAACACAATACAACACAAAACAAACTAACAAATCTCTGTTACTTTTCAGTGCAGCACAGGAAACTATAAACAAACTCCAAATAACAGCAGAGCTAAAGAAAGCAAATACGGAGGTACAGGCAGTGAAAAGGTGAGCCCAGGGTGCCATCTTTTCCTTCTCAAATCTCCATGCCCCATTGAAACCTACTTGTGCCTAGCAAGACCTGGGTGGGAATATTCCTTATCTATTGATGATTCCATAAGTATGACCTCATTTTTAAAATAAGTAATGTGTTAATCAAGGATCGTCTGTCTCTGCCTGGGTATCAGAGTACAGTGACCTCTGGTTGAAAAGGTTCCTCTAACTTGTCAATATAAAAGCCTAGAAACTGGTTGAAAAGAAGCAAGCCAACATTAAGAGTAAACCATAAATTATTTTCTCAGTGCCCTCTTTCATTCATTCTAAGGCATTTTTCTTCCCACATTTTAACATCTCTGAAGTTGGGATTCAATTTTACAGCCATCTTAAAACTATAATTGGCAAAATTTTTTATATTTATACTTACACTTAGTTGAACCTAGAATCGATATTAAAAACTGGGATCTATAATGACAAAAATTACAGGAGGGGAAAGCTGGGATAAAACTATTATACCACTCACCACAATCTTTTTTTTTTATTTTCAAGCCCAGATGTTTTCTTCTGTAGTCAAGTGTATCTCATTTGATCTAATTTCAAATATCTAAAGAAGCTTCCTTCTATCATCATTCTTGGACAGTAGTTTCATGACCCAGGAGACACTAGCCTTTGTATCAAGTCATGCTAAAACTTGTTTTTTTTTTCTTTTTGAGGATTTGATGCTTAACTTTCCTCTAAAACCAAGTCCTAGATTTTTCAGAAAAGAGGACAACACCTTCTCTAAAATACAATAAACGAAGTGGATGGTAGTTTCTTTGAAACCAATTGCTACTAACAGAATGTGTGTTTTCAAACACATTCTGGCTACAGAAGCCTCTTCTATTTTAGGAGCCTAAAGTTGAAGGCATTCCAAGGTGGAGAATTCCCTTCCCTCCTTCCTCCATCACATAATTAGAAGATTCTGTTCTATTTCTAGAACCAGAGTAGCAGCCTCTATGTTTGCATAGAGTACTGCATTTTTGCACAATGGCAAAATGGCCTTATTGAAAAGAACTTGCTTATTTTTTATGTGTCTCCTCATCCTAGAAAGGTGTAAAAGGCAATGAAAAACAATCTGGTAACAGTACAGAGGAGGCAGGCAACTGCTATTTATTGCCTTTTTTTTAAGTTTATTTATTTATTTTGAGAGGTGAGAGCACACGAGGAGAGGGAGGGGCAGAGAGAGAGAGAGAGAGAGAGAGAGAGAGAGAGAGTGAATCCCAAGCAGGCTCCATGCTCCTCCCTCTGATGAGGGGCTCAATTCTATAACCCTGGGATCGTGACCTGAGCCAATATCAAGAGTCAGACGCTCAACTGATTGAGTCACCCAGCCTCCTCTCCTTTTTCTCTCTTTATGGGCCTCAGATCGCCCAGGAAGTTCCTCCACTGCAGGTAGGGCTGGAAATCTGTTCACAAGGCAAAAGGGAGCTTGTTCTGAAGCTTTTGCTTGGAAGCTGTGCAATTCCAGCCATTTGAATCTTGTTTCTTGCAGAACATCTGGGAGGCTTTCAGACTAAAAATAAAGTGGTGGTAGAATGAGGGACTCCCAACATCTTTCACCTGGTGATATGTGAGCCAGCCATTTATTGACTCTTGAATATCACTCTCACATCAGGGCTTAAGGAAGGCACTGACTGAGAAAAGTACTGAAGCTGAGGATATTGATACAGGAGTAATATTGATAGAGATATCGAAGAGGGGATGATTAAGGAAGCTTCGAAGGACAACTGTGAAGCTCCCTTTCATAAGGGCCTTCATTGTTAGTTTAAACATTCTTTGAGAATCCACTTTGTAACATAATTATGGGAAAGTAATCTGAGGCTGAGGGGAAAGGTTTTCAGTCCAAGTCACTGGATTTTGTTGGGAGAGCTCGGGCATCTGAGTCCGTCGGACCTGGATTTGAGCGCTGGTTCTGCCGTTTACTAGACAGATGACTTTGCACGTCATTCATTTCTTCTTCCAAAAGACAGGAATGATACTATTTTAAAGCTGTAGCGTGTCCTGAATATTGCCCCCACTTCCTAGTAGGAGCTCACTGAGTGTTCGTTTTCTTTATTTTTCTTACATAAGTCCCATCTTTAGCTACCTTCTAATTTTTTCCTATGTCTAAAATTGAATACATTTCCCTCAGAAATAAATAAGTAGAGTAAAACTATCATCAGTCTATTCTGTGAGTGCATACCCGTGGCATATTTCATTCAAATAGCATTCCTACGTGGTTTTTTCTTATCTCATCATATGACCGTACTTACAATTTTTATTAAATAAATTATTATTCAAATATATAATCAAAGGAACAGATTTTATAAAACCTTTTAAAAAAATGAACATACTTTCAGTGGATATTTTTAATGATACCTTTGTTTCTTTTGAGTAGTGAGATAGCAAAAACAGAATTCCTCCTTAGAGAATACATGAAATATGGATTTTTTCTGCTGAAATTGTCTCCAAAACACTGGCAAATCCAGCAAGTGCTGAAAAAGGCACAGATGACAAAAAGTAGAGAAAGTATGAATGTCACTCTTCCGGTATTAACAAGTGAGTCACGTATTCTTAATTTCAATGAAGTAAATATCCCTAATTCTCAAATATTCTGCTTCAATATTTATTTGTTCTTTATTAAATAGTCAAAATTTCTATTTTAAGCAGAACCTGAACAAGGATTCCCACTCTCTCTGATATTATAAATTATTAATTTGGAAACTCAAGTTAATTTCAGATATAAAGCAATAAAAAGATATACATAGAGAAATAGAAAATATTTATTTGCAGATGATATGATAGCATACCTAGAGCCCCCTCACCCTCCTATACGAAATCTGAAAAGCTATTTGATTTTATTAAAGGTTTCTGCAGAGTAAATGGACACAAACTCAATTATAATTTACTAACCTCACATATTAACTTAGATAGACTAACTTTATTAACCAGAAAATATACAAGAAAATCAAATTCAAGAAAGCAACAATAGCCTTAATTGTGTGACCTGGAGATTTGACAAAAAGAGAACTATGTCGTGTTTTTAGAGAGGAAGGTTGATATTGCAAAGGTGCCAATTTTTCTGAAATTAATGTATAAGTTTTGTGGAATTATAATAAAAATGTTACCAAAAACTTGCCAGGCAATTGAGTGTTGGTTGGGGAGAACTTTGCACAATGATTCTGAGGTCCATCTAGAAAGATAAATACTTCTAAAGTTAAAAGAGAATATAGGGTGTTACTAATCTTTTAAGGAATAATATCACAAAGTCTCAGAAGTTAACACAGCATTGATACTGGTGTTAGGAAATTAGCTTGATGAACCAGAAATAGATGTATTATATAGAAGAACTAAGTAAGTGATCAAAATGGGGTTGCAAATCAAAGAGGAAAACTACCTCTTCCAGCAACATTGGGGTAACAAGGACCAGACTCACCCTCCTGCCTAAAAAAAAAAAAAAACCTGAAAAATATATGAAACAACAGGTTTCAGGTATGAGGCATCAAGGAGAGAAGCAAGGAGAGAAGATGATCCGTGAGAGAGGAGAGACAAATGAAAAGAGCCCAATGAAGGCCTCAACATACTGCCTGGGGAGCTTTTCCAGGGTGCAAGGTCAGGAGGAGGAGCCTAGCAGTCCCCATGAATTGAAAAGAGAGCTACAGGTCCAGGGAGGCTGGAGTTCCCTGAGCAGAGTAATGGAGAGGAGAGAGCTACAGAGAGTTCTCGGCAGAGTCTTCAGCTGAGAGCTGATCCTGAGACTCCGGGGTAAGAGCATTTACCCCATAGAAGTCAGTAAACTACAAATCAGGGGGAAGTCTTTTCCGGAGAGCTGACTGTTAAACATTTACCAGCGCACCAGGGATGGCTTCTACTCAGTTCCCTGTATCTCTCCCTGTGCTGTGATGAAATTAGATCATCTTTCAGAGTACGGAGCAGAGTGATGGCACTTGGCTAAACTCAGTACACAGTGTTTAACAAGAGATAAAACAAAAAGAAGGGAAAGCCAGGAAGTATTTGCATTTAGCAGCTTAAAATCTAGTGCTACTAGATTTGTCCTTTAACTGAAGGATGCTCAGAAACCAGTGAGTCCCTCAGTCCAGAGTGAGTGGCTGACACTGGGATTACAGAGTTTATGACAAACTGATGCAGAGACCTCTCTGCAGAGAGACCTCCTCACGTCCCCTAGGTCCATTCCCATCCATTCTGCCTGTTCAGAGACCAGCACTTGCCGTCTGCATCGTTCATTGCTTGTTGCAATACTCCCATCCTCTATTTCTGTCTCTGTACGTTTTCACCATGAGACGAACTTCATTCCCAGAAGTGTTTCCCCCCCTCTTTCTCTCTCCCTTTTATTTTCCATTTCTAGAATTAAAGACAAAGAAAAATGAGGGCAGTATTGAGGATTCCAGGAAGACATCTTTTTCAGACGACAATTCTATGGGAAGAGGTAGCCAAGGTAACACTAGAGACTTGAGACTTCACTTACAAAAGTAAAACCAGAGAAGGTGTCCATCTCAAAGTGGAAATCCAGGACCTATAAGCTAACCTGGAAAACAGGACGTGGTGTCCACATCACCCGTAATCCTTGGGAGCTAGGAGTTCCATTTCTTTCTCTCTGACATTATTACAAAACTTGGAGAGGTGGATGAATGGACAAGACAGGCAGAGAAATCAGGGGCAAAGGACCTGATACAACTCATTCCCTCCACAAGTGCACATCGTTTGTATTTTTACGTTGATTGAAAATCAGTGATTATACAAGAAATATATATGGTTAGGTAAGAAATAGAACCATAAATATTTCACTATTTATGTTCCTGATTGTGACTGTCAATAGTTGTATCATGTTTTTGACAATACGTACTCTGCAACCCCTGCACCCTGCACAACCACTGCCTTTGATTTTATTCTTAGGCTTGAACCCACTTTCACTAGAATAAAAGAACTCCACTTTTTGTGATTATTATTCTAATAATGATAAAAAGAAGTAATGAGCATATCCATGCAGAGAAATGAATATCTTGCACCAAATAACAAGGAATCATTTCTAATTACATGTTATTTCTTTTCACCTCCACCATCACCAATGACATGGACTTCGCCTGGACATTTTGAACAGGAAAACCCCACAGGAAGACCACCTTCACCCTAGAGAATAAGAAATCATCCTTATCAAAGTACAGTACACACTTGATTAACTCTCGGGAACTGTGAATGTTTTTGCAGCATATATCCCTTTTAGCCTTTCTTCAACAAATATACCATGTATCTATACCCATCCTAACAGATCCTGGAGGTAGTGGTTGCCATTTCTGGGTGCTCCTGAGTTGATGGAGTTCTCACAGGGCTCCCCTCATTCTTTCATGAGTGCCTGCCACTGCCATCTGCAGAAATTGCCTACCCTTTGCATCTTGGGTCTGGCCCTCTCAGAACCATTGCTTAATTGTTTCTTAAGCTACTCTGCCAACCCCTGTGTTTGCAGTTTTACAAGGTCATTCAAAATCGCTGCAATAGGACCACAAAGCATTGTTTGTTTTGCCCCTTATTTGTTTGTTGACTCAATTATACTCATTATTTTTCTAATAAATTGCTAGTTCTCAACCCTGCCTATCCCAGGGAAGCTTTAAGAAAATATACTGATGCCCAGGATGGGTACACTGGCCCCAAGGAAAGGATCTGGGCCATGACAATCACACATGACAAAAGTCAGTGCAGATACCATACTCTGAATTCTAGGGACCCTGAAGTTGCTCCACTTCTGTGGCATTTAACAATCAATGTTTTGTTTTTAATTAAATTTTTTATTTTGAGATAGTTGTAGATTCACATAGTTTCAGGAAATACAGAGATCCATGTACCCGTAACCAGTTTCCCCCAATGGTAACATCTTGCAAAATTGTAGTACAATATCACAACCAGGATATTGGCATTGATACAGTCAAGATGCAATCAAATACAGAACATCACCATGAGGATTCTTCATCATGCCCCTTAGCAGTATACCCACTTCCCTCCCTCCTCCTCTCCCTAACTCCTGGCAACCACTAATCTGTTCTCTATTGCTTCGATTTCTGTCATTTCAAGAATGTTATATAAATGCAATCATACATTATGTAACCTTTTGGGATTGGATGCTTTACAGAGGATATTCTCTGAAGGTTCATCCAGGCTGTTGGATCTATCAATAGTTGGTTCCTTTTCATTGCTGAGTAGTATTTACAGTTAACCCTTGAACAACATGGGTTTCAACTGTGAAGATTCCCTTAAATGTGGAATTTTTTTCAATAAATATAGTACAGTACTGTAAATGTATTTTCTCTTCCTTATAATTTTCTTAACATTTTCTTTCATCTAGCCTACTTTGTAAGAATATAGTATATAATACATATAACATACAAAATATGTATTAATTGACTGTTATTGGTAAGGATTCTGGTCAATAGTAGGCTATTAGTAGTTAAGTTTTGGGGGAGTCAAAAGCTATGTGTGGATTTTTGACTGCATAGGGGGTTGGCTCCCCTAACCCCTGTGTTGTTCCAGAGCCAACTGTAGATGATATGTACACACTACAAATTAACTATTCACTCATTGAACAACATCCAGATTGTTTCTAGAGTGGAGCTATAACATTACTATAAATATATTTGTGCAATTTTTTTGTGTGCACAGAATTTGCATTTCTCTGGAATAAATGCCTAGAGTGCAACTGTTGAGTTGGATGGCAGGTGCATGCACAGTTTTTAAAGAAACTGCCAATTTGTTTCCCAGAGTGGCTGTAGCATTTTACATTCCCACCAGCAATGAACAAGGGATCCAGTTTCTCTCCATTCTCACCAACATTTACCATTTTGATTTTTAAAAATTTTAGCTATTCTGATTGATGTATATATCTTATTGTGCTTTTTCTAAAAAAAAATCTTATTTCTGGTTCTTTTTTATTTGAGTATAGTCGACATACAATACTACATTAGTTTCAGGTGTACAATATAGTAATTGGATGCTATGCTCATCACAAGTGTAGTTACCATCTGTCATCATACAACACTATTATGATATCTTTGACTATATTCCTATGCTGTGCCTTTTATTCTCATGACTTATTCATTCCATAACTGGGAGCCTGTATCTCCCACTCCCCTTCACCCATTGTGCCTATCCCCCAACCCCCTCCTCTCTGGAAGACAAATAATTAGTTTGTTCTCTGTATTTATAGGTCTGATTCTCCTTTTTGTTTATTCATTTGCCTTTTAGATTCCACATATGAGTGAAATCACATGGTACTTGTGTTTCTCGTCTGATTTATTTCATTTACCATAATACTCTATGTCCATCCATGTTGTTGCAAATGGCATTATCTCATCCTTTTTTTTTTTTTTTTTTTGGATGCATAATCTTCCTATCTTTTGTGCTTTTTATTTGCATTTCCCTAGTAACTAATGTTGTTGAACATCTGTTCATGTACTTGATAACTTTATATCTTGTTTTGTGAAATGTCTGTTCACGTCTTTTGCCAGTTTTCTAACTGGATTGTCTGGTTTTGTTTCTTACTGTTGAAGTTTGAGAATTCTTTATATATTTCTATATTAGCCCTTTGTGGATATGTAGCTTGCAAATGTTTCCCCTCAGTCTGAAGATTGTCCTTTCTCTTACCAGGGTCTTTTGTAGAACAAAAGATTTTGATATTGATGGAAGTCCAATTTATCAATCTTTTCTAATGTGGATCATGCTTTTCATGTCAGGTCTAAAACTTTAAACTAGTCCTAGACACCAAGGATTACTTTTCATGTTTTCTCTGAAAAGTTTTTATAGTTTTACATTTAAGTCTGTGATCGATTTTAGGTTAATTATTTTTGAATAAGGTATGAGATTTAGATTGAGAGGTTTTTTGTTTGTTTGTTTGTTTGTTTGTTGCCTATGGATGTCCATTGCTCTAGCACTATTTGTTGAAATGGCTTCTCCACTGAATTGTTTTTGTATCTGTGTCAAAAATCAGGCATATTTGTTCAGGTCTGTTTCCAGATTCTCTATTCTGTTCCATTGATCTATGTGGCCGTCTAACACCAATACCACATGGTCTTTATTACTATAAGCTATTAGTCTTGAAATCATTTAGACTGGTTCTTCTTACTCTATTCCTTTTTCAAAATTTTGTTGACTATTCTAGTTCCTTTGGCTTTCCATGCAAATTTTAGAACAATTTTATCTATATCTACAAAAAAACACTTGCTGGAATCATTAGAATTGTGTTAAAACCTTTTTATGGTTTGAATTATGTCTCCCTATATCTTTATAAAAGATATATTAAAGTCTAATCCATGGTACTATCTATGAATGTTACCTTATTTAGAAATAGGATCTTTGTAGGTATAAGCAAATTGAATCCATGAGGGTAGGCCCTTAATCCAGTATGACTGGTATCCTGAAGAGACACAGAGATGCAGGAAGAACGCCATATGACAACAGAGGCAGAGATTGGAGTGATGCATCTACAAGCCAAACTACACCAATGATTGCCAACCACACAAGAAGCTAAAAGAAAGGCATGGAAGCGATTCTTCCCTGAAGACTTCAGGGAGAGCATGGCCCTGCTGACAGCTTGATTTTGGACTTCTAGCCTCCAAAACTGTGAGAGAATAAGTTCCTGTTGTTTTAAGCCACCTTGTTTGTGGTACAGCAGCCCTAGGAAACAAATTTGAACCTGTATATCAATTTGGGGAGAACTGACATCTTTAACTATATTAACTCTTACAATCCATGAACATAGTATGTCTCTCCATTCATTTAGATTTTCTTTGATTTTTGTTCATCAGCTTTTCATAGTTTTCAGCATACAGGCCCTGTGCATATTTTGTCAGATTTAAACATAATAGTTTTCCTATTTTTTTTCTTTTTGAGAAATTGTAAATGGAACTGTATTTTTAATTTTAGTGTTCTTGTGTTCATTGCTAGTATATAGAAATACAATTGATTGTTGTACTTTCATATACTCTGATTTTGAAGAGCTCACTTATTAGTTCCAGGAATTTTGGGTTTGTTCCTTTGGGGTTTTTTTTATATTCCTTTGGATTTTCCATGTAGACCACCATGTCATCTGCAAATAGAAACAGTTTTATTTCTTCCTTTATGATACATATGCCTTTTATGTCCTTTTCTTGCCTTACTGCAGTGAGTAGAACATTCTATGTGGAATAATAGTAGTGGGAGGAGACATCCTTGCCTTGTCCAGTCTTAAGAGGGTTCGGGTTTTCACCATTAAGTAAAATGTTAGCTGTAGGATTTTTATACAGATAACCTATCAACTTCAGGAAATCCTCTCTAGTCTAATTTCTCTGTGAGTTATCATAAATGAGCATTGAATTTTGTCAACTGCTTTTCCTGAATCTATCAATACACACAGTAACATGCAAGCACCACATTCACTCCTTAGAAAGCTCACCACTCTCATAGTTTCTTTCATTCATTCAACCAGTACTTATTGAATGACCTGTGGACCCAACAGTAAATAAAACACAGTCTCTACCCTCAAGAAGCTTATCATCTAGTGAGAAAACAGACAAGGGATTAGTCAGCTACAATATAATAGATAATACCACTGGAAAGATAAGCTCAGAGTGCCACAGGCATGCAAAGGAAGAACTCTTAACCCAGATGACAGGTGAGGGAGTAGGAGAGCAAGGGCAGGATAAGTGAACACTCTCCAGAACAGATGGCATCCAAGCTGAGTCTGGTGAGAGGAGGAGGCATCGGGGAAGACAAGCTCTGGGAGAAGTTGGAGCCTTTTGTCACAGAGGTGGCAGAGGTTGGTTCTGTGAAAGTGAGAGGCTCAAGGGGCAGATAAGTACTGTATCATGAGCAGGTAAGCGTGGTGCCATCCTAAGGAGCCTGGATTTGTCCCAGGGGTCCTGGGGAGACACTGAGTGTTTTAAGCAAGAGTGTAACAGAGACTCAATTGGATTTGCATTTTAGCAAATTGGATGTGGGAGTATTTTATCGAATAAAATGGAGGGAGACAAAAATAGAGATAAGAAGGGACAGTTAGGAGCCTGTTGTCACAATTCAGGGGAGATATAATGAACTGCCTCAATAAGATAGTGGCCGTAGGAACAAAGAAGGAAGGGCTGTGAGACACCTCAGGGAAGTGGTATTGACAGGCTTTGAAAGGCTCACATAAAAGATTGGGGGAAGTGTGAGGAAAAGAGAGTGGTCAAAAAACTCACAAATTTTGTCAAAGATAACTCTCAAATTTCTGGGGGGCAATGGAGTATATAGTGTTGTCATTCAATAATTTTGGGATCACAGTAAGGGGAGCAGGCCTGAAAAGGAAAATAAGGAGTATGATTTTGGATTGTCTTATTTTTAGCTCCTTGTAGGGCAGCCAAGTGGACATTGATGTCCACTGGAAGTTAGACATTGAAGTCTAGAGCTCAAGAGAAAAAGATAGATATGTGGGAGCCATTAGTATATTAGCAGTAGTGGAATCTATGAGAGAGGATGAAATAACCCCAAAAGAGTGGGTACAATGAGAGGGGAAGAAAGCTGAGAAACCATAGACATTTATGTCAGAAAGGAAACCAAAAAGGTAACAAGAATTTCAGAGAGGCGGGAAAAGACTAATTAAAAAATGATACCACTGGGGCGCCTGAGTGGCTCAGTCAGTTAAGCATCCGACTTCCACTGGGGTAGCTGAGTGGCTCAGCCAATTAAGCACCCAACTTCAGCTCAGGTCATGATCTCATGGTTTGTGAGATCCTGCGTCGGGCTCTGTGCTGACAGAGCCGACTTGTGCTCTGTTTCTCTCAAAAAGAAATAAAACATTGAAAAAAAAGAAAAAGAAAAGAAAATGATACCACTGGATCAAGAGAAGAGTTGGGTAGGACAATAGTTATCAAATGCTTTCTCAGGGGACATTTCCCAAATATTCGCTTACGTCAATGGCTCTTTCTCTGTTTTCCCATCACTTAAAGGGCAGTTCCAGGTAGGTATTTTGTCCCCTCAAACTCAACACGAACAAAGAAAATATTAATCTTTTTCTTATCTTACCCTTAAACTGTTCTCCATCTTGTTAGGGCTACTTCCATCATTCCAGGCTCACAGATTACAAATGTTGGAGTCATCTTTGTCTCTTCTCTTTTGGCCCTAGTAGCTCTTTCTACTCTTGGGTCCCATGATTTCATTCTTCCATATAGCTCTAGAATCTCCTTCCTCCCCTAACCCACTTATTCACTTTCCCCTTCATTACTACCCTCTACTTGAAAGCGATATATATATGTATATATATATATATATATATATATACACACTATATACTATATATACATATATATACACATATATGTATACATATATATACATATATACATATAGTATACTATATACTATATATGCATATATATACATATATATATGTGTGTATATATATATATATGTATATATATATATGTTATTGTCAAATTGGTTTCCATACAACACCCAGTGCTCATCCCAACAGGTGGTCTCCTCAATGCCCATCACCCACTTTCCCCTCTCCCCCATCCCCCATCAACCCGTAGTTTGTTCTCAGTATTTAAGAGTCTCTTATGGTTTGCCTCCTTCCCTCTCTGTAACTTTTTTTCCCCCCTTCCCCTCCCCACTGATCTTCTGTTAATTTTCTCGGGATCCACATAAGAGGGAAAACATATGGTATCTGTCTTTCTCTGCCTGACTTATTTCACTTAGCATAATACTCTCCAGTTCCATCTACATTGCTAAAAATGGCCAGATTTCATTCTTTCTCATTGCCAACTAGGATTCCATTGTATATATAACCACATCTTTATCCATTTGTCAACTGATGGCCATTTAGGCTCTTTCCATAATTTGGCTATTGTTGAAAGTGCTGCTATCAACATTGGGGTGCAAGTGCCCCTATGCATCAGCACTCTTGTATCCTTTGGGTAAATTCCTAGCAGTGCTATTACTGGGTCATAGGGTAGATCTATTTTTAACTTTTTGAGGAACCTCCACACTGTTTTCCAGAGTGGCTGCCCAATTTGCATTCCCACCAACAATACAAGAGGGTTCCCATTTCTCCACATCCTCGCCAGCATCTATAGTCTCCTGATTTGTTCATTTTAGCCACTCTGACCGGCGTGAGATGATATCACAGTGTGGTTTTGATTTGTATTTCCCTGATGAGGAGTGACGTTGAGCATCTTTCCATGTGCCTGTTGGCCATCTGGATGTCTTCTTTAGAAAAGTGTATATTCGGGGCGCCTGGGTGGCGCAGTCGGTTAAGCGTCCGACTTCAGCCAGGTCATGATCTCGCGGTCTGTGAGTTCGAGCCCCGCGTCAGGCTCTGGGCTGGTGGCTCGGAGCCTGGAGCCTGTTTCCGATTCTGTGTCTCCCTCTCTCTCTGCCCCTCCCCCGTTCATGCTCTCTCTCTGTCCCAAAAATAAATAAAAAACGTTGAAAAAAAGAAAAAGAAAAGTGTATATTCAGGTTTTCTGCCCATTTCTTCACTGGATTATTTGTTTTTGGGGCGTGGAGTTTGGTGAGTTCTTTATAGATGTTAGATACTAGCCCTTTATCTGATATGTCATTTGCAAATATCTTTTCCCATTCCATTGGTTGCCTTTTCATTTTGTTAATGGTTTCCTTTGCAGTGCAGAAGCTTTTTTATCTTGATGAGGTCCCAATAGTTCATTTTTGCTTTTAATTCCCTTGCCTTTGGAGATGTGTCAAGTAAGAAATTGCTGCAGCTGAGGTCAGAGAGGTTTTTTCCTGCTTCTCCTCTAGGGTTTTGATGGTTTCCTGTCTCACATTCAGGTCCTTCATCCATTTGGAATTTATTTTTGTGAATGGTGTAAGAAAGTGGCCTAGTTTCATTCTTCTGCATGTTGCTGTCCAGTTCTACCAGCATCATTTGTTAAAGAGACTGTCTTTTTTCCATTGGATATTCTTTCCTGCTTTGTCAAAGATTTGTGGGTCCAATTCTAGAGTCTCTATTCTATTCCGTTGGTCTATGTGTCTGTTTTTGTCTATGTGTCTGTTTTGACAATATCATACTGTCTTGATGATTACAGCTTTGTAGTAGAGTCTAAAGTCTGGGATTGTGATGCCTCCTGCTTTGGTCTTCTTCTTCAATATTACTTTGGCTATTCAGGGTCTTGTGGTTCCATACAAATTTTAGGATTGCTTGTTCCAGCTTTGAGAAGAATGCTGGTGCAATTTTGATTGGGATTGCACTGAATGTGTAGATCACTTTGGGTAGTATTGACATTTTAACAATATTTATTCTTCCAATCAGAAGAATAAACTTCCATTTATTTGTATCTTCTTCAATTTCCTTCATAAACTTTCTATAGTTTTTAGCATACAGACCTTTTACATCTTTGGTTAGGTTTATTCCTAGATATTTTATGATTCTTGGTGCAATTGTGAATGGGATCAGTTTCTTCATTTGTCTTTCTGTTGCCTCATTA
Source organism: Panthera pardus (assembly GCF_024362965.1). Classification (NCBI taxonomy): domain Eukaryota; kingdom Metazoa; phylum Chordata; class Mammalia; order Carnivora; family Felidae; genus Panthera; species Panthera pardus. The sequence continues at coordinate 24,908,645 of NW_026526991.1, forward strand.
TTAGTGTATGAGAATACAACTGATTTCTGTACATTAATTTTGTATTTTGTGACTTTGCTGAATTCATGTACCAGTTTTAGCAGACCTTTGGTGGAGTCTATCAGGTTTTCCATGTATAGTATCATGTCATCTGCAAAAAGTGAAAGCTTGACTCCATCTTTGCCAATTTTGATGTCTTTGATTTCCTTTTGGTGTCTGATTGCTGATGCTAGAACTTCCAACACTATGTTAAACAACAGCGGTGAGAGTGGACATCCCTGTCGTGTTCCTGATCTCAGGGGGAAAGCTCTCAGTTTTTCCCCATTGAGGATGATATTAGCTGTGGGCTTTTCATAAATGGCTTTTATGATGTTTAAGTATGTTCCTTCTATCCCAATTTTCTTGAGGGCTTTTACTAAGAAAGAATGCTGAATTTTGTCAAATGTTTTTTCTGCATCAGTTGACAGAATCATATGGTTCTTATCTTTTCTTTTATTAATGTGATGTATCACATTGATTGATTTGTGAATATTAAACCAGCCCTGCAGCCCAGGAATGAATCCTGCTTGATCATGGTGAATAATTCTTTTTATATGCGGTTGAATTCGATTTCCTAGTATCCTGTTGAGAATTTTTGCATCCATATTTATCAGGGTTATTGGCCTGTAGTTCTGGTTTTTGGGGGTTTGTTTGTTTGTTTGTTTGGTTGGTTGGGTTGGGTTTGTTTTGTTTTTGTTTTTGTTTTTTTGCTGGGTCTCTGTCTGCTTTTGGAATCAAAGTAATGCTGGCTTCATAGAATGAGTCTGGAAGTTTTCCTTCCCTTTCTATTTTTTGGAACAGCTTGAGACGGATAGGTATTATCTCTGCTTTAAATGTCTGGTAGAATTCCCCAGGGAAGCCATCTGGTCCTGGACTCTTATTTGTTGGGAGATTTTTTTTTTTTAATTTTTTTTTCAACGTTTTTTTATTTTTATTTTGGGGACAGAGAGAGACAGAGCATGAACGGGGGAGGGGCAGAGAGAGAGGGAGACACAGAATCGGAAACAGGCTCCAGGCTCCGAGCCATCAGCCCAGAGCCTGATGTGGGGCTCGAACTCACGGACCGCAAGATTGTGACCTGGCTGAAGTCGGACACTTAACCGACTGCGCCACCCAGGCGCCCCTGTTGGGAGATTTTTGATAACTGATTCAGTTTCTTCACTGGTTATTGGTCTGTTCAAATTTTCTTTTCTTCTTGTTTGAGTTTTGGAAGTGTGTGGGTGCTTAGGAATTGTCCATTTCTTCCAGGTTGTCCAGTTTGTTGGCATATAATTTTTTATAGTATTCCCTGATAATTGCTTGTATTTCTAAGGTATTGGTTGTAATAATTCCATTTTCATTCATGATTTTATCTATTTGGGTCCTCTCCCTTTTCTTTTTGAGAAGCCTAGGTAGAGGTTTATCAATTTTGTTTATTTTTTCAAAAAACCAACTCTTGGTTTCATTGATCTGCTCTACTGTTTTTTAGATTCCATATTGTTTATTTCTGCTCTGATCTTATTTGTCTCCTTCTCCTGGGTTTGGGGTGTCTTTGCTGTTCTGCTTCTAGTTCTGTTAGGTGTGCTGTTAGATTTTGTATTTGGGATTTTTCTTGTTTCTTGAGATAGGCCTGGATTGCAATGTATTTTCCTCTCAGGACTGCCTTCGCTGTGTCCCAAAGCGTTTGGATTGTTGTATTTTCATTTTCACTTGTTTCCATATTTTTAAAAAAATTTTTTCTCTAATTTCCTGGTTGACCCATTCATTCTTTAGTAGGATGTTCTTTAACCTTCATGGTTTTGGAGGTTTTCCAGATTATTCCTGTGGTTGATTTCAAGTTTCATAGCATTGTGATCTGAAAGTATGCATGGTATGATCTCAATTCTTTTATACTTATGAAGGGCTGTTTTGTGACCCAGTATGTGATCTATCTTGGAGAATGTTCCATGTGCACTCGAGAAGAAAGTATATTCCATTGATTTGGGATGCAGAGTTCCAAATATATCTGTCAAGTCCATCTGATCCAATGTATCATTCAGGGCCCTTGTTTCATTATTGATTCTCTGTCTAGATGATCTGTCCATTGTTGTAAGCGGAGATTTAAAGTCTCCTGCAATTGCCACATTCTTATCAATAAGGTTGTTTATGTTTGTGATTAATTGTTTTATATATTTGGGGGCTCCTGTATTCGGTGCATAGACATTTATAATTGTTAGCTCTTCCTGATGGATAGACCCTGTAACTATTATATAATTCCCTTCTTCATCTCTTATTACAGCCTTTAATTTAAAGTCTAGTTTGTCTGATATAAGTATGGTTACTCCAGCTTTCTTTTGACTTCCAGTAGCATGATAGATAGTTCTCTGTCCCCTCACGTTCACTCTGAAGGTTTCTTCAGGTCTAAAATGTGTCTCTTGTAGACAGCAAATAGATGGGTCTTGTTTTTTTTAATCCATTCTGATACCCTATGTCTTTTGGTTAGAGCATTTACTCCATTTACATTCAGTGTTATTATTGAAATATATGGGTTTAGAGTCATTGTGATATCTGTAGGTTTCATGCTTGTAATGGTGTCTCTGGTACTTTGTGGTCCTTGCAACATTTCACTCACAGAGTCCCCCTTAGGGTCTCTTGTAGGGCTGGTTTAGTGGTGATGAATTCCTTCAGTTTTTGTTTGTTTGGGGAAACCTTTGTCTCTCCTTCTATTCTGAATGACAGACTTGCTGGGTAAAGGATTCTTGGCTGCATATTTTTTCCACTCATCACATTGAAGATTTCCTGCCATTCCTTTCTGGCCTGCCAAGTTTCAGTAGATAGGTCTGCTACTACCCTTATGTGTCTACCTTTGTATGTTAAGGCCCGTTTATCCCTAGCTGCTTTCAGAATTCTCTCTTTATCCCTGCATTTTGCCAGTTTCACTATGATATGTCATGCAAAAGACTGATTCAAGTTATGTCTGAAGGGAGTTCTCTGTGCCTCTTGGATTTCAATGCCTGTTTCCTTCCCCAGATTGGGGGAAGTTCTCAGCTATGATTTGGTCAAGTACACTTTCATCCCCTTTCTCTCTCTTCTTCTTCTTCTGGAATTCCTATGATACAGATATTGTTCCATTTGATTGTATCACTTAGTTCTCTAATTCTCCCCTCATACTCCTGGATTTTTTTTATCTCACTTTATCTCACCTTCTTCTTTTTCCATAATTTTATCTTCTTATTCACCTATTCTCCCCTCTGCCTCTTCAATCCGTACTGCAGCTGCCTCCATTTTATTTTGCACCTCATTGATAGAGTTTTTTAATTCATCATGACTATGTTTTAGCCCTTGATCTCTGTAGCAACAGATTCTCTGCTCTCCTCTATGCTTTTTTCAAGCCCAGGTATTAATTTTATGACTATTATTCTAAATTCTTGTTCTGTTATATTGCTTAAATCGGTTTTGATCAATTCATTAGCTACTTCCTGGAATTTCTTTTGAGGAGAATTCTTCCATTTCGTCATTTTAGCTAGTTTTTTTGTCCCTTATGTGTTTTAAAAGCTTGTTGTGTGCTCTGCACCTGTGAGCACTGCTATATTAAAGGAGGGTCATACACTGTCCAGGGCCTGGCCTTTCAGGAGGTGTTTTTTTTGGAGACTGTTACTTGCTCTCTGTTGTTGTGACTTTAGTTATTTTATTACCCTACTCGTAGTGATATTTTGGACCCTCCACCAGGTGTGCTTTGATTTGTTCCTTGGAGTTGCCCTGTAAAGGAAAACAGAAAGACAAACTAGAGACAAAACACGCAAACACATAAACAAATAACACAAACAAATAAACAAAAACAAAAAACTAAAGACTAAAAACAAAAAACCCAAAATACTGACTACAAGTAAAGAAGAGGGTGGAGGTGGTGCTGATGGAAGAGCACATACAAAGAGAGAAATGACTGGGGTGGGGAGGGGGAAGAAAACATAAACATTGATTAGGCAGAGAGACTAAAAGGCTTAAACCAGAGAGGGAGAAAGGAAAATAAAGAAGGAGGCGGGGAAAATGACACGCAGATAAAGTTACCCAGACAGAGAAACTATATGGCTTGATTATTTCAGAGAGAGAAAGGAGTGTAAAAAAGGAGATGCAGAACATGTATCAAGACAATGGATTAAATGTGTCTATTTAGACAGAACAATAACTAGAGTATCCAGCCTAGAGGAGGGAAGAGATAAGGAGGAGAAATGGGGGAGGGGGAAGAATATATCTGTATATCCAGAGTTGACCTAGAGTTAATCCAGGCAATGCTGCATCGCTTGTAGGTAGTAGCTGTCTGCAGGGTCTGTGTCACTCCAGCGGATAGGCAGTTACCCAGTGCAAGGGGCCTGGTTTGGCATAGTCCGAACCCATCTCTATTATGGGCCCCGGGAGTGATCCCTGAGTGCGATCCCTTGGTGGTGGGGGGAGGTTGCGGAATGGTGATCCCCCAGTCTCTTCTCCACGGAGCCGGAGCCGGACCTGGTGGACTCCATTTGAGTCATACTCACTGTGCCCTGAGCACAGATGAGGTGGTCCTTCTTGCTCGGCCAACTCCCCTGACCCTGCGCTTGGCTAGGATTCAAAGTCCTGCTCCATGCACTCTGGCACTGGGGAAGCGCCACTCAGTGTGACGATATGTGGTCCCAGCTGGCTTTGTGCTGCTGCACTTCAGGGAGGACCACCTTCTCTTACTGAGAACTGAGTCGCCGCCCTCACTTCAACTGAGTCGCCACCCTCTCTTCGAGCCCCTGGGGTGGTGGACACAGGCAGGCTTTGTCTTTTCCCACAGCACTACAGGGAATCAGCCACGTTATCCTCCTGCAGACTGCGCCCTCAGCCCAGCCACTGCGCCTGGGAGTGGCAGATCCAGGCAGGTTCAGTGCTATCGCACAGCCTTACAGGGAGGGAACCACTTTTTCCAATTGTGGACTGAACCCCTGACATACCACCACACCCAGGGCTGGCTCCCCTCCTCCCCAGGTGTGTGAACAGGGAGTCAGCTCCAGTCCGAAGAAAGCCCCACAGTTAGAGATCGGATCCCTCTCAGTCTCAGTCCCAGGTCTTTCTCCTGTCCAGATATGGTCAGACACTTCCCCTAGCCACTCTTTCTCTTCCCTTTGTCTCTCTGTAGAAAGGGGTCCCTGCCCTCTGTGCCCACGTGGCCGTTTTTTATCTCCCCCAGTTCGCAGTTACCCACCAATCTTTTTTCCAGCTTTCCCATTTTCTTCCTAGTAGATTCAGTCTCTTTTCCTCTCAGACTCTGGTGTTCAAAGTCCTTTGGCTTCTGCACTTCTTTGTTTGAGAGTCGTGGGAAGTATGGATCCCCCTACTTCTCCACCATGTTGGTCCCTGGGGAAGCCTGAAGTATTTTTTGTGAAAGTTTTAATTACATAGATCACACCAATAGCCAGCTTTCTCTCCCTAGCCCATGCCTCTTTAATTTTCCAATCATTTTCAATTTATCCTTCTTAAAGGACTTTTCCAGAGCCACTTTGCAAACCACATAATTATTCTTTAAGAATGTACCTCAAGGTGCCTGGGTGGCTCAGTAGGTTAAGTGTCCAACTCAGGTCATGATCTCGCAGTCTGTGAGTTGGAGCCCTGCTTTGACAGCTCAGAACCTGGAACCTGCTTCAGATTCTGTGTCTCCCTCTCTCTCTGCCCCTTCCCCCATTCTCTCTCTCTCTCTCAAAAATAAATAAATATTAAAAGAAAAAAACAACGCACCTCATCTCCCATCCCACCAACCAACATTTCCTCAGCCTGATCAGAAAATATTTTCAAAAAATAAGCTCTTCAGAAGACAAATATTGTATTACTCTAGGAATTAGCCTTATTTTGAGCATTGGAGCACATGTTTAGTTTGTCAAGACTGCATTAGAAGTGACAAAACACATGCAGCAATGTACCTTGTCATGTGTTTCTTTATAAAATTTTTTTGTAGATGCACCTCAAATAATTGGTACCATATGGTTTGGCCCTTCCTTGTGGTCTCACTTGTTTGCATATGTCAGCCTTGTCTGGAACTCAATCGGATTTTCTTTTGCATACCTGTGAAATCCATTGATTCCTGCAAAAGCCGTTTCCTAAAAGGCTAAAAAGGCTATTTAAAAAGATTATAGTTATTGAAAAGAATTATAGTTAGGTTCCAAAGACAACTTAGAAATAAAAGCAAATCTGTTCTGAAAATGGCTCAGAAACCAGGCATTTTCTTTCTTTTACAGTCTCACTGAAAGTATCAGTTCAGAAGATAGTTTGGAATTCTTTTTAGATGATGATATGGACTATGATCTGGTAATCAGATTATCTTTCTTGATTTGAATATTGCGTTTGGTTAAAAGTATAAATGCTCATTTTTTAAGAATTAAATTTCTTACTCCAAATATTCCACAAATTTCCAGAAGAAATTATGATTTTGATACTGTTTCCCAGTTGCCTATATAGTTCATCTTTGTCATCATTTTATGAAAAATAAATGTTTATAAGAAGGTAATAATTTAGGGTATATACATACATATATACATATTATCTACAATCATCCTGTAAAAATTCCACTTTTTGATTGTTTATCATTTTATTGGAGTTTGAGATATACTGGGTATCTATACTGTAAGATAAGTCAACCTTCAACAAAACAGCCCTTTAATGTTATAAGGCTAACTTTGAGCTAACTCCATCCTAAAAGTTTTGTATTTTGTCTCTTTGTAACAGAGCCTAATGTCCTCCGGGTTCATCCATGTGGTAGCATGTGCCAAGATTTCCTTCTTTTTTAAGGCTGAATAATATCCCATTGCATGGATATACCACATTTGCTTTATCCATTCATCCATCAATGGACTTTTAGGTTGCTTCCACCTCTTGGCTATAGTAAATATGATGAACATGGTGTGCAAATACCCAAGTCATCTTTTTAAAAACTAAATTTACTTAAAGTAATACATATTTATTAAGTTTTGGGAAAATATAAAATAAAACGGGGGGAGAAAATGACCTGCACTTGGCCTCCTTTTTCTTTTTTCTATTCCTTCTCTCCTGCCTTTCCCTAGACCCATCTTTCCCTTTTTCCTGCCTTTGTCTCCTCTTCTGCTCCATCCCTCCTTTCTCTTTTCCTCACCTTCCTTTTTCCCTTCTCTAATACCTTTCGACTCCTCTAATACCCCAAATGTCCTCTTTTTGAAGGCCACCTCTCAAATGGAAATAGGCCTCTTTGCCATTCTCTGCCCATGCCTCTCTTATAATCAGAATGGTATTCTCCCCACCACCATCACCACTGTATTTTTCTAGATAAGTCATATGTGCATAAGTAGCATATTTTTAAGTAAATCATATTCATTACTGGTTGATTAGGAGCCAGAACTTTATTTCAAAGAACCAGAAGAGTTACTTCAAGTCCTCACAGAGCTGGAAGAGCAGAATCTAACTTTGGTACAATATTCCCAAGATGTAGATGAAAGTCTTGAAGATATAAATAAAAGAGAAAAACTTATACAGGATAAAATGTAAGTTATTAAAAACAAGCAGATTTATTCTATTAATCAATTCTGTCTCTAACCAGAGACAGAATCCAACTTATTCCTGTGTGAGCCTTCCTCACGGTCTCTCTGGATTTAGTGTGGGATTTTTTATTAATAATAATTTACATTGCAGGGTGTAAAATGTAGAAGTTATAATTACATAGAGTAGACTTGCTTTAGTTTAATTTTAGTCCCTATATCCTTTCACTTGTCAAAATATTTTCTTAGCTAGCAATAATAAAAGGCAGTTTGGAAGATTAAAAAAAATTATGATATCACCTGCCTTAATTTTTATTTTTATACTGAAGCATAGTTGACACACATTACATTGCTTTCAGGTGTACAACATAGTCATTCCACAATTCATTAAGTTTTGCTTGGTGCGGTTTTCACTCTGCCACCTGCCTAATCAAATCAGGCTTTAGATGATAATGCTAATAAATGCATTTTCCTTGGCTGTGACTCTCACAGAGTTATGTCTTAAATATTATACCATTTTATAACATACATACAGATATATCAGGGCTCTCATAAAAAGGATTTCTGTCAGGGGAAGGGGGCTGGATTTGATACCTCGCAAAATTCCTTCTCTAAAATTTTATATAATTTTGGAAAATAACTTCAAATAGCAGAGAATAAATCTGTTTATCCACCCATTATAAAGATGTGTAAAGCCTTTTCCAGAACAGTTTTCTGGGCCAGTTGATGGCAATCTTTTCAAACAGTAGGTCTGAATTTGGACACTGAATTTTGGAGCAAATTAACTTATTCAAAAGTTAAGCCCCTACAAATCATGATCTCACAGCTACCCTTTACCGCTAGTGTATCCTTTTAATCCTGGCCTCCTCTCTCCCAATCCTCATAGCATATGGCACCTGCACGCTAACAATATGAGTTTGGGGAAGGAAGTGGGTGTGATTGGGCAGGAAAAGGGGATCTAGGTCAGAATCTATCTCTAGATCACACCACAACTTGGTTGGGTTCCTGACATGTCAACTCTGCTATTTGGAGGTCTCAGGGGAATCAAAGGAAGAAAATTCTTCCTGATGGAAGTTAAAAGCAGTTATGTGTGCATTCATTTTTCTCATTTTACCTGAAAAATGCTGCATGTACTTTGACATCTTAAAATACAAACTTGTATTTGGCTTACTAGACATAGGATGCCAACATATGATCTGGAAAGTGTGTTGAAGCTCTGGAATGATGGTGTATTTCTAAACCACAAATTACAGACATGGGTCTCTTTCTTCTTTTGCAATAGAAATAGCAACATAGCATTTCTTTTGGAGCACAAGGAAATGCTCAAGGCTAACTGTGTGAGAGAAGAGGAAAAAGCTGCAGACCTGGAATTAAGGTCCAGGCTATTTAGTTTTGGAGAATTTAAATCAGATGCTCAGGTAATTATTCTTTGCCAGTGGTTATTTTATTTTGGCTCATGTTAATAATAATTCGCATTCCCTGTCCACTAAGCATTGGAATGGGGAGTTAAAGCACACCACAAGTCCTGGGTTGATGACAGAGGTAGAAAACGAGTTTAGAGTTATCTCGTCCATATGTAATAGTCAATTTACATAGTAGATAGAAAGCATTCAAACTGGCATTGGGATTCTCTTAAAATGTGCTCTAATTATTACAAAGTATGATGTTGAAATTGTTCTGCCCATAAATATATTTTAGTCAAAAGTGTATACACATGAAGTAGTTCATTGTCTATGA